>NC_083316.1:58036824-58654741 GCF_963455315.2 Globicephala melas
ACTTAGTTAAGATAGAAAAGGTGTTAAATTTGTGCGATAACGTATTTTGAGAGAGAGAGACCACATTCACGTAACTTTTATTACAGTATATTGTTATAATGGTTCTATTTTATTATTATTTATTGCTTTTAACCTCTTACTGTGCCTAATTTATAAATTAAACATTGTCACAGGTATGTATATATAGGAAGAAACATTGTACACATGGGGTTCAGTACTATCTGTGATTTCAGGCATCCATTGTGATCTTGGAACGCATCCCCCATGAATAAGGGGAGATTACTATATTTTCCTGGAGCCATGTACAAACACACACATATAAAATTATATTTCATTTACTCTTTTGAACTGCCTTATGCCTTTTTGCTTAAAAATATATTATGAACCTCTTTCTACTTAGGGATGTATATATATATACAATAATTTTTAAGGTGGCAGAGTATTCTATTTTAACCACCACTATCAATTATAAGTTTTTCTAATATGAACAATACTGGAGATAAATGCCCGTGCATTTTCATAGGAAAAATCCCCAGATAAGGAATTGCTGGACCAAAAAGTCATGTCTTTTCAAAGGCTTCCCACACCTGTTGCCAAACTGCCTTTCAGCAGTGTAACAGCACATTTCCCTACGCTCTGGCCAATGTGGTATTATAATTCCTTTTAGTCTTCGCCAATTCGATAGGCAAAACTAAAATAATGTCTCACTGTTTTTATTTGATAGGCAAATATAGAATGGTAAATCTTTTTTTATTGAAGAAATTATTAGAGAAACTAAACATTTTTCATTTATTTTGATACCTTGTTTTTCTTCTTTGGGGATTAGTTATTTATTTCCCGCCTCTTTTTTTTTCCTATTTATCCTTTCTAATTTAGTCGTAAAAGTTCTTCATGTGTTAGGAATACCAATTATTTGTCTCTCATAATGTTGCAAAAGTTTCTCAGTTTTCATTTTTCCTGATTTAGCTTATGGTATTTTTGATGTGCTGAAGTTTTAATTTTGCCTTAGTCAAATCTGTTAGCCTTTCTCTTTATGGTGTCTACCATCGGTGATCTTTGCTGCATATTGACTGAGATTGCTTATTTTATGGTATATCTCATAGATGGAATGTGGGCTAGTAAAACATACCTTAAGTCAGCTCAGATGCCAAGCTGAGCTCTAGCTATGCCAAATATGCCTTGGCAGAATAAGGCATGAAATTTTTTCTAGAATCAGAATAAAGAACCTGAGTGTTAAGAGCCCCAGGAATATTCAAATGTATCCAGAGATGGTATAGTTTGACACTGAAGAAAAGCTTTGCAATGTATCTCCAAAATGTTACTGAAACATCATCACTGTGGCAGATCGTATTTTCTTCCTAACATGTGACTTTGACCCACCTTCCATGGGGAAGTAGAGTCTGTGTTCCTTCCCCTTGAATCTGGCATTCCAGGGGAAGTAACGCTATGTGACTTTGGAGGCTAGGTTATCAAAAAGCAGCATAGTTTCCTCCTGGTTCTCTTGGGACACTTGCCTTTGAATCCCTGGTCATCCAGGTAAGAATCTGATGGCTCTGAAGCCACCCTGGGAGAGAAAGCTCAAACCAGCCCAGGTGGAGAGACCACAGGGAGAGACCCCAAGTAAAACTCCATGAAGGAGAGATACACAGCCAGCCTCCAGCTGCTTTAGCAGCTCTCTCCCCACCCCAGGCTGTTCCAGCCCCAGCTCGTTTCAAATCTGAGAGTCTTAACAGATATGAAAAATGGAACTACCAGTACTCCTCCCCCAGCTTCTTCCCTTCCCACTTGAGGGCACACCAACCTTACTTCCAACTGCTAGCACCTGCATCTTCCAACTAAGGGACTGTCTCTGACCCCCAAAGCCCACTCTACATGCCCATTCAGTGGACCAGAAGTGCCAAGAATTCATTCCATCCCTCTCGCTGAGATTAGCCCTCAACCAATGGCTAGTGCACATGGTGTATCAATACCCAAGCTCCCTCACCCTCAGGTCGGATAACTGCAGTGCATATTCTAAACCAGCCCACAGATTCCCCAGAAGGGTCACATTCTGGTTACCCACCATGATAACTTACTTCATAAAGACTCTTTTATTTCCCACCTTTCTTTTCCGGCTCCCTACTCCCCTGACATTTTGGGTTTTTGTTTTATCTAGGATCACCTCCCAAGTAAATTACCTGCACTCACATCTCTGTCTCAGAGTCTGCTTCTGAGGGGACCCAAACTCATGTTTTAAGTGACAGGAAATTATCATGCACATGACAGGGAAAATATCTGATATTGAGATAACGCAGATGGGAACCTGACCTAGCCCTGGGGGTCAGAGATGATGCAGGGATTGAGTGAAGGTCTGAAGAGCAAGTAGGAATAGGAGTAGCAGGGACAGACTCAGGTTGGAGGGAATTCTAGTCAGAGGGATCAGCATGGCAAAGACCTGGAGACAAGAGCAAGTCTGATGTATTAAAAGAAATGGAAGAGATTCAGTGAGGCTGAGACATGGACCAGGAATGGTACAGAGAAGAGGGATGAAGCTGGAGAAGTAAGAAATGAATAGATCATGAAGGACTTTGTTTACTAGGCTGAGAAGTATGGGAAAATGTGCCTATTTTCAGCAGGAATTTTTAACATTAACATTCCCAAGCTTTGCTAGGATTTAGATATAAAATGTGGGACTTGGATAGTCTAAGCATTTTCCTATATATTTTTCTCAAAAACTAATTCTATCCATCTTGCTCTGCTCTTCCTCGTGGCAGTTTTTCTCATTCTACCAGAAGCCGTGCCCTTGTCCTTAAGCTCTGGTTTAAAGCTAAGCTTCTCGGTGTGGGGAACATGTCCTGTCATCCTTTGTATACCCAGAGTACCTAGCACAAAGCCCGAGTCACGGTAAATGCTTAGGCGTCTTGGCATCTTCACTTGCCCATCCCTTTCCCGCCTCCCTCTATCTCTTTCTCTCTCTGTCCCCTCCTCCTCCAATTAAAAACTTTTCTGCAGTCAACCCACATGTGAGTGAATCATCAGTAGCATCTCCCAAAGGGGAAACCCCCTCTGCCAAGCAGCTGGTCCAGCCTCATTCCATGAACATTGCCGAGTGGGAACTTTCCTATTACACAACTGTGATGCAGCCCAGTGCTGCGTCTACTTCCCATCTCACCAAACTCAGCTTTTCCACCATCTTCCATCTTGTCTTCCTTTTCCTTGAGGGTCTGATTCTTTGCTTTCAAGTCCTACTTACTGTCAAGTGGGCATGTCTTGGCCTTCAGAGGGAAAATAAGTACTTATCCAATTGTGAGACACAGAGAAACACTTAAAGAAAAAGATTAGTTCAAAATATAGAGGAATTGTAGGGTTTAGAGTTTGAATAATAAGACTCCTTTAGACCTGGTTGAACAAATGTTTCCAGTAAAAGACCAGATACTAAATACCTTGAGCTTTGCAGGCCATAAGGTCTATTTTGCAGCTACTCACCTCTGCCTTTGTAGTGGGAAAGCAGTTACAGACAACACCTACATAAATGGCCGTGGCTGTGTACCAATACAACGTGACTTACAGCGAGAGGTAGTAGGCTAATTGGACCCACAGACTGTAGTGGGTCAACACCCAATCTAGACCAATTCTCTCCTACAAATGAGGACAATGGGCCCCAGAAGCGATGCGTTCCTGTTCACCCTGATAATTAATGGCAGTGCTGAGCTCAGGACCTGGGCCTCCCGGTCGGCTAGTCCTTAAGACTTAAGTCCTGCTTTTTCCGCCTTGACTTGTATTCCTCACCATCACTCATGCCCAACCAGTTTGTCCCATCCTGATGGTTTGATAGATCCTAACACTCAGGAACCAAAGACAGATATCAAAACTTTAAAGGTTGTGGACTCTTTCCCATGTTTCCTGTCATTTCTAATATAATGTCTGTCTGCTTGGGGAGTGATCCACCTCCAAGTTCAGTGGAGTGTGTGTGACCCAACGTACAGAAACATGCCCACTTACAGATAGGCAAGTATATAGACAAATGGTCAGATGGATCTTGCTCAAATTAAGGAAACTTTTTCTAGTTTGTTTTTCTGGAACTGAAGTGTATAAACAAAACAATAAAACCTAGCTGAATCCCTGGTAGGACATTCCAAATTGCTTAGTGTGCTATTCATGACCCTAAAAGGCAAGAAGGACAACAGAACTGGTTCCCACAGAGAGGATTGTTTTGTCTCACATCTCAGCCAAAATTGGCCCTGTGACTTGAATGGTTCTAAGCATGTTCTCAGTTATGGGAGAACTGATCTGTCCTTTTAAACATAGATGCCTTGAAGCTGTTTCTTCAGAGTACAAAAGAGGGCGGCTGGGACATTCTTAAAGGCTTAAGCAAAGGCTCTGTTGGCCCTTCTCTGACCTAAAAACTTGACAACCAAGGGCTTGGCTTGAGAGGACAGCAGACAGCAATAAATAACAAATAAAGTCCTTCTTCTACTCCCTTCTAATCCTAAGGATTTCTTCTATTAGATCATTTCCAACACTCAGGAACAGTGGTTACAGATGTGTAGCTAAGGACCAGTTTTACCTGTGCACCCTGGTGACTTTTGTTTCTCATTGGCCATTTCAGCCATTCTCCCAAAACAAGCCTTGATCAATTTCAGTAGGGTCATCTTCAAAATGACTCAACAGCACTCCAGAGTATTAATTAATAAGTTAAATGACACGGTTCTATAGCTGGAGGGATCACGTTTATTCTAACGACGACTTAGGAATTATAGGAAGTTACTGTCCTGATAATTAACACTGGCAGCTGCTGCAGTGGTCATAACAGACTCTCCTTCCCTACTCTTTGCTCTAACCACTTTTTAAAATTTGACACTCAGCACCAAAAATTTCCCACCAACCAGGAATTCAAAGATTCAAAGAACACTGATAACGGACCAAAGGTAACAAAACTCATTCTTGAAAGTGAGGGTTTTAAGCTAATGCACCTGCCCTCCCCCCAACAATCCAGGTCACCTGCCCAGATTTGTGCCAGTGTTGCCTAGACATTTAAATTTTATATTTACTTTCATGTTTATTTAATAAAGGAAAAGCTAAATTCCCTGATGTTATTACAGCATCAAGAGATACTCTCATCCCCACCTATCTCCCTGCATCAGTTTTTCTCAACTCTTCCTAAAACTTAATGGGCAATCAATATATGTCTAGTGAAGAAATTAAAGAGTGAATAGAAGAAACATAGGAAATATAAAAAGAATCACTCTAGTCACTATGCATGAACAAAGAAAGCAATAATCTTTTGTATGTTCTTGAAATACTTCCATGAAACAGCGTAGATTTTTTTTCTCCAACCCCTCAGAAACTGTTGATAACAACATTTTACATAGTATAGTAGGGAAGGAAAACTATTTCCTGAGAGCCTGTTATGCCAGGCATTTTGCTTAGATTACTTTACTTCTCATCAATTCCCGGGGAGATTATTGTTATCTCTATTGCATAGATGAGGAAATTGAAGCTCAAAGAGATTAAGTGTTTTGACCAAGGTCACAAACTAGGAAGTGATGGACCCCAGATTTAAAGCCAGTTCTATTTGACCCCAAAGTCCTTGTGCTTTCTGTAGCATCCCTTACTCTGAAGTAAGGGAAGAAACGTTTCCTGTACAATGAGATTGCCATTAACACTAGCATTAAGAGGGAAGGAGAACAAATTCAGTATTTAGAAAACAAGTTTTAGTTCCATTTCAAAGCTATAGACACCCAAAGCACAGAAGATTAAGGTTCTACTAGAAGTCCCAAGTGACATCAATAAAAACTCAAAACTCTAAGTTCCCAACTTTCTTTTGTCATATCGATTTAAACATTTTGCAGAGATCTGATGTGAACAATAGACTTGGAAAATTTTAAACAAGGTGAGTGTAATGCTCAATGAAAGTATTCTTAACTCAAGTCTCAAATGGAGAACGCTGTTAGTGCCACCGTAAATATTAATGAAATGTAAAGTATTTACTAGAATACAGTGATCAATAATGCAGCTTCGATGAATGGGCAATCATAAATAATATTTTTATTAGTAGTGAGAAATTTCTTTTATTATTTAAATCCATTAAAGAATGACTTGAGCACTTTGGAACGCTGGTCTTAAAGGGTACACCGTGTGGAGGAAGAAATGGCCTCACTATTACTCTTTTTATGCAACTCACTGGAACTCACACATTGATTTTTATGTATAACTAGCCACAAAGTATTTTTCTTCTTTTCTTGCTTTTATGGGACACTGATCATGCCTGTAGTTTAATGGACTAAATGTTATGTATTTTTTTGAAGTAGCTGGTAGGGTACCTCCTCCACAACAAGGCTCATATTAAAGTCTCTATTTTGAGCAGAGGTGGGAAGATGCCCATTTGTAAATAATGACAGTGAAAAATAACCACTGGAATATTTAAGCAAAGACACTCTAACACAGATGAAAACTAGTTCTGTGACCAACTTTACATACGTAAGACTCCCAAATTGCTTTGATTTAACTAGCCACTGGGCATTGTATAGATAAAACCTAAGTCCACCGTCTTGTTAGGATGAAAGAATAAAGATAATCAAATCATCTAAGTTTTTCTCTGTGTAATAAAATGATGCCATACTCAGGCTTTTGTAGGGAGGATTAAATAAGGTAATGGATAGAAAATGATATAGAGTTCTCCTAAGTAGCCACTGAAATGGTTGTGGTTGCTATTTTACTACTATTTCTCCGTCTATTGTAATCACCTCACAGCCCTCATTCAGTCACCTAAGCCACCCAGCAGTATGGTGCATGCAATGATTCGGGTTCTTTGGGAGGATGTCATAGGGCAAGACAGAATCACTGCTCTAAAAGGGACCATGGTCCAGAAAACCAGTCAGGAACACACAAACGCTGCAAGACTTTCTTTCTCATATTTTGTGTGGTCAAAAGTCCTCAATTCCATTCTCCTGTTACTAGTCCCTAAAGACTAAGAGAACAGCTGTTAAACCTCAAGAGATACGCTTTGAGAAGGGAGGGTGCTCAGAAACGCAAAGTGTTTTCTTAAACCTAAACTGAGTAAGAAACTGTAATTCAAAACATTTCCAGATGGAGGATCTGTGAATCATGCACAGGAATGAGTTGCTTCCTTTCAAGGCAAAGACCCTTGATGTAGTGACCATCTTCAATAGGTTGCTGACAGGGTCATTCCAAAGACGTTGTCCTTCTCAGTCTATTCCCAGTGGCTCATCACTCAACACAGACACTGTCCCGGGCCAGTCAGGATCATTGACAGGCTGGCCATACTGGGTTCAAATGGAGGTGTGATTTTGATTCATATCCAAACTGGTCCAGAGTGCTTTCTGGACTTGTATCTTTCCACCTATACTCAAAATTTTTTCCCATCTATGTCTTTCTAAAGAGATTTTCCAACGCATACACATCATAGATTTCTCCTCCCCTCTCTCATCTTCCCAGCTCCCAACTGTGGCCACAGTATTAGACCAGGATGACACTTGATCCAAGCGAGTAGATCAGATCTGCTCTTCCAGGGGCTTGGAGTTGGGACCTAGAGATTGGGCCAATTAGCTACGGGGACAGGAAGTAGAAGATCATATAGATTCAGAGAATGAGGCGGCTATTGCCGGTGGCCATGGTAACTGCCTCTAAGTTGATGAGTGAACCAGAAAAAGGGTCTGCAGATAGAGAAGATGAAATGAACATGAGAAGACAAGGAAAAAAAGATGCAATCTTCCAGTGATTTTCCTATTCCTAGGAGGCCCGGCTGTCCTTCCTATACATGTGTTTCTGTAGGATTCCTTTGCATCCTGTAATAAACCTCCTATTCACTTGAGCTTCCTTGAAAGGATTTCAATTCCCAGAAACCAAAAGCACCCTGGCTAAAACATTCTCTAGCCACTCTGGCAGGTTATTTTGAACTAAGCATCTCCCTGCCCTAGTCTCCCAGAGGCGTCAATAACTTTTCAGCTTAGGGAGTGCCCAACCGGTAGAAGCTGTGCTGGTTGTTGATGAGAAACAGGAAGGCGGCAGACACAGAAACTTATGTAAACAGTGAGTAGCACTGAAGAGAAGATCAAAGTTCTGTCCTGCCCTAAACAAGAAGATGGGGCACCGCAACGGCCTTTGAAATGTAGGCTGTCTTTTCATATCTGCCTTGTGTAGGTCTTTGGTTGTTTCCATAACATTTGGAGTAAGAACTAAAGGAGTTCCTATGACCCGGCCCCGTTCCTTTATTCTGAGAGGAAGACTGACAGCAATCGACCCCCATGTGTATACACACACACACACACACACACACACACACACACATATTATTTTCTTTGCTTGACTAGATAACAAATCTCTATGGTGTTTAACCACAGTAGGTAATTAATAAAGTCTTCCCTAAAGAATAAACAGAAGCATTCATGAATAAATACCCCCCCAAAAGGGACCTAGGGCACCAAAGAGAAGGAAGAGGGTGATTTCAAAGTGGAAAGGGAAAAAAGCTGTGGTTTTTGTTTGTGTCGTTTTTATACCTCTACAGAATTTGAAGACTTGAAGACAGAGTATGGGGCAGTAGCTTTCCTTTTCCTCGGACTTGGAGTCAAGAAGCTTCTTTTTAGGAAGAGGAAGAGACAAGGGCATAAAGAGAACCACACAACAGGAAAATGTCAAATGTTCTAAGGGGAGGACAAAGAGGCGTGGGACCTTGGAGGAGGAAAATACTACTTCCATATGGGAAATAAACAAGGAGGATATCATGATAAAGAGCAGAACCAGGGCTTCCCTGGTGGCGCAGTGGTTGGGAGTCTGCCTGCCAATGCAGGCGACGCGGGTTCGTGCCCCGGTCCAGGAGGATCCCACATGCCGCGGAGCGGCTGGGCCCGTGAACCATGGCCACTGAGCCTGCGCGTCCGGAGCCTGTGCTCCACAACGGGAGAGGCCACAACAGTGAGAGGCCCGCGTACCGCAAAAATAAATAAATAAATAAAAAGAGCAGAACCAAAGGAATATTTGGGGGCAAAGTAGGGGGATTGCGGACTATAGAACCTTGGGGCAGAGCGCCTCCAGTGACTGACACCAGAGGAAGCTGGACGTGGTCATTCCACAGCATATGTCTCTGTGGTCATAGCAACTCTGGGAACAAAGGATTGGGTATCTGAATATAGTTGTTCCCACATCTAGGAAAGAGAATAGGAAATGTGTTACTATCAGGAGAAATGGGGATGACTAGTGGGCTGTGGCCATTTTCCTGGGCATGGCCGGGCAGGGGTGGGGGCCGTGGAGGGAGGGATGGGGAAGGAGGGTGGGTAGCGATCCAAGACCTCAGAGGCTACACATCTCCATAGACCCTGCAGGCTTCCCCCAAAGCACCTGTGAGTTTATGCAGTGGCGGAGCAAGACTGGGAGAGGGTGCTCTCCCACTGGTCCCTGAGCTAATCAGTGGATGATTTAGAAGGGTCCCTATGGTTTCTGTGCCTGGAACTCACAGAGTTCGCCAGTCCAGGACAGGTTTTTAGGTGGGTCTCTGGGTTCCCACACTCTAGGATTTCCACACTACACGTGACACAAGCATTCAGGCCACAGGGGTCATCATGCGCCACAGAACTGGGGTATGACTCTCTCTCAGTTAACTCCGTTTCCACCCATGGTCCGGGGCAAGGAGCCCAAGTCTGTACCATTCTTGGGATGGGGTGGAGACTTTCTTGTCCCCATTCAAGAGAATCTTAATGGTTCTCAGCTTTGTCCAGAGAAGCCAGTCCTGTCTCCCTCTGACTCATGAGACCAAACAATCGCCGTTCCCATGTCAGTTATAAAACCTTTTCCTCTGAGCCACATATCTGCTGTGTGTGTCACCACAGGCCATGTGGCCTCAGCTCTTTCCCCACTATGGTTCCTTCTTTATCACGGCTTCTTGACATTCCCCTCTCTTGCTTTTGAATTCAACCAGGTATGTTAAATTCCTTAAGTTTTAAAGCATTTGTATGCATTCAGAATGGGACGGAGGATTCCCATGTAAGCTCAGTGTACCGTCTTCATTGAAAGCCCTTGTCATCTAATAAGCGACAAAGCTGGGTTTCAAACCTAGGTATCCTGAACCTAAAACCAGGGGTAATTTTTTATTTTAACACATTTCTTCCAGAGCATCTCAACGAGGTTGAAAGACCTAGCCAAAGTGAATTTTAACAAAGAATAGAAGTAAACTCATGGAATGATTACGCCCCAAAGCTATTATAAGTTAAAACCATACATTTGAGAAGGTTTTAGAAAACCGCACGGAATGAAACTCTGCAGTCAATTAGGATATTCTAGAGGCTGCTCCTGACCTTCTGAACCTGGCATTGGAGGCAGCTGTGTGAACAGGGGTCTAGCCCAGCCTGGTAATCCCCATGTCCTTTCTGGCCATAGCAAGAAGGAATCACTTCGTGCAGGTGCTGATTCTCATATACAGATCATCTCCCCCCATCTGCCGGTGAACATAAACACACACATCCCCAGGGCAAAGCCAATAAGACGATGTTATGAGCATGGGCTTTGCTTTGGGAAGAAGTGAAGCTTGTCACGCAACCTGGAATGTCTGCAGAAACAGGCTGCAGGAAAAAACAGGAGCCACAGACACTCCTAGAAAGAGGGGACTTTTGCCCTTTACCTGCCACAGTCCTCAGGTAGGCCGTCATGTTCTTTACACCAAATTGCCATGTACCTGGCAGCAGAATTTCATCACAGACACAGCTGGATTGTCCACAGTTTCCATCTCCACTCATGCTACCTCCTATGACGCAAGTAACTGAGTGGTGATTGAGTACTGATTGCACAATAACAATTCAGTTAACTGATCTGGCTGGAAGATGGAACCATTGGTTAAGTGAGTTTCCTCTTTCTAAATCATTTAAGAGGTTAGAACCTGTGTCTGAAATCTCCTTTATGCATATGCAGACATATAGATTGACTTAAATTAATAAACATTTATCAAGTACAAAATACAAAAGCTTGGGCGTTGGCACAAGCTTGGGTTTCCATCAAGGCTGTACATGTTGTTGGCTGCATGATCTTGGGGGAAGTTACTTAACTCCCGAGGCTTGGTTTCCTCACCTATAGATTGGGACGATAAGCCCCATTTCCTAGGATTATCGTGGGCATTGTGTGAGGCCCTGGACACAGAATGTTTGGCATGGATCCTGACGTAGAATTCATGCTCACTAAGTAGCATCTATTATTGCTGTTATTATTATGGAACTGAAACCGTGTCACTGCTGAGGAGCCTCTCACAGCATGACGATCAGGGATAGACTCAGAGCAACCCACAACAAAAGTCACTTGGAGAAGGTGGGGTTGGAAAACAAAGCCAACGATTGGCCTAGAGATTTGCACAAGAGAAAGTGGACAAGTAATGACTAGTTCCTGGGCACCCTGGCTGGTGACTGAGCTCACGCTGCCTGAGTCAGTGCCCCAAAGCCCATGTGGTTCACTGTTGACAGAGAAGAGAATTCCTTGTCCCTATAAGATGCAAATCCCCAAGAGGTTCCCTTTAAGAGTCATTTTTGGACTGGCTGCTGTAACACAGCATTTGGAGCCAAGATTGTTTTTCTGTGTGATGATAGCTCAGTAAAAAGAATCATGGCCTGGAGTCTAGCTGAGGAGATTTAGACTGTTGTCATTTATGGAATTCCAGCTAACGAACTCTCACCCAGCAGGACACGGTTTAGACAGATAGGGAGACATTTACTCTTAAGAAAAGCCACCCCCTCTTTGGCCTCTCCCGTCCCCCTTCCAGAGCCCCTGTCTGGTTTCCCACACACAGTGTTTGTTCCTCTGAGCATTGCTTCTCAGGAGGCTGGGAAAAAAAGGGATTCGGTTCTCCAAGGTTACCAAACTTATCTCTTCTCCTTGGCTGTACAAACAACTCGTGTGAAGGCCACCCAGGTTTCTGCAATTAAAGATAAACTCACAGAGAAGGGGATGGCCAAGGCTGTTTCATATTCTGCCAAGTTGAGGCTCGAGTTGCCCCTGTGGGAGAATTCCCCTGCCGTTGCTAACCAAGCCAGCTGCCTGTCCACGGGGCAGGGGGTGTGGAATGGGGCGCTAGAGTCCCAAGTCACTTTTCTGGCCTCTGCGCGATGTTCTGAGCACAGCCAGAGTCTGCTCGTGGACCCCAAGTTGAAAGTGATTTCACATTAGCAACAGAGATTCAAAGAGGGAAAATCCAATAAAACCTGATGACCTGTAGCAGCCGTTCTCAGAGTCCCACCTGGACTCGTGGCGCTGGCATTACCCGGGAAAGGGTTAGCAAGCCAATTCTTGGACCCCACCCCATTCCTGTCTACTGACTGAGAAACTCTGAGGATTCGGCCCCAGAAGTGGTTTAGAAAGCCCTCCAGGTGATTCTGACACATGTTATAGTTGAGAACCACCGGCTTCTGCAAACCCCGGCGATGGGAGTGAAGCAAACCATTCTAGAGTGTTATGAGAACAAAAGTGTGGCGAGACAGGTATGCCTGTACTAATTCCCACCTACCATTTCCCCCATAATGATATAAGAAAGGAGAGGCATGTGGAGGTAGGAGACGTTTTGAACAGAGCAAATAGACGAGGGGGACACACCTGAGCCTATGTGAGTGGTGGTTAGTGTCTGTTTTCAGTTGCTCATTTATTAATTAATCTTTTCAGTGGCATATTAAAGGGTTCTGTTTATCCTTCAGAAATAGCCATCGTCATGCACAGGATTCTCAAACTAGCAAGGTGGGGAAATGATCCAGGACAGGCAAGGAAGCAGAGAGATCATCGACACCACCAGTCCTGGAGGTCAGTACCAGAAGCCAGCAAATCCCAGTGATACGGTTCAGAGGAGAAGAGAAGATGGGCTGAAAAGGGAAGAGGAGCACAGAAATAAAATAGAAAGAGGACTGCATGTGAACGATCCCACCCCAACACGGCAGGGCCAGGGGCCAAAGGACAAACAGAGATTCATACACTGTACGTCTGAATTTTTGAAAGTTATAAATTAATTGTATATCAAGTGAACAGACTATTAAGTAAAACATGTAATATCCTCCTACTTTGACAGACATGTCTTCTTAGCAAACTGAAAGCCCAGGGCTGGTAAATTCAGTATTCTTGGACTCTTCAGAGCTCTCGAATGCAATCATGCAAGGAGAATGGGTGCCCATCCTGGCCTCTGGTCCACGACTCCACTCCCTTTCTCTTCCCATCCTGGCTCAGTCCCCAGACCACCAGGGGCTTCATTCATACACACAGATAAGCTGCCAGTGAGTCCTGGCCCCATCCACACCCCCCTGTAAATAGCTCTTCTTGGCTACCACTCCCACCTAAGAGGAGCACCTCAGCAACAGAGGCTGGATCCAGGGAAGATGCCCATAAGGGCTCTGGAAAGACTCAGGGTCTTTGGGGCAGAGAATTCTGCCTGACTTCTTAGAGCCAGGTCTTGAAGTGCAGGCTCTAGGTGTGCGTGACCCCTTGGCTGGTGAATTCTTCATCCCTTGGGGAGGGGTAGGAAAACTATAGCAGGTCCCTGGAAGCATGGGACCAGGACAGGGGCCGTCTTGCTCAGGGCTAAGGATGTGACAGAGAGGAAAGAGGAGGGAGAAGGGAGGAAATAGCAGGTGATAAAGACTTAGAAGACATCCCTCAAAAAGTGGCTTTTACTGTTACCCATATATGAGGGACCAGGTATTCTTCTGGGTATCAAGCTACGAGTCTTCCTCTAGACTGAAGGAACCACCCACACCGTGGAGAAAAGTGAGTGCCCGTGCCTGATTCGTGTTTTATTCCCCCACCTCCATTACTTCTCAGAGACTAGGGACACCTAATTTTCCTGTGATGATAACTGTAGATCCATAATAATTTCCTATACTGCACACTGGGGGCAAGGGAGGAAGGAAGTTATGATCACAGACCAGAAGTTTCTCTGGGTGAGACAAAGGAGCATTTCATTAGATAAACAACTGAAAAGCAAGATTACACAGACAATTGGTAACTTGATGCAGCATTTTGGGCTTTGTGTGGTGGGTTGGTTACTACTCGGCTTAGCTTCCGATGTTGCAAAATTTTCATTTGTGAACGTTTCTATGGGCAACTGTTTTGATGTAGATTACTTGAGTTTTGTTGTTTGCTGTTTAGCAGACATGAAATATGATGCATTTTCTCGGGGAATGTTTCATTTCCTGGAGCTGGAAGTGCAGCGGGCTTAGGGGAACTGCTCCATTTCTGAGCCATGTGTTCATAGTACTGAGGGCCAGGGCAACCTTGATCACAACATTCTCGTGCTTTCCAAACCATTCTTTAAAGTATTGTTTCTTGGGAGAAAAAAATACTTTTTAAGCATAAAACGAACAGAAGGAATCACAAAGGAAAAATTGATAGAAAAGCATCGTGCAAAACATTTAAAAGGCAAACAGCAAACTGAGAAATAGATATGCAGCAAATATAGCAAAAGGAACAGTTATTAACATATTAAAAACTTACGCATATTTTTAAAAATCATTAATGTTCCAATTTTTAAAAGAGTGGTAGAACATTCCCAAAAGAAAAATTATAATGACTGAAAAATATATTAAAATATTCAAAGGAACGTACATAAGATGAAAATGAGATATGTTAATTGATATAACTTTTCTGGATGTAGCTTTCCAAATGTGTCAAGAGCCTTAAAAAATGTCCATGGTCTTGACCTTGACAACTCTGTCCTAAGAACATGCTAGAGATGTGGGAAGATATTGATATAAATAGGTGATCTGTGCAGCAGTATCTGCAGTAGAATTAAAACAAAAAAAACAAAAACAAAACACCCCGTCTCTTCTCCCATCACAGTTCACCTGTGCTCTAGAACTTACACTCTGGCCCAACTCCCTGGGGCTTTCATTGCTTCGATTATTCTCTCTCTCTCCTTTATCATCAGTCTCTCTCCAGTGGGTATATCCCATCAGCATACCAATACGCTCAGTATCTCTCGAATTTTTAAATCCTTTTTTGTCCCCACATCTCCATCTGCTACAACTCCATTCCTCTGCTTCCCTTCAGAGGGAAACTCAAAAGAATTATCCCCACCCACTCCCTTCACGTCCTCGCCTCCCATGAATTCACTTGCTCTCTCCTGTCAACGTGAACGCCATCTCTCCAAGTCCAACGAGCTCTTTACATTCCTGTTTTTAAACTCTCAACAGCATTGCACGTGGTTAGCCACTCCCTTTTGTGTCTTTCCTTGGCTTCCAGGGCACCAGTCTCCTGTTTTTCCTCTTACCTCACTGGCCACTCCTTACCAGGCTGCTTTCCTGAATCTTTCTTCTCCATCTGCCTTTTAAAGAATAGCGTTCCTTGGGGTTCACCTCAGAACATCTCGTCTACCCATGTTTATTTCCTTAGGTGTTCTCATCTAATCTCATGGCTTCTGATGCCGTTTTAAGTGGCTCCAAAATTTATGTTTCTGCCTTGAACTTTTCCTCCGAAGTCTGGACTCCGATAGCCAACCCCTTAAATGATATTAACACTTGTATATCTCAGCCATCTCAAACTTTCCATATCTAAAACAGACCTCTTAATCCCATCTCCTCTCTCCAAAATACCAGATCTCCCTCTGCCATCCCCATTTCCTTAATCACCACCACCCATCGGCTCAGTTATTAAAACCAGATGATTGCATGACATCCCTGACTCCTCCCACCCCTCACCCTGTACATCCAAACAAGCAACAAACCTTGTTGGTCCTCTTTCCAAAATATGTCTTTCTTGCCTCTCTACCACCACTGCCACCCCCTTCATCCCAGTCACTCCTTCCTTTACTAAATCCATTGTCCCCTAAATGGGCTTTCTTCTTCTACACTTGCTGCTACCTCTACAATCCTTTCTTTAAGCAACACCAGGATTTTAAAAACGCAGAGCAGATCATGGCTCCCTATTTCACTTAGAATAATTCCCAAATTCTTACAGTGAATTGCTAAACTGGGCATGAGCCAACTCCTACCTACTCGTCTGACTTTATCTCATAGCACTTGCCTCCATGCTCGCTCCAATCCTGTCCACTCTTCCCCTCCTACTTTCTGGAACAGATTTATGTGCATGTGCCCACACAGCAGTGTTCTCAACTGCAGTCAGTGGTAAGACACGAAATGTAAGCTTTGAAGGACAGGAAGCCAATTTATTTTGAAACTCATTAGTTTAGGAACATACATGTTAAATTTTGCAACTGATCTCAAATTCCACACCAGTTAGGAATTATTTGGGGCTAAAATAACAGTAGCATAAATAATATACAGGGTTTTTTTCTCTCTCATGTAACATGAAGTCCTGAGGTAGGCAATCTAAAGCTGATGGGCATCCACGTAATGTCATCCATGCCCTGGGTGTCTTCTGTTTCTCACACCTTTACCTTATATGGGGCTTCCAACGTCAAGGTCATCTCCTAGTCTCATTCCAGTCATCATGTTGACATTCCAGAAGAGAGGAAGAAAATTGTTGGAATTCCTTTTGCGACTAATGAAGTAGTATCTTTGAAAAAGAAAAACATTAAGATAGATCATCTTCCCATGATTTCTCACAAATAATTTCCTGGGAAGAAAAAGAGGGAAAGTTAAATTGAGGGTAAAGGAAATACATTCCTTTCTACCAAGGACAAAGGAATCTCGAATTGAGAGAAGGAAGAACGAGAGCTAACATTTTTAGTATCTGTACTGTGTACCAGGAATTTTATTTTACAATATCTCAAAACACCTTTTTAGGATAGGTGTGTGTTATGGGCTGAACTGTGTCTCCTCAAAATTACTATGTTGAAGCCCTAACCTGCAGTACCTAATCCAATATGACTGGTGTCCTTGTAAGAAGAGGAGATTAGGACACATGCACAGAAGGAAGATCATGAAGACACAGGGAGGAGACGGCCATCTAAAGCCAAGGAGTGGGGCTTCCCTGGCGGCGCAGTGGTTGAGAGTCCGCCTGCCGATGCAGGGGACGCGGGTTCGTGCCCCGGTCCGGGAAGATCCCACATGCCGCGGAGTGGCTGGGCCCGTGAGCCATGGCCGCTGAGCCTGCGCGTCTGGAGCCTGTGCTCCGCAATGGGAGAGGCCACAACAGTGAGAGGCCCGCGTGCTGCAAAACAAAACAAAAAAAAACCGGCTGTTCTTAGATTCAGAGCAAAGACGACCCCCATCTCCAAGAAACTGGGAAGCACTTGGAAAAAATATGAGACCCCTAGGCAGAGATCTGAGAAGACATAGTCTGAGATTAAGAAGTGCTTATGGATTTTCAAAAATTAGCAAATTCAGATGCAGTGGAGGCAACAGAGGTAATACACAGCCAGCCAGATACTGAAATAATAACTGAGAATTAGGAGCAATTTGTCCACTATTCACAGGGAAAGGATAAAGAAAATTACACATTGGGCCACCTATAAGAGACACAGAGGAGAAGTGGAGGAAGAAAATTTTTGTCCAGGAAAGAACAGTAATCATGTTCCTGCAGAATGACTTGAGACTTCTAATCAAAAGGTTACAAATTATTTGGGAAAAGAAGATCCACACATAGGCGTACCCTGGTGACGTTGTAAACACTCAAACTTTGAATTTAAAAACTATGGAAACCCACAAATGTATACATAGCTATAAAAAATAAATTACCTTCAAAATAAATTAGAGTATCAGAGTTTCCTGTAGTACTAAACCACAAACGTTAAGAGAGTCATATAAAGGCTCTGAATTCTGACAAATAATTAGAACAAATAGGGTAACTTGATAATGTGGTTGCTTACAAAATGAATCATCAAAAATAAATATCTTGGGCTTCCCTGGTGGCGCAGTGGTTGAGAGTCCGCCTGCCGATGCAGGGGACGCAGGTTCGTGCCCTGGTCCGGGAAGATCCCGCATGCCGCGGAGCGGCTGGGCCCGTGAGCCATGGCCGCTGAGCCTGCGCGTCCGGAGGCTGTGCTCCACAATGGGAGAGGCCACAACAGTGAGAGGCCCACGTACCGCAAAAAAAAAAAAAAAAAATCTTTTCCTGTTCTGGACAATATGGCAAAGTAAACTCAATTCTGGAAAATGCTGGGAAGTGACAGGAAAATCCAGGACCCCAGAGCCTAACATAAAACCAAAGAGAAACCCATGGAGAGGTACACGATGGTTGGGTCTGGACTGAGGATTTGGCAGAGAGACTGGGAATCACCCACAGGGCAGGAATCCTAGTGTTTGCTCTTTCTGTGATCCCACTTTGCCTTGGGCAGCTCAATGCCTACCTTACTGCCCCTGTGGGACAAGAAGCGTCAACCTCAGCCCAATGCCAGCTGCATCCGTTGGGGGTGACGGGGCAGCACCACGGCAACATCGCGGGGTAGCTGACGGAAATGGAGAAGAGCCAGCACAGGCGTGCTGGCCAGCCCCCGACAGTGTCCCCTCCCACAGATCAGTTACATAACACTACACGATCCTGCCTGCACAAAAGGCCAATTGTGTCTCCACGGAACCATAATGAACACACTCATTGTTTCCTTACAAATAAATCCCAAGAACCTGTGTCATCTAGCAGTTTCTTTCTTCAACTTAGGATGTCTGCTGGATTTCATCTGTGATGGAAAATGTGTATCAGGAGGGATGCTCGCTATTCACCTGTAAGGGGCTGTTTCACTTGGTTAAGTGGAAGCGAGAAGTTTTCCCTCCATGATGTTCACAATACCTACTGTCACACCACATACACACATGCGCCACACACACATTCACCACCATCACCACCACCCCTACCCCAGCCCATGCTACACACATGCCACACCACACCATACACACTGCACACGCACACACTTGCTTCTCATTTGAAGATTCTATTTGTCTCCGTCATAAACCAATGACTCTTCCAACATTTTTAAGCTAGTGGATAGCCCTGGGACCAATCAACATTCACTCATAGTTACTAACGAGAACAGAGAAATGGTTTTAGGTGAATATAAGAGGAGAAGAGTGTCGCCAGGGAGTCACTGTTTCTTCAGCTTGTGTTATGCTTCTTAGGGAGCAAAAGGTCGCCCCTGCTGACCGTGAAGATGGTTCAGCGCCTTCCTGAATCTCTACTCCCCCACGCCACATACACACTTTTGGATTCACTCCCTCTCACATCCTGCTGTAAAATATTTCTGAAGGCTGAGCCATCCCTCCCTTACAATATGTCTGTCAAGTCAGTTTGCTTAAGAGCAGCGCTTGGTTAGTGGTTTCTCCAGGGTGTCTCCCTCCCACTGGCCCGGAGGAGAATGAAGAAGATGGATGAGTTGGGAAGGAGCAAGGCGGACAATCTTCTCCCTCTGGCATTGGCCCGCCAACTTTTCCCAGGTCCGCAAGAATCATGGCGGATGCTCCCATGTCCCTATTGGAAGGGCCCCAAGGCAATGGTGCTGGCCGGATCCAGTGCCTCCGTGAGGATCTGGACCCCCACTGGAAGGGTCTAAGAGGCCAGTTGGGGGAAACTCAGCCCCAAAGGTGGCTGGATCATTCAGGAAATAGCAGAGCTGCCAGGGCTGGCAGGGGGCAGTCTCCCTTTGACCTCTGTCCTAGCACACCCAGTTCTTAGCCAGAACCCATCCAACCTCTGAGCTGCTCCTACAGTTATCTCAAGGAGAGAGAAGGGCGGCAGGTGGGGAGGGATGGAGGGCAGATATTCTAAGAATCAGCACAGTATTTAATCAAAGCTTTTTATTTTTTTGGCTTTATTTCTCAGGATTGTCATCTGAGACCATAGCATTTAGGAATCCGGAGAACCCCAAATTGTGCTCTGCCCTTCTTCCATTTGGCCAGGCTCCAGTTGGATTCTCCTAAGCCTCATGTTTGGAATGATGAGGACATTTTTCCATAGGGATGGTGTCATATGTTAGGGTCAGGTGCCGAGGACACACAAAAGCCTATGTAATTTGGGATGCTTTTTAGCTTGGAGGCTGACTCTTGGAACAAAACCTGCCAGCCACATGGACAGGACAGAGTGAAAGCAGGACCACCATGGCCTGGGTTCTAACCCCAGCTCTTTGCTTGTTAGCAGTGAGACCCTGGTCCCAAAACCTGATCTCACTCTGTCCCAGCTTTATCCCTAAAATGAGGATAATAATAGGATCGACCACCTCAGGTCATTGTGCAGATTAAATGAGATACCACGAGTAAAATGGTTAGCATGGTTCCTAAGTCACTGTAAATACTTAAAGGATTTTGATACTTTAATATTCAACAAGTATTGATTGAGCATGGCCAGGCACTGTGCTGGGTGCTGGGATATGGTGTGAGCGAAGATGAAAAATCAAAACCCTCTCCCTTGCTCTGCTGCCTCTCAGGCCTTGGGTGCAGGGATGTCTGGTTGGTACAGGTCCAGGCGAGTGGATGAGAACATTTAAGGGGTGAGGACCTTCTGTCAGGCCAGCTCCTGGACACCTCTATGTCCTAGACTGACTCTCCATCACTTTGTTTCCTACTCAGGGCTTCCGGGTGCATCTGCCCATCTCCCTGTTGCTTAGTCTAGGCCCACCTCTCCCTTCCTGGGTGACTGTCAAGTTAAACAGAGTCTCCTGCTTCCCCTCACTCCCCTGTCTCTGGCAGGCAGTGTTCAAGAGATGTTTTTCTGCTTGGTAACAACAAAAAGGGCACACTCCCAGGCTCACGAAAGCCTTCTCCTCATTGCCCTCACCCCCGCCAAGCTGCGGTGGGTCTGCAATGAGGCCCAGGCAAAAGCATTTTTCAGAAGATCCCTGGCGATTCTGATGATCAGACAGATTCTAGTAGGCTCAGAGGGACGCCCAGCTCCCTGAGACCGCTGGGCCCTGCAGTCCGAGGACACCACCACCACAGGTGTGCGCAGAGTGAAGCCAGGCAGACCACAGCCGCGAGGGCCTTCCTCCCGTCCGTCCCCTCGGTCAAGGCCACCGGGGAGAGGGGACAGCAGGAAAGGTGGCAGGACCCCTTTAAGCAGATGGTGGGGTACATGGGGAGGAAGATAGAGGAGGAAATCCCACAGCTGATGGGGAGGGTGGAGAATGCCTTTGGTCACAGGGCTGCCCCAGCCATTCTCAAGATCCCAAGTGATCTCCAGCCTCTCAGGACTGCCTGCAAATCAACTCACGTAAGCCAGACACTGCCTGTGTGTTGGAAACTGCCTTAAAACATTTTCCAGTCAAAAGTTCTGCCCCTTTCTTTTTTACGTCACAGGACCCCAACCCTCCTGGCAGATCCCGAGGGAGACAAGTTACTGCAGAAGAGTGAGCTCTGTGCCCTGGCCTCTCCACCTGCTGGCCTGCAGCTGGCCCTCCATGAGCGGGGCTGTTGTTATTGCCCTGGGGACCGCCACGGGCCCCCTACCCCCGCCTCTCCCAGCAGGTGCGCCAGAGAGGCAGCAGGAGTCTGGAAAAGACAGAGCTCTGGACCTCGAAGCTGATCCAAGCTACATTCTTATGAAGAGTTATTAACTGATATTCAGTTACAGGATCATGGGCGGAACAAAGAATGAGGCCCCATGCAGCCAAAAACCATATGGCCTTGAAGGGTGCACACACCTGCCAGAGAACGGGCAGGCCTGCCTAGAAACCGCCATCAATTCTAGGAAAGCCATACAGTTCCGACTTGCTTCATGGCACTTTCTAATTAGTTGTGCACTGAGTTTTCTCCACTTCCTTATAAAGGCCTGTGCCCCCTCTCCCACGGCCCGGGACATCTGGGGAGGAGGTTCCCACCCAGACTCCCAGCCCTCAGGCAGACCACAGAAGACCTTACAGACAGGAAGATAGCATTTACCTCTGGATCCAAAGCAAAAATAGAAAGGAGACTCTTAGGAAGTTATCATGAGGAAATAATCCCAAAGGGAAAAAGCAGAGTGCTTTCCTCTAACAGCAAGAAGCTGGAAGCCATTCATACTGATTAAGTGTAGGAAAATGGTTACGTCAATTATGTGCATTATATTCACCCAATGGGATGAGTAAGCAAAGAGTAGAAAGATAAACGCAGATACTACGTGATGACATGGAAGAAGGCTTCCCGTATAATGTTCAGTTTAAAAAAAAGTTGATGCAAAAGGTCTCTCTGCTATAATTATGCCGGTAAAGTTACATATTCATGTGGCTCTGAGCAGAGGGTGACTGAAAAACAAAACAGCTTGGATGCTTGTGATGGTGGGATCGGGGATGGTTCTTCCTGACTTTGACTTAGAATTCTGTTAATGCTTTTGTGATGTTTGCGTAACACACACCTAAAAATGCTTTTGTGATGTTTGCGTAATGCACACTTAGAACTAAAAGGAAAAGGAAAATAAAAGTAACGAATATCGGTTTTAAAAAGCGTGGGAGGGGGCAGAAGAGAAAAACAGACAATGTGGCGTCCGAGCCAAACCTACACCAAAGGTTCCCAGAATACAGCCACGTGAAGCGACTTGTGTGAAGAAGAGTTCATTTTCACCACTGCTCATCCCTCTAGGAAAGAAGAAAAATGAAGAGTGCTTGGAAGGGAGCAGAGGTTTCCACAGGCTTCTTCTTGGCCGGTAGAGATGCTGACGTCACAGGTTGGCAGTTCCCAGGGTGAGGCTCTGCCTGGGTTTTCCACTGAACCTGCGTGATGTGAGCTTGTCACGGAGATCAATGTCAACCGAACGCAGAACGAGGCTTCCGGTACCTGGGTACATGAATGCACCCCCAACAGCTGCTGGGAAAACGCAGGGGAGATTTGTGAAGAATTCCCAGGAAACAGCGCTCGGCGCCCCTCCCAGGCTGGGCCCCCCTGCTCTGGGGCCGGCTCCCCGGTGCTTTGCCAGAAGGCTTGGCCACCAGCCCCCTGGCTACTGGAATGGCCGAGCTGACTGTGCCCGGCCCCCAGCCCACACTGTGCTTTGCAAAAGGAATTACCTTGCAGCAACTCAGGACTTTACTCTTGGTCAAGGAAAATATACATTTCTACTGTCTTTGGATTCACATGCATTCAGAGTCAGGGGCCAGTCACTCCTCTTAAACTTGAGGCCTGAATAAATATGTCTTGTATTTAATATTCAACAGACTCATCACAGCGGGGAAACTCATCTTGGGCTAGGTTTCCATTCTTTCCCACTCTGGGGGTGAGCGTAGGTCTCGGAGGAAGTGTTTGTGCACTCAGAGGAGGAGGACAGAGTGTGTGGGAAGGGTCAGGGGAAAGCGTCCCCCTCTGTGCTTCAGAGGATGAGACAAGCTTGCAAAATATCTCATCTTCCAGTCCCAGAAGGGAGGCGGCTGCACCGAGTAATATTTCCAGTTAAGGGAAACACGTGGACGTTCAAGGAACAGCCTGGAACAATCAGGGTTATAATTCCTGGCTGCAGCAAACGGAAGGGAGAGAGCAGGAGTCAAGCAAGAGTAATTAGGCAATCAGTGAACCCAGCTCAGGACCTGATAACATAAAAATGTCTTAGGGCCACGCTGCATGGAACGCAGCTTCTATATGTGAGAGGCGTTCAGACTTTGCCCTCTTAGGAGGCAACTCAAAGCTTGTAAGTCACACCTGTGATTCTCACACAGCTCTTCCGGCCAGTGCGCTTGCTGCCTGCCCCCTGCCCTGCACTTTGTAACTGCCATTTGTATGTCTTCTTTTGAGGAATTGGCCTCTTGGCGCTTCCAGGATGCTTTAGAGACTGTGAAAATAGTGTTACCAGTTGCTGCATCCTGGTCACTCAAGGATGAGATGAAGTCTGGGGGCAGTTAACACTCCCTGGAGAAATGAATCTGCGAGAGGAAAGTCTTTCTTAAGCCCTACAAGATTCTCTGCTTTCAAGCATCTTGGGTGTTTTAAAAACCTCTCCCTCGCTCTCTGGTCGTGGCATTTATCTTTGTGTTTCAGCAGACAGATGGGAGACATGACATGCGTGGGGATTTCCACTGGAAGTAGGTCCAAAGGAAGAAATCCTGCATTCCCAGAATACATTGCTCTCTCCTGCCCTGTGGTCAAAGCTTCCCAAACTCTTGCATCTTGCAGCTGAGCAACATGAAGGGAAAAAAAAAAAAAAAAAGAAGAAAACTAGGAAAATCAAATGTAAACACACAATAGATTTTATTTATTTACCCTTTCTCAAGTGGAGATTGAGTCCTACACTTGGCAACATTAAGTTGTACAAAAGAAACAGACTCCCTGGTCCTGGACCTTAGGACTGTCACAGATGTGCTGGCATTCGGAAAACACTCCTACCCTTCAGCTGAAATGCATGCCCCGCCCCTGTTTCCAAACAGCCAACTCCTGCCTATTGCTTCAAGGTCAATGCCCTGTCCTCCACGAAGCTTTCCCTGATATTCCACTCCCACGGGTATCAGAGATGTCACTGTGTAAAAGCACAGACACTGGAGCCAGACACACTGTGTTCCCATCTCAACTGCCACTTGGCATCTGTGCAACCATGGGCAAGTTGCTCAACCACTCTGTGCCCCAGTCTCCTTACCTACAAAACGGGGATACAAATAGCATCTACTTCATAGCTTTATTAATTAAATGTGTCAATACTTGTGAAGCTCTTACAGGAATGCCTCCCATACAGTGATCACCTAATAAGTATTAAATTATTACCCTCCCAACCATGTTTTATTTTTCACAGAATTATCCTGATGCTCTCTAGTGGCACACCCATTTTTGTGGGTTTTTTTTTTTTCTTCTTTTTTGCCTTGGATTTGTCTTAGTTGAACCATATCTTCTGTCCTATAAGGAAAGATCTGGGGCCCTGTTTTCTTTTTTTCATTCCTTAAACTCACCTGGTAGCAAAGAAGGATTGGCTATTAAGTGAAAGGATAATGAGAGACAGAAACACGAGAGCAAATCACTATATTGTACCAAGCTATGTATCCTTCCTGCCTGCCGGGATCCTGCTGCAGAGAAGGGAAAGCGGAGGAACCATCATAGAGGGTCGACTACTGAGCAGAGTATGTAAGAAGAGAAAGACATGAAATAAAGAGAGGGGAAAAGACCCCAGGTAGTCCAGGCTGGGGAATGACATGTGGGAAGAAGTGTGTGTATACAGCATGTATTCTTTCCAATATTCCTATAACATATATGTGCTGAGCTTACCATGTGCTAAAACCTGTGCTGGAAACAAGGGAGGAGGTTGGGGCAATGGTGGAAAAAAAGTCGACAAAGCTCTAACCTCAGGGGGCGCTGTGACTTTGGGGGAAAAAATCCCCTTTGGCATCCAAGTAACCACGTCTTCTGTGTCTCCCCAGGTGCTGCCCTCTATCCCGCCCAGTTCCTTCCAAAGCAACTCTCTTTTTGCCAAGGCGAGAGGAAGACAAACCCAGGGCCCCTGCACTGCCCACCAGCGCCCTCCCTCTCAGTGGCACCTGCTGCCCCCCTCAACCTGCACTCCCTACCACCTCCGCTCCCCGGAAGCCAATGCCTAGCCCCTAGCCCCGTGCCCCATTCTCCCACACGGGCAGTGCAGCACCCCCGCAGGCCCCCTCATCTGCCGGTCCCTCCCCTGCTGCAGTGAGGCGAGCATGCCCAACAGGAGCCTCTTGCCTGCTCTCTCTCTATGCCCAGTCAGGGGGAAGGGCCCCTGCACTCTGACCCACTCATGAAGCCAGGGTTGGGGGAGAGCAGCCCAGGTGGGTTTGAGCATCTGCAGCACTTCAGCAATGGCCTGGACACCCGGAGAATCAGAACTAATGAGAACTCCACAGATGGTCTGGCTGAAGGGGTGTGGCACATTCCCTCCAAAATATGCCACTCTGGCGTAAGGAGTATTTTGAGCTGAAGACAATCGAGAAGGAGGAGACACAAGGAAAATTCTCAGCCCTCCCCCTCTTTACCAGGAAGGGCAGGAAGATTCCTAATCACCACAGACAATTCCAGCCTCTTATCACCCCACAGACTACACCAGAGGCAGCTACATAACAAACCTCCTTAAAAACAACGCATCTTCTGTTACTTTCCCCTATATATTTACCTTCCCAGAGTTTGCTGCCCCTCAAGGCCTAAAGCCCTTTTTGTCTTGTCATTTCTCTACAAACTTATTGTTCTTTTGTTAAGATGCTCCATAACCCAAGTTCTAACCAGCCCTTTGAGTTACTCGCCACTGAGGCCTCCCACGGGTACGCTCAGATGCACACATTAATAAACTTCTGATTGATTTTCTCCTGTTAATCTGTCCTTTGTTGTTCTAATTTGCAAAGCCCCAGCCAATGAACCTAAGATGGGAAGAGAGAAGAAGAATTGTCTTTCCTCCCCTAGAAGCCCCTCAATTTAGAAATGTGAAAAAGGAAACTTGGGGATTACAGGACCTGCCTCACAGCACACAGCACGTTTGCTGCAAAGCTAAGGCCGGCAGCCAGGCTCTTTGCATGTCTTTATCCTGTGGGAAATGCCACTTCCCAATTCAGATGCTGTTGTTTTCTTCATCTCTCTGATCTCATTTCCCTTACTGAAATTATGTTGGCTTTTCATAAGTAAAATTGTCAAAAGCACTTAGAAACTCTGTTGACCGTGACCCACAGGAGGAAATAAATTCTTACCATGACCCAGTATACATTCATATGTGGAGCTGAACCAAAGTGTCCATGATATAGGACTTACACTCACTAACTGGGACACACAGTAATATTTCCTATTGTTTGAAAATGCTGGTTGGGTCCAGCACTGAATTCATGACAGACAATTTGAACACCATTGACTTAGGAAGGATCTCTGTGTGGGAACCATGCAAAAGCAGACACCGAGATGAGGACTTGTGTGCAGGTAACGACTTGGGAGGTGAGTCCAGGAAACACACCTGAGGGGGTGGGGAGGTGAGAAGGGAAGGGAGGAGAGCCGCAGGTCCCTTCCTTAGGCACATGGGGACTTCTGGCAGTAGGATGCTCTGAGGAACGTTTAGAATGCATCCCAGAACTCTCCCAGCAGAGCTGGGGAGCCTGGCTTGCTTACCCATTACTGAGGATTATTGAGGATTTCCCTGGGAATATTAAACCTGTGAGACTTCGCACTGCTCTGGGAAGGCTGAGATGCATCTTTGGTACCACAGAGAGCCCTCGGGCAGGAGGAAGCCAAGAAAAGCAGAGCGTGTAGGTGCTTGATGTGGGCTGCAGTGAGCTCAGAGGTGAGTGGAGGGAGGCGACGTGGAGTGGAGAGACATAGCACCTGCCACAGAAAGCGCCGTGGTGTCTGGGGCTCTTGTGATCTCCCCATAAACCATCCCAACTAGATTCCAAAATGAAAAAGCAACAAGAAAAAACAAACAAACAACAACAACAAGAAAGCCAAGTTAAGAGGAAAGAAAATGTTAACAAAGAGAGATGCTGTGAGATTCAGACCCAGGGAAAATACAAAGCACGCCCTTCTCATTTTTCACTTAATTGTAATATCACTGACATAAAGAAAAGGCAAGGAGAAAATCGACTGCCATCTGTAATCAAACCGTGTAGCGCACTGGCTGCTTGAAATGTTATGATCTAATGTCTGTGACGATAAATCCAGACATTTGTGGCATAAAGATTTCGCCTACAGATTTTTCTTTGTCTCTGTTGGATGTTCTACCCACACTCCAGCGGTGGAGGTCCCACAGCTAAGCACCTCCATGATGCTGGAGGCTGCAGAGTGACCCACAAAGCCAAACAGAAGGCACTAGTAGATTTACAACCTAAAAGGGGTTTGAGGGCTTTGACTCCGTGTAATTACTAATTGTCATCATAATACAAATATGTCTGAAGAGACAAGTCCAAGGGACAAGTGGGTTTTCACCAAGGACTGAGTCCTCGCCATCATTGATCAAAGACACATTTCAGATTTCCCGGCTGGCATGTTGACACCTCCGCATGTGCAGTCCATCTGGAACACACGGTCAGTGCAGGCAGACGGGCTGCGGGGCCGCTGGGGAAAGAGACCTGGGCGCTTGGCATGCTTCTGCCCGTAGCTGTGTGACCCTGGATGGGTTGCTTAAGTTCTCTGAACTTGTTTCCTCCGAATCGTGAAAGCACTTTGAAGAGTAAGAAAGGGCAACGTCATAATCCCTATAAGGGATCAAAACAGAGAATTGCATCTTCTCCTAATTGCATAACTTGGGATAGCCCACTTGCTCACTGCCCGGACCCTTTCATCCCATTTTCAGATGCGAACACTATACAAATAAAAGCAAATATCAGAAGCGCGAGAGTGGCATGGACATACATACCCTACCAAACGTAAGGTAGATAGATAGCTAGTGGGAAGCAGCCGCATAGCACAGGGAGATCAGCTCGGTGCTTTGTGACCGCCTGGAGGGGTGGGATAGGGAGGGTGGGAGGGAGGGAGACGCAAGAAGGAAGAGATATGGGAACATATGTACATGTATAACTGATTCACTTTGTTATAAAGCAGAAACTAACACACCATTGTAAAGCAATTATACTCCAATAAAGATGTAAAAAAAAAAAAAAGCAAATGTCAGTTTATTCAAAGGGATTTCTCTTTATCTTGCTTTAAGCTCCATACCAGGTCCGAACAAATCAATGTGCTCCCCTTTTATCCTTATTTCTTACCTCACTGCCATCGTCTTTTACCATAGCGCACTTATTGAGCACCTACAGTGTACAGAGCATTGTGCTAAGTAATCAGTGGGGATTCCAGGGCTCATAGTCATGGCTCTCAACAGGATTTTATTGACAGATAAAAATCATATGTGTACGTAGAGACACAACAACATGAGGTATCACATGCTGAGGCCCGGATGAGTGGCCTGCGTAGCTGGTGCGACTGGAGGTCAGAAATGCCCTCCTCGTATGTAAAGCCAATACCTTGTGCTTTGAACCCCATTTCCTTCCACACCTGTAGGTACCACACCCCATCAACCATCCCTTATCCTCCCATTATACACAACCAGTTCCTCTCACTGGATGCTTCCCATCAGATCTGCAAGAGGTTCAAGTATTCTCCATTCAAAACAAAATCCTCTCTGGGCTCCTTCTTGCCCTACCCTCTACCCAGGCAACCACCATTTTCAGGCTAACATCTCAAAAGAGTCACCCACACTCACTCTCTCCATTCCTTCCCTTATCACTCCCCGCCTCACCCTCTTCCAACCCAACTGCCACCCAGAAACAGTTGTCAGTAGGGTTACCAGTACCTCCGTGCTGTGAAACCCAAGGAGGGCTTTGCCCTCCTTGTCCTGACTTCAGCTGACTTTGACACGTTTGCTCACTCCCCCCCTTTCATTCTTAAATAAGCTTTTTCATTGACGTAGAATATAATTTAGAAAAGTGCAAAAATCACGACTATACACGTTTACAAAGTGAACACGCCCTTATAACGACCATTTAGATAAAGAGAACGTCACCGGTACCCTAGAAGCCTTCCCCCGCCTTGGTGCCCCCTTCCTGGTTGCTGAGAGGCCAGCACTAGCAGTGGATGCTGTGTGGGAGTCACCCAGAACCCCCCAGATGGGAAGCAGTCATACCCCCAGCTACCGGGAGTCTTAGTGGCCAACAGCTCTCAGCCTCCCCCTCCAAGACTTCCGAGGGATAAGGGGAGCCTTATCCAAGCTCACACACCCTCCCGGGGGGGCAACCCACGTCCACTGACTGGTTGATGTCGGAGTATAAAGACCTGGCCCCTCATCCTAATTCAATATAGCTCTGAAGGGCCGTAGCAGTTCCAGAGCCCCGCTCTAGGTCAGCCGACGTCTTTGCTGTGACGCCATCACTGTTCCCCTTGTCCTTCTGCCCGCTCCACCTCCTCCACCCCCTCACAGGGGCTGATGTTAACTCCCCGGGTACTCCCCCCAAACTTCTGCGCACAAATCTCGCTTCCTGGGGCCCCCAAGCTGTGATACCACCCGCCTAGCTTCCAACATCGTGGCTTATTCCACGTGATTTTGAACTTTAGAATGAATGGAATCACATGACATGTCCTCTTTTGTGTCTGTTTTTTTGTTCAGCATTATGTCTGTGGGGTTTACACGTCATTGTGTACAACCATAGTTTTCTCTGTTTTTATTGTGGTGCAGTATTCTTGAAATAAATGCACCACAGTAATCTATGTTGATTTTCTTGTTGATGGCATTTCAGGTCTTTTCTAATTTTTGGTTCTTATGAATAATGCTGCAATGGCCATTTGTGTGGGTATCTTTTGGTGCACATATGGAAGAAATTCTGTTGGGTATATACCGAGAGGTGTCATTTCTGTTCTGTAAGGTGTATGTGTGCTCGGTTCTACTGGAGAGTACTAAGGGGTGTACAAAGTATTTGTACCAGTTTATAGTCCAATTAGCAGAGCATGAGAGCTCCGGTTGGTTATGCTGCTTGGAAGTTTACAGAAGAAGTTGGCTGATCCCTGATCTAAGCCGAAGAACGAGAGGGACAAAAACAAAGTACTAAGACAGAAAAGTACCGATATGTCGTCAAGAAAATGTAAGAACGCCAGTGTGTCTAGGTAGATAAGACTGGGTAGAAAAATATAGTTTATGTCAGAGATTGGCAAAATGTTCCATAAAGGGAACATTACTAAAGATAGTAATTTTGGGCTTTGCAGACCTTATGGTCTCCGTTTCAACTACTCTGCTCTGCCGTCCTAGATCAAAAGCAGCCAATGAGTAAGAAAACTGAGAGTGGATATATGCCAATAAAACTTTATTTTGGGGCACTGACCTTTGAATTTTATATCATTTTCACAAAATATTATTCTTCTCTTGATTGGAAAAAAATCATTAAAAATTATAAAAATGATTCTTATGTCATGAGGTATTTACACAAGGCAGGGATGGAGCCAGATATGGCCCACGGGCTGGCGTTTGCTGACCCTTTTTGTAGATCGTGGAGACCTAAATAAAAAATCAGAACTCTATTTGGTCAACACGTTTGGGATTTTTGAGGAGGGGTATGATGTGTAAAAATCAGCATTTCAGGAAAATTCAGGTGGCATCAATATTTAGTGTGAATTGGAGAGCTTGGAGGTGGGCCAGCCAGGTAAGAGGTGGCCTAGGTAACCTAGTAAGGTCTAGTGAGGATCTGGACCTCGCGGTGGAGATGGGTGGCCAGGTGGGTAATGAAAGAGACAGGGTGTGCGCAGAAAGGCATTAGGAAGGAGTAAGAAAAGGGCCTGATGACTGATGTGAGAGAAAGAACGAAAAGTCAGTGCCTGACACCAGGGTCTTAGGTGTGGGAGGCTGGAAGGCTGGGAGTCTGATGTGAAATTGTGGAGGGACAGTAGGGCTCAGTATTGAGGGCACAGGAACCGATGCCAAGTGCTGGAGTCTAAAACCTGGCTTTCTAACCCACTAGCTGTAATCACTCTGCTTCCTCCCCTAAAATGGGACTAATAGGAGCACCTACTTATTGAGTTTGTTATGAGGATTAAATGAGTTGACATCTAAGGTGCTTACAACAGCGGCTAGCACGTAGCATACAAGAACAAGTGCTAGCTTTTATTATTAACCGCATAGTCTCATTTTTAAAAAATCACGCACACAAAATTTTAAAGCTAGAAAGCAAATTTAAGGGAAAAAGTGAGATCTGGTTTTAGATGGGTGAATTTCACCTCACTCTGGGCAGCAGACAGAACACTGAGAATGAAGGCTCAGAAAGGTCAAGGGAAGTGCTAGAGACATGCGTTCATATAGATGCGGATGTGTGCTCATGGAGAAAGCAACTTGACTCCATGGGAGCAGATGAGAATGCTAGAAGGTCCAAAATAGAAATATAAAAATACATACTGTGGTCAAGACCTCAAGCTCTGGAGGGGAGTTCCCTGGCGGTCCAGTGGTTAGGACTCCATGCTTTCACTGCCGAGGGTCCAGGTTCAATCCCTAGCTGGGGAACTAAGACCTCAAGCTCTGGTTCCTTCTCTCTTCTAGTAGCTATGAACCCTTGGTTGGGTGACATAACATCTCCAAACCTTTGTTTTCCCATCTGTAAAATGGGTATAACTGTAGTACTTACTACATGGAGCAGTTGTAAATATTAAAAAAGTAAATGGGGGCCCAAATAGAATCTACCACAAAATGAGTGTTCATTTAACTGTTAGACTTTATTATTAGCACCACATTTATGGAAACTATGGAACAGGGAAGCACCAGGAAAGGAAGACCCAAAGACACAAAGGAACTTGCCCAGCGAGCTAGTCCTGGAATTTCTCTGTCCCCACCTCTACTGCACCGCATCCGGGTGAAGAAGAATGCTTGTATGAGAACTTGTTCATCTCCTTTAAGATCAATGGCAAAAACGTAAACTTTCCGTTTAAGTGCAGTTGACCTAAATCTGCTGAATGACAACGTCTTCAGGAACAGCCCCTGGTGCTCTTCAAGTGGCTGATTGGGCTGCCTGGAAAATCCTCTGCTTACATAAATCTCCTCCTTAGTCAGGCTCACAGAAAACCCCCAAGTTGCTCCTTTTCAGTTCCGGCTTAGGGGCTGCTCGTCATTTCAGAGACCGCATGGGCTCCACCTCCTGCCTCACGTTTAGCTCTGTATCACATCAATCAGGACCTTACACGACCAACCTGCTCATCCACTAATCCACAGTGACTGAGGGTTATTTCTTTTTAAGCTTCTTCATTTGCTGCTTAGAAAATTACTTTGGATGGAGGCAATTAGCACTGCATACTTTTGAGGAGAAAATTGCAGCCTAGCCCGCTCTGACTGCATGGATCAGGGATTTCCTCAGCTCCCCATTCGATCCTTCTCTTTCCTTTTTTTTTTCTTAACCCCTGTTCAAACAATGTGGCCCCTTCAAAGTTCTGAGATGCTATCCTGGTGCCATATTTAAAATAAAGCTTGGGGTTTCCCGGGTGGCGCAGTGGCTAAGAATCCGCCTGCCAGTGCAGGAGACACGGGTTCCATCCCTGGTCTGGGAAGATCCCACATGCCGCGGAGCAGCTAAGCCCGTGCACCACAACTACCGAGCCTACGCTCTAGAGCCCGTGAGCCACAACTACTGAAGCCCACGCACCTAAAGCCTATGTTCCACAACAAGAGAAGCCACTGCAGTGAGAAGCCCACGCACCGCAACGAAGAGTAGCCCCTGCTCGCCTCAACTAGAGAAAGCCCGCGCGCAGCAACGAAGACCCAACGCAGCCAAAAAATAAATAAATTTATTTTAAAAAAAGAAAATTAAAGCTTGGATATAAGGAATATAGGTGACAATATCCCCAAATAAGATCAGCTTCAGGAAGGTGTTCCCTGCCGTCATTAATTGGTAAAGTCTGTGGATGGGTTGTTGGTGTGTGTATGTGTGTTGGAGTGGGTAGGGGTGAGGGTGTCTGGGAAGGGAGTAGAGACTGACTAGAAAACTTTCTTTTAAAATTTTCTTAGGGCTTCCCTGGTGGCGCAGTGGTTGGGAGTCCGCCTGCCGATGCAGGGGACATGGGTTCGTGCCCTGGTCCGGGAGGATCCCACATGCCGCGGAGGGGAGAGGTCCACGTACCGCAAAAAAAAAAAAAAATTTCTTAGTAATCACAGCCTCTCTAAAGTCCTCTTTGTCATTTCTGGAAAAGTCATAGTGGAAATCTCTACTGCACCAGCTAAGTACAAGTCACTAATGGGGAAGCCAGACACAGTCAGTCTTAGTTGGAGGCCACCAGGAAAGGACACTAGCCCCCATGGGAGTCAGTAGCTTTGCCTTCTCCACTGGTAGAAGGAACAGTACTAGCCAAAGGCTGCCCCTGCCTCTCCTATGTGACCACTGCAGACACTGACTAACTGATGGGCCAAAGGACGGTTTGTGCTCTGAATGCCTAGCGATGTGCCCTAGAGTTGCAGCTAGTGTGTCCAGGTCCATTCTCTGCTGTTTTCTGCCCCAGATCCCAGGGTTCCCAGATCTCAGGTTTCACAGGAGACAGTCCTCCACCTGAGACATGTTGTCTACCCCAGGCAGTCGGGGGACACTCTAGTGGCCCCTTTACCTTCACGCAACACAAGATATGGGTCTTATGGTATCAAAAGCATTTGACCTTCCTCAGAGGAAAGGCCCGGGACCTACTGGGCTTGTAGAGAAAGTAAACAGAGTCCAGAAAGCACAATGGTGGCAAGTTTTATGACAGCTCTGGGTAGAGCCGGGCAGGTCTGTCCCCCGAGTGACACGGATGTGTGACGTCAGTGAGCCACGTTCCCTCTTACTTCCCACAACCTTCCCTTGTCCCTGGCGGCTTGTTTCTGAGACTTTCGTTTTTTTTGTATCTGGCTCCTGGGGCTATGAAAAAATCATACCTCTTACAACATCTTTACCAGAATAGAAAGATAATCTGGGCTAAAAGTAGACGCCTGAGATTCAGTCCCTGGAGGTTTCCTCTCTTAAGAACTTAGTATTTATGAGACGAGAGAGAATGAATGTGTCCTCTATCTCCAATTATGCGGGAATGCTATGGAACTGTAATCGATAAGAAGTACAGCCTTAGTGAGCTGAACAAAAGTTTTCTCCCCTGATGGATTCTTGTGTTTCTGGAAATCGGTGGGACCATTATACTAACAGGGCTGTCTGGACTCTATAACCTTTGGAGTGGTTTACTCACTGGATTCTTTCAGTCCTACAATTAAGTCTTCCCCGTAGACCCACACCCCCTCATCCACTTTCTCCCTCATAAATCCAGTGCTGTTTTATCTGAAATACAGCAGATTTGCTTTCATTTTCATTTGAGTTTGAAGTGGGAGGTTACATGGGTGAGGTCTGGACTCTAATAGTAAGTATAAGTTATAATCATATTTCTTCCCATTATGCCTTTGATTAGGTTTTGATTTGATGCATTGCATACCTCCCCGCTGCACACACCAGGATCCTTTTGACACATACTTTCATTAACCTTCCCAGGGACTTCCCAGACATACCTTTTGAAAAGTCTCCCAGTGTTCCATGACAGCCTCTCTTGCTAAAATCTTAACTCAAAGCCACAAAATTACTAGTAAGAAATACTCTCCAGAAACCTTGTGATATTTCTCTTCTAACACAGTCTGTGGAGGGCCACTAGTGTTACCATTTGGACTGAGTTCATCATTTGCTTTATTCAAATACTAGAATGGACTGATGATTGCCTCCCTCAGCTGAATGAATGAACATTGAATCACTAATTTATGGGAGCTTGTATAGTGATGACCTCAGGGTCCTGGTATCTGAGCCCAGGCTCCACTTCCTTGGTACATGACCACAGATAAACTCACTTGCTGTCTCAGTTTTCAAGACTGTGAGATGATAAGCAGAGAATTCCATTTCTGCCCCCCAAAATGGCCAATCAGTATTCAGAACTGATAGGCTGGGATATCTATTATTAAGAAACATTCAATAATGTTAATAATGATTATCGTTATTCCTAGCATGTATGTGCCTTGAGTTGATAGGCATGGGAGATTTTGTTTTTGGGGCTGAAAGTGGGGGAAGAAAGTTGAGAGGCTGTACATGTATTTGAGTTTTTCAAAGCCCCCCTTCCTGAGAGAGAACGAGAGACAGGTCACGTGGAGGAGGAGAGCCTGTTATCTGTTCTCCACTCCTCCTCTTAGGCTGGTGTTAACTTAGCTCCCTGGGGAGTGGGTTAGAACAGCAATTGAAGGAGCTGGATTTCTGACAGATTTTGTGAGACTCGGGGCAGCAGCCATGCTGTGTTAGGTCAGGAGTCCTCGAGTTGAAAGTTCGTCTCCCCATTGAAACGTGGAACCTGGCCCCCTCTGACACCTGGAAAACTGACAGCAACATTGGAAATAGGAAGATGGCACTCCAGAAGATCATGGGCATTTTCACGTGGCCTCAGCAGGGCAAATGGTAGGACGGTGGGCTGACAGTACAACCGAGGCAGAGGGGGAGTCCATGGCACATACTGAGGGATGCGTTCAGCTCACGTGCTCTGCCCAACACATGGGTGATTCTCTTTAGGAGCCCCGAGAAATACCTAGAAAAAGGACACTTTCAGGGGACTGAGCTAGTCGGGGAAACTGGAGACTCTTCCTAAGCAAGTAGGGAGAATAAAACCTCAGGTTATTGGCACTGTGATTTCATTTGTAGCTGCAGAAAATAATACATCAAAGTTGTTTAAAATATTTTTAAAATAAACAGAAAACAATTAATCATAAACGTGTGGGTTTCTTTCTGAGCTCTGTTCTGTTCCATTTTTCTATATGTCTATATTTATTCCAGTACCTCTCTGTTTAGTTTACTATAGCTTTATAGTAAGTCTTAATATATAATTTATAGTTAGTCCACTAAAATAAGACCTCAAAAATTGGTTTTTTCCCCACAATTGTTTGGGCTATTCTAGGTTCCTTGCACCTCCATAAAGATTTTTTAAATCAGCTAGCCATCTTGGTTAAAAAGCCTGTCGGGCTATGGATTGATTTTGACAAAAGTACAAGGTAATTCAATGAAGAAAGAATAGCCTTTTTAACAAATGTTTTTGGAACGATAGGCTAGTTATATAAAACAAAAAAGAACACCTCGAACTTTATCTTACCATATAAAAAATTAACTTGAAATGGATCCTATAAGAGCTAAAACAACAACACTTCTAGAAGAAAACATAGTAGGAAATTTTTGTGACCTTGGGTTAGGGAAACATTTCCTAAACAAAACACAGAGGGCAGAAACCATAAAAGAGCTGATAAATTGAACTGCATCAAGATTTAAAACTTTTGCTCTTAACTAAGACACTCTTAAGGAAATGAATAAGCAAGACACAGACTGGCAGAAAATATTTGCAAACACATGCCTGACAAAAGTTAGACTCAATAATAAGAAGAAAAACAACCAGAAAAAATAAATGGGCAATAGAGTAAATAATAAGTTGGACACTTTCCCAAGAAGATCTAGGAACAGCAAATATATGCAAGCAAAGATGCTCAATATCATTAATCATTTGGGAAATGAAAATTAAAACTAACAATAGGGCTTCCCTGGTGGCGCAGTGGTTGAGAGTCCGCCTGCCAATGCAGGGGACACAGGTTCATGCCTCGGTCCGGGAAGATCCCACATGCCGCGGAGCGGCTGGGCGCGTGAGCCATGGCGGCTGAGTCTGCACGTCCAGAGCCTGTGCTCCGCAACGGGAGAGCCCACAACAGTGAGAGGCCCGCGTACCGCAAAAAAAACCCAAAAAAACTAACAATAAGCTGCCAATACACATTCGCCAGGATGGCTGAAATTAAAGACTAACAGTACCGAGTGTTATCAAAAATTTGGAGCAATTGGAATTCTCCTACGTTGCTCTTGGGAATGCAAAATGATAGAGTCACTTTGGAAAACAGTTTGTCAGGCTCTTACGCACATACATGTGACCCAGCCTTCCCATTCATAGGTATTTCCCCTAGGGAATTAAACATATATATCCACACAACGCCTTGTAACAATCACTTTCCAATGTTAGAAGGATATCTTACCGATATTTGTTTTGCTATTTTTTAAAAGCTAACGTTTTTCTTTAAATGGTTTTACTTTCAGTATTTTAAGCGACTCAATTTTTCGGTTCCTTCTCCCCTTCACGTCTTTCTTAAAATTTAGAATGCATAAAATAGTACTCTTTCATCAGTATTATTACAGACTGTTAAAGGGTATTATAACTCTCAGTGGATTAGAATAGGGACTCGAGACTCCAAATTAATACATATTATTGCTAGGTAGCGCATACTGCCACCAGGACCCTAAGAAGGTTCTAGGTTTTTAGAGTTTGTGTGTGTGTTATCATCTCTGGAACCCCTCAAAGTCTTAACGAGACAATTACGATTCTCACTTCGAGTTTTTTCTTTCAGATTACTTTTACATGCGAACTGTCTTTACATGTCTAAGTGTTTAACCACACGCCTTCATTTAGATTTTCTTGAGCTTAGATTCTCTGTAGCCACAGATCTTGACCCCTGACATCTTTGTGTGCAGAGAACAATGGTCAAATCAGCAGTCATTACTCTTTGGTTTAAGAGGAGGTCAGACAGGACAATGAGCTAAAAGTCAAGGTAACAAAAGGATTGAAGGCTGTAGTGGGTCCTCTTCACAAGTCAGTGAACTTGATTCTGGCTTATTGGGATGTGAGGCATCTGGGACTATTTCTGGAATGCCAGCAATTTTGCCCTAAAGCAACTTTGATCTTGTTGCCCCTCCCCCTGCCTGGTCATTAACTGGAAACTTGGGGACCAACTGCATGGCTGCCTCTTATCAGAGACCCACTACTTATTGCTTAAATAAATCTCCTCCCATTGTTCTCTTTTCCTGGAAGAAAAAACACCAATCCTCTCAGCTCCCGTGAGAGGAGCTCTCACTGCTCATTTTAAGACTATTTACTCCAGCCAATGCCCTGACTTGGAGGCATGCCTTTGAAACCGGTAAACAAAGACCAGAGGAGGAAGATGAGAGTCTCGGGCCACAATTTCCTAAAGTAATAATTCCATCCTGTCTTCCCCTATCCATGCTCAGATCCCAACAGACTCGGGGTAGGGTTTCCTGTGACTTTAGAAAATTCCTTAAAAGGGGGGGAGAAGGAAATTATATGTAACTTCTATCATATTTTGTCATAAAAAAGTAACTGTTGGGGCTTCCCTGGTGGCGCAGTGGTTGAGAGTCCGCCTGCCGATGCTAGGGGACGCGGGTTCGAGCCCTGGTCCGGGAGAATCCCAAGCGCCGCGGAGCGGCTGGGCCCGTGAGCCATGGCCGCTGAGCCTGCGCGCGTCCAGAGCGGCCACAACAGTGAGAGGCCGCATACCGCAAAAAAAAAAAAAAAAAAAGTAACTGTTTTTCCCACCCTTTCTTTCTTTAATTAAGCTTTTAACTGTTAAAAGTGGCAATTAATATGAATTCCCCACAGCAAGGATGTTTTATACCTCATTTTTCTGGAAGCAACTAGTTTATGAATGGTTAGGCCTACTTACCTCCTAGAGAAGCCGTGGGGATTCTTTGGATGAAGAAGCCCTCCAAAATTCTCATGGTCCTGAAACAGGAGGGAAGGAGGCAGGGCAACCTTTGAAAGAATGACGCAGCCCGAGGACACGACATAAACTGATTAGAACCAAATGGGTCCAAGATGGCGGACAAATCGACTTCCACTAGACCTTGAGCCTCAGTATACGCTCACATCAGCTAGCTAAATGACACACCCACAGGCGCCATGACAGTTCCAAGACCGACCATAAGGATCAAAAAGCGGGCAGTGGCCCAATTCCTGGAAATCCCCTCCCCTTCCTAAAATAGCTGGAATACTCCTCCCACTCATTAGCCTATGAAATTACCCACCCCTATAAAAACGGACAACCCCTTTCCCTGGTGCCTTTCTCACCTTCTGAGATGGCCCACACTCTGTCTGTGGAGTGTGTTTCTCTCTAAATAAATCCACTTCTTACCTATCACTTTGTCTCTCACTGAATTCTTTCTGCCACGAGACATCAAGAACCTGAGCTTCACTAAGTCCTGAAACCAGGTGTGTGATCTCAGTTGGAAGACCGTGGGTTTTGGCCAGGTTCGAGTCCTGGCCGCGTGGATTCCAGTCCCAATCTGAGGTGCACGGTTTCAGTCCCTTATAAGCAAAGATCAGAGCAAGAATCCCACTGTCTCCTTTTTAATTCTGTTTCTCAAACTATAGCCTGGGCAGGGTCATCTTTCATTCAAAACTCTCTCCCTGTATGTCTGAGGTTTGAGGTCTGTCATCTACAGGCTTTAGAGACTTGCATGGATTTTATTGTGTTTTCAAAAATTAAGAGGCCAAATTCCCTCACAGCAATTACTAAGACTTGTTTAAGAGTCTCTCACCTTAGGAAAAGAAATGGTCAGCATACTTGTTCAAACAAGACGTGTGCCAGTTTGCTTTATTTTATAATCTTATAAAAATGTTTTACTTACACCATGGGATTCTGAACATGTTTATGAACGTTTTCCAAATGCTTTGAAGTCCAGAGTTGGGAGCCCAGTAATTGTCAGTTGCTGAGTTTGGGGGAGCCATTGGAAGGCACGATAGCACCACCCCGGCTTTCCTCTTTTCTCCCCACTCACCAGGACCTTGTCTCAAGAAGATTCTCCATGACCTTGGCCTGCTAGCTCAAGGTAAGCAGTCAGGGCAATGTTTTACAGTGAGCTGTTTGCGTGGCTGTCAGCCTGATGGTTTCCTGAATGCTTTCCTACTCACTATCCCATTTCCCTCAGTAACAGAAGAGGGTGGGCCAACGGCACAAAGTTTGAAAGGCTGGGATGTTCAGTTAAGTCCAGTTTTCTAGTTAATAGAGATTTCTCTCCTACCCTGTCTAATCAATCAATCAAAATTTATTGAGGGCTTCCTAACTGTTCAAAGTTAGTACTCAGTAAAGCATCTTTAAAAGTTTTTAAATTTACCTGGGCAAGATTTACCTATCTTTTGTGATACAAAAAGTCTATCAGAATTCTGCAGTTTTTCAGGCTCATTTTGTGGAAGCTCCCTTATCTCTGTTCTTAGCGTCGACTGTGGAGATACTCGGCGCTAGAGTATCCTAGCCATGAATTCATGTACACATTTGTGGGGCTCAGCATGGCATTCAGCACTGCCACAGGCCCAGGACGAGTGACAATGCGTGCTTACAAAACAGATGCATGTGGCAGTAATTATTCAATTTACAAAGAAAGCATTCACCTTTAGAATTCCTTTGCATGGCACTTAAAGACTAAAGTCATTTACATAATTTCAAACTACACCTATAGTTGTATGAACATTGTTATGGTGCATATAGAGTCCCCTTACCCTCCCTCCAATATAACCACACACACACACACACACACACACACACACACACACACATATTCCTACACACATATACTCAAACTTCCCTCCCAAGCAGCAGAGTCATAACAATAAAGTGAAGGAGGATCTCATTGCTCTCCTATTCAGCCTTTGGCCTAAAATCAAAATACACTGCATGAGGTCTTTTCGATCATCTTGTCCAATCAGTTTGTATAGATGAGAAACTGGGGCCCAGAAAAATCTGGCCAGAATCACAGAGCTCATTAGCAGCAGAGCTGAGACTACAACCCAAGCTGTGAGCCTCACATCATAGCCTCTACTCTTTCCACTAACTTCTGTTCCCACACCTCGGAAGATAAGTGCTTCTTTATTCAGAGACCTGCAGAGAAGACAACACTACAACCTGCCTGAGAAACTCAGTTTCCAGATTCAATAATGCATACTCTCCCGGATACCTCCCTCTGAATTACTCTAATCAGAATGGTCCATATTATAGGAAAAAAGGTCACGTCCAGATGGAGATGAGTCAAGATGGGTCACCATTTAATGCAACCTACCGCTTTTTCTACCAAAAATGGTTAACCTAACCCTCAAGGATAACCTAACCCTCTAGGTTGTGTTTTTTTTTCCCAACAAGGCTGAATATTCTAAATTCCTTCAGCTTTGTCTCCAAGCCCTATGTTTCATTTTTTAATTATCTTTATAGATTCCTCAGAACCCACCCTACATTCTTAGCATCCCTCTTGAATGGTGCCTCAGACTGAAATATAGGCTTGTACACAGGCCCTGCTTAGGGCTGACCTTTGAAGAAAGGTAGCACAGACTTACTGACAATTTCAGCTCTTTCATTTTACAAAATTTTTGTACTGTGCTTTGATGAGAAGAAAATTCCCACACGATTAAATCATTTCTTCGAGGCATGTGTGCTGAAGCGGCCCTTTCCTAGGGTCTGTGAGTTGAATCATACAATTTTCATCATTACAACTATTGTTGCAACAAACTTTATTTTTAAACTACTTACTATGCTGCTCAGAGGCCTGTTTCATCTTTTCTTTGAGGTGGAAATATTTGTCACAATCTTGCTCTGCAGCCCAATAAATCAAAATGTTGAGCCTCTAGTAATAAAAATAGTTGCTTTGAAGTATAACCTTAAATGTCTAATTTCCTACCAGCAATAATGAGGATTTCTCCAGCCATCTGGGGGGGACTGGGTTTTCTTTTTCTTTTTTTCTGTCCTTTTGTTTTTCTAACATGTGAGCTGTCTAATGACAGGATTTGGTATTTCAGAAGTCTGGATGAGAGAAAGCAGTAAGGGACGGGTACACATCTCAGAGTTCCATACCACCCAAGTGGCTGTTACATCACTAATCAGCGTGAGCCTGTCCAGACGGTCTCCACCAAGGCCTCCCCACCCTTGTATTTAATGTTGCTAACCCTTTAGTCATCAACACAAAATAACAGAAATTCTTTCATGCAGCCATTATTCCTCCACATCCAAAGAAGGGGGAAAGAATCTACAACCGCACAGAAGTTAAAACCCATGTGGTTTTAATAAGAAGCAAAGAAAGAAATGGCTTAATTCAGTAATAAGACTAGACTCCCTGGTGGTTAATAAGGTAATTTGCCATGTGATTAAAGGTAGATGCAAGTGGAATTTCTGTGGTAACGTTCTCGCTCGGATGGATACTTTGGGGAAACTGAGATTGTTAGTCTCTTGAAAACCACGATTCTTTTGAAACAAGAGGAGAGCAGCAACAAAGAGTAGCTTTTGAAATTCTCTCATCATTATCTCAACCTTTTCAGAAAGGCTGAGGAAACAGAAGACCGCCCCGGGAGAACACAATCCAGCAGCGGGGCAGGCAGGTTTCCGAGCGCACACCTCGCTGTGTGCACAGCACCGAGAGGGACCGCAGAATCCCCCGGGGTGGCTCTCCAGGCAACAGAGACCGGGTCCTGCTCTGGAGTGGGGGATGCTGAAGGTTTGACAAACTGATGCCTCCAGGGCACCAGCTCAGTTAAAAGATGCTTCCGTCTCACCGTCTACCTTCCTGCCGGTCTCTCTTCCTCCGCCTCGCATTGTCCTGTCTCCATTGCTTTCTGAAGTCTTTACCCTCCCTGGGGAATTCTCTTTCTTCCCTTTGCTGTATATTCAGGTGACGGGGCCCAGGCAGAACGCCAGAAGACCCTGCTGCTGGCTACATGGTGAGAGCTACACAGCTGCAGGCGACAATGGTGACTCTTGTTCCAAAGCGCTCTGCCAGAGGCCGGTGTGCTGAGAGGCTGAACTGTCCTATCTGGATTCTGGGCTCCTGCATCTGGAATCCAGCACCTGCCTGCTGCCATCTGGGTGACCCTGAGAAAAGTCGCTGCTTCTTATCTGTTAGGTGGAGGCACAGGATTCAAAAGGCTCTGTAAACTCCAAGGATGCTGCATACACATGTCACATGACTGTTATTGTTGTCTCTCCTAACAGCCTCCAAGTAACCCTGCCAGCCCTACCGGTCTGCAATTCTTCAGTCATTCACTCACTATTTCAACAAATATTTATTTTTACAATTTTTATTGACGTACAGTTGATTTACAATGTGTTAGTTTTGGGTGTACATACAGCACAGTGATTCAAATATATATATGTGGATGTTCTTTTTCAGATTCTTTTCCATTATAGGTTATTATAAGTTGCTGAATATAGTTCCCTGTGTTATACAGTAGGTCCTTGTTGTGTATTTTATATATGGTGGTGTGTATCTGTTAATCCCAAATTCCTAATTTATCCTTCCCACTCCCCTTCCGCTTTGGTGACCATAGGATTGTTTTCTATGTCTGTTGAGTCCATTTCTGTTTTGTAAATAAGTTCATTTGTACCCTTTTTTAGATTCCACATATAAGTGACATCATATGGTATTTGTCTTTCTCTTTCTGACTTACTTCACTTATCTAATCTCTAGTTTGTTCCATGTTGCTGCAAATGGCATTATTTCATTCTTTTTTATGGCTGGGTAATATTCCATTGTGTGTGTGTATATATCTATCTATATCTATCTATATATAGATATAGATAGATATAGATAAATAGATAAATCTCCCATCTTCTTTATCTATTCATCTGTCAGTGGACATCTAGGTTGCTTCCATGTCTTGGCTATTGTGAATAGTGCTGCTACAAACATTGGGCTGCATGTATCTTTTCAAATTATAGTTTTCTCCAGATGTATGCCCAGGAGTGGGATTGCAGGATCACAGTTTCTTAAGGAACCTACATACTGTTCTCCATAGTGACCGCACCAATTAATATTCCCACAACAGTGTACGAGGTCAACCAATATTTATTGAGTTGAGGCTACCACAGTGAATAGGAATGCTAAGTTCTTGCCCTCATGGAGCTTAATTTTTATCAGAATGACAGACAATAACCAAGAAAGCAACTAGGATCATTAGAAAGTATCATAAATGCTATGGAGAAAATTAACAGGCTGATGTAATGGGGAGTCAATGACATGGGAGCTGCTTGAGACGGGGGTCAAAGAAGGTCAAAGGGGCATTGCAACTATAACACAAGAATAAGCAAGAATGAGCTGCACAAAGAGCAGCAAGAGGCCTGTTGCAAGGAGTGGGGTGAAGCTTCTGCTGGGAAACAGCTTGGCTGGGGAAGCAACAAAAAGGCAGCCAATGTCCCTAAGACCAAGGGAATCACTGAGACGATGTTAAAGAAATAGGCAGGGGCCAGGTCACGCAGGATCCTGCAGGCCCTGGTAACAAGTGCAAATTTTATTCCAAATGCAAGGGGAGCTATCAGAGGTGCTGAGCAAGGGTGTGACGTGATCTGCCGTACATTGTTAGAACATCACTCGGACTGATGTATAGAGAACATATTTTAAGGGTGCAAGACAGAGGAAAGAGACCAACAAGAGAACATTGAAGTAATCCACATGGGTTGTGAGGGTGACCTGGACAAGGAAAATGGCAATAGATAAAGAAAAGTGTGGGAAATTTTGAAGGAGAGTTTGGAGGTAGAGCTGAGAGGACTTACAGAAGGTCTGGGTGTCCATAGTATGTACATTATCAGGATAGACCAGACCGTGCACACAAAAGGTCAAGGCCAGAAGGAGGAGAAGGAAATTCTGAAGAGGGAAACATTCTATTTTGCGACCTGTTCTTCCCTAGGAAAACTGGGTTTTGGACCTCTCAACTGGCTTCCTCAATGCAGTGTCTTTTGATGCACAGGGAGAGGAGACATGGCTAGATAAACCATGTCCTGACCACATATGGCCGGGTAAATGAAAGTCAATATATTGATTCCCTTGAAAGGCACAGGAAACCAGCATGTGTTTCAGACACAAAATCATCTTGTTGCAGGCTGACCCACAGATGCCTCAGTTCAATCAATGGCGTCTCTATCCAGCCAGAACATAACTCAGACATCTTATAACCTCTTGGGGTTTTCCTAGACATCCTGAAGTCAGACTACACCGGAAAAGCCCAAGTATTGAAAATCATAGCCCTCTGCGCTCTCGCTCTCTCTCTCTCAACTTTTTATTTTGAAATAATTACAGATTTATAGGAAATTGCAGTGATATGACAGAGTTCGCATATACACTTCACCTAATTCCCCCAATGGTTACATCTTGCTTAACTATAACACAATATTAAAACCAGGAAACTGACATCGGAACAATGGTTGTATATAGCTCTATTCCATTTTATCACAGGCATAGATTTCTGTAACCACCATCACAATCAAGATACAGATCTCCACGAGGATCTACTGGAGCCAACATTTTATCAGTTTGAGTGAAGTGTAGAAATCTTATATCCCTTTAAGTCCCTTTGTTGTCCTTACCCCCAGCCACTATTTATAATGCAATCTTCTCAACTATTTCCTCTACAAGCACTGAAATCCACATCAGACAATGTTATGCTTTTTGCTCAGACCAACAAATACAATTAAGAAAACTTAAGAAGAAAAGGAAAGTCTATTGCATTTACTCATATTTTTTTACTGTCTTTATTCTTTTTCCCTCCAGATGTTCCAAGATTCCTTCTTTTATCATTTCCTTTCTGTTTCAAGAACTTCTGATAGCCATTCTTTTAGGGTAGGTCTGCTGGTGATAATTTCTCTTAGTATTCCTTTATCTAAGAATGTCTTGATTGCCCTTCCTGAAGGATAGCTTCACAGGATATAGAACTCAGACAGTTATTTTCTTTCAGCTCTTGAAAAATGTGCTACTTTATTCTGACCTCCATGGTTTCTGATGAGGGCCCCACTGTCTTTGAAACTAGTTTTCCTCTTTGGAAAAGTGGCATTTCTCTCCCACTACTTTCAAGATTCTTTGTTTTTGTCTTTAGTTTTCTGATGTTTGATTATAATGTGTCTTGGTGTGGATTTCTTTTGATCTATCTTATTTGAAGTTCTCTCAGCTTCTTGAATCTGTATATTTCGCATTTTTGCCAAATTTGGGAACTTTTCAGCCATAATTTCTTTGAGTACTTTTTCAGCCCCCTCCCCCTTCTCCTCTCTGAGATTCTGATGACATGAATGTCAGATCCTTTGTTAAAATCCCACAGGTCCCTGAAAGTTTCTGTTCATTTTTTCTTTTTTAGTCTCTCTTTTCTCTGCTGCTCAGATCGGGTAATTTCTATTGTTTTTTCTTTAAGTTCATGGATCCCTTTCTTTGTCCTCTCCATTTTGCTGTTGAGCCCCATTAAGCATTTTTTTTTTTTTTTCTTTTTTTTTTTGCGGTACGCAGGCCTCTCACTGCTGTGGCCTCTCCCGTTGCGGAGCACAGGCTCCGGACGTGCAGACTCAGCGGCCACGGCTTACGGGCCCAGCCGCTCCGCGGCATGTGGGATCTTCCCGGATCGGGGCACAAACCCGTGTCCCCTGCATCGCCAGGCGGACTCTCAACCACTGCACCACCAGGGAAGCCCCCCATTAAGCTTTTAATCTTGTTATTGTATTTTTGGATTCTAAAATTCTCATTTGGTTCTTCTTTGTATCTTCTTTTTTTCTGATATTTTCTATTTTTTCACTATTTCAAGTATGTTCATAATTGTTTGTCACAGCACTGTTATGATGGCTGCTTTAAAATCCTTGTCAGAGAATTCCAACAGCTATGACATCTCAGTGTTGGTGTCTGATGATTCCTTCTATCACCTTTGGAAACTTTTTACTCATTACCTCACTGTCAGAAGGACTTGGGAATCCCTTGCAAACTTCCTGTTGAGCCCCAGGAGATTTTGATCTACGTTGCCCTTTGTTGCATAACACAGGCATTTTAAAGACTTTGGGGTCTGACAGACTCAGGTTCAAACTTGATTCTACCACTCACAAGCTATGTGACTTTGGACAAGTTATTTAACTTTTTGAGCCTCAGTTGTCTCATCTGTAATTGGATACGGGTACATTTCTTATAACATTTGTTGGAGAGGGGACGGGGAGGAAGGGACCGGATAAATAAGATGGTGGTTCTGTAATTGGTGCAAATTGTTCCACAGTATTTCAGGAGTGAGAACACTTAAACAAAAACTTATTATGAAAAAGAACATACACAAGAACATATAAAACATATGAACATTTCACAGTCAAAAAATAGAAGAGCCATGGTCAAGAAATAGACCATCACTAGCACCTTATACATGGAGTGGCCCGAGTTACCAAATAAAAATACAAGAATTGAATTTCAGATAAAGAAATGAATGATTTTTTAAACTATAAGTCTGTCCCATGCAATATTTGGGAAATACTTTCACTAAAATATTTCTTATTGTTTATCCGAAATTAAAATGTAACTGAGTATCCTGTATTCTGTCTTGCAATCCTGCTTACAAGCCTACTCCCCATAACATTACCCTTCCTCCCCCCATACGAATTTCCTCATAATCATCCTTTTGTTTTTCTCTATAATTTTACCACATTTTGATTCCAAAATGCAGAGTTTAGTTTTGCCTGTTTTGGACCATCGTGGTGGTTGTTTTACTTTTTTCTAAATCATGTCAAATCTGGGTCCCACACTCCACTCACCAATGTCATGACCAGTCTAATATCTGTCATGTTTTTACGGCTCCTGACCCCTTGACCTGGTAATCCAGGACCCCAGTCAAGGAAATCTGGTGGGGGAGAGGTCTCAGGTTACCAGTCTGCTGAGATGACCTCTGAAGATGACTCTTGCCACATTCACACAGCCTTGTCGAAGGCAGATGGCCCTGCTGGTGGCTGCACCACCTTCGTGGCTAGCTGGCCTTGGGAGATTCATTGCTTTTGAATTCCAGCACCCACATGCAACCCTGAGCCATCTCCTTCCAAGCTCCAGCACCTTCTAGAGTGCTGGGTGCCTACGGGCTCAGGTTTTACCACCATCAAATGCACCAACCACCCCTCTTTCCTTATCCTGGAGAACTCCACTCTCCTCTGCCTTAAGCCTTTGTTTCCCAACCCTTAAAAAGAAAAAAGCAAATCTTCCTACTCTTTGGTTTCATGAGGAGGTTTAGTGGCTCTAGGGGAGAAGTGCTGGATGATTTATGAAGCTAACAGCCCATCAAAGAGCTGGTTTATCTTTCCTCAGGGAAAGAAGGATCAGCCTTCAGAAGAGCAATAGTGGCCTCCCTTCCCCCAGGAATGAAGAGCTTACTTCCTCCAAGCAGCAGAAATAAATAACGTAGTCATATTTGCATATCCCGCTACATTAGATTCTCAAAAATTTACATATAAAGCACCCATATCAACGCCTGTAAAATAATGAGAGTCACTAAAAATATAGCCAGGAATATTTTTCATGTGATCTTTTCTTGTGCATCAGAATTTTCTCCCCAAGTTGCAGCAGGCCAGAGTTTAGCCTTCAAGCCCTGTCCACGGCAAAATACACTGTGTTTCCCCTGACCACAAACTTACTTTCTTTTTTACCAGGTGCAAACTAGTGAAAATACATCCTGGAAAGGAAAAATCAGTGGTGATAGGGCGGCATGCAACCTGATGGGCAAGGACATGGGGAAGGAAGGAAAGGCTGGCTTGCCCTCCTCGCCTTGATGGGCAGGGAGTTATAGGCTGTCTGTGTGCCAGTAAGGGTCTCTGGTCTCTTTCCCACCATCCAGCAGGTCCCTCCTCCCCAGCTGCCTCTCTGAGTCTCTGCCCAGCTGAGCCCCATGAAACAGCTACAGAGACAGAGTAGGGAAGAAAGCCGCCTGGCCAGACCCCAGGGACAGCTGGCCCAGCCAGTATTTGTTGCCACCATAACAAACTACTGTCTGTCAAAACCAAAGACACAAACAAGGTCAAAGAAGCCAACCAATACCCTGGCTTGTATTTGACGAGGGTCAAGGCCATTAGGAAATAAGTCAGAGAGCTGGGCTTATAGTCCTGGCTCAGAACAGAAGGCCTGACATTCCATATCTGCAAAATGAAAAATTTTCCTAAAACTGGAAGATCTGATCCTGTCCTAGAGTCTGTCTCTCTCTCTCACTTTTGTTTTGCAAAATTTGAAAGTGCGGGTCACTGGGACTTTGATCTCAGAGAGTTGCTTGCATTGTCCCCATGTCAACAGACATTGAGGGACCTACCTGCAAAGTTCCATCTAAGCCAGCGCCCTCCGGGTTTCCACATCACATCTGTGCTAAGAGAAGCAAGGGACTCGAGGGCTCTCTGATCAGCCTACTGATTGTTCTGAATCACAGCACCCCAGCCTGTAAGTCAAAAAAGCTCTTGGTCGCAGCCACCCCCATGACTTAGGCACCACTGGGCTTGCAGGACCAAGAAGCTTCACGTATGAAGATCTCCAGCAGAACGTTTCAGTGTGTGTAAAAAGAAGTTCTCCCATTTATGTTGAATTGGCCTTATAGACTATTCAATTTATTTGTTAGTCATACCTACCCTAATTTCAGCGACCTACTCCAGATCTCAGACATATATATCCTTTTTGGGATTTTTTGTTGTTGCCTGAAACTGGGGTTATCATTCTTCATATAGAAACTCCACCAACTTGTCTCAAGAATGCCACTGTCATGCTGGGAGATGAGGACTCAATAGAAAACAGTGTGGCTGGGTCCTAGTGGCATTAATAAGAGATGCTGCTCTTGACTGACAGATGGTAGGTGGCCTTCTGTTAAGAAAAGTTCAGAAATTCTCTCTGTCGAATTGGCCAAAGGGGAAGCAGATCTTTGGGCCGGCATAGCCTCTCTTTTGTAGAGAGGAAAGTCCCTTTCAGAGGCTGGAGACTTCCCCTGGAATGAGCCTGAGGCAGACACTCTCCATTGTCCACCGGCCCGGTGGGCCAAGGGGAGGAGCTGGAAGAACTGGACGAGCTGGACGAGCTCCGAGGAAGGACTCTGCTTGGCCCTGTGAGGCCACCTCAGCTCTTACACTTGTGTAGCATGAACAGTTCACCGTGTCCTCCACATCCAATATCTTCCCAGCCCCTAGGGTGGGCGACAGCATCTCACTGTACGTAGGAGGGAGGAGAAGTTGAATGAGGTTGCATAACTGTGGATGGCACAGCTGAGAAGGGCAGGGGTCCCTCTGGAACACGGGTCTTCTGATTCCACATCCCCTGCTTCTTCTTGTCTCCCTCCTGATTACAAGTGTATTACCATCTCACAGAGAAACTTTGGAAAGTACAGGAGAATGTGAAGAAGGTAGGCGTGATTTCCATCTTGCTGCATTTTTCTACTTAGAGTTACCTACCATCCCTGCAGAAAATTTGCAGAGTACGAAAATGTAGAAAAGTAAAATCTGAAATCACACAGAGATAAACTGAGTCCATTTCCTTCTGATCTTTTTTCCTAAGTGTATTTTTTAAAACAACATTACTGACTGGATACTATGCCCTTGATTATATACTTTGCTTCTAGTGAAGATCCTACCAGCTACACATGCCACTGAGTCTTCCCAAGGCCTTTCCAGCCTATGGCTATGAAGTGGTCCTGTTGACAGTTCTAACCCAAAGAGGGCTTGCATGCAACACAAGATCCCCCCTTTCTCCAAACCTGCATTAGTTTTGAGACCTCCCAGTATATCTCATGTTTGTTCTCAAACAATCCTGGCATACTTTTCTCTCTCAGTCCTTTTCATTGGTTTCCACCACATGAAAAAAAAAATCGTTTGACGATTATGCTCTAACTGTCACTCCTCCTTCCATGAGAATCCCAGGGCCCTCTTGGTTCCATTTTATACCCTGTGTTCCAACCCAGGGCAGTGCTCTAGGCAGACGTGGGGAGATGCTGCTCGCTTCTGCTCTCTGAGACGTGCTTGGATGCGCTGGGTCTTCCAGAGCGGCACTTCCCAAACTGCAGTGTGCACACAAATAACCCAGATCCTGTTAAGACGCAGATCTCCACTCACGAGGTCTTGGGTGGGTCTTGGGTCTAAATGCTCCCAGGGGATGCTGCTGCCGCTGTTCCCAGCACCTGGCTCTGAGCGGTGAGGGCCTAGAGTCCCTCTGTGAAAATAACCTCTCTGCTTAGGCCTTAGAACTCTGCCCATGGACCAGGGGGTACCACTCTGTCTCCCTTATCCAGCTTGCCTCCTTTCCCTTTCTCTTTCCCCCATTCAATAAGCTCAAACGGATAGATGCCTGCAGACTACCCACTCCTTCAACTCACCCATAAGCCAAGACATTTCTATACAGCTCCTCTGCTCCCCCTCACTTCCAGATACTCTGTTCATTCTCTCTCTATTCTATCATCAGCTCTTCCTAACCCTCAGATTCCCAGAAACATCACAGGCAGAGAAGTTTCGTTATCTCTCTGTCCAGCTCCCATTCATCACTAGAGAGCCTCACTACATCTTCATAACCATAGCTACCCCCAGAAGTTGTGACCCTAACTCAAGGCAGTTTTCTCTCTTAAAAAATTATTTGCCAGCTCTTGGACTAATTATTTTCTCAGCTAGAAAATCACTACTGCAATCAATATTTTTACACGTAAAGCTTTGTCTGCATTTCTGAATATTTCCTCGTTAGGATAGATGCCTAGGGTTGCAACTACTACATCCAAAGATGTGAAAACTTTGGGCCTCCTGGTACATATCAGCTCCCCCTCTTCTTCCCTGGGGCCACACTGCCTATCATGAGGTCCTTGTGGCTTAAGTTGAGGGGCTCTGAAAAATAGAAAGACACTCCCTGTTCCCAGATAGTTCCAAAACCAGCTCTTTCATGATGACTGAAATCTACCGCACCCTGCTTTGGTCATATGCACAGAATTTGCGGGGAAACTACCAACGTTCCCATTTACCCAGCTAGAAAATGGACCACACTGTTGGGAGGTGTGCTTTCCCTCCTCCTCTGAGCCCAGAGTGCCATTAAGTTTGGGTTTTATTGTTGTTGAGGAGTATGTATATGAAGATGAGAAATGGTGTGAAAAGGAGGGACATCTGAAACACGGATCTTGTTCCCCAGCCCCCAAGTCTCCCCATCCCACCTTGCATGAAGCAAGTGGCTACTGTGGGTGTCATGCTGTGGTGGGAGAGAAAGGAAGGAAGAGTGGCCACAGACGGAGGGAAAGAAAGGCCCCTCCGCCACTCCCACTAACCCATCACACAATGAAGACATCACACAGTCTTCACCTGTGAACTCTCACTCTCCTCTCCCCGACTCTGAGGGTTCCTACATGCTGAGGGCCTGTGTCCAGGAGGTGGCACAGGCTCTTTGGGAACTTCCCACCCATAACCAAGTCTTCCCATGTCGCTTCACAGAAAGCCCGAGGTCTCTGTGAGAGGCAGCCCTGTTCAGTCATGATGAACACTTGGGGTTTATCAAAAGCCAATTGTGCAAAGGGGAGCACACAAAAGAACAATTAATAAACTTGAGGGAATCAAAGTGGCATCGGGAGCTGGACATTTTATAGAGTCTCCTCATTAAAAGAGAGAAACAATGAACCCTCTGACCCGGAGCCACTCCCTCGAGGCCGGCCACAGTGGGTCCCACTGTCTATTATCTCGGTACCTCATTTCCAGTTTGAATGGATGCCACCTGCCCTGTGTCGGCCTGCAGTAGATGGTGTTTTCTGGTTTAAAAAGCAGGAAGAAAAAGACTCGTGTTACGCTTTTGCTTTCATTTTTTTTAAAGGTTTATGCATTATTTTACAATTAAAAAGTAATGGGGCTTCCCTGGTGGTGCAGTGGTTGAGAATATGCCTGCCAATGCAGGGGACACGGGTTCGAGCCCTGGTCTGGGAAGATCCCACATGCTGCGGAACAACTAGGCCCGTGAGCCACAACTACTGAGCCTGAGCTCCCCAACAAGAGAGGCTGCAACAGTGAAAGCCCCGCGCACCGTGATGAAGAGCAGTCCCCGCTCGCCGCAACTAGAGAAATCCCGTGCACAGAAACGAAGACCCAACACAGCCAAAAATAAATAAAGACCAGCACCTCTGCTTTTTCTTTAGCCACGGTAGTATCTGTTCTCATCCCCAACAGGACTGCTGGCTGAAGGACATATGCCAAGATTCTTTTTCCAATAATGATTTTTGAAATTCCCAGGAAAGTTCCTATCACAGCTTTTTGAATGGTATCTTTGCTTTACATCTTCCTCCCCTTGGCTGAAAGAATTGGCATTTGCGGGCTAAGGACCTACTCAGTCCCAGGCTGTGAGCTGGTGTCATCACCTGATGGATCAATTGTTAACACACGCGCTGTCTGGGGCCCTGGAATTTTTCAGAAGTGATTTCAGTCCCCACATGTGAAAAGATGGCTACTAGCAAAATTCGTTCTGCAACAGCCCTTATTTTTTATAATTAATCTTTTTGGCTTCATTTTTAAAAGAAAAACTCATAAACCATTGGTAGCTTAGTTGGTGCCCCGTTGGTTCAAAAATCAGTCTTTAATGTGATGGTTTGAATTCAACAAAGATGAATTAAGGACAGACTGTGTGCAAAACACCTCTTAGCCCGTGGTGTGGGCGAGCTTGAGTAGTATTAGAGAAATAGAAGATTCTGGAACCACGTGACATTAAAGAATCACTAAGGGTAATAATACCCATCTCACACCTCTTCTTACCTAGTGCCTTAAGGAGACGATATTCCAAAGCTGATAACTAAGGAGAGAGTGGGAGAGGCCTTTCTCACTTCTGACCTCCTGGATCATGTGGCTGTGGTATCTGCTTGATGGAAAGCCTTGCAGCTTCCTTTCTGAAGCTGAAGACAGATACTAAGGTTGTCTGCTGATTCACTTGGCAAGATGAGTCTTCTCAACCTTATCTCGAGAAAGTGGTAATAGTACCGTGTCCAAGGATATACTCCTTGGGAAAATGGAAGTAAAGTCTATGCCGGACTGTTTACAAAGACACACTAGAACAACACCAGGGTATCCAGAAGCCCTGAGGGAGTCAGGCAAGATGGGGGACAGAAATAGCACCAACAATAACAGCCTCAACAGAAAAAAAAAAGGGCAATTATTATAACCACCATTAACACAACACCTGCGACGTACCAGGCACAGAGATACAACTTGCATTTTATGGTTGAGAAGACTGAGGTTTTCATTCAAAGAGGTTGAGTAATTCATTCAAGGTCACAAAGCCAGTTAATGTGGTCATTAAAGGCATGAGTTTGAATGGGAGTTTGGTATTAGCAGAGGCAAACTATTATATATAGCATGGATAAACAACAAGGTCCTCCTGTATAGCACAGGGAACTATATTCAATTTTCTGTGACAAACCATAATGGAAAACCAAAAAATTATATATATACACACACATATATGTATGTATAACTGAGTCCCTTTGCTGTACAGAAGAGATTAACACAATATTGTAAATCAACTATACTTCAATAAATTCTTTATTTTAAAAGCATGAGTTTGGGCAAAAGACTGACTTGGGTTGAAAACTCAGTCCATCACTTACGAGTTAAGTGATTTAGAGAAAAACACTGAACTCTCTCTGCTGGCTCATCTCCATTTGAAATCTTGTAATAAAGAATCTGAGCTTTTAAGACTCACCCCTCCCTCTTCTCCTTCTGCCTCTCATCTGGGCAAGCTAATTAGATAGCCTGGGAGCTCTCTCCTTTGGCGCTAGCCAGAAGTTTAAACCATGCATGCAAGTTTAAACCCTCACTCTGGTCTCACCCCCTAACCTCCATAAAAATACCAAGCCAGTCTCCTTTCTCTGCTCTCTCAAGCTGTTTTTGGACCTGCCTGGGAGCTGCCAGGCTCTCCCTGAAATCCTCATGTGAGCTCAACCTCTGCATACCATTTTGGTGTATATATGGCATCACCAGTGTCAACATCCAAACTAAATTCTGGGTGGGATCCGATCTGCTTCTTCAGAGTGTTCAACGCTCAACCCATTCTCCTTATCCTCTAATCTGCCTGTGCCCTGGATCTGCAGTGTCACCAGTCTCCCTTACCCTCTGGTTTCCCACTGGGTTTAGTCAGCAAGAGGCATAGACCGGAGATCAGAGAGGAGAAGAGAGAGAGGAGAGGTGCTCTTCCCACTTCCTCCCTGATCTGATGACACATTTCTGGCTGTTGCAGCATCCCCCCGACCATGACATCAGCTCCCAGCAGGCAGGCCCTCCTCCACAGGCTAGCACTCTGTTTCCTCCTCTTGCCTCTTCAGCACCAAGGGTGGTAACAGATCTCCAAGGCTGCAGTCTCCCGAGCCCCAACATCCTTTGTTGGGCCCCTTATCCCTGCCCCACCTCTGTTAGGAAAGGCTCCATATTGGAACCATCTGCGTTCAATTCTGTTTCCTCCAGGACCCTGACTGATTCATTCTCTAAGCCTCAACCTTCTCACTTGTAAAATAGAAATGACTAATAATACCTCATGATAAAACATCAGAGGGGGCTTCCCTGGTGGCGCAGTGGTTGAGAGCCGCCTGCCGATGCAGGGGACACGGGTTCGTGCCCCGGTCCGGGAAGATCCCACATGCCGCGGAGCGGCTGGGCCCGTGAGCCATGGCCTCTGAGCCTGCGCGTCCGGAGCCTGTGCTCCGCAACGGGAGAGGCCACAACAGTGAGAGGCCCGCGTACCGCAAAAAAAAAAAAAAAAAAAAAAAAATCAGAGGATCGTTGTGGTGATTAAATAAGATAATTCAGGCAAGCATCTAATATACTGGCTCTATGTGCAAAGTAAACCAGACTCTTTTTGTTATTATTACTATTACTTACAACAGCAATAATAATAATGAACAGTGACACTAGAATTAAAAATCCAGGTCTTTCTACTTGTAAAGTTCATGGTTTTCCCACCAAGCTACACTTTTCCCTTCTTTTGAGAAAAGAGGTCCGACATCTCTCTCCTAGCCCATCTTGGAAATATCATATTTAGACTATCACATGAATTAAATCGTTCCATATTCCTTAATTAAACAAAGTTTCTCCAGCTCAAAAGATTTGTCAGTTAAATGGGAGCTCACCAAAAGAACAAAGTGTACTGTTTTCCTTTGAACATCTCAATGCCAGACATGATTCTATGTCTTTCACCCAGCAGGAACTTTCTGGAACATCAACTTCTAAGGCAGCCAATGAGAATTCAGTATACACCATAGTAATTAGTATTCAAATGACAGGTGTTTGTCACAAGTCCATTATCAGAAATCAAATATCCATTAGGCAATAGACATGACCTTTATAGCTTCTAAACATTGGTGACCACTGCTTGAGATGCTCTCCATCTGTCAATGCTCTGAGAGGCAATCTCGTACGAAGGATCGTACAGTCTTTAAAAATAGCCAGGATGTGGGATTCTCAGTTAGAAAGATTCCCAGGTCGCGGTGACACAAATAATTTAGTGTGTGTGTGTGTGTGTGTGTGTGTGTGTTTGTGTGTGTGTGTGTGTGTAGAAGATGAGGAAGAACTAAGGAAGGAGGTAGAGAAGCTGTGGAAAATTAAGGGGACTTGGGTGATGATAGAAATAACCTGAGTTGAACAGGTCATCCGGCTCTGAAGGACCTACACCCATTTTCCCAGACGGTTTTCCTACAATTGTCTCCTGTCCTCCCTGGGGTTCAGAAAGCAGTGAGTTAAAGAGGCAGTGCTTTTTGTGACCTATCTACTTGGGGGAAGGGTGCCATCACTGAAGTAATTTTAAATGATTGCCTCTCCAGGGCACAATCTCACAAAGGATGAATCACGTGTAAGAACCTGGCACTGGGTGCGGTGACACAGAGGTATAGCAAAGAACCTGGTCTCTGAAGCAGGAAAACCTGGTTCAAGTCCTGATTCTGCCCCCACTAGCTGTGAGCTCTTGGGCAAGTTACTCAGCCTCCGCCACCGTTTTTCTTTAGTAAGACGAGGGTAATGATACTTATTATAAAGGTTATTTGGAGTCATAGCAAATTTAGGAAAACCACTCAGCACAGACATAGTTTATGTTTAATGAATAGTAGCTACTGTTACTCTTGGCCTCTAAGTAAACAATTGGAGCAGAGCTAACATGTGAGTTGACTCCATGGGAAATTGGTCATGCATGAGTAGGAGATAAACAGAGCACCCAGAGTATATGGGAGTCACAACAGCAGGATCCCAGTCTAATAATATTGCCAACAACTTGCTGTGACCTTGGGCGAGTCACCGTATTTTAGAGGCTAGTGGGGGCCCTTGAGCTATTTTCAAAATTTCAGAGAGTCCAGTGGAGAGTATCTAATTGTTGGAGCTGAGGATGCACAAGTTCTGCCTTTGCTTCCAGAAGGAATTATCTCAGAGTCACACAATGACCCCGGTTATTTTCACTCTGATGTGATGTTCTAATGGACATTACATATGTATTTAATTAATAAAACTGAGAAAATCAATGGATCGTTATTGGAAAAGTATAAGGTTTTGGTAGGAATATCTGACAAAATACAGGAAAGAAATTTAAAAAGAGACCTTTGTTGATGAAAAGTCCAGGAAGCTTTTCCTAAGGAACTTTTAGCTCAACCATATTACATATCTATTGTTCTCCGTCCTGTTTCTCCAGAATTTTCTCCCATAGGAGGAGAGTAAAAAGTATTTCAACTCATTTTCCCATGCCTCTCCTGGCCACACACATTTCTAGTCACATAACACCAGCCACTGGCAACCCGTCTTTTTACAATGACCTCTTTCAGGTCTTTTGTCATCCACAGATGAACAAGGATATGAAGTATTGACTTACTGTTCCCCCAAAATTTATTGAACACATACTGTTCTAAATGATGGGAACGTAACAGAAAAATCCCCTGCCCTTACAGAGTTTACATTCGAACGGGAAAAGACAGACGATAAACCAAGTCATCAAACAGATAATATAATGTTAGTAGTAAGTGCCTTGAAGAAGAAGAAAAGGCTTGGTGAAGTTGGAGACATGAGGCAGCCAGGGAAAGGCACAGTAAGGAGGTAAAAATTGAGTGGCTACTTGAGGGTGAGGGGCTGAGACGTGTTGATGCCTGGAGAGGAGCACCCCAGGTGGAGAGGAGAGACAGAGAGGGCGTGTACTTGGCAGAGGCAAGGGACCACTGGCCACCACGCCTGGAGAGAAGCCATGTAGGAGTGGATGGCAAAGGGAGCGGGGAGGTGGCCGCCCGCCAAACCCTGGGGGCGCCCTGTGAACCACGGTCACGACTGGATTTTAGTCCAAGTGTGTGAAGGGAAACCACTGGAGAGTTGTGCATATCGAAGCGACATTTTCCAAATGTCATCTCTCCAACAGCAAGCCTGGGGCAGGGACACCAGTAAGATTCTGGACCACATATTACTGTGGGATGACCACAGGAATAAAAAGCAGCAGAGTCTGCTGCCCTCGTGTCCCTGGATTTGAATAGAGTTTTCCCCTAACTAGACAGAGGGAGTCTCTGCCCTACTTAAAACCCTCGTGCTGCTCTTCAATAGCTGGCAATAGCTCAAAGGAATTAAATGTAAAGACTCATTTTTTTTAGTTACTTTATTTTTTTTAAGTTCTTTAATATATATATATGTATATATATATATTTAATTGGAGTAGAATTGATTTACAATATCGTGTTAGTTTCAGGTGTACAGCACAGCGATTTAGTTATACACATATATATATTCTTCAGATTATCTTCCCTTATAGCTTATTACAAAATATTCAGTATAGTTCCCTGTACTATACAGTAGGTCCTTGTTGGTTAACTTTATTATTTTTTTGAAGTATAGTTGATTTACAATGGTTCAGGTATACAGCAAAGTGATTCAGTTTTATATATATACATATATATATGCTATATATATATTATATTCTACTATATATATTCTTTTTCAGATTCTTTTCCATTATAGGTTATTACAAGATATTGAATATAGTTCCCTGTGCTATACAATAGGACCTAGTTGTTTATCTATTTTATATATAGTAGTGTGTATAAGTTAATCCCAAATTCCCAATTTATCCCTCCCCCACTTTCCCCTTTGGTGGCCATAAGTTTATTTTCTATGTCTGTGAGTCTATCTCTGTTTTGTAAATAAGTTCATTTGTATCATATCTTAGATTCCACACATAAGTGATACTGTATGATATTTGTGAAGACTCAGTTTTAATGTGAAGATTAAATGGACAGCAAAGAGTATTGTAGGCAAATGCAGAATCCTTCACCAAACTGAATCAATTTTAAACTAGAATAGCATCGCTAACGCACAGTTTAAATATTTCTCAGTCAAGGCATGTCTAGGTGTGCCAGCATTTGTGTGTTGGCTGGAGCAAAGCATCCACTTAACAACAAGTTCTCATTTTTCCTGCCTGTCTGCTTGGGACAAGGGCACAGGCATCCTGTCTCAATCCACAATGTCTGCCTTTCAAATACTTATTGGGGACCCCAATTTTGAATTGTCAGCCATATAGCTCCTATTAAAAGCTCAGGTGAAATAACATATTTGAGAGGGTTTTCAGATTTTTCCATCAAATCATTCCCAGGGTCAGCACTGAGAATAGATATATTTATCTCAAGGTCTGGGGGTATAGCCTGAAGTGGCCTGCTAAGAAAAGAAATGTTTTCAAAGAGATTTCAGCAAACCGGGACAGAGCCTTTCCTCTGCCTAGCCCTGAGCTGGGCTGGAATTAAGGGGTAGTAGGAGTGTGCAATGGGTTTCTTCTTTTTCCCTGGGGAGAGATTAGATGGCCCTAGAGCACCTCCTCTAGTCTAATGTTTCTATTGTCTTTCCTTCAAAAGAAATAGAACTTTATTTTTAAACTAGGTGACCTTTATTCTGTAATCAGCCGTGAAGGGTCGTATTCTGAAGCCTGTTTCCCCAGAGACACCTGCACTCCCCACCCTGCCTCCCCGAGGGATCATGCTGAATCCTGTTGAAATTCATGCTGTATCGTTTGCTGTTTTCAAGCAAATTCCTACTTTAAAATACCAAACGTGTGGCACTGAAGGTGAGAGGACTATGTCTGCTGCCTCTGGAAGCTCGGGTTTGGGCTGTGAAGTCTTCCCTGTGTAAATCGTGTTCCAGGCTGGGACTCCAGACCCAGGAATCCGTGAACCAAGGTCCACAGCACTAATTTGTTTCTCAATAGCCAAGAAGCCACGTCTCAGACGCCCTCAAGGAGGCACACACCAGTGTGAGCTACTGGCAGCCCTTGGGGAAAATGGTGCCAAGCTTGGCCAGACTCTCTTTCGGTTTTGATGTGGTCTACACCGCTTTGCAGCGGCTGCAGAAACCTCCCTCTGCTTTCCACCATTTCAACGTCCACTTCATGCTAGATCCACACATGGGAGCCGAGCTCACCGCCCACCAATAGGAGACTCCCTGGGAAGAAACCGGACTTTCTCACTGCCCACAGAGCAAGCATCCAAAAACGACTGACCACAAGTGACCGCTCTCGTGAGAGCCTGGGGGAGGTTTACAGAACCACTGAGTTCTGCACTCTTCTCACTCCCACACTGTGAAATACACTCATACCCGCATTTTCCCCAGACAATGCCCCTTGCTTCAAAAAGTCCTGAATCCTCTGCTACAGCACGTGGACAACTTAAAAGCAGTGTTATAAAATTACCTTCCAGTCAACTGGCTCTCCTGTTGCCAAGCTAGATTGCTAGAGGGTGAGCCCCTTTACTGGATGATTTGCTTATTACTCAGGCCAAGTCAAACAAATCATAAATATCTCTAAGGACAATGTTGAGAAGGCCAGGGACCAGCACAGAGCCATTCCCCATCCAGCTTCTACATTGGCTCCTGCACATGTCAGGGGCTAAAGATGGGATTCATCTACCCATGAAGACATGTTGGGAATCCTCTGTAATATCAGTCTCCCAAGAATTTATCATGCCTTGCGTGTGGAGGTCATTCCATAAATATTAGCAGATTGGGAATGTTTCTCACTGTGTACAAATATTTATTGATCCTGGACAGCCCAATAATTCCTTCAATTGAAACCATTTGGGTTCACGCTCAGGTTCCACTTTGCCCTAGTTTCAGGACGAGCCTAAGCCTTAGACTGAGAAAAATGGACCATCTCTGGATTGATATAACTTGTGCGTCAGGAACTCATCATTCTTGCTGGTAACTTTTCTTCAGACACTACTACTTGTTGGACTTTGACCCTTCTCTGTTCTAAGCCGGCCAACCTCCTGGTTCGTCCATGTCATCACCCATTCTTAATTACTCCCCCTTGTCTCAGGAAGAGTCCCTGTTCCTTTTTAAAGCCATCTTCCACCTGCCACCCCTACTTCTCATTAGATGACTTCCTCTTTCCTATCTTTGGAAGCTGGGTCTCCCCTCTCTGCCTACCAGCATTTTTAAATCTTTCAAGCCCATTCTAAAAATAAATTCCCCTTGATTCCGCTTCCCGTTCCACCAGAGCTCTCTCCCTCCTGCTGCTTCCGGTGATGACAAGGCTTGCCACCTCCTCTTCGCACTTGCCATTCTCCACCCAATCCATGCCATCTGTCATCTTTTTCTGCCTGGTTTTTCTGTCTTCTGACCATCCTTTCACTGTCCCTCTGCTCTGCTCTTCTTCCTCTGCCTTCCCCCCACCTGCAAACATTGATTCTGCCCCCACCTTCCTTCTCTTTCTCTTCTACTTGCTTTTCCTGGAGACAGTGCAGTGCAGTGCTGAGGCACAAATCTTTAAATTCAGACACACTTGAATTTTATATTCTGGTTCTGCTACTTGTGAGCTCTCAGAACTTAGACCCCGACCTTAGAAAATCACTTAACCTTTCCTTTCTTTAAAATAAAAGAAAGGTTTTTCTTTTCTTTCTTTTCTATAAAATGAAAGCAAATGATGGGATTTCCCTGGAGGTCCAGTGGTTAAGTCTTCGCCTTTCAATGCAGGGGGCACAGGTTCAATCCCTGGTCAGGGAGCTAAGATCCCACATGCCTCACGGCCAACAAAACATAAAACAGAAGCAACATTGTAAAAAATTCAATAAAGACTTTAAAAAAAATGGGCCACATCAAAAAACTCTTTTAAAAAAAGCAAATAACAACAATAATAATAAAAATAATAATCACTGTTTCCTAGAGTTATTGTTCGCAGAGTACCAAAGGTTCAACCTAGTCCTAATACACAGAAACCGCAATACCTGAATGCTATTACTATTTTATTATCTTTATCATCACAACCCCCAGAGTGAGCCATTCTTTTCATCTTCTCCCCTGACCTCAGCTCATGCATTTGACTCATGCCACTCATCTCTACATGCCCAGCCCTGACCTCTCCCCTGAGTTCCAACTGACGCCGCAAACCACTTACTAGACCTTCTCTGGAATGTCCACAGGTATGTCAAATTCTATGTCCTGTTATAGGCTATTTCTGTCCCCCCTCCCCAAATTCATATGTTGTAGCCCTACCTCAGAATGTGACTGTATTTGGAGAGAAGGCCTTTAAAGAGGTGATTCAGTTAAATGAGGCAGTTAGGGTGAGCCTTAATCCAATCTGACCAGTGTCCTTATAAGGTGAGGAAATTTGGACACATCCCAAGGATGCATGCACAGGGCCAAGACCATGTGAGGATGCAGGGAGCAGGCAGCCACCTGCAAGCCACAGAGAAAGGTCCCGGGAGAAACCCAACCTACCCAGCACCTTGATCTTGGACTTCTAGCCTCCAGAACTATTAGAAAATACATTTCTGTTGCTTAAGCCACCCAGTCTGGTATTTTGCAGCCTAGCAAACTAATACACACCCCAGGCTCTCATCGCTGTATCTTTCCTAAAACACACTCCTCCGCCTGTCTGACCCCTTTCCGCTGACCAATGACTCTTCTCTGCCTCATCGCCCACACCGAATCAGTCTCCAAGGCCCGCTGATTTTAACTTCTGAATAGCTCGTAACCTGTGCATCCCCTTTTGTAGCTCAGGCCCACATGGTTTTTCATCTGGTCTGATTGCAGTAGCCTCCCACCTAATTGGTCTCTCCCACCACAGCATCTCTCCATTTCCATCCATCCAATACACCAGTTAGATGAATCATTCTAACGTGCAGGTTGTTTGCCTCTGTCTTCAGCAAAAAGTCCTTCGTCAGCTCCACGCTGCCTGGTGAACGTTTCTCAGCCTGACACCAAAACCCACCCATAATTTGGCTCCAGCTTACCAATCACCCTTGTGTCCTGCTTTATCCCTCCTTAGCTCCTTGCTCTAGTCAAACAGGAAAACTCGCTGCTCCTGGAAAAGGGCTCCACCCTTTTTGACCACTCCCTGAACTAAAATGCCTCCCCATTCCTCAGACTGTTCTATTTTTTCCATTCTTTAAGTTTCAGCTCGAATGCCACACCACCAAACCTTTCGTGCCTTCTTCTCTATGGGAGGAGTCTTTGCACCGGGCTCAGCCCCTGACTCATCATGATGCCTGTGTCACGTGTGTGTCCTCTCATCTCTCCTGCTCAACGTTGAACCCACCGAGAGCCACACAAATGGCTCTCATTCACCTTTTATCCCCCTGGTGCCCAGCACAGCACTGGCACGTATCTCTCCCACAGTGTTGATTGATAAGCAAATGAAGAATGTCGGTAGCAAAGTCATGAAGACAAACAGGCCTTGATACCCTAAATCAACCATGCTCACAAAAGAGCTGCTCTTCCTGATTTCACTCTAGTAAACTGGGTCATTTGTTCAACTAGTCAAAGTGAAGCACTAGTCTCTAATATATTTAAGCTCTAGAGATGAGGCAAATAACAAAGAAAAATTTTTTTAAGAAAATGGCAGTAGGAGGCAGAGGGTCTGGTTGTGATGTCATTAACACCCAACCATCATATCTTTTTGTTTGTTTGTTTGTTTGTTTTATTGAAGTACAACTGATTTACAATATTATATTAGTTTCAGGTGTACAGCATAATGATTCAATTTTTTTTTTTTTTTTTTTTTTGTGGTACGCGGACCTCTCACTGTTGTGGCCTCTCCCCCGGACGCGCAGGCTCAGTGGCCATGGCTCACCGGCCCAGCCGCTCCGTGGCATGTGGGATCCTCCCAGACCAGGGTACGAACCCGTGTCCCCTGCATCAGCAGGCGGACTCTCAACCTCTGCGCCACCAGGGAAGCCCAGGATTCAATATTTTTATAGATCATATTCCATTTAAAGTTATTACAAAAAAATGGCTATATTTCCCTGTGCTATACAATATATCCTCATTGCTTATTTATTTTATATACAGTAGTTTGTGTTTCTTAATCCCATATCCCCATATCCCTACTTTTGCCCCTCCCCCATCCTCTCTCTCCACTGGTAACCACTAGCTTGTATTCTATATCTGTGAGTCTGTTTCTGTTTTGTTATATACATTACTTTGTCTTATTTTTAAGATTCCCCGTATAAGTAATAACAGAGAGTACTTGTCTTTCTCTGCATGACTTATTTCACTAAGCATGATACTGTCTAGGCCCATCCATGCTTTTGCAAATCCAGCCATCATATCTTGACCTTAACATTTCTCTGGGAACATAAAATATTTACCATGTTGTTATATGGTAAATAAGACAATGCTAAGGATTCTAATTATTTTCACATCATACAAGATGTAAGTCAGGACCCCTGAAGTTGAAACATCTTTGTTTTGATCATCCAAGTAGGAAAATGACCATGGTTCTCAAATGCAGCCACATTCTTCTCAATCCATTTTCTCCACAGGAATTTTCTGGGGGCTGCTGAGGGCCGGGCACCGGGCTAGGGGCTGCAGATCCTTGTCTTCATGGAACATTCCAGTTTAGCTCTGTCCTGGCTTAAGTCACAGTTCTGAGAGCCACCCTTTAAAAAACAGAGTGTCGATGTGCATATAGCTGAAGGCAAAATATATTCTGGGAAAATAAAACTTTTAAAAGTAGATTCATGTCTCATCACACCATATGGCCACATGAGTGATCAAATGCATCTATCTGTGCTATCGACAGAAAAACAGAGCAGCTTACATATACTTATAATGGTGAGGAATTACATCATTAAAGAATTTAGATTTATTGGGGGGGGGTTTGGAAATAAGATTCATCACCATATGGAAAACTTTAATTCTAATTTGCATTTTAATGGAAATGAAGCTTCAAAGGCCTCATTCTCATCAGTAAGCCTTTCGTAGGTCTCTCTAGCTTGAGCAAACCAGATTTCTGCTGGAATCTGATTTTCCAGAAAGTTCACACCACCTAAGAGCATTTAAGGTGAGAATATCATAGTGATATGTTAAGCCACATATATAGGGAATCCTTAAATACTGATGCTAAGAGTACATGGCTCTTTTTTGTAAAGAAATGTTTTTCCTTAACGTTGAACATAGTCCATATTCTTTGAAAGAGAAATATAAAATTCAATTATCTGGAATCCCAGCACCCCAAAATAAACACTCTATACCATTTTATATCCTTCTTTTCTCAACACACGTAAATGATTATAATTTTTATTGTTGTTTTTGTTTTTACAAAAATGGACATCAGACATTCTATTTGTGATCTATGTGTGTTCCCTTAAAGCTTATGGTGAATATCTTTCCCTGTTCATATATGGAGATCAACATTAAGATTCTTAGGGGCTGCAATATTCTACTACATGAATAGGCCATAATTTATTTAACTTGCTTCCTATTGCTATATATTTAGATTGTTTCCAGTTATTGCTATTGTAAACAATTTTGTAATAATCAAGCTTGTATCTTTGCCTTTCCAATAATTTTCTAATTTTTAAAAATGGTACACAGAAGTTTGTCACACCCTTTTGAAAGAGACATTTTGGCATAACAGAAAAAAAAAGAAAACTTTCAGCTTTTTTTTTTTTTGCGGTACGCGGGCCTCTCACTGTTGTGGTCTCTCCCGTTGCGGAGCACAGGCTCCGGACGCGCAGGCTCAGCGGCCATGGCTCACGGGCCCAGCCGCTCCGCGGCATGTGTGATCTTCCCGAACCAGGGCACGAGCCCGTGTCCCCTGCATCGTCAGGCGGACTCTCAACCACTGCGCCACCAGGGAAGCCCAACTTTCAGCTCTTAAAAGTCATCAAGTATGTCAACATAATTCAAGGATAGTCTTCAGCCAATGGTACTGGAAAAAATGGATATCCGTGTGCAAATAAATGAACCTCAACCTTGACCTTACACTATCAAATAATTACCTCAAAATAAATCCTAGCTGTAAGAGCTAAAACAATATAGAATTCTTCAAGAAAATATAACCTTGGTGTAAGCAGATTCTTAGAACACAAAAAGTTCAAGCCATTAAAAAAAACTGATAAATTGAACTTCATCAAAATTTTAGATTTCCGCTCTTAGAAAGACATCATTAAGAAAATGAAAAGACTAGTCACAGATTGGGAAAAATAACTGCAGAACGTAGTCTGCTAAAGGACATCAATAATATGTAAAGAACTCTTACTATGTAATAAGACAAACGTCTGATAAAAATAAACAGGCAAAAGATTCAGGAGACACTTCACCAAAGAAGATGTGCAAATGGCCTGATAGCACCTGAAATGATGCTCAACATCACACACATTAGGGGAATGAAAATTGAAATCACAACAAGAAACCACTCATACCCACTAGGATGGCTAAAATAAGGAAGAGTAACCATATAAAGTATTAGTGAGAATGGGGAGCTGGAATTCTCATACTTTGCTGTTGGGAGTATAAAATGGTTCAGTCACTTTGGAAAACAGACTGACAGTTTCATCAAAAGTTAAACATATACTTAGCATACAACCTGGCATTCTCACTCCTACATATTTATTCACACGCAATGAACACACAGGTTTGTGCAAAAACTTTTACATGAATGTTCATAGCAGCATTATTCATGATAGCCAAGAAGTGGAAACCATTCAACTGGTGAATGATAGACAAATTGTGGTATGATGGAATACCACTCAAGAATAAAAAGGAATGAACTACTGATCCATGCAACAACATGGCTGAATCTCAAAGGAATTATGATAAGAGGAAAAAGCCAGACATAAAGTCGACATATCAGATGATGTCATTCATGTGGAATTCTAGAAAAGGCAGAAGTATAGTGATAGAAAGCAGAGCAATGGTTGGAAGGGATGGGGGGTAGTGGATGTGGACTGACTGCAAAGAGACACGAGGGACCTTTCTGCAATGGTGAACATATTTTCTATATCTTGATGTGGTAATGGCGTATAAGCTTCTAAACTCCTGAACTTGTATACTTTAAATTAGTGAATTTCATTGAAAGTAAATTATACCTCAGTTTTTCAAAAATCATGACCTATAAATTGTAATATGTGCAAGAGTTATCCTCACCTCATTCCTAATCTTCACCTCATCCTTCATCTTGCAGGGATATATGGTGATTTACCCATTTTTTTGGTAAAAACAACTTTTAAAATTGTTTTGATTCATCAAAGTGTCTTCTATATCAACAAGCTGTGACAAATTGATTACATCCAAGTGTCTTGTTTCTTCCCAGCCTTGTCCAGGACAGGGCAGTGTCTTCTGATGCCGGACATCCAAATACAGATTAAAAGTTTCAGTCAGTGCTCCAGATATTTAAGACAACCTAAGTGGTTGGTACTAGATATACTGAATATCTGAACATCTGATTGAGTTTTTCATCTGGGTGTTCAGATGCAAAATGGACGTGAAAATTCTGAGGTGGACAGGTAGACATTTTGGAGGCCCGGGCATCTGGAAATCGATTAGGCAACTACATGACCTAATGATGTAAATTCAAGGGTTCACATTTAAAGCAAGTCAGAAGATAACTACACCGTGGACACGTGAGAAAGATTGTTGGTAAGACTTCTTCACCTCAGGAATTGGTGATGGTGATGGTGATGATGAATAACTGTTGAGTGCTTACTAAGTTCCAAGCTCTGTGTTAAGCCATTCACTTGCACTAACTCATTTATTCTTCGCAATAGCCCCACGAGTGAGGTGCTGTCAACAGCCCCACTTTATTGAGGAGAAAACTGAACTTGAAAGAGTATGTGAATCCTCCCCCAAGTTTGTGCAGCTGGTAGATGGTGGACCCAGGGCTTCAATCCTAGAAAATGGTTCCGAGAGAGACACAGAGTGCAAGGGGAAATAGGGCGCTGACTGAGCTTGGCACCAGCAGCAGATTGGAGTGTTGGAGCCCATAATTCACAAGCACACAAGGCTAGTGATTGAGGGGAAGCTGGGTGCATGGTAAGATGAGAGGATGAAGACGAGATGAAGAAGGCAATATGATAGCCACAGAAATTATTGAGAGAACTGTAGGAGTTCCAGTTTTGTGCCCAAAGGACATTGCAAGCTTCCACTAGTCTGCATTTTAATTTAAAATTGTCTTAGGGGAAATTCAATCCAGTTTCCCCTTTCCTTACTATGAACTTTAAAAGGATTATTTTCTTCTGCCAAAACCTTACTTCATCCTAGGGGGTCTCCCACCCCCCGCCAAATGCAAGTCTGTGGCAGGAGAAAGTCCCCCGTTGTCCCCCAGCTCCATGCAGGGAGTGGGGCCTCTGAGGTATCGAAGCCATAAAAGGCCAATTTGATTTTGGAGACATAACTAAGAGGTTTGTACAGGTCAAAATACTCAAATTCAATCCTAGTCAGTTGTTTCAAGCATTCAAAAGCTCATCTAGTACTGCATTCTGCCAGCCTAAAACTCCCTTGTTCTTTCATTGGGAAGATGGTTCTTAGAGTATAGTAAGAGTTCATGTTCACTGAGCATTTACCATGGGCCAGATTCTTTGCCCAGCACTACAACATGCTTTGTCCTATTTGAGTCTCACCACAACCCTCTGAGGTAGATATTATTATTATTCCAATATTACAGATAAGAAAACTGCAGTTAAAGACATGTTTAAATGACCCAAGATAAAGACATGACTGCCTGACACCCTCCCTCTTCACCTCTACTCCTTCCTGCCCTTCCCTCTAGACCCCAGACTGGTAAGAGACAGAGGGCTGAGTGCCCATGTTTCTGCCTCACCTGTATTTCGTTGTGGGTAGAAACCTGGGCCACGCAGAAGCTGGCTGTGCTGCTGATGGAGGACTCAGGGAGCTTCAGAAGCAAAGCTCCTAGGCTTGGGTGGCCATCACACATCAGCTCGGCCCACTAAGGCTCCACTGCTCCCGCCTTGTATGGAGGATTCAACAGTTCCAGCATGTTCCATTAGAGTGCTCCAAAGCGTCAACAACACCTTCTTTGCTGTCAGGTGACACCATCAGCTCCACGGAGTTTGCTAGGAGCTAGCCAAGAATAGCAGGGAAGCCATGAAGGTGAAAGTCCACCATGGGTTCAGGAAGAGACTGTAGTGATGCTCTTACCCAACGGCTGTTACTTCTCACCTGGGCACTTCCCTCACTGCTGGGATTGTTGGCTTATTTTTAGAGGGTACTAGGAGTATCACAAGGAGGGGAAGGATCTGAAAAGAAAGGATTTTCTCTAAGAACTATCTCCACTGCCATTTTATCATAGAAGGCATTGCTGGTAATGTCCAGTGCAAGCAGTCAGGAGAGCAGTTACCCCTGGGAGGGGCAGTGACTGGGCAGGGGCACAGGGATGCTCCTGGGTGCAGGTAACATTCTGTCTCCTGACCTGGGTGCTAGTTACACAGCTGTGTTCAATCTGAAAATTCATCAACCAGTGTACTTATGATATCTACACTTTTCTACATGAATATTATGCTCCAATAAAAAGTAAAAGAGATATTGAAAATGAAGATGGCCAGTTAATAAATTCATCCTCTTTTAACCTTTCGGGAGCACAAAATCTGGCGAGAAGTGAAAATGAAGACTTATTTGTGATACAGGCTCGGGACTCTGCCGCTCTGCTAAGAACCTCCGCAATACCCACTGTCCTGGGTTCCTGTTGGTGACTTCCCATGAGTAGATCTCTCCCTTTATGACTCTGGATACTTCTAATGGAGAGAGGGGAAAGGAGGAAGAGCAGAGGTCCATTAACTCGGCCTCCTGCCTCCCTCAGAGACCGGAGCTGTGGTTCCTGCTCAGTTTCCACGCTTGGGTTCCGATTTGAGTGACTGTCAGCATGAAGACCCCTGTCACAGCTCTGTGCCTGGGCTGATGAAGAAGGCTGGATGGCTGTCTGTACTCAGCAGAGGCGTTCGCCATTCATACCACATGCGTATACTGTCTTAAGCTCAGGGACATCCTGAATTGAAGCTAGGGAAAACCCAAGAATAGGATCTATCAGCCAATAGATCCTTTTTTATTTCCTGAAATCTAAGCTCCATCAATTTCATCACAAATTTCATTTAAACAACATGCTCTGTGCTACATACACAAGGGTTGACTCTCAGTGAGACGTAGGAAAACTCAGCCAGCACACTCCCCCATCCAAGAAAATGAGTGCTGGAGAGGATAGAAATGGTGGGGCAAACGAAACAAGTCTGGTCAGGTATTGATCACTGTTGAAGCTGGGTGATAAGTATTAATTCAAACATCTCTTCCATGCAGAGGACTCCTGGACTTGCGGCTGAAACCTCTCTGGCCATCAACACAGGGAAGTATTGGACGTTGTACTCGGTCACCGGGCCTTCACCTGAACCTCAACATCTCGGCCTAAATTTCTCATCTGAGCCAAGAACTGTCTCCTCTCCAGTTTCCTCCATTTATTCCAATCTCTTGGGACTAAAATCTCAAACTGAGTTCTCCTTCCTCCTCTTCTGGAAAGTATCTCACTAGTGACCACCTCTTCTTTTTACTTCACAATAAGGATTATAGTTCTACTGCCAACGAACTAAATCAGACCCTTTAAGCTTCCCTAGTATTATTGAAAAAGGCCCCTTAATTGTTTCTTTGACTCTAGTACCTGTTACCTCCATTCTGTCCCCACCTCTATTTCAAATTAGTCATCCCCAAGATAGTTTGACCACGCCACTCTGCCACTCAGAAACTTTCCCTGACTCCCCATTGCTTACTGATTACCTCTAAAACCTTCCGCTTGGCCTCCACCACTGAACCCAATATATTTTTACAACTTCATCTCCCCTCCACTCCTCTACACAAAACATCAGCTCCAGACAAATGTATTTATTCACTCTTGTTCAAATATAGTTTGCTTCTTCCACTCATCTTGCTTTTTTATAGGCTGCTTTCCCCATGAAGACTGACTTCCAAAACCAATCCTAGCTCCCAAGGCCAAGGTCAGTTCCCCCTTCCTTAGTAATGAGGTTCTTCAGCCTCCAGTTTGAACTAATTACTCCTTCCTAAAAACATCCCATAATTATTCTTCATATAATCCAACTGGCAATTAACCACTTAATGCCTACTGATCTTGCGACAATCATTGCTTTCTATTGTTAAGTGCTTTATTATTACTTAAGTTTTCATATTTGTAAATCTTGTATCTTCAGTTTGGTTGTTTACCTCTTCTGTAGAAAGGGACAAGTTTATTCTCTTTGTATCTCACAAAACATTTAAGAGTAACTTGCACATGGTAGAAGCTCAGTAAATGTTTGTTGATTGAATGTGTTAAAGAGATGAGGTAAGAAGTGGTTACCTCTAACATTTAAGACCATTTAAGTTCATCACTTTATATTCTTTTAGTTAACAGGCCTTCATGGTTGGTCCCAGAGCTTTGAGAAAGTACATGTCTCTAAAATGTTTGTTCATCCTGTCATGATCTTGTACCTTATATCCTTCATCCTGGCTTCACGTTCATATATGGCAAATTTGGCCTTTTACTCTACCATAAATTAACTGAGTGTGATTTTTAAACACTGAGAGTAGAGAGCTAGATTAATTCTGCTACACTGTGCAAAATAAAAATTTTCTTCACCCCATCCCACATAGATCTCACTCAACAAAATTGTAAAAAAACAAAAGTGAACTTAGTTACCAATTGTTATTCTCATCTAGTATTATTTAAAATGCTTTGAAAAGAAATTAGTGTAAAACGCGCATTGACCTATTTGAAAGACGCTAGATGTCTGCAAGCTGTCACCTAGTACAGTCAACTAGTTACTGTCTTCTTATAGCTTCAGGGGTTTCCAGACAAGTGACTGGTGGTCAACTGCCGACCAGCCATCTCGGCCTCCAGCTTACACCCAGCCCACTTTATCCAAACCCACGGAAGGAGATTGTTCATTTGGTCCAACTCACCAAATATCAATCTAAGACAGGTTGGAAAATAAGTACTTTCTCATATGCTGGTAACTGTCAGTTTGTAGTGGCTGCCTGGAGCGCAGGGATGGGAAGAATTCTAACGCCATGTCCAGGCTCAACAGGAAGGGCCCATCAATGATGTCTTGATGACTGCCATGGACACAAGATGTGTTGGCCCCTGAGCCATGAATTTGCTACCTCTGGCCTAAGCAAAACTTAAGACATAAGTTCCTCAATGGCAGAGACTCTGCTCTATTCACCTTTGTGCCTCCCTACCTCTCCTCTCCCTTCACCCAGACTTAGTTCAGTGTCTGCCATGAAGTCGGCCCCATCAGAGAAGGTGTAGTTGCTTACATGTATCTGTGCCTATAATGGACGTGTGTGCCCTTTGTCACACTCAGTTTCCGCTTCCCCTTCATGTGGAAACAGTCCCCATTTTCATTTGGAAATTCACGCATCTCCGGTTTTCAGTCAGTGTGGTTCTAGGGGAGATGATTCTACCCCAGGCTCGTTGTGACGTGCGATCCAGGCCACCGAAGAGATCACTGCGTTCCTCACTAATTGGCTTAGGAAGGGCATGTGACTCTATTAGGGCCAATGAGATACCTTGAGATTTCTGCTGAGGTATCTGACAGGGAGACAGTCCCTCTTCTTGCTTGCCACGTTTGAAGCTAACTCCAAGCTATCCCATGAAACTGAGAGTTTCTGGCTAACAGAAAGAAAGACTAAGTCAAAATGTGATGACGACAACAGTGGTCATGATTACGTCAACTGAGCCCCAAAGCCCATCACTCCTGAAGCCCTGACTACCTCTCATTGATAAATTCCCTTTCCTGCTTAAGCCTTTTTGAGTTTTCAGTTACTTGTAACTGACGCAGCACCCCTGAGATAAACCTTTACAAGGGCCTTCTCTGATTCTTTAACAGCTACAAAAATGGTAATAATATCCAGTGGAAAGTCTGAGAAAGGACTGCTTGGGTGGTATTTATGCTGACGTTAGGAAAGATCATACTCTGCCAGTAGAAAACACAGCCGTTCAAAAGCAAAAGGTTTGGGAGTTGACCACTAGCTGGGTGTATCTTTTGCTCTATGCCGTTGCTTTCTTGTGTGAGTGCTGATGATTGAGAACGGACTGTTTACGTTGTAAGTGTTTTAACAGCACTTTGATCAGCCCGGTAAGGGAAGGTTGGTGGCTGAGTCACTGTCCGAGCAGCGTTGGGGGCAATCTCCAAAGCCAGAAGAGAGGCCATCTCTAGAAGCAGTAGGACTGGTCCAGGCAGCTGTGGGGAAAGTTGCCAGTCACCGGAAGTCCCAAGGTTTGGAGCAGAGTCCTCCAACCTCACACACATGTTGAATGCTTCTCACGAGGGATGAGGGGGGAGGGGGAGGGACCGTAGTCTACTATCTCAAGAAAACAGTACTCAGGAAGAAGATTCCTCAAATAGTGTCTACCCTAGCTGGGTTTAGGCAGCATCCTTGCATCGCTTGAGTACTGGATCATGTCAGAACATTGCCCAGAGGGCTGTGTCCACTGCTTAGTGAGTACCTTTGACATTACTGACCTAGAGTAACTTGAAGAAACAGTAGAGTCTCAGCCACAAGAGATCCGAGTCTCTTCATTTTATGCTGCTGTGTTTCACAACTAAAAATAGTAGCTTCCTGCTTCCCTGAGATAGGGCTCAGAGGGCGCCTTGAACATCAACGCTGAAATGCTTATTTCAGCTCCAGGAAAATGCGTCTGTTGTGTCTCAACAAAATTGCTGTCTGAGGCGAAACTATCTTTTGCTGCAACGCTCTCACAAAAGCCTGCAGGAAAGGGTCACACAAACATCCACAAAGGGAAAAGTGAGATAAGCTTTCTTCTCTTTTTTTCCCTCCCTTCTAGCTCTAAGCTATGAATGTGGTTAAAAGTCCAAGTGATGAGTGAAGTAAGTCAGAAAGAGAAAAACAAATACCATATGCTAACACATATATATGGAATCTAAAAAAAAAAAAAAAAAAAAGTGGTCATGAAGAACCTAGGGGCAAGACAGGAATAAAGACACAGACCTACTAGAGAATGGACTTGAGGATACGGGGAGGGAGAAAGGTAAGCTGGGACAAAGTGAGAGAGTGGCATGGACACATGTACACTACCAAACGTAAAATAGATAGCTAGTGGGAAGCAGCCACATAGCACAGGCAGATCAGCTCAGTGCTTTGTGACCACCTAGAGGGGTGGGATAGGGAGGGTGGGAGGGAGATGCAAGAGGGAGGAGATATGGGGACATATGTATATGTATAACTGATTCATTTTGTTATAAAGCAGAAACTAACGCACCATTGTAAAGCAATTATACTCCAATAAAGATGTTTAAAAAAAAAAAAAGTCCAAGTGTTGAGGCCCATTCTATCTGGTTCTTGTTCCTCAGGACATGTTCAAAGATATCAAAAGTCAGCCTCTGAGGCTGACAGGAAAATGGTCCTTTTTACTTAGCCGCCAAAAGAGTTTAAATCAGGGGCCTTGCAGAAATTCAACGGTGAGAGCTAAGAGGGAAGTTTAAGATTGTTCCCTGACGTTGGGAGATATGGCTTTTTTTTTTTTTTTTCCTGCAGGCAAATCAAATTCACACAGCTGTGCCTTTAGAACAATTAGACACACCTAGAAGATCAGACCGGGATGCCAAGAAAATGTCCCCAGGAGAGAGAAACAGTAAACATTCTGACATCATATGAACCGATTGGCTTTTTATATTCTGAGGTCTTTTCAGAGATTTTACTCAGATAAAAATGTGAGCATCTGAACCATATGCCTCAGTGTTTTTTCTGTGCCGCTGGCCTGAGCAGCTGGCAAAACATGATCTAAGACTGATAAACCGTCTTGACAAAAGCACTTCAGAGGGCCAGGGTCTGAAAGATGTCTGAATTTCAAAAAGGTACTAATTGCCCAAAGGATGAAACAATTCTTCTGAAATCTAACCCAGTACCTTAACAGAACCCAGAACAACACTGAGAGAATCTCAGAAAGAAAACCTGCTCGCTTTCCTGACACAGAGGAAAAGTATGCCCACTAAGGATAGGGTGACATGGGAGAATGCACTGACTGGGACTTTTGAGGCTCTGATGAATCCTTCAAGAGCTGGAAGAAAAATGTGACTTTAGCAACTGAGCAAGAGACGAAAGAGCAAAAATCTATCACTGGGGAACTATTGGAGATGACGTTAGTGGTCTCTGTGTAAACTTTGAGTCTGTCAGCTCAATCCTCCCAGCAGCTGTTGCGAAAGTCTGTCAGGACGACTGCAGGGGACTGTGCCCAAAGGCTGGGGATGGATGGCCCATCTACACACTCGGTAGCTCTGACCTTCCAGAGACGATGTAAACTCCACAACTGGGCCTGCTCTGCTCCTTTGGCACCTGCAGTATGGATTTCGTATCAGCAATTGACAGCTGTCTAATAAGACTTTATCAAACATACAAAATCCTGCATTACTGGGCAGTGAAACCAAGTAAGGACTTTAGGGCTTGCCTGGTGGCGCAGTGGTTGAGAGTCCGCCTGCTGATGCAGGGGACACGGGTTCGTGCCCCGGTCTGGGAAGATCCCACATGCTGCAGAGCGGCTGGGCCCGTGAGCCATGGCCGCTGAGCCTGCGCGTCCAGAGCCTGTGCTCCACAACGGGAGAGGCCACAACAGTGAGAGGCCCGCGTACAGCAAAAAAAAAAAAAAAAACAAGTAAGGACTTCAGTGGCCCTATGTCATCTGAACCAATCAGGGCTGAGGACTTGTATGCCCGCCACCGTGTTTTATCTGGCCACAGTGCTTCCACATGGGGGGTCTCAACAATTTTAGGTTCTCTAATGATCACGTCTCATCCCTATGTTTTATCTAAAGAACTGGAAACTGGAAGATGAGTGAACATCTCCATACCTAATGCGCAAAAGTATGTTGAGGTAGGATCCTCAGCTCCTGATCCCTATTGCCAACGGCATTTGTGATAAGAATAGATGAACCGAATCAAATAAAGAAAGACAGTTATCAGGATAGCTATTCTATGTCCCAAATGAACAATTAACATATTACTGCTGTCTGCAAAAATATGATCTAGACAACTAACAATATAAAAAACATCCCTGGTGGCACAGTGGTTGAGAATCCGCCTGCCGATGCAGGGAACACGGGTTCGTGCCCCGATCCGGGAAGATCCCACATGCCGCGGAGTGGCTGGGCCCGTGAGCCATGGCCGCTGAGCCTGCGCGTCCGGAGCCTGTGCTCCGCAACGGGAGAGGCCACAACAGTGAGAGGCCCGCGTACCGCAAAAAAAAAAAAAAAAAAATCCCAAGCTCATTCAGTATGCACACATCAATTTCTTGTGATGTCTCCAGGAACTGAGTAGAAAATATTATGCAGAAATGGGGGTAATAGGGGGTAACAGAAGGTAATGGCTTTTCAAAACACAGCAGTGAGCCTGGCATCCCATTACCCTCCCTTCCATCCCCTCCTTCTCTGCCTCTTCCCTCCTGAGATAGCAATGCACAACCAAGGGAGTGGCTGAGATTACCACATGGAAGATGAATCACAGCTGTGGTCCACAGCTCCACCCGCACTCAGGAGGGAGCCGCTCTCAGATGGTAATAGCCTTGTTACTGACGCTATGGAGGCTGCAGCAGGCCTTCTCTAAAAGACAGACTGGTCCTATCCACACTTCACAGGGTAGATTAAATTCCTTTGAGCTTATTTACCAAAGTGAAGATGGCTGGACTCTCGCTAAGCAGAAGACTTAGAGTGAAATTATGCTGATGCCTCATCCCTGTGTCTCACTGGTAAAGCACAAGAGAGGCGACCAGGCATGGGGGTGGGGGGGTGGGGTTCTGTGTAGAGGACGCTCTTTCTCCTGCCTTCAGAATATGCCAGAATTCAACCTTCTGCTTGGTTGGAGTTTTGAGTTTGGGATTTTTACATGTTTGTTTCGGGAGAGAGTAGTGTTATCACCTTTGCAGCTACTTACTATGGTCTTGGAGCTTCTGTCTTACTTATTGTTTATTGATCACCTATTCAATACTATATATATGCCAGACTCTGTGCTTAGTCGATACGTATGCATTATCTCATTTAAAGACAATCGTCATCTCTCAACGTAGATATATCTCCCCATTAAACAAACTAATACTCCAAGCAATTAAGTTTCTTCCCAAGGTCAAATGAAATAGTAAATGACTGACAAATTAGAAGCTTGATGTGTATCCTTTCACTATCCAAGAGCCACCTCCCCAGGACTAGAGCTTTGCCCAGGGGACAAGAACCAGCAAGGAGCTGCCTCCGTGCACAGGGTCCATAGCAGAACAAGTCTGTCTGCAGGATTCCCATGTCTACAGAAAGTGAAGGTGCCAGCATTTGCCCAGCTTGTCAATGGAGCGCCTGCTAACCCTCCCCATCACTGAGAACCGAGGGACGGCAGGGGCATTCTTCCTTTGCACGTGAAAATCTACAACGGAAGCTCAATGTATAATTGGCTAGTAGGGGTGGCCGGAAGAAGTATCTAGAGCTTGCTAAAACAAGAAACATTCAAGTGGTACGTGAACCACCCAGAGTTACCGGCTCCCCGGTGCCCAGTGCCGACCTTCTTACTTGGCCTCTTGGCGATCTTACTACGTGTTAGAAAGTTCTTGGTACAGTATAGTTGCATTCAGACAGAATATAATCATAAATTAACACACATTTTTGGAATATAAGTTCACACACTTGTGAGTTTATATGCTGTGGATAGTGCAGAAAATTAAAAATATGTGATTCAAGAGAACCATATTGAAGAATACTGGTTCTCAACGTAAAGGCAAGGTGACATCATCACCATCTCCATGCCACCTGTATTTCTTTCATTACATCAAATTAACACTGACCACAGTGGTGAGAATAATATGATTACGTAACTATGCATCTGAGATTTTATCAGATTGGGATCTGTTCAGCTTTTCTCCAAATCCCTGTCTCTCAGTTTTGCTGCGCATGTGGTCCACAAGAAATCCTGCTCTTTCAAGAATAGGTATACAGACAGTCAAGGTCAAGGGTCACCAGGTCACAAGGGGCACTTCCCAAACTTTCTCACCAAAATCTCCCAAGGACAGGCTGAGACAGCACATCACCCAAAGGGTCAGCCCAAAGGCTTTCAGCAAGAGAAGAGATTCGTCAAAGTCTAATGATTTACCTTAAAGCTTGTGGAAATCCCCCACTTTGCCCATAATAAGTCCACATATGTTAACATAGAAATGATATTCTATTTCTTATGTGCTTAGAACTGAAGCTTCAGGAAGATGTGTCTTATGCATCCAGTATTCCAGGTGTCACCTTGCAGTCTCAGGGTACAAACACGGAATCCGACGTCCTTGGTTCTTAAAAATCAGGGCAAAGTGGAGGAGTGAGGAGAAATGTAAAAAGGGCAGCTGTCTGGCCAACTGAAGGGAAGAGTTAAATTTGTAATAAACCAAGAACAAGAACAAACCCCAGCCAGCCCTATTTCAAACAAGACTGTGCAAATGCGTGTGCGCTTTGTATCCCAGCTGTGCTGGCAACATAGCCACGGACTCACAGAAAGGAGCAATTGTCATAGGGCTGCTCAAGGGCTGACTTCCCAAGCAGGGCTCCTGGTCTGCAACCAGAAAGCTGAGTCACTGGAATGCTTCTGCACTGACCCAGCCTGGAAATCCCCAGAGAACATTCCAGTCCTCCTCTCCTTCCCAGCACTGAGCTGGGGAGGTGAGCATCCCCGTGGTTCTCTGGTGCTGTGTCTCAGCTGCCCTGGCTCAACAGAACAGGTTCTTCCCGGCCTGGGGGCGCCAGATGGAGTGGGCATCAGGGTATGGAAGCCACAGCCTCTGCGTGGTGAGGCCCTGTTACAGCACCGCGTCGACAGGCCCTACCTGGCCACCTGTGTGTTTGTGAGGACTGTTGCCATGGCACCTGGCCTCTGCTCTGTGCACAGTGAGTGAAGTAGTGCTGGCCAAGCAGGGCTCCTCACAGGACCGAAACTCACGTGGGATGTGCAGAGTGGTGGGACCTCAAAGAATCCTGGAAGGGAGCCTAACTGACCCTGGGGGCGGGAGGGAGAGGAAGTACAGAGAGGAACAGGGAAGGTTCTAGAGGTTCTGAGAGATTATGTCACAGACTCCCTAAAGCCCCCTCAGAAAGAGCCATAAAACTGCTTCTCCTGCCAGAACTTCTTGGGCGACCATGGCTGGCTTTGGCTCTCAGATTGGGCCAATTCTATACAAAGATAAAATAGATGTATGTATAAATATACATTTTTATATATTATTAAATATGCACTTTTTTTTTTAAATTTATTCTTTTGGGGGGTACACGGGCCTCTCACTGTTGTGGCCTCTCCCGTTGCGGAGCACAGGCTCCGGACGCGCAGGCTCAGCGGCCACGGCTCACGGGCCCAGCCGCTCCGCGGCATGCGGGATCTTCCCGGACCGGGGCACGAACCCGTGTCGCCCGCATCGGCAGGCAGACTCCCAACCACTGTGCCACCAGGGAAGCCCCAAATATGCACATTATTAAATATATAAATTATTGTATATATATAGAGAGATACAGCAAAGCAGCAGTATTTCCTCTCCTTTCCTAGAGAGGAAAGAAAAAACAAAACAGAAAATTTGACAAAAATAAAGCTAAAATAATTTCTACAGTTTTCAAGTAAAGGAAAGCATAATGGGAGCGAAACTTCTGTTTCCTCGGGAGCACTGGGGCATAAAGGAAGGCTGCAATATCTTCTGGTATGAGGGTAAAATCAAAGAAGAAGGGAAAGGAAAAGAAAAGGGTGAAAGAGAGAACACAGAAAAAGGAGGATAACTCCAGCGGGGGCAGAAGAGGCCATTTCAGAGTCAGGCAGTCAACATGTTAAGGCCTTTAAGAGCAAATAAACCTTAAGACTTCACCCCAACAGAACCCAAAGAGGTTAAAAGTGTGAGTTAAGTATAGGTCGCAGCGTTGGATTTTGGACTTGCCCCAAGTGTGCTGGACAGAGGAAATGGAACTCAGGGCCCAGGAGGGCAATGATACTACTATTTACGTGGCACATCCTATATGCAGACGCTCTTCCAAGTGCTCTCCATATTTTAGCGCTCACAGAAAACCTGGAGCGGGCAGGTACAGATACAGAGGGCAGTATCACTCTCCTTATTTCATAGATGTGAAACCTGTGGCCCAGAGGGGTCACGTGACTTGTGTAAGGTCACACAGCGAGTAAGAGGGAGGGCCACTCAGGATCTGAACAAAGGTGGTCTGACCCAAATCCCACCCTCTTAAGCACTGCCCTGTACCACTTCTCCAGGGTAGTGGTTCTTGAGTGTGTGTTCACCATTACTCGCATGAATGGTTTCCCACAGGCAAGATTACAAGTTTAAAAAAAGAAAAACTAGGTAGAGAGAAATTTCAAGCAGGTTTTGGAAAGCAATCTGATCGAGAGCTGTGTGTGGGAGGGCTGGTAAGGCGGCCTCCGCCAGGAAGAAGGCTATCTGCGTGGCTGGAAGGCTGGCGATGCTCCCCACGCGGGAGAAGGAGCCTGGCCAGCACAGAACCTCTGCCTTCCCTTTGGTTTTTAGCTCGTTCTGAGCACTGGGTAAGTAGAAGAGGGGTTTCCCAGGGCTGTCATCATCTCACAGCCCCAAATCTTGCTTTAAAACGCTCAGCCTTGAGTTTCCAGGTGTCCTCAGGTCTTTTTTCAAAACTTAAACTGGGGCTTCCCTGGTGGCGCAGTGGTTGAGAGTCCGCCTGCCGATGCGGGGGACACAGGTTCGTGCCCCAGTCCGGGAGGATCCCACATGCCGCGGAGCGGCTGGGCCCGTGAGCCGTGGCCGCTGAGCCTGTGTGTCCAGAGCCTGTGCTCCGCAACGGGAGAGGCCACAACAGTGAGAGGCCCGCGTACCACCAAAAAAAAAAAAAAAAAAACTCAAACTGGAGCTGAAGACAAACAAACAAAAACGCTCATTGTAATTATCTAAGGCATTGTTGACTACAGATAAAGTACCCAGGTAGAGCAATATTGGGAATCCTTCAGACAGAGAATGCACTGGAATATTCTTGGTCTTTCTGATATCATTCTACCTGTATACCTTGTCTTCTTGCCCTTGGCCTTGAGGAGAAATTGCTGGGAGAAAGTGTCACCAGCAGCCCGGGCCAAGGGTCCGTCTTTCCGCTATTCCACTGTAGTCTAGGAGTCCAGCATTTGGCATCCTCAGCTTGCCATGGTCTTTGGGGGGCCTGAAGATCCACTGTGTACTGGAAATACTATTTAAGTGGTCTACAGCAGCTCTTCAGATATAAGTTCTTTGCTGAAAAACCCCCACAAATTTTACTTAAAATGAACCAAACCTGTTTGAGTAAATGAAACCTCAGAAAAAATGAAAAACTCTTCATTGTTATAACTTTTCCTCTCTAGATGCTACTGCCTGACCAACTTAGACAGGCAGGAATCACTCTCAAAAATATAATCATTAAATATCTACCTAAGAGAGGAAGGATAAATGCTCTGGCTTGTTTTCCAAACCTTGGGCTACAGAGTTTCTGTAGATAAAGAGGGACATTGTTTCTAACAAGTGTCACGGACTGAACCACTTGGGACGAGACAATATAAAATCATGTTCTGTGATGAGCTTTCTGTTGTCCTTTTGCTTTTCTCTTTTCTTTTTTGCAGGGGAGAGTGTGTTATTTTCACTGGGTATGTAAGACGAATCCATTCTGCATTGAAAACTCAATTCAAACTGACTGCTATAACGCAATGACTTACGAGTAGTGTCACAAATAAGTTGATACTCATAAGGGAATACCAAAGCGTGGGAATGAGTTCCCTTACAAATTAGAGCTGACTCAACGGTCTCACCACTCTGGAGTCACTCATAAGCCCATGTAGTCCAATGTGCTTTCTTAAATGGCAGAGACAGAGATAGAATTACAGTTAGTGAAAGAAATTGCACATCCTCAGTATACAACCATGGCCCACCTCCTACCCATTAGGATGGCTACTATTAAAAACAAACAAATAAAAATTAAAAAATAAGTGTTGGCAAGGATGTGGAGAAATTGGAAACCTTGTGCACTGTTGGGGGGAATGTAAATGCTGCAGCTGCTACGGAAACTAGTATGGCAATTACTCAGAGTTGAATGTAGAATTATGTATGATGCAACAATTCCACTTCTGGATATATATGCAAAAGAACTGAAAGCAGGGGCTCGAAGAGATATTTGCGCACTACGTTCATAGCAGCATTATTTACCATAGCCAAAGGATGGAAGTTACCCCAAGTGTCCATTGATGGATGGATGAACGGATAAACCAGATGCGGTGCATACATCCAATAGAATGTTATATTCAGCCTTAAAAAGGAAGGAAATTCTGACACCTGCTACAACATGCATGAACCTTGAGGACATTATGCTAAGTGAAATAAACCAGTCACAAAACAAATACTGTATGAGAATAGTTAAACTCAGAGAGACCAAAAGTAGGAGGGTGGTTGACAGGGGTTGGAAAGAGAGAGATGGGCAGTTGTTTAATGGGTATACAGTTTCAGTTTTGCAAGACGAAAAGAGTTCTAAAGATTAGTTGCACAACAACGTGAATGTACTTAACGCTGCTGAACTGTACACTCAAAGATGGTTAAGATGGTAAATGGTATGTTATGTGCATTTTACCACAATTTAAAAATTTTTTTTAAAGATTAAAAAAATACTACTATGGGACCATGGAGTATGTTGCCTGTGAAATATCACCCAGCACGTACGAAGGTGGAAAACCACTTTGGAGTATTGGGAAGCTGCAGGGGACTACTCAGACCATCACCTTCTTTTCTCCTCCTCCTTCATCTTCATCATCTTCCTCAGTCTATGTACGTTTGTCATCTGCAAAATCTTGCTGATTGGCCCTTTCTTTTCTGCCTTTGCTGTCTCCATCCCCTCATACAATCTGCATCCTAACTCATCTGTATGACTTTAGTTTTCTCTTCCCTCCAATCCTTTCAGTGTCCCTCTTCCATTCAAGTATTTCTACAAAGAACACTTTGTCCATGTCACTAGCCTGCCCAATAAAACTAATAATTACCCCTTAATTACTGCATCGTATCTGACCTCAATACTCTTTAGCACTAAGCTACCACCGTTCCAGCAAACCTTGTTCTCTATTGCTTTCTTACACAAGCTTTCACCTCTAGCCCGATCAAACTCTCTATCATTTGCGCCTCTGTGCCTCATACTAGATCTCCCCATTTTGAAATATACTAGAGCAACCTGGAAGGTCCATGGCCTGTACTTTTCTGTCATCAATCTGAGGGGAAGAGACGTGAGCCACTCAGCTAGGGGGGAGCCTGCCATAGTTTGCATCCCTACATGGCCCCATGGTTCTCTGCTTGTCACTGCAGAGGCAAAAACTCTTTGTGTTTGACTGTGGCTTATGGGAGAAATGAAATACCATCGTGGTATTGGTGAAACTGGGCTCTCAGAAAATTAAGGACCTATTAGACCTTCCTTCTCTTCTCCGCAATTTAATTCTCTCCTTCTTCAAGAAGTCTTCCCTGGTTACTCTGAGGCTTGGGGTTCTCTGCCCTTTCTCTGCTCTGATGGCCAGAGAAGAAACTCTGACCTATAAACACTTAGCACAGGTATATATACTATCTAGTATTGTTACTTTATTAATTCATCTGTATGAACTTTACCTCTCCAACCAGACTGTAGATATTTTGAAAGATTAGGAACCATATCTTCTATGTCTCTTGATTCACAACATCACTAAGTCCAAAGCTGGACAGATTACAGAACCCTAATATCTCAAAAGAGTGTACCTGATGCCCATGGAAAATGATGCCCTATGCCCATCCTCCTAGAGAGACATGCGTCTCCCATGAGGCAGCGAGTTCTCCTTTACTGCCATATACTACCCTAGGATTTCTCTTTTCAATTTTGAGAAATTTCTGACATGGGCTAGGAAAATCAATCATTCTGGAATTCCATATCAACACAGAATCATGGATGGGGAAATTCCAAAAAATTTACTTTCCTTTTCCATATCCTATTTTCCTCATCTCAAAGCGGGATTAATGGAGGTTCCCTAGCAGCCCGGGAATTAACTATCCTGTAAAATCCCATCAGCTTGCAAATATAAAATGTTGCATTGTTGCCCCATCACTGACAAACAAAGTGAAAGTTAAATTTCCTGGTGGCTCTCATACTCCATGGAGTTGGTGGCAACACTGAAGTACCTCTACCCAGGAAAGAACCTCTGAGAAATAGACAACAGATTGTCTAGCAGCCAAAGAGAAATTTAGTAAACGTTGTTCTGGAGTTCTGACAGAGCCATGACTAGTCAGAAACCTGTCGGGTAAGCCCACACCCTGGCAGGCCTATCCTCGATGGGGCCCAATTCCTTGGAGGCCTTCCTGAACATTCGGGGCTGGTTTCTATTGAAAACACAGACGGGAATGAGAAACAATCGAAAAATACTCCTTCCAGCCCTGGAACAATAGCCCTTTGTTTTGTGTATTCTTTATGCAAGAACATGGCAATTATTTTCTGAGCCAACTTGTTTGAGCAATAGTGTGGCAGGGTGAAACGCAGAGATATAATTAGAATATCAAGGCCAATGAAACTAGTAGTTTCAAGGTAAGCCCGTATATGACTGTGGCACCACAGAACTGCCTTCCCTTTTCTGCTCTCTCAGGGAAACTTGTCAGATGTATCAGAAAAAATTAGCTGTCTTTTCTAAGAGTTAAAAAGGGAACAGGCCCAGTGCACAGAACACCCTTCAAGATTTCGAAGTGAATACTACCCAAAGCAATCTACAGATTCAGTGCAATCTCTATCAAACTACCAATGGCATTTTTCACAGAACTAGAACAAAAAATTTCACAATTTGTATGGAAACACAAAAGACCCCAAATAACCAAAGTAATCTTGAGAAAGAAAAATGGAGCTGGAGGAACCAGGCTCCCTGACTTCAGACTATACTACAAAGCTACAGTAATCAAGAGAGTACGGTACTGGCACAAAAACAGACATATAAGTCAATGGAACAGGATAGAAAGCCCAGAGATAAACCCACACACATATGGTCACCTTACCTTTGATAAAGGAAGCAAGAGTATACAATGGAGAAAAGACAGCCTCTTCAGTAAGTGGTGCTAGGAAAACTGGACAGCTACATGTAAAAGAATGAAATTAGAACACTCCCTAACACCATACACAAAAATAAACTCAAAATGGATTAAAGACCTAAATGTAAGGCCAGACACTATAAAACTCTTAGAGGAAAACATAGGCAGAACACTCTATGACATAAATCATAGCAAGATCCTTTTTGACTCACCTCCTAGAGAAATGGAAATAAAAACAAAAATAAACAAATGGGACCTAATGAAACCTAAAAACTTTGGCACAGCAAAGGAAACCATAAAGAAGACCAAAAGACAACCCTCAGAATGGGAGAAAATATTTGCAAATGAAGCAACTGACAAAGGATTAATCTCCAAAATATACAAGCAGTTCATGCAGCTCAATATCAAAACAACAAACAACCCAATCCAAAAATGGGCAGAAGACCTAAATAGACATTTCTCCAAAGAAGATATACAGATTGCCAACAAACACATGAAAGGATGCTCAACATCACTAATCATTAGAGAAATGCAAATCAAAACTACAGGGCTTCCCTGATGGCACAGTAGTTGAGAGTCTGCCTGCCGATGTAGGGGACCTGGGTTCACGCCCCGGTCCGGGAAGATCCCACAGGCCACGGAGCGGCTAGGCCCGTGAGCCATGGCCTCTGAGCCTGTGCGTCCGGAGCCTGTGCTCTGCAACGGGAGAGACCACAACAGTGAGAGGCCCGCATACTGCAAAAAAAAAAAAAAAAAACTACAATGAGGTATCACCTCACACTGGTCAGAATGACCATCATCAAAACATCTACAAACAATAAATGCTGGAGAGGGTGTGGAGAAAAGGGAACCCTCTTGCACTGTTGGTGGGAATGTAAATTGATACGGCCACTATGGAGAACAGTATCGCTCCTCAAAAAACTAAAAATAGAACTACCATACAACCCAGCAATCCCACTGCTGGGCATATACCCTGAGAAAACCATAATTCGAAAAGAGTCATGTACCACAATGTTCATTGCAGCTCTATTTACAATAACCAGAACATGGAAACAACCTAAGTGTCCATCAACAGATGAATGGATAAAGAAGATGTGTCACATACATACAATGGAATATTACTCAGCCATAAAAAGAAACGAAATTGAGTTATTTGTAGCGAGGTGGATTGACCTAGAGACTGTCATACAGAGTGAAGTAAGTCAGAAAGAGAAAAACAAATACCGTATGCTAACACTTATCTATGGAATCTAAAAAAAAAACAAAAAAAGTGGTTCTGAAGAACCTAGGGGCAGGAGAGGAATAAAGACACAGACATAGAGAATGGACTTGAGGACAAAGGGAGGGGGAAGGGTAAGTTGGGATGAAGTGAGAGAGTGGCATGGACATATATACACTACCAAACGTAAAATAGATAGCTAGTGGGAAGCAGCCGCAGAGCACAGGGAGATCAGCTCGGTGTTTTGTGTCCACCTAGAGGGGTGGGATAGGGAGGGTGGGAGGGAGATGCAAGAGGGAGGAGATATGGGGATATATGTATATGGATAGCTGATTCACTTTGTTACACAGCAGAAACTAATACACAATTGCAAACCAATTATACTCCAATAAAGATGTAAAAAAAAATGATTTTGAAGTGAGCGAAGGAAGCTTTTATGGCCTGAGGGCAACCTCTCACAGGGGAAGATCAGCCCAAATGCAAAGCAGTAGCATCTAGCTGGCACCCTACAGATGGGGAGGATGCAGCCCCCTTCTCCTTCTCCTTCTTTGCCTCCTCCAACCACTCTCTCTCCACTTTGTAACAGATGCATCACTAAGGAAACCATGGTAACATCCATGCTTCTGCGGAGCTGAGTGGCAGCTCAAAAGAGAAAGGAATGGGTTCAGTTTGTGGTTTGAAATCAGAAGTATGATTTGGGGAAATATTCTGAAATAGCCCATGATTTGAAGAAATTGCTAGGTGGCCAGAATAATATGCAAAATGGTGGTTACGAGTCACTTATCTGCAGTCTCGGTTTGATAAAACTTCTCACAAGGTCTCAAATTTACGAGCAATATGGGGTCTGGTCGGTGGGTAAAATTCCCAAGTGAGAAGAATTTGGTCTGTGGCAGCACCTTTGAATTTGCTGTGTAATCTGAGGATCTGGCGCCAGGAGCAGTGCAGAGTGAAGTCCCAGATGTCTTTCATGACAACTTTTATCACATACCACTTTGTCCTCGCCCGTGTTGAACCACCACGCACGGGCTGTTGAATTCAGCGGTCTGTGGAAAAATTTATACCAAGCCCATGCTTTGGCAGAAGGAATACAACATACTGCTTATTTTGTATCTACGAAGCTAAGCAACGTGGAAGACACCAAGCCTGCTCAGTCACTTCCCATAAGGACAAAGGGAGATGCTTCCAAGCGACCTTACAGCAAACACATCTCAATCTAGAGTCAGATGATGTTCAAAATAATAAGACATTAACTTGAATCTTAGAGTTGAATGCTGCTGACTGTGTCACCTCAGGATTCAAGAAGAAGGAGACTGTTTATTGAGATGGCTTAGGTTTACCAATCTGAAGTCTTGGTAGATTTTTTTTTTTTTTTTTTTTGCGGTACGCGGGCCTTTCACTTTTGTGGCCTCTCCCGTTGCGGAGCACAGGCTCCGGACGCGCAGGCTCAGTGGCCATGGCTCACGGGCCCAGCCGCTCCACGGCACATGGGATCTTCCTGGACCGGGGCACGAACCCGTGTCCCCTGCACTGGCAGGCAGACTCTCAAACACTGCGCCACCAGGGGAGCCCCTTGGTAGATTTCTTTAATGTAGTTATTTTATTTGTTAAAGTGGACTCCTTCTTAGTAGGGGTAAACTCCTTCTCAACAAGGGTATTTCTTTTGCTTCTCAGTATTCCCTCCACTGTATGTACTACAAACACTTGTCCATGGTTGGCGCCCAGTAAATATTTTTTGAAAAAACAAATGGATGGATGAAGAAGGCCAGTTTAGGATGTGTCATGTGGCTGCCGAAAGAATGAAGAAAATGATATTAAATGATTTTGAAAAATTAATAGGTAGTAAATGTCAGAAGTTTCATTCACAATAAGGTACATGCTATTATTTTATTAAATGTGCCAGAGAAATAAATGTGCCATGGAACATTTATTTGGTCGACGCAATAACCAGAAAGTCATTTGAGGCACCAGCCTGACAAGGTATCTGACTTGGATAGTCAGATACCTTGCCAACCAAACTAGGAGTCTGGTTGATCTCGTTTTCCCTTTGTGGTCATGTCCCTTGTGCCCTAGTGGTGACCCACCATTCCTGTCAGGAGTCAGAAGGAAAGGAACAGGGAGGGAGGGCTGCAGCGGTGCCGTGGCGTGGTCAGGACGGTACCGGCTGAGAGCCTGCAGACCCGGTTTCTACAACAAGATCACAATTCAGGTCCCCTCCAGAAACAAAGTTCCATTTCACCAAGCTGACCTTGGCCTGAGACCATTTGGGAAAGTTCTGTTCTCCTCAGAGGGAGTAGAGGGATGTGCGACAGGAAGCAGGTGGCAGTGGAAGACCCATCAACTTCTAGCGTTGTACACTACTCCCTGGATGGGCCCCCTCCTCAGCCTCGGGGAGGGCCTTCCTGGCCACGGCTCTGTGACCTCCATTCCTGGCCATTGATCCTCCCTCTCGGGACCGTCCCCTGACTAGAGACACAGCAGGGGCAAGTCTGCGAGAAACTGGGCTGTCTGCTGTCCCAGACCCCTGCCCTTTCTTCTATGTTCTCCTCTCTACTGTAGGCGACTAGGAGCCGGTCCCCTTGCCAGAAAGCAGGAGGAAGAAGTAGTCTTTTTTATCTGATGCTGGTGGTTTCATCAACTAGTTTGGTACCAGCAACTGTGAGCTCCTGCGGCTCCAGAGGTGACTCTGAGCTGAAGCAGCGTCAGCCCTGGTTTCACCAGCATGAGTGTGTGGCATCCTGAGTTCCTGTTCAGAGAGACCAGCCTACAGCCAACAGCAGCGGCACTGAAGCAGCTCAGCAGGGAGTGTGGGCTTAAAGCTTCCAACCCCAGGTCAAAACCATCCCCCTGATCTCTGGGGAAGATCGCCGTCTCTCTGTGCTCCCCCAGCTCTTTCACCTTTGGAACCTTCTTTCTCTATGAATCCCCTCTATCTGAAGCATCCAAAGTAGTTTCTGTCTTCCTCTCTAGATACTGATTGATACACCTCCGCCCACTGCTCTCCCAGAGCAGGTTCAAAGGCTGTGAGGAACCACAGCCTGCCTCATCTAGAAGGTAAAGGAGGAAAGGAGGACCAAACAGAGCACCACACCTTACAAAGCTCAACTCCATTTGAAAATCCTGAAATGTGATAAGCCATCCTTCACCTTGATTTTATGGTGGATGCTGTGATGTACCACCCGAATCCCCCCTGAGGAATGAAGGACTATGCCCCCAACTCTGGGATTGATCCCAAAAGATCATCCCCAACCGTTGACCCTCTTCAGGAATTGCTTTGGCTGAAGAAAACTGCCTCCCCCAAGGTCATACCTCCTTCCAGAGGCAGCCCTCACCCAATGATGGATCGACCAGGGCGTACAGAGGCTCAAACCCATTTCCCAACCATGAAGGGCCATCCCCCAGATCCAGAGCATCCCGTGGAGTCAGCTGAGGCCTTCACTGGGACTCCATCACATCTCCGTATCTCCCACTTCCCAGGCTGCTTCTTTCTCTTCTTTTCCACAGGAGTTTATCCCAAGAGTGCTCCCTTACAAACTTCCCTCATTTTAATCTCTGCCTCAGAGTCTGCTGCCCAAGGTCCCTGTATTAGTTTGCTAGAGCTGCTGTAATAAAGTACCACAGCCTGGGGCTTCCCTGGTGGCGCAGTGGTTCAGAGTCCGCCTGCCGACGCAGGGGACGCAGGTTCGTGCCCCGGTCCGGGAAGATCCCACATGCCGCGGAGCAGCTGGGCCCGTGAGCCATGGCCGCTGAGCCTGCGCGTCTGGAGCCTGTGCTCCGCAACGGGAGGGGCCACAGCAGTGAGAGGCCCGCGTATCCCAAAAAAAAAAAAAAAAATTTATTTTCTTGGTTCTGGAGGCTAGACGTCCCAAATCAAGGTGTTGGCAGGCTGCTTCCTTCTGCGGGTTGTGAGAGAAGAATCTGTTCTAGGCCTCTTTCCCTGACTTGCAGATGGCGATTTAATGTTCACATGACGTTCTCCCTCTGTGTGGGTCTGTCTCCAAATTTCCCCTTTTTATAAGGACACCAGTCATATTGGATTAGGGCCCACTCTAATGGCCTCATTTTAACTTGATTACTTCTGCAAAGAACCCTATCTCCAAATAAGGTCACATTCTAAGGTACTAGGGGTTAAAACTTGAGCATATGAGTGGAGGAGGAGACATAATTCAACACCTAACAGAGCCCAACCTGCAACCACATTCAATTATGTTTTCAACCAAGAGGTCAATGGACATGGAACTGACAGCTTCCTGAGCCCACTCTACGATTCAAGTACAGTCATATCAAGTTGCCTTTATTACATGGTCTGCCCACTCACAAAGCTAAAACAAAGAGAGATGCTCGGCCAGGTTATAGGCAGGTTCTCCAACACAGGTTGGCAAGATTAAAATCAGGAAGGACAGAGTCTGGTTCCCAGGCTGGAGGGAAGCCTGGAATGGGGAGTCGATTGGGAAATCTGCATTTACATGGAAGCTCTTTCTGACACATAGCTGGGTGATGAGAAGTGTGACTGAGAGACTAACCTCTGGAAGGGTGTCTGGGAACCTAATGTAATTAGCTTTTTATGTCCTTTGTTCTCAGAATTAATAACAGTATGACGATGAGTAGAGGTGGGAGGAGGGAGATGCAGGTAAATCGATGATGGATTTTTCACTAGAGAAAGATGGGGTTTTTTCCATTAATTTACTGGTAGAGTTATAACGGCGTCACCGAGGTTTTTCTCCACACACGCATTGCTTTAGTTTCAAGCTGGACAGGAAAGGTGCACTGCTGTGGAAGGCATAGCTGCTGTGAAAAGCTTTAAGCGTCGACACATTGTTGGTGGGGGCAGGGCAGCAGGAAATGCAGGTTACAGAAATTCACACATCAGTGCTTAAAAGCAACTCAAAGCCAGCCTGCATGTTGGAACTCAAGGATATTCTTATTCAGGTTGGTGTGACCATCCGTATCTGGAGCCAGCAAGACCGTGTTTGGATGGGGCACACACAGGCAGGGTTGCAATCTGGCCCCAGGCCCTGATTCCCAAGAACACTCGCCTCAAAAACATCAGAAAGAGTGGAGGTCTGAGGATCAAGTGCCAATGTGCTCGCACGCCAAGAAAACCTAGATGGCTATTTTCACAGCGTACTGGGGCTTGGCCGGGTTCCAGAGACCATCAGCAAAGCAGCCTGCCCGATACTTCAAAGGAAGAACTCTCACTGATAAATCCTGTTCCACACTTTCCACAGCACACACTTAATCTTGAGGCATATAATACCACAACAGTGAGTCACCGGGCTGGAGCCTTAGGCCTGTCCACAGGACTGGGCAGGTGAAAAAAGTCTCCCACGTCTGTTTTGTAAGGCAATTCCCCTCACTCCTCAGAATGGCACTAAAACAGAGTAATAAAACCTGTCACAAGGCAGATGAGTTATGGCCTGGTGTACCTGTACAGAGCCCCATACAGGACCATAATGAACTCAGGCCACCATTTTTCATGACCCTGTTTTATCACATTTTGGTAGAACCCATCAGACTGGGGCTCACCAACCTGCTTGATTCCTCAGATTAAGCTCAGAGATCTCCGGAGGGCTTTCAGCCACGAGATAAGTTGAGAGCTCTTCTTTAACACACACGCACTCACAGCTCTCTCAGGAGGTCTGAAACTTGGAAAGCCTCGGTCTTCTGAATTGTATTCCATATAAGTTAGAATCCAGCCAATATTCACAAGAAGACCCAGGATAAATAATATCAAGCCTAGGTGTCGTGGAACAGAAGAAAGCAACAAGGGAATGCCAAGGTCAAAGGTGAAGGCCTTTGCTTCTTCAGGGAGCGGGGGAAGAATAACACTAATTCCTTTGCTACAAATCCCACACTGTCTGGAACGCTCGTGGCCCGCTTGGCAGTTAGGTCAGCAGTAGACTGCTTCCCATCTGGTCATTTAGCAGTGGTCTGTGGAAGGATGGTGGAAACAGTCTAAATCTTTTCTTGAGTGAGACAAGCAAGCCGGAAATTGAGTGACTGCATAATCCGCTGGTGGCGGCCTCTCAGGAGACACCTGTTTTAGGTGTTTGCATCTGGTCACGTACGCACTGGGGTGCATTGCTGGGCCCACAGACACTTGCCCACCCCTGCCCACCCCAGCCCACCCTCTCCTCGAGGCCGTTGTTACGCACACCTCCTAAGGGTACGTACTTTCCAGATGACCTACACCAAGTCCTTCTCCCAAAGTCTTTCCTCTCCCTGGTTTCACTGAATTCTAATTTTCCCTTCACTCGCGTTTTGACTTCTGTCTCCTGGGACCCTGGCGGGCATCTGAGAACAGGCTCCACAACCACATCTGTCGGGGAAGGAGAAAATGGAGAGCTGCCAATCTGCCTATTTCGAGGTGGCAATAAAACCCTGCCCGCGCCGTCCCCTGGACTCTCTGGAACTCGAGCTGACACGACTGGTTCGGGAGTGGTGGCCGGCCACGCAGCCTTCCACCGTAAGGGCCACCTTTTTCATCACCTAAGAAATAAAAGCTGGCAGGTTTCATGCGGGGCCCTCTATAAATCTTACGGAGTAATTCTGTGCACATTAGCCACCCTAGCTTGAAGAAAGTGAGCCTTGGTGAGCACGAGGTTGCTTTGCCAAGGTCAGGAGCCTAGATGCTGTGCTTGAGGTCCTGTAGGGAGTGGCAAACGGTCCAAACCACAGGCAGAGGCATGTGCTCCTCAAACACCTCCAGAGTCCAGGATCCTGCTGCCCATCAGGGCAGCGGGGTGGGGGGCTTTGACGAGGCCCACAAGACGCCCAGAAGGAAAGGGCCCTGGAGGCAGGGGCTGCGTGGAGCTCCTGAATCTGTGGCGAGGAGACTCAGATCCAGAGTGTACACTGGGGTGCCCCCTGCCCAGCCCCCTTCGGGAGGGAAAGAAAATCAGGGAGGAAGTTTCCAGCACTGGGACCTTCTCCAGAACCTCATCCCAACTACAGGGGGTGTCGCGGGAACGTCTGGTGGCGTGCAAACACCATCTCACTCAAGCAAGAAGAGTGGTTCCCTATTTGAACTCCATCACTTACTGCCTTCTAGAACTTGAGCAAATTACTTGATTTCTCTGAGCCTCAGAAAGTTCCCAGGATGACTAAATGAAACAGTATATCATATTAATAAGTAATGTTTCTTATACATTTCCTGAAAGCGAGGCACAGGGCTAAGAAAATGAATAGCCCAGTGTTCAGATAAGAAACAATGTAAAGCGCAGAGACCAAGTAACTTGCCCCATGCCACACGGAGCAGATACCCAATGCATATTTGGTTATTTTGTCTGTCAGTTCAGAACCATGAGCATCTCAGCTGCCTCTACAACACGCGAAATGTTTAAAAACTCCAGTGGCCATAGTTTTGGTTGTTTGCTGGCAGAAGACAAAACTTGTACAAAGGTTCACCCAGGACAGCTGTTGTTGTGTGATCAGGTTGGGAGGCTGATGATGGAGGCCTTTTATTGCTGTTGTTGTTTTGTTTTTGCTGTTTGTGGCCACAGCCTTCCCAGGCATCTGGAGGCCAAGGTGGCTTCCTCTTCTGGCCCTTGGGCCACAAGCCTGCAGCTGAGCAAATCGGAGGTGGGAACGGGACACGGAGAGATGGAGTGTAAACACTCAGAAGGCTGAAGACAAATCTTAGAGAAAATACACCACCCCTTACAGAAAAAGCATGTAAAGGGAAGATTGGCAAGAATTGCAGGCCCACTGCTCCAAATGGAATGGGTAGCTCTTCAAGCCAATAACATTTCCACCTGCACACGTGCCCGAGCGGACACCAGCTGACCAGAGCGGGCAGCTCCGCGGCAGGGAATCTCCTTGGCAGAGCTCACTCCTCTGTTCAGCGATTGCAGGTCAGAGGCCTCCCCCTCCCACCTCTCCGAGAAGAAGCTGCTAGACCACGCACAGTGAAGAAGGGCTGACCTCAAGGTGTCTTTCTGTGCCAACATCCTGAGATTCCTAATTGTGTCGAAGAAGCTACTTTGAACCGACTTTAGGCAGAAGAACCAGAACCCAAAACAATGCTTGTTTGGGGCCAAGCCTAATAGTCCTGACCCTTTAAAGCTTGCATTTTGTGTCTCTTTCCATAGTGCCTTGAGGAGAAGACACTTCAGAATCCCTGCATGGTTCCTCTTCTTTCTCCCCTTCTACTTCTCCTTACTCTTCTCTTTTACCATCATCAGCCTCTGCAGAAAGTGCTTGACTTGAGCCGCTGCTCCTGCCTACTGAGGAACGGGAAGTAAGCCACGGAACTCCAAGTCCTCACATGGTACCAAGGCTGCAGAACACCCGCCAACAGACCCCTGCCCCACGCCGCTCCAAGAGGGCCCAACCTACAGCCCCAACTGAGGGGTCTTGAAGCGTAAATGACGATGTTCATATCATGCCACCCTACCTCCCAGGTAACTGGTCCAGGTACAAAAGCCTGACCTACGCGCAGCCAGTCTCTGAGTTGGCCCGACACAAACGTCACATCCAGCAAAGACGATGGGGATAAATGGAACCACTCGGATTCTCTCTGCTGAAGAAGCTACATTGAGAATTAGAGAGAGAAAGAAAGAGATTCATGGCTTGGAAGGTGGGAAGGAAACAGAAGCTGAGAGGCATTCAGCAGAAACCTAGAGGAACGGGAGCCATGGGCGAGGGAAAGCATGGACAGCAGGAGCTAAGATAAGCCTGGGGCTCTAGAAAGCAGAGACCGAGTGATGCACAGGAGCGACGGTGATCTGCTTGGTTTGTGGAGTGGCTTGGACGGTGGAAAATCAGAAAACCCCTGTCGTTCTAGGGCAACATGATAATCCAGTTCCTAGAGTTGCTTTTGACCCTGCATAACCTCTCAGTTCCTGCTGCACATTCCATTCTCCACGTGACTCGGCTCTTTGTAATTTCCCATGAGGGATGGTGCAGATGAATGCCTGCATCTATCCATCCATGAATCTCTATTTCCTCGTTGTAACCTGAGTCAGTCTCTCTTTCTTATCATCAAATATGCCTATTAAACATAAAATGCCACATGGACTCGCTGGCTGAACAATGATTTCCTGTTCACAGCTCCACTGACATTGATGCTTCTGTTCTATAAAATTCCAGGGTTCATCTTCCATTTTTATTGAATTAACCACATGCCTGTTTTTAAAATGCTCTAAACCTTGTATTTTCATAAATGCCCTTATACCCTCTTTCATATACCTCTCGCACTCTCTCTAGACACCCAAAACTAAAAGCTCTGGTACTCTCACTTCAACTACCACCTTACACGTGTACTTTTCCAGACCAATTTTTCCAAGTTCTTTTCCAAGTAATTTCACGCACATGATCTCCTTTGAACCTTGCAATAAACTTATGAGGGAATAATAACACCTAATCTTTGCAGAATGCTATACAATTTAAAGACGACTTTCACATACATAATCTCCCTCGATGAGATCCCAGTAAACAATGCTGCGAGGTCTTTTTCTCATTTTAAAAATAAGAAAACTGAGACCTGGGGATGGCCAAGAACCCATCCAAGTTCACACAATAAAGAATGGTTTCTACTGGCATTTATGGCCTCTGTATCAGCATTAAAATACTTTGTGGTTTTTCTTTTCCACCATGGACAAACAGGCACTAATCTTGGATATACTCATATGACATTGGAAATGTCTAGTTTCTTATCTCTATTTATTAAGTCAAAGGTCCTTGAGGTTTACCATGTACCACTGCACATGACTGTGGTCTGCCCTCATGGTCTGGCTACCACTGCTCGGCGACACTCAAAAGATGGCCGCTTAACAAGGAAACTCACCTTTGTTCTTCCACAGGTGCACAAATAATCCATTGATAATATTAACTTGACACACAGACCTGTTTCTTCGTGGTCACTGAATTTGATATATGTGTCCCATAACCCAGGCTACCTTAGGCAAAGCCTTGGTCTAATACAGAGGGCTTTTTCTTAATACCAGGAAATTGACACTTTCAGAACAGTGACTCAGACTAGCTTGCTATAAATACATTGTGCCACTTCAGCGTGTAGGACAGAATCTTGAGATCATTTTGGTTTAAGAGAGAGACTCAGAAAATAATTTGCTATTTGGTTTCATCTATAGTAAATGTGGTTGCTCTCATGGTAGCACACAGAGCTCATTGTTTTATCATTCCTTAAGTAAGACCTTGACATTCAGCACCTCTTCTTCCTGTCATTTGAAAGCCAAGGGAGTTTAAATGTTGTTTGCCCCAGGAGCTGCTCTTCACAGGCACACAGATGGCTGATGCAGTTTGTAATGGGGACCCCGGTGATCAGAGCAGCATCGTTACATGTAATAAAGTAAACACTATGGGCAACAGCATGAGCTCGATGCTGGGGGGTGGGAGCTCCTCCATGGTGTCTGAACCACTGCAGAGAGAGGCATTTAGATAAAAGTCAGCAAATCCTTGGCACATGGCTTCCACACTATTAATCAAAGCTTTCTTGCTGATACCAGCCATGACCTCATATTCTCCAAAACATGGTATTCTAGGCACCTACTTACCAATAGATAAGACCTGATTATACAAGATGAACCCTACATGCTATTTAAAATTTAGATGATCCCTACCGAGCAAGACTGCTCAGGGTTGATCTGTGCCACAACAACTGGGTCCAACTACGTGGTCCCACTATAACTGGATGCCGTGGCCAGTGCTGGGAAGGTGATAACTCAAAATATGTCCATTGCCCTAGATTATAAATGTGCATTGTAACATTTACGGCCCTGTTCATACTGGGAACTCCATTTGGAGTTATTCAAGTGCTATACTCCAGTAATCCAGGACTGTGATTCCCCAGCACATCATGGGATATCTCACCTCTATGCTTTTTACACACCCTGTTCCCTCTGCCTGGAATGTCCTTTCTCTTGCAGGTGACTTATAAATGCCCCCTGATCCTTCAAGATTTCAAGATTAAATATTATCATCAAGCCATAACTCACCTCTGGATAAAAACCCTAGAGAAACTTGTACATCGGGAAACAAACACAAATGTTCATAGCACTGGGTAAATAGCCAGGGGGAATGGGTAAATTGCGGCCTGTTCATACAACAGGATACTGCAACAAACTAGACATTTACTTAACATTAATGACGCTTATAAACAAAATGTAGTGAAAGAGGCAAAGACACAAAACTATGTATATGCTATGATTTTCTTTATATAAAGTTCCAAAGCAGGCAAAACTAAACCATAGTGTTTAGTGATACATAGGTGGTCAAACGATAAAGAAAATGACAGCTGTGATCACCATAAAAGCCAGAGCAGGGCTTCCCTGGTGGCGCAGTGGTTGAGAGTCCGCCTGCCGATGCAGGGGACACGGGTTCGTGCCCCGGTCCAGGAAGATCCCACGTGCCGCGGAGCGGCTGGGCCCATGAGCCATGGCCGTTGAGCCTGCGCGTCCGGAGCCTGTGCTCCGCAACGGGAGAGGCCACAACAGTGAGAGGCCCCGCAAAAAAGAAAAAGAAATGTCATAAAAAATGCAGACATCATCTTCCTGATTAGAGTCCCTTTTAATGCACAGAACCCCTTGTGCAGTCCTTTATCAGTAAGGAAGCCCCCTGCACCAATGTAAAACATGCTGCTTTAGTAGCAGGGAGAAAAAAATATATACTCTTCCTCTGGTATACCGTGACTGCTGTAGCATAAAATATCTGTTTATGGAAAATAAATTGATCCAGTGTTCTTTGAAGACCCTAAATTCTTGCTTTGTCTTGTCTGCCGGGAGCAGGGCTTTTAGCAACCGTGGTTCATAGTGTTTGTATTCTCCCTCCTGGGGTCATTGCTTCCCTGGAGGCAACTTTTAAAGCTATTTTTGGAAGCCAGCCTTGGCTGGCATAATGATGTATACAATTTTGGTTTTTTTGTGTTTTTTTTTAAATAAGGAAGAATCACCACCCTCTTTGAGGCTGGGAGGCAGAGAGGTGCACCAGAGGTAACCTCATCTTGCCTCCTCCAGTGCCCCCTGTGGCTGCAACTGGCTATGGTCCCCTTCTTCATTCCCCGTCCTAAACCGGTGTGCACGATTGCTCTGTGTGTTAAACAGCTGCCGGGCCTTCAGCAGACAGCTGCTTCTCGAGGCTGTGTGAAATGAGCCTGGTACCCTCGGCGCTTCAGCACCTCAACTCTTGGGTCCATGATACGCTCCAGTGTGCAGGCAGGAATTATATGCTCGGAGCTCAAGATTCTCTTTTGGTCGCTTCTTGTGTAAGCACCAGAGGTCAGCATTTTATGGGGAAGCTCAGGTTCTCAAAGGGGGGATGGGGGTGGGATCTAATCAACTGAGTGTCTTGAAATTTTGCCCACGAACCAAAGAAACGGAACCACAGCAGGTAGCAGGGGAGACGTGAGGCAGTACCAGGACTACGCTGAAATCTCAATGAGAAATCTAAACACATAGCCAAGTGCATCATCACCCTGGCTGCAGCTGGCAGGGGACCAAAAATAAAGGGTGGGGTGCTGAAAGTAGGGGCAGTAAAGAGAGTGGTGGTTGTTTTGTTTTAATTTCTGGAAGAATTTACTTAAGTTGTTAGACATTGTAATGTTAAATTGAAGAAGAAAGATTTTGTAAAAAGAGAAAGGCATCTGCTGGAGAACCAGAGAGAGACAAGCATATACAGAGAAAGAGATTCAAAGGGACACAGAATGCAGAGAAGAAAAGAGATGGAGAGAGAGGCTGGAAGCCGAGACAGGTCAAAAGAGAGACAGAGACAGTGAACAGGAACTCTCCTTGGCTTGGTTCATTTTTTTGTTAGGACATGAAAACAGAATTCTTCGCACCTCTCCAGATTAGTGCTGCGCTTAAACCCATTTAATTACTGTGATGGATTGCATTCTTGCCACCAATAGCCTTGTTCTCACTTGCCCCAACTACTAATGGGCTGTAAATATGGCCTTTCAAAAAGGAACCAGGTTTGATGTGGATTTGTGCTCACCTATGTTAATGACATGTGGGGAGATGATTAGCTGCTGTCTGCCAGTGACTCACTATACTAACTTGGCCTGGCCCAGTCCAATTGGATAGAGGGTACTGCTCTGACTGTATGCAAACCCGGGCTTTTATCATCCAAAGAACCGTCTCCAGCAAAGCAGAATATTTCTAGCAGGAGCAGAAAAAGGTCTGGTTATTGTTTGGTGAGCAGTTGAGTCCTAGGGGACTCTTCCAAGCGATGAGCCGCTTCAGCTGGAAATAACTAAACAGCTTTCCTGGGAAAGGGGCTAAAGAGGAGGGGAGATTCATGAGTTCCAAGCAGCGAAAGGGTTACAGCATAATTAACTCCCAGACGGTCTCATGGATGGTACCGCAGGGCTGTCCAAACCAACCCAGAGCTTCCTCCCTGGCAAGACTTAAGGTTAATTCAGTGTCAAAAGGGCATTAGAAAAAAGCCCTGCACAGCACAAGAGGGAGAAATCAAGGACCCTTTGAGAAAGGGTCCCACGGAGAGAGGGTCACCATGCAGATGCTCTTCCTGCACACTCAGATGAGTGGGTGGATTCTAAGGGGCGACTGTGAAATCATCTGACCTAGACTGAAGGAAGTCTGAGTCTGGACCATTTGAGAGAGAAATTGATGGAAATATCTGCCTGATGCCTGGAGAAACTATTTGTTTTGACTACTGCTGCTGCTAGTTTCCTTAAGGTTGGAACCCACAGGACCGTGAAAAGCCAGTGCCCTGAACCGGAGAAAGTTTTCTCTTCAAGCAACTGGGGAGCCCTGTGCTCTGGGTGCCCACCTGCCACGGTGGGCATTCAGTGCTCAGGAAAAGCTGACCTGCAGTCAGTGGCCCACCTCACGTATTTAATATCCAGAGCAGATCATTTTTAACATCGCCTCCTCTTTTCAACAAAACGATTTTCATCAAAATCTTGAAATGAAATAAAAAATAGCTTGGCCAGGAAATGCAGGGAAAAATTCACAGGCAGTGACAAATTTCCTTTATTAGACTTTGTATGTATAATCTTCCCAGTAGAAAAGAAAATTTATTCTATATATATACAAGGGAAAAAGCACCATTTATTCAAAAGTTTTATATCCACCTTACAGTTTGGACTTTGATCCTTTCTTCACAATATTCTGTAATATTATTTTATGTAAAGAATTGTCCAGTAACTTCTAAATAAATTTTATTAAAATCCAAAGGTCTACAAAAATTATAAGATAACTGTTAAGGGATATAATTGTGTGTGGTAATGTTTTATTTACTGGATTTGTTCTTCAGTTTAAAAACAAATAATTATAATTTTCAAAGTAGAATAATACATGGACAAAAATGCCCATTTTAAAGATATTGTTCACAGTCAGTAAAATATTTCATGTGTGAACTAAAATTTGCACTTCACAAAAATATTATTCCCCACAGGTTTACAGTGTTTCACTATGTCGAATTTTAGACACAAATACACACCCAAAATGTCCACAGAGAATGACAGAAATGAAGTAATTCAAATACTGTTTCTTTATCTTTTGCAATCATGTTTTACTTCAAATCTAGTGTTTAAACACAGGAGTATGAAGTACAATGGGGCTGGAGAAACAAACCCTCATGATGCAATCGCTAATGATTTCAAACCGCTATGAACTGATTCTGGAAATAAAAGCAGGTAACTCATTCCTACATAACCAGGAATACTCTGAATTAACTTCTATATAAAATATAATGCTTATTAAATAAGTATAATGTTTATTGTGATTTGAGGATTACATATAGCATTGAAACTCAACAATAACCACAGCCCTTGTTTAAAATTTAGATCACTAACATTTTTTTTTCAGGGAAGATATTTTATCATGACATATTTAGAATCAGGGCACATGGTGAAAATGAAAAGCAAATCCCATTTTAGTCAGTGTTATAATTGTTTTTAAATTCTTCAACACATTTGCTCTCCTGTTGCTGGCATTGGGCTGAACCTCTCCCACTGCCCTGCCCTTCCTATCCCTCTGTTATTCTCTGCTCATAACCCCAGACCCAGGAATCACCTCAGCGGGGACAGCCCAGAGCATCTCCAATAATATCCAACTGGAGTGAGAAAGAAGAAGGGTACTGGGCAGAAGTGACATTTATTGAGGATCCCTTTACCAAGCATTTTCACTCACAATGACTCTTTCATTCTTCCCAGTGACTCTTCACAAGACGGGTTAAAATCCCAAGATTTAGGAATGAGGAAAACCAGACTACAAGAAGTCGAGTGGCATACACATGGCCCACTTCTCATAAGTGGCAGAATCCTTATCAAAACCCAGGTAAGGCTGAGAATGAGGCTCCAGTTACCTCCTGAAGGCACCACAGGTTCTGCGACATCCTTAGGAGATGGCGTAGAATTCCCTGGCTTTGTACAAACGCACGGAAGGCATGCTGAGGGTCCACTGCTCTAATTAGAACAAACTCATCTCTCCTGGGGTCTTTCCTGAATTCAAGTAAATCACACCTTGAACGTCACTGGACCACTAATCCTACGCCAACAAAGGACTTCCATCTGACTCAAGGAGGTAGAGAAAGTCTCATCGGAGGGTTTCTGAACCTTCCTTCCTTATTCCTCCCTCTCTCCCTTCTTTCCTTCTTCCTTCCTTCCTTCTTCCTCCCTCCCTTCCTTCTTCCCTTCCTTCTTTTCTTCATATCTTCTTGTTTCTCTCCTCCCTCTGCCCATCTCCCTCTCTCTTTCCTTACTTTTTTGACTTTTTAAACCTTCTTCCTTACCAATATCTGTATCTTGGGTGAAATTGCTAGGACTCTCACGTTAAGTTTCAGAGAATTTCTCATTTGGGAACTTGCATATCATACATAGTTCCAAAGGACTGATAAATCCTTTTTATGTCCTCTTTATGACTAAAGCTTAAGGGGAACATCTTGTGTCTCTCTTTCTTCTTCCTGCTGCATTAAAAACTGATAATCTAGCTCTCCATCTCCAGAGTTCAGATGAGGTCCTCCTTATTGGTTAGTATTGATTAGTATGCATTTATAACTGGTATAATATTTTCCCTACGGGGTGCATATTGCAATTTTCAGAATCAGGCCACAGAAAGCTTTGAATCACATAATTGCAAGATTTGGCAAAACCTATAATCAACGGTCTCTCTTCTCCTCTCTAATTCCCAGGAGAGCTATTTTGTCTCCGTCTGTTGTCTTGCCTTTGAGTATGACCAGGGGCAACAAATACAATGCTGGCCACCTCAGACTACCGGGGGAAGGGTTCCTCCCCACTCACCAACAGGGCGAGATGAACAGCCTAATGGGAGTTAAGGTGTACAGCTAAGGTACACAGGGCCAGGCACACAGCAGAGCCTTCCCTGAGCTTCCTCTCCTCTGGAGGCACACCCTTGAGAGCCTTCATAGTGAAGAGACAGGTGAGTGAGAAAGGTAGAGCAATTGAGTACTTCCTCTCCTTCCATGGCCAACAGAGGGACAGGTGTCATGCCACTGTACTCCTCTTTATTAGTTGATCTATTCAAAACACACTGGAGGAGAACAAGCATCTTCAGAATAACAAAAAAGTACCAGTTACAAGTAAGGTCAGTGCATATAACAGTAGCCCAAATAAGTGACTTCATAATATACAAGTCTATTTTAGAAAGTGGCTGAAGTGGGCAGCCCAAGACTGTAATGGAAGTTCCACAGTCAGGAGGGACCCAGGCACTTTTTTCTTTCTTCTCCATTGGACGTGGCACATGGCTTAAATCTTCAAGGTCACCTTGTGATCCAAGATGGCTGTTGGAAGGCCAGCCATCATCTCTTTTCTAAGAAAGAAAAGATAGGGCAAAAAGGGGACTTCTCCCAGTTGAGACAGCATTCTTGAAGATTTCCAGAAACCCAACCAACAACTCCTCCAGAAGTCTAGGAAACATATCTCTTTATCTAGGCACGTCACCACCCAGAATAAAATCAGAGCTCTGCTAGTGAGGAAGAGGGGAGACTCAACACTGAGTAGGCATCTCCAGTCTCTGCTAAAAGCTAGGTGCCAGCCCCCGAGCTGAGGACATTATATACATTACCCTGCTTCTTCCACAAAACACCTCCGCTAACCATCGGCCATTAGAGCTAGAGAAGTCTTAGGGAGTATCAATCCAACAACCCAATTTTATTTTAACTAACATTCGAATAGAGTTTTAGCATTATAGAACTCCCTCCAAATCTCATTTAATTCTCAAAAACACTCCCTTGAGGTAAATGGTATTCTTAGCTTGATTTTCCAGAGGAGGAAACAGATCTAGAAAGGTTTAAGTGATGGTTTCAAAGTTACACAACTAATTAGAGGCAGAACTGGTACTAGCTACTCAGATCTCCTGACACCCGGCACCATATTTTTTTTCTGTCTTTTTTAAAAGAAATTAAAGATACAGAAAAGTAAAAATGTCTAGCCATGACTCAGAATTAACAAATCCTAATATGTTTATCATTTTGCTTCAGATTTTTTTTAGACTGAAAAAAAAAACAAAAAACATTGCTGAGAAAGTTGAAATCTATTTTGTACCCCTCCCCAGTCACATTCCCCTGGCTCTCCAGAGATAATCAATATCATTAATTTGGCGGTTATCCTCCATATTTCTCTATTTTAATCTCTCATATGCATCCACAGATAAGTTGTTTTTGCAGCTCTTTTTTCATTCAACGTTTTTTTGAACTCTATTTAGGTTAATGCATATAGTTCAATCATTTTGATTGCTAAATGATACTCCGTTATATAAATATATAGTATGTTTTATTTATTCATTTCCCACTTTCCTACTACATATATTGATTAGGGGTTACTCAGTCAGCAGGTGAGTAAGTATTCCAAGAGTTTATCTTCATAACAAATCTGAGAAAGGGATGGTGATAACCCTGCTGTACATGATGAGGAAACTAAAGCAAGCGAGAAGTAGGAATCTGCCCAGGCTTTCGTAGCTGATAAGCAACAGAGCCAGAATTCAACCCCAGAGGACCTGAATCCAGAGCCCCGACCCTTGACTTCTACTCTATATTATCCAGGCCTAATATTCAGACATCCTTACCAAGACAGCCATACCTGTGGTGAAAATATTGCCCCCAACACTCTGCCCCCACCAGGTAGGACTCTGCCCAGGTCCACGGCCACCATCTGTTCTGATTGGTCGGTGCCTATACCTTACTTCACGGCTAAATATTTTGAAGATCACTCGTGTTCTGTATTGATTGGATGACACTTGAGTTATTTCCAGTTCTTCACCCCCTACGAACTAGGGAACCCAGAAGTAGAAATACTGACTCATATATCATACCCATCACAGGTTTTACTAAAAACTACTGACTGCTCTGGAAAGTTGGCTATACAAATGAACTAATAAACTAATAAGCTTCATACTAATAATACTAATAAGCTACTGTAAACTCCCATTCTTCCCTAATATTTTATGTCATCAAACTTTCTCATTTTACCAGTTTGTTGGGTATAAAATGGTACTTCATTGTCTTTATTTGCATTTTGCCTATCACTAGTAAGGTGGATAGGGTTTTTAATATGTTCATTAGCCATTTCAGTTTACTCTTGTTCGAATTGCCTTTCTCTCTCTTTGAACATTTTAAAAATAGCTTCTTTTCCTTTTATGTATTTTTTTATATATAATTTGGACATTAATCTTTTGTCTATTATATCCCGTACAAATTCTCCCCACCACCCCTTACCTCCGGCCCCTATCTCTCCTGTCTTCTGCCATATAGAAGTTTTCAATTCAATATTGTCAAATCTGTAAATCTTTTCCTTTAGAATACACTTCTTGTTACTTCTCGTTCTTGAAGTAGCGAAGAAATTCTGTATTTTCTCCTAATTGTTTTATAATTTTGTTTCTCCTCTTTAGTTTTTGTGTGCGGTATGAGGAAGGAATCCAGATATTTTCCTACTTTGAAATCATTCCAACACCATTAATTTAATAACTTATCTTTTCCCCACTGATTTTCTTAGTATCACTTCTAGCATAAATGACCCAGTTCCATAAACGTACTGATTTATTTCTTGGTCCTCTATGCTATTTTACGAATCTGGGTTTTTAGTCTTTTTTTTTTTTTTTTCAGTTTAATTCTCTGGCTTAAAAATAATGCATGTCTGAGCCTAAGACCCTCTCTCTGATCATATAATTCCTATTGTCCTGGTGCTGAACACAAGCCTAAAAGTTTGGTAAGTGCCTGGCAGATCTTCAGGGCGGCAGGCTAGAAGGCACGTGGTCTCCTTGGTTTCCATGCTGGAGATACCACTTGCCCTGCTGAGGGATCTGGGTGTTTGGAATGCTTTCTTCTGAAGTAGAAGGAAGAATTAATTCTAGAGGTCCTGAGAAAGAAGGAATGAGCCTCAGGCTCTGCATCCACAGAGATACCCCACTACCGATACCCACTCTTCAACATCTTATAAGTAAATCTCAGTCATGGAACATCACTCGTAATCATCATTCTTATTCATTTAAGTTGACCAACTATCCCAGGTTTTGATTACACAAGTATAGAAAGATTGAAAAAAATCAGTTTCAGAGCTTAGAGAACAAAGAAAAGTTTAAAATCACATTGCTTTTTATAAATGACTGCATCTACACTCCATCATGGTCTGTGGTTCATAGTACTTTACAGGGTTCAGCTGTCTGTCTATATTTATGGTTTAGAGTCTGGCTAGGGAAAAGTGCTCTTCTAGCTCAAGTTAGCAAGCACTATAGGCAGAGGATGTGAGGAGGATGACTGATGTTCTGCACACAACACCCTGAAGTAAAGAAGGGTAAGAAAGAGATAGACCCCTGACAGCAATCCTGAGTGTGGCTGTAGCAGTATCTTTCTGCCTGAGCAACCAGACTCCGGCCAGGGGCGGGGGAGTGGGGAGGAGCAATCTCTGAAGGCATGCGAACTTTCTGGTTCTGCTGGTGAGGTTGCAGAAAAAATGGCAAGATGCTGATGGCGCAGAACCTACATTTAGGGATTCACAGTTTCTATATTTTCTGGTCATACTCCCCCCACCTCTACCTTTTCCTAAATAAAATTTTACAAAAGTGGAGAGAGATTATTTTTAGTCATTCAAGGAAATTTGAGGATATTTCTGATTTGTAGCCTCTACTTTCTATAATGAAAATGATATGTGGCATGGACTAAATTTGAATAAATAGGCAATTGACTATATACCCAAGGATATTTACATTAAAAATTTTTTTTTGTCTCCTGCATTAGAGCTGACATGGCTTTTCTCATCTTCAAACAAAACAATTGTTTTGAAAAAGGAAAACAATCCAGGCTACCCATTTGCTCAAAGCAAGCTGAACAGAGCAGGACGTGAGAACGCCACTGCCTTCTTACAACCATACTGGACCTCCTCTGTAACGCTGTTCTCTGGGTCCATGTCTGAGACCATGTTTTAGGTAAGCCTGTGTTTTAACAAGAGTCTCCTGCTTCATCCAGTAATAAACCACCTTGGACAGGGTCCAAGTCTCAAATGCCATGCTTTGTATTATATGCATAACGGCACATCACATTTGTGTGAGGCCCCGGTGCAATCGGTCGTACATTTTTATTTCTTTTACTCTATTTCTTAACACGCAGACTTGACTGACAAGCTTACGTCAATTGCTCTGTTATTCTAGCTTTGTTGTGGTTGTATGTTTTAATGAAAACTCTTCCTCCTGAAAGACAGGATCTATGGAACCTACAGATTTTCTTCCTGGATAATAAAACAAGAGCTTGGATTCAATTGGCCAACGTGCACATTTGCTAAATGAGGCTTTCCTCAAATGTCACTCATTCATTCAACAAGTATGTATGGAACACCTCTTACGCTCCAGGCTTTGTGTTTGTCTGTGAACACGATAGTGAATGAAACAGATGTGCAGCGTCCCTGCATGTGTGGTGGGTACCATCCCCTGGTGGAGGCAGCAGAGCAAATATCTAATTACCCATTGTGCTGAGTGCAGGGAAGAGCAAATAGGATGCTCAGATAGAGAATAGTGCAGTAGGGAAAGAACTGCAGAGGAAGATCTCTTGGAAGTGTGACATTTAAGCCAAGTCCTACAAGATGACGAGGGCCCACCATCCAAATGGAAGAGGGAAGCGTGTGGGCAGAACAGCAGCTGTGAAGGTCCTGCGGAGTGCTTAGATGCCCTCCGCTCACCACCTCGGCCCTTCTGTCTCCCACCAGCCTTCAGAGGGCAAGTCCAGTCCTTCTGCCCCAAGGGAGGCTTCCCAGCCATCCTCAGATGGTCCCTGTGGTTAAACTTGCCTCCCCAGCAAGTTCTGGGAACCCACTGAGGACAGAGGGGATGAGCTCCTTTGCACCCCCCACTACGTCTGCCACCGCACTGGAGCAGAACCTACGTGGGCTGCGTGGCAATGACCTGGCGAAGCAAGTGAGAAGCCGTGGCTAGGCCGCTTTCTGTCTGCATCTGCTCATATCAGACAAAATGCAAATAGATAGGCACCATCTCTCTGTGTTCTATTTAGCATTTATATGACACCTTTCAGCACAGAGAAATGAGTAAGTGGAACCAGAAGTGGCTGTTCTGTGCACTCAGCTCGGCTGCAGCCAGGCATCTGGTCCCCACCTGCCCCCCCCAAGACCCCTCCTCCCCAGGGGGCTGCAGGCCCGCTGCCTGGCTTTCAGCAGTGTCCTTCCCTCAGCCACACGCTGTTGAAAGAAGGCATTGTCTGCGCTAAAGGGAGAGCGCGGATAGCACGTTACAAATCTGAGCTGTTAAGTGATAAATGAGCAATGAAAAGTGTCCTGACATCATTAAGGGGTTCCGGAACATGTGCCCCGCTCAGCCTCACCCCCATGCAAGCATGAAGACAGACTGGCTTGTAGGGTGACAGGAGCCTGGCTCAGGAGTCACCAAATTGGGTCATTCCGACCCTATGGGGTTTTCCTAGATTCTGCCAGTTGGGAACACGGGCACTTTATAAAAAGCAGACTTGTACCTCTGCAGACTTTCTTAGAGGATATGGCTCTCTCCAACTATATGGAAATGAACTTGCTCTTTCACTGCTCAGAGTATTCCCAGAGTAGGGAGCAGTCCCTCAGCACTCCCCCCTCCCCGCCAGCCCCATGTTCTGGAAGCCCTCCCCCAAACCCCCAGGGCACGCACATCTGGACTGGCCCCTCTTGCAGAACCCACACCACATCCTCCGCATTCCCCTGGCTCCACCGGGACCCAGCACTGACGGGGAATGCAGGATATACTGCCTGGTGGGCGACAGAGCAGCTCATGTGACATTTACGAGATAACATTTGCCAGGGCCAGAAAGGGCATCCCTTTAAGATCCTATAAAGAGCATCTTAACCCCTGGAATGCTGCGGGGACAGGGGCAGGGGCCAGGTAAAGTAACCCCTGTACTTTTACCTACTAATGCCGTAGAATTCTAAGTTTCTAGGGAAGAATTCAGGTGTTGGTCAGCAAAAGCAGTGGAGGGGCTGGATTCATGTCCTCGTGGCTCAATCACTACTAATTTGCTTGTATGCATCCCAAGGCCATTGGGGTAGAAGAAGGTACATAATTCCACAATAACATATTGTGACAATATGGATATAAATCCTGGTTCCATCTCTTAGCAGCTGAGTTACCTTGGGCAAGTCACTTAGCATCTTGGTTTCCCTACCTGTAAACCAGGGGCAAATGGTAACAACCATCGCATAAAATACGATGAGGATCAAATGACAGCAAAAGTTACACACTCAGCACAGCGTCTGGCACGTAGAAGGGATGTAGTAAATATTTACTGTTTATTGCAGACCTATTTAATATGTCACACACTGAATTACATGTTTCACTTGGTTCTCTAACTTAATCCTACAACAACTCTCAAAGGTAAGGCCTGTATTTATAACCACTATGCTATTCTACTCACTGAGTTTCCCTACGAGAAATATTTTCATGTCAGTGGCTATTCCCATCTGCAATTTTCCCTTGAAAAATTGCTCCAGGATGGGTACTTCCTAAGGGGAAGCTTTCTCCATTAGCTAGACAGGAGGGGAAATGCAAGGGCAAGCCTTGACCCCCCCATTGCCAAGAAATCAACTGTGGAAGTGAGTCATCTTTCTCTCACCACTAGGCTGGACGTGGTGATTAACTGGGAGACATTTAAGATTAATACACTTTCTTGTTCAAGTTTTGAAAATTAAAGTTCTTGGAAATGTGAGCCCAGAGAACGAAGGAAAAAGAAGGAAGTAGAACAAGATTCTCTTTCCAGTTGCCTGCTTTCAAAAGCTCAATCCCCTTCTGCCAAAACGCAGAGAATCACCTAGCCTTGTCTATGTCACGTTGCTTTCCTTTTTTTCCCTCCTCGCCTCCAAAAGGACCTTAGTTCCAGCCAAAATGGTTATCATAGATCCTTAGCACAAACAGTTTCCAAGTTCTCAAATGAGGCAGTGGAACAATTGATTGCACTGGCACAGGCCAACGGTAGGAGATAAGGGAGTAACATGTGGGCTCAAATAGCTATTGTTGCTGTGTTTTTTTCAAAGCATGAGTGCACAGGCTGTGCTGGCCTGAGCCCCTGAGATTCTTGGGAAAGAAAAGATAGCTCAGCTCGTGCCTTATCAAGGCCAGGCTTCTCGGGGCTCCGTGCTACCCTGGCCACCTTAGCTCACACCACCCCATCCTGAGATGGGCTCTGAGACCCAGCCACCAAGAGCGACCTTTGGCCCCATATGTCACCATCTGAGTTAGGCCACCTGACTGATTGTGAATGACATTTACCGAGCACTTTCCACCGTGATAAAAGTGCTTCTCAGCTTTCCATTTAAATATCCGAAACAGAGGATTTAAGGAGGGACTTTCATTTTTATTTATAACGCTAAGGAAGATGAAGCTGAGAGACGTTGAGAAGCTCACATACCATCGCACAGCTGTACACGGCAGGGCCAGCATCGGATCCCAGGCCTTGGACCCTGAACACATTGCTTGAGAATGAGGAGAGAGAAAAAGGAAGCACAGGAAGCGAGGGGAGGGAAGGAGACGAAAGAAGTTGTGGTACAAGACCTGACATTAAGATTCAGCATTTCGTGCAGCCACGACAGGTGACAGCATGGAGGTCCTCAAATGGCAAGCACGGGTCTCCCCCTCCGCTCCTGCAGACAGGGTCCTCCAGCCAGACAATCCTCCTTATCAACAAGGGGCTCTGGTTCTAAGCACCCCGAAACTGCCACAGCCTTTACATGAGAGGGATGACGGGGAAAGCTGTTCTCAGTTCTTCAAGCAAATAGGAATCCACAAGCACACTGTGAAACTGAAGCATCTACTGGGGAGGGTGTTGGAACACTTATTCACCAAAAGGAGCTCACAGTTATTGAGTGTTTTCTCCGGGGCAGGCACCGTGAGAAACATTTACACGCAGGAACTCATTTCATTCATTCTCACCACATCCCTATGACGTCGATCCACGTCTCACCCTAAGTTTGCAGATGAGGACATGGAAGGACAGACAGACTCATCAATTCACTCGAGGCTCCGAAATTCTGTGTAGCTGCTCTGGGGAAAGGGCCCAGGCAGTGGACTATTTTCCAAGCACCCCAGGGGGGTCTCGTGTGCTGCCAGGGTCAAGAACCACTTGACTGAGACAGTGTGAGGATCCTGCGATCCTATAATCACATAACACTTTGCCCTGTGAACTGTTCCCTGAAAATGTTTCATGTCTCCAATTAGATGATAAACTCCCAGGAGTGATAAGGTTGAATGGGAACAAGGTCTTATAAGAACTTGGAATCTGTTCTTTCAGTGCTGATACCGCGGGGTGTAGCCGGACTGGACACTCAGTATACTTGGAGACTCAGACTCAGATTGGGCACAGGGATTGCAAGGCAGGCTGTACACCAATTCTTTCATTTATGTGATGAGGTCGTATTCCTATTATTACTCCCATTTTATAGATGAGGAAACAAAGGCGCCAAGTGGTTATGGACACACAACTTGTAAATGCAGAAGTTAGAGCTGAATACAGTCTGCCTCCAGAGTCTGGTTTAATCCAGTATGATGGGAAAGTGGGGAGGGAGAGGGAGGGAGAAAAGGAGGAACCTTCAATAGGAAGATGGAGGAAAATAGAGAATTCCAAGTTGTATTAGTTTGCTAGGACTGCCGAAACAAAGTACCATAGACTGGGTGGCTTCAGCAACAGAAATTGATTGTCTCATCCTCCTGGAAGCCAGGAGCCCCTGATCAAGGTGGCAGCAGTGTCGGTTCCTTCTGAGGCTGAGAGGAAGACTCTGTCCCAGGCCTCTCCCCTAGCTTCTGGTGGTTTGCTGGCAATGTTGGGCATTCCTTGGCTTGCAGAAGCAAAACATTGATCTCTGCCTTTATCATCCATGTGACATCCTTCCTGTGTGTGGGTCTGACTCCCAATTTCTCCTTTTTATAAGGACACTGGTCGTGTTGGGTTAGGGCCCACCCTCATGACCTCATTTTAACTTGATGACCTATGTAAAGACCCTATCTCCAAATAAAGTCACCTTATGAGGTCCTGGGCGTTAGAACTTGAACATATGAATTGGGGGGCGATACACAATTCAACCCATAACACACGTTAAGAGCCACATGGCACATGGGTTAAGAAGCAGAGCTCCACAGGAGCGGGAAGGAAACTACTGGAGACGAGACTCGGAGCTGCCTGGAGAAGGGCTCCGGTGTATGGGGGATGGGGGTCGGGAGAGGGGCATCTGCAGCAGAGGCCAGCCTGCAAGGGCCTGGCCAGGCTTTCTCTGGCACAGAGAATGAGTGGTCTCCAACTAGTTGCTGGCTTTTCCTGGCAATGCCTCAGCCCCTGGATTGCACAACCATCTCATCAATGAAAACCAATAAGCAAAAAAAAACAAAAACACAATAAAAAACGAAACAAAAAACCACACACAGAAAAGAGCAACCGTATGTTGTCTGTAAAAAGCCTTAAAAAATGCCAACCAATGCTGAGTCAGGAAATTCTCCCCTAATAGCTTTTGTTGGAAACGTTTAACATTTCAACTTTATCTCTTCTTTTCTTGAAGACAGCTCCTCAGAGGTATTCAGATGCAACAATACCACCATTCAGGCCTTTTGGCTCCCAGAGCCCTGGCCAACACACACACACACACACACACACACACACACACACACACACACACACACACACACAACCAGAGCAGCACACACATCCTGGGTAGCTGACTTCCTCCAGCCCTACCAAGCTGGGGGACAGAGGATATACCTGTGCCCTGTTGCCAACTCACCACCCGCGGAAGTATCCCCTAGGTAGCGACTGCGGAGCGGACACACCCCAAGAGCTGAGGTTTCATCTCTGGCAGCGGCCAAGATATACCAGAGAACCTCAATAAGGGCCCTTCAGTGCCACCCAGAGACTCACGGTCACCTTGGCATCACAGGACAAGAGTTTGGCTAAGCCGAGACCATAGCACTCCTTCAGTTTCCCTCACACCTCAGTCTTCTGCAACGGGTCCCAGGCCGCTCTGACACCACCACTCCCCGTGGGATGGCTACCCAACAGTTCTTGGTCCCCTGAGCACCTCCACTGTTTCTCCACTGCAGAATCTCCCCTGAGTGGGATGCCACCTTCTTCTGAACCAAACAAGCAAACAGGAGGACAGAAGGGAAAGCAGTGGAGTGGGGCTGGCATGGAGAGCGTGGCTGACAGGAACGGAAGTAACCAATCTGGTATGGCCTAAGCCGATTGCTGGCTTTCTTTAATGAGACACCATCTCTCCGGGCAGACAAGCAAAGAGGCATCTTTTAATGCAGAACGATAAGTAGCAACGAAAAGAGAGGCACATTCCCTTTCTCACCACACTCAGCCCCAAAGGCACAGCCTACTCCCCGACAGGGGATTCACGAGCGTCCAGGCTGGCAACCAGTGACCCTTAGTCAGCAAAGTCCAGCCTTCCCAAAACTTGAGTGGAATCAATGAGCCCATTGTGCTCAAGCTTGAGCTGAGAAATTGCATGTACAGAACAAAAGAAGAGCCAGTGCCAAAGGTAATCTTTGGCCACCCGATCATCATGCTAGAATAAATAATGCATCCATAAACATTGATTAGGAAAGGACATATTAATTGTCCAAACATCATGAGGTCATTATGCCCAGCTGTGAGAGCTAAAGGACGAGGTTGAGCCAGCAACTTCTGCCCTTTTCAGTATGAGCATGAAAGTTCACTGAAGACACGGCAGAAAGGGCCAGGCTCACCATCGGGACACAAGACTCGAGAACAGCAGCCACGCCAGGAAAGGCTGGGGAGACTGAGTCACTGGGGTCAGTCATGCAAGACCGGGTGACATTTCTCACCTTAAACCATGTTGATACACTCATCACCTGGAAGAGAAAGGAGAGGGAAACAAGTGTCTACTGGGCACTTGCTCACTGACCAAAATCCTCCTTGCCCCACAGTAGGCGCATCATTCTCACCGACAACACGAAGAGAGCAGTAAGTGACTCGTACTCGAGGACGCTTAGCAAGTCAACAACCATTTTCCTTGCAAAAGGATCTTCAAGTCAGATTCAGGGCCAAGGAAAAGGGTCACTAGTTTGGTGTTAGGTTATTGTAAGCACAGGATCCTGGACAGCGTAACCAGGTTCATGAACTTGCTGGGGTGCAAGAAGAAACGAGTTCATCCTTCCCCATCACAAGCTCTTGCAACGTGAGAGTCCCCCTTCCCCGCCCCCATACCACTTCCTGGGTTCACTCTATAGCCTCCTGGGCTGACTCTATAGCCTCCCGGGCTGCTTCCATCCGTAAGAACAAGTCCCATTTGGTCAGTTAAGAGCTTTTCAGGTATTAAAACGTCACATCCAAGTCCAAACTTCCCTGTCCCTCCATATTGAAACTTCCGTCTTCCTGTAGCTGAGGCTGAGTCCACTTGGGTCAGAAGTGGCGAGGGGTATGGGAATCTTCTTCCCCTTTTTCTTACTCATCACTCCTCCTCCCTACTTCTGGGTCTTTCTGGGTCAGAGCAGGGTTGAGGGGACCAGGAGGTGCTCAGGGGTTTTGCTTGGTGGTCCTCTTAGCAGTGATCTCTTGACTCTGTACGTTCTGTGTCACAGGCATCACGTGCTGCTTATGAGGACCCCGTACAGGGCCCTTCTCTCTATACAGTTCCTGTCTACGGTTGAGGAACACTCTGGCAGACCTCCCATGGACGGTCCCAGCATCCCACCTTTCCCCTGACCCTCACAGAAAGTCCTCTTACTGGGAGATTGGGATGGACATATACACGCTATTGATACCATGTATAAAGTAGATAACTAATGAGAACCTACAGTATAGCACAGGGAACTCTACTCAACGCTCTGTGGTGACCTAAATGGGAAGGAAATCCAAAACAGAGGGGATATATGTATACATATAGCTGATTCACTTCGCTGTACAGTAGAAACTAACATAATATTGTAAAGCAACTATACGCCAATAAAAATTAAAAAAAAAAAAAAGAAAGAAAAAAAGAAAAGCAAGTCCTCGTGCTCAGGGAACCCTGAAGGCACTGAGGTGCCCATGGGACCCACGGGAAGCTCACACACGCCTGCCACACGAGCCATCTTGTCTCCTCGCCCTGCCCTGCTGGGTTATTGCAGCTAGCCCTCCCCAACGGTGGCGTGCTCCAGGCAACCTGTAGGCTTTGGGTTCACATCTGCCCCCAGACTCTCAGGGGGAGATGCCAACCTCTCCCAAGTGCTGGTGAGCCTCTGCTCCTCTGTAGCTCCCAATCAGCCACCCAGAGAGCAACAGCCCAGCCCCTTCCTGTCAGCACCCCCAACGGCCCTGAGGGCCAGGCCCCCCCCAACACTGCAGGGCCCAGGACAAGAGTCCACGTGGAGGCCCACATGCCAGATATCCAAACATTTAAGTAACAAATCTAGCTAACAATACTGTTAAACGAAATATCCTCTTGCCTCCTACCTTGACAAATATACCTCCATTATGGCCTGGGAGGTCAGTTTGAATTTAGAATTCTCCGTCTCCTTGGAATTGGAAGCTGAGAGAGTCATTCCTCCCAACCCCCGACCCAGCACCTGGCTGACAGCCTGCTCTGCAAATCTTCCTACCCCCACCTCATCCCACACAGAGGACCCTCAAGCAAACACACGTCGCCACCCAGGCTGCACCTCCAGGCTCAGCCCACATCCCCCGCAAAGCTGCCAGCCCTTGGCCATGCTCAGGCCCAGGGCTGAGCCCAGTGCACCTTGGGTCAAAGGACCTCGGAACAGGGCTGAGCAGGCCCTGGAAGGGGATCTGGGCATCCTGGGAGACCTGCATACCTGGAATGTAGTGGGGCTGAGGCTCCAGGAGGACAAGTCCCCTTCAGGTCACAGATTATGGGCTCCATGGGGAGGAGAATCCTGGAGGAATTCCTGAGAAGGTCTCTCTAGAATGTAGAGGTCAGAGCAGGGACCCTGCTGCAGGGGGGTTCCGAGGAGCGTTTTCATGGCCTTGCCTCACCTGACTTGAGGGCATAGCATGGAAAGGGGAGGGCAAATGCCACAGCCCCGTCCTCCAAAGCCCTCAGTCACCACTCGGCAACTCCCCTTCCCATGAATCTGTTCCTCCTGTTTCTACAGGGCACATGGGACGGCACCAGGGAAGGACGACCCACCAGCCTGGCTGCCTCCTGCTGAATCCCGGAGGGCACCCCTCAGCACCTCCCTGTCTGCTCTCGTTAGACCATGGAGGCCCATTCTACCTGCTGTCCTCAGCTCTGAGGCTTCGGCCATAATTCCAAGACCTCAGTTCCGTTAGGTGACGGGTTGGACACAGTACTGATGGGACACGGATTTTCAGTTAAGGAGTGTTTGACACGCCTACATTTTAACGCCACGTGAGGGGAGGAGAAGGGAAGAGCGTCGTTCACGTGTGGGCAGCTTTCAAACCAGGCTCGACCCGTGATAGGCATACGTTTATGGAAACGTGTCTGCAGTGACATCGGGAGAAAACACAAAGCCCTCGCTAAGGGAAACCCCACCAAGATTTTGGGAGAGAAATTTGCTATTTCCCTCAACTCAGAGAGCCCCGTGCTGTCCCCGGTCAGGAGGCCACTGCCGTCACATCACAGCTTGAACACTGGGCCAGCAGGTCCTACCCCAGCCTGGAAGGCCCTCGCTTCCTCTTGGGGCGGGGAAGGGTGCGGAGGCCCCGTCACCCCTGTCCCCAGCCTCCCTGGCCTCTGTTCGCCTGGGCCCACCAGGCCTGCCGCTGTCCACACATTCAAGCCTGCTCTGGAAGCAGCTCTGGAACTTAGCTAACACCTCGGCACAGGGGACGGCATAGAGAAAACAGGACTGATCTGGAATTGGAAGCCCTGGATTGAAGTTCTGATCTGTCTACTTACTAGGAGATCATAAGATGTTTAGGTGTCAGTGAATGTTCTGGGCTTCATCTGGAAATTGGAGATAGAAAGAAGCCAGCGGTCCATTTTCCTGCTTCCCAGCCCCGCAGAGTGGCATGGGTCGAGGAACACCATGCTGCCCCCTCTCTCTCAGGTAGGCGGGGGCAACCCTGGCTCTTTGCGACATCCCACTCGCACCAACCGAAGATGGAGGATCTAAGGGGTGGGCCCCGGAGACTGACCCCGTACACGTGGACGCGCCATGCTGTGCTACCTGTGAGCAGGGAGGTCCATGCAAAACCTCCCACCAGCCGGGCAGTGGCCTCCCCGCCTCGTGTCCACCCCTGTCCTATCTTCTGGGTGCAGGTGGGAGCCGAGACTCTGAGGACAGGCCCAGGCTCCAGAGCCACAGCGCCTCTGTGTAGTCGAGGGAGCAGAGCCCTGGACAAATCCCTCATGCCTCCCCACAAGGCGCCCACGGGCCACTCGGGGACAAATTCCCAGGGAGCTGCATTTTCCGCCTGTGTGGACAACACGTGGCAGGACAGCAAGCTTTCGACAGTTCCACCTTGATGACCTGGGCCTCGGGCTTGACTTCTTATCCTCATCTTTCCCACGCAAGAAAAGGGACGCTGGCCCAGCTCTGCAGACCTGGCCCGGTTGTGAAGCACTGTCGCTAATTCCTAACTACAGAAGTGCCAAAAGTGCTGGAGGGGCCGAGGGGAAAGATGATAGAACCATTTATCTTTCAAGGAAACCCCGAGGGCAGAACCGTCCCAGGATTGGACGGGGTAACTGGGCTGCCAGGGACGGGATGGCAGGAGGGGAACCTACCCCCCAGGCCACCAGGAATCAAGGTTTTAAAACGTTTGCAGACGTTAATCTTGACTTCTCAAAGTAGCTTCCAGGGGAGGAAGGGTGAGTGACAATTTAATCTTTCCACCCTCACCAACCTTTACTTCCTCCTCTCTCTCCCACCCTCCCGGCCTAGAAAAGCCATCTGCTGTCGATTGGGGCTGAGCAGCGGTTCATAAAAAGCAGCTGGAGCAGCAGGATGCTGCGACACTCAGTTAACGAAAAGTTTTTTTTAAATGGAACCATTTGGGGCTTCCCTGGTGGTGCAGTGGTTGAGAGTCCACCTGCCGATGCAGGGGACACGGGTTCGTGCCCCGGTCCGGGAAGATCCCACATGCCGCGGAGCAGCTGGGCCCGTGAGCCATGGCCGCTGAGCCTGCGTGTCCAGAGCCTGTGCTCCGTCCGCAACGGGAGAGGCCGCAGCAGTGAGAGGCCTGTGTACGGCAAAAAAAAAAAAAAAAAAAAGGAACCATTTGGCTGCTGACTATTGGGCAATGTGGGTATGTGGGTGGGGGGGGGTGGCGGAGGGAGGAAAAACCCAGACAAGTGAATGCGCCTAGAATAGTGGGGATGGAACGGACCACAGAAGTGGCCAAAAGACGCAGCAAGGAAGAAAGTGAAGAGCCTGCCCTCGGAGGAAAAGGAGAGTAGAGGCAGGAGACGGCAATGGAGAAGAAGAAAGTGCTAGAAATGAGGGGAGGAAAAAAACAAGGAGGCTTAGCATGAGAGGAGTTATAAAGAGATAAATGGGTCGTGCCCTGGAAATGTTTTTACAATACACAAGTTTAAAACTAAAAAAACCTACCTCTATCCAAACAATGAATGTTGCCTGAGGTCCTAACGTCACCTCCCAAAAAAGAGCCGACTTACACCCCCTTAAGAGTGAGCGACTCCTTGAGTTTTGCCCCTGGACGCCTCTCGGGCCTCACCCCAGGCCTCACCCCGGTGCAACGTCCCAGCGCTCTCAACCCTCTACACACAGTAGAATTTCCAGGGAAACTTGTTAGAAGCACCTATGCCTGGGCCCCTGCTTAGGCCAGTTTAATCTGACTTTCTGGTAGAGGGACCCAGGCAGGGTTCAAAAGCACCCCGAGGTGATTCTAATGGGTAGTCAGAGTTTAAAATCACTAATATAACTTACACGGTAATGTTGAGCTCTATGAGGGTAAAGAGGGCTTTCTGACCTCCATGAAGGATATTGTTTCTAAGCAAAAATGCATTTAGGACTTCCCTGGTGGCGCAGTGGTTAAGAATCTGCCTGCCAATGCAGGGGACACGGGTTCGACTCCTGGTCCGGGAAGATTCCACATGCCACGGAGCAACTAAGCCCGTGCACCACAACTACTGAGCCCACGTGCCACAACTACTGAAGCCCACGTGCCTAGAGCCCGTGCTCCGCAACAAGAGAAGCCACTGCAATGAGAAGCCCGCACACCGCAACGAAGAGTAGCCCCCACTCGCTGCAACTAGAGAAAGCCCGGGCCCAGCAATGAAGACTCAATGCAGCCATAAATAAATAAATAAAAAGAAAACACATTTAGATTCTGACTCCAGATGTCAGGCACAGACCAGCCCGCATACCCTGTATGCCTCCCACCCACCACTCACTGCAAGGCTTACTCAGCAGTGAAGGTGGGGGGCAGAGGGTCCAGTAGAGCATCCCCCTCCCGGGATCCCCCTGCAGGGCCTCCCCGCCGCTCCCAACGTGGGGACACCATCCAGTCACGTGTGGGAAACATTCCATAACTTGGGTGTTTGAGCAGTCAAGGGGCTCTTATTCGAGTTTGGTGAAAGCCTGAAAGGAAAGGGAGGTGGGGAGGGAAATGTGACAACAATAAATAACAGAGCTCCGTAAGAAATGGCAGAAGCTTCGAGTTAATAAATAAAGAAGACACATGCCTGGAAATGGAGATGAAATGTGGCTTCACAGCTCCATACTAGAAAATCGGCCGAGCCAAGATGTCAGAGAAGCCGATTTCTGGGTTCACTTGTGTCAGAGCCGCCAGACATAATGAGATTGTTCCAATCAAACCAATACAGCCATTTCTCCTGGGAAGAAGGGGAGAAGGCAGAGAATTTAGGCACCAGCACTACAAATTCTCTGACCTGGAGGGGCCCTGGACACCCCACCCACGTGCAGGTGACTGAAGGGTTACCCTGCCCCACTTCCTACGGAAGACAGCTCATGGAAAGCAGGACGCTGCTTGTGCAAAACACCCGGGAAGACAGTTGGCAGCAACACAAAACTTCATGAAATCCTTAAAGCCAACAAGACAGAACAGGCCAGAGGGTACAGCCGAAAACCTGTTGTCTCTTCACCTCTTCCAGCATCGCACAATGTAAAGTCAATCAAATAATCAAATGACACAAGCAACGCCTAGGGAGGATTATGTAAATGCAGCCAGCTTCTGGTGGCCAAGCGGGCTCCCCTGAATCCCTTTCCGAAGAGACTCCCCGTCAGCCAACAGGGGGCCAGGGGGCCCTGGTGTCCAGGCTGATGAGCCACTGAACCTGCACACGACAGAATCTCAGCCCGTCCTCGGACAGCTTTCTCCCCGCCAGAGTGGCTGCTCCCTGACGGGCAACCGTGGGAGGTGTGGGAGGAGGATACGCAGGCCTTCGCATCAGTCACCCTCTTTACTCCATAAGGGACAGAGTAGCACACTGTCATGCCTCAGTTAGTTGAATTCCTCTGTGAGTCAGGCTCTGCAGCTGCCGGGATGGGACACCATTGCAAGTCAGCCCAAAATGGGACACGTGGGGAGCAAGGGAGGCAATAGCCCAGGTAGAGGACAATGGGGACATGCCCCAGGATCCAGGGGAGCTCCAGCAACCTCAGGCAAAGCAGCAGCCCCAGGAGCTGGTCTCCCCGCCCCTCACAGCACGGGCTGCTGCTCCCATCATATCTCGACCATTATCTCATGGCTTCTGCCTCCTCCGCTTCTGTTCCTCATGGCATCTGCTTACTTGTCCCCTCTCTGTGTGCCCCTTGGCTTCTGGACAGCTCTAGGATCTCCCATTCAAAGAGTGACTCTTAGACAGAGGAGCTGATTGGGTCAGCTAATTTCCACCCTGTATGGAGCGTTCTTATTGGGCAGAAATCTCACTGCAGCCTCCCGCTGGCTACCTCTGAGTCAGGCACCAGGTCCAAACTGCTAAAGCCAGGGTAGAAGGGGCATGGGCAAAGCGTGGCAACCCACACCTGAGGAATTCCCTGTGGCTTTGTCAGAGTCAGAGGGGGTCATGGGCAAACCTAACACCTTGTCCAGGACAATCTCAGCCTACCCTGCGACTCAGCTTTCCTTCCACAGATGCACGATGCGACAGCTCCTGAACCACACACTGAAGGTGGCGTGAGCAGAGCATGCACGGGAAAGGAATGTGTTTCTCTAAGGGAAAGAAGACCAGTAACTTCCTAATACTGAATATCAATGGTTCAGGTTCACGTACTACACGGTTGAAAATCACTGGGGTGAGGTTGAATCAGTGCAAAGGGAAGAAGAATCGGTTCTTGGAGAATAATAGCTGACAATTATCGAGTCCTTGCTCTGGGTCAGGCTGTGCACTAGGCACTCAACCACTGGTGACATCCTGACATCACTGTGGGGCGGTGTGGCACACCTGTTTGCTGGCTGGCCCCAAAGAATCCCAACCCATTCTCCTTTCACCACTACCACAAAAGCTGAAAACTAATCTGCCAACTTCCCTCACAGATGGGGGGCCTTGTAGCCCTGTTCCGGCCAATGAAATACAAGAAGAAATCATCTGGGAGCTTTGGTGAAAGTTTTTCCTTTTTGGAGAAAAGGAAGATACAGCCCTGAAACATGGGCCTTTGCCCTATGCACCTTTTCCTTTTTTTATCCTGCTATCACCTCTCATTTCCACTCCCTCTTCCTACTGTGAATGAGGACAATATCTGGAAAAACCATAGCAGTCTTGCAAGATGAGGCAACAAATATGAAGATGAAAAATGAAGCTGCTGAAGTTGTCAAAAGAGCCTTTGTCCCTAATAAGTCAGTTGAGCGGCTGCATATGCAAACTGATACAAGTAGTAGTATTACTATCCCCACCTTACAGGTCAGGAAACTGAGGCCCAGAGTGAATAAGGATAGGTGTAATGGTCTGGGATTTCAGCTATAAAGGGACTTCATCAAGATTCAAAACCAAACCTGTTCACACCAGAAACCTAACCATCATGACATACTCCTCTCCCACCATGAGAAATCTTCGAATTGAAAAGTCCATATTTGGAAGGTCCCTTAAGGACCCTGTGGCCCAATTCCTTTTAATTAATGGATAAGGCCCACAGTGGTTAAATACTGGCCCCAGGTCCCACTGGCTTCACCCTCCTGAAGTATTAGGGCTGAATCCCGACTCTTCGTCTAGGGTTCTTTACATTGCTTTATGCTTTACATTATCCACGCCTTCTTTCCTGAGAACAAGAGACTCTAAATCCTGTGCAGTACCATGGTGGCTCCTCTGCTGCCTTAACTAAGGATTTATCATCTTGACTCACTTTGGACCTCTGACGCCACAGGAACCAAGACAGAAGTAAAGACAATAGTATTGTATGTCAGTCATCAGAAAATCTATAAACAACAAATGCTGGAGAGGGTGTGGAGAAAAGGGAACCCTCTTGCACTGTTGGTGCGAATGTAAATTGATACAGCCACTATGGAGAACAGTATGGAGGTTCCTTAAAAAACTAAAAATAGAATTACCGTACGACCCAGCAATCCCACTACTGGGCATATAACCTGAGAAAACCATAACTCAAAAAGACACATGCACCCCAATGTTCATTGCAGCACTATTTACAATAGCCAGGACATGGAAGCAACCTAAGTGTCCATCGAAAGATGAATGGACAAAGAAGATGTGGTACATATAGATAGAATGGAATGTTACTCAGCCATAAAAAGGAATGAAATTGGGTCATTTGTAGAGACATGGATGGATCTAGAGACTGTCATACAGAGAGAAGTAAGTCAGAAAGAGAAAAACAAATATCGTATATTAATGCATATATGTGGAACCTAGAAAAATGGTACAGATAAACCGGTTTGCAGGGCAGAAATAGAGACACAGATATAGAGAACAAACGTATGGACACCAAGGGGGGAAAGTGGCGGGGGGAGAGGGAGATGGTGGGATGAATTGGGAGATTGGGATTGACACGTATACACTAATATGTATAAAATGGATGACTAATAAGAACCTGCTGTATAAAAAAATAAATAAAATAAAATTCAACAACAAAAAAAATAGTATTGTATGTCAGAACGTTGTCATGTTGACCGCATTACACTTCAATGTATTTAGACGATATTAAACCAAGATATTTTATACCAGAAAATGTTACCTGAGAAGGACCATTATTAGTGGCTTTTGCAATATTCACTTTGGGAGCCTGCCACACAGTCCCTTAGGGAGAACAGTATTGCATGGCTAAAGCAATGGCAGGCCCCATCCCTGAGGCAATTTCTATTATCAAGCTGTTCAAACAAAACAAAACAAAACTCTCCAGTCTCCTAAGGATCACAGTAAAACCAAGAAGTCTGTTTACACTTAAATTTGCCATCTCTCCAAAGGGTGTCGGGCATGACGGAGACTCGTTTTGAAAACCCAACTCTAAGGATCGGTTTATTCTGCACTCTGGCTTCTTTTCAAGCATCTCTGAACTTTCCCCCAAAACTGCCGCCGTCCTATGATCGATGCATTTCTGGAGATCCAGCGGAACTCGTCTCTTCACATTATCCAGCTGTTCACTGCCTGTGGTTTTCACTAATGGTCGTTCCATTTGATCATTCCCTCCTTGCCCCTAACCTTCTGACAGTGCTCGAGAAAAATGGAGAATGCAGCTGGGACTGGGAGCCTTGCAATTTAGCAGAGTTTAGGATAGGAAAATGTCTTACATTTGAAATAATATGGGGTCAAGGTGGGAAATCAGAAGAATCGTTTGTTCATTTATTCCACCAGTGTTTATTGTGCCCTCATGGTACAGCAAGCTCTGTGCTTAGCCCTCTAGGTGCATTCCCCGATTTAACAATACCACAAATATATGAGTTCAGCACTAAGATCATACTCATTCTATTCTTCAGGGAACTATGGCTTAGCAAGATAGAATAACTTAACAATCCAGAAAAGGAGAGAGCAGGTAGTACAGACACACATAGGCACGTACAAACTCCAACATGTAGCAGAATATATTCGTTAGATGATCTAAATGTCAGGGCCCAGCTAAAGAAGAGACTGCATCCCAGCCTCAAAGAGAAGATTGCGTTTTAATAAAGTTCTACAAGATGAGTAAGATTGCAGAAAAATTATAGTAATAATAGGGATCCCAGAAGAAGAGACGGCATAAGTAAAGGGGAAGAGGCAAGCAATGTAGACGCATTTGGAAACGGTGGACCATCCAGTCTAGGAAGAGCAAATTTGTGCAGTAGAGTAAAGGCGTTAGGACTGGGCACAGGTCACGTAAGACATAGAATATCTAAATCTGGAATTTATCAGTATCACAAAAAGAAGCCACTGCAGAGCTTTGGGGAACCAGGAAACCCTCCCAGGCTGTCTTTAAGTAAAGTGTATTTAACAGTAATACGAATATGGAAAAGAAAAGAGGCTGATAGCTGGGAGCCTGGGCAGCTGCAACCACAGGACCCTACGGCAAACAGTGAAGATCTGCACTGTGGTGGAAGGGGTGGGGATGGACGGATGTCTATACAGGCGAGAAACGTGGTAAATAGACCAGGCCATCGATAAGTCGGAGAATGAGGTGTCAGGAATGATTCTGAGGCTGAGTGCCCTCAACATACATTCAGGCAGGAGATGCTGAGCAAAAAAAATTACAAGGTAAAGAGCTTGCAGTTAAAAATGATACCTGGCTAGCAGTCCCTGCCTCCACTAATTTCCTGCTAGACGTACAGAAGACTACACACTTTCAAGAATGAAACTCAAAAATAGCACAAAAATGAAAACAGAATTGTCAAAATGTGGAAAGAATTTCAAGTGACTCCAGGATGGCTGAAGGTTGATTCAGAGAAACAGTGAGTGGCCAGGCTGTCCTTGCTGTCCTGAAGCAGTGAAGCCCACACATGGCAAAGAAAGCCAGGTGGGCCCTGGTACTTCCCCACTGTCTGCCCTTCCTCAAAGGCCCAGGGTGATTGCCCAAAGAAAACTGGTTAACTGTCACTCTGTTATGTGAGTGTTTCTTTTAAGGTGCCAGCGTGACACGCCAATCGTCCGTTCCCCATCTTGTCCTCTCTGACTAATCCCATCCGACCCAAATCTTCTATCACATCTATGGACTGAAAACAATAAGCAGGGAGTTGAAGGGGTCTATCATGGTGCTTTGCATCCTCCAGGATGCAGTGCACACACTGAAGCCATGTTAGCAAGAGAAAAAACTGTAAGAAATCTAACAGCAGGGCTTGCTGGAGTTGTTCATCTGCACGAACATCCTCAGTTTCAAAGCGTCGGAGAATCAAGCAGTGGGATGAGAGGATCCCATTTCTATACAACGGAACCACAAAATCTGTTGTCTGTTGACAAACCTCAAATCCGGGGCAACCTGTCTAATCTGAAGATTAATAAACAATAAACTAAATAGGAGGTCTATGAAAAAAGTGCCAAAGCTCCAGAGAAAGGGAACAATATCTTAAAGATCAAGAAGATGAACAGACCTTTGAAAATAATCTACAACTGAAAAAAAAAGAGAAAATACTATGAAATGTTTTTGTATCTTCAATAGGACCTAAGAATATGTGGCCTCTCTGAGACAGAAGCAGAAAGCCAAAAAGCTGAACTGAAGGAGCATGGTGAGATGAAAAGACAAGACGATGGAATGCATGAGCCAGATGGGAGGGGAGCTGGGTGAGGCAAGGAGGCTGACATTACAATAAGAGGACTAAAGTCATCACTGAAGACAGTAAAATAGACGGTGGGAAATCAAATCAGTAACAAAGATTTGAAAAGCTCTCCCGGAATAGGGGGAAAACGAGGCGGAGGTCAAAAAATGTGTTCATTTTCTAAGGCAAAAGAATAGGTGATATATGCAGAGAACAAAGAAAGGAAATTCAATGCACCAATAATAGGTGTTACCAAAGACAGAACCAAAACACAGTGGGACCAGAGTAATGAGCATGGATATAGTTTGGAAGCCGTAGCTGTAAACATCTCACAGAGGAAATCTGCTTAATTTCTCTGTGTCTCAGGGTTCTTGTCTCTGAAATGGGGGTTTAAAGCAATAGGTGGAGAATTCTGATGACCAGTAAAGGAGATGCTATATGTAACGTGCTTGGCTTCAATACTGGTACATAGTAAACATTAGGTAGCATCGGTTGTCATTTATTATTTCTCTATAAATAGTCCTGACAAACTGATAAGCAAAGTTAAATAAATAAATAACTGCAAGCTTGAAGAGTTAATTCATGAAATAAGAACTACGAATAACATAGAAGCGTACGAAAAATATTCACCTTATTAGGAATCAAAGAAACTCAAATTCAAACAATGAACAACAACTTTTCTAATAACAGGTTAGCTACAGTTTTTTTCTTTCTTTAATGATAATGATCTATGTTGAGAGAATATGCTTAAAAGAAGCTCTCCCCACCTTGCTGGTGGAGCTTTAAATTGGTTCAACCTAAATTGGTTGAAATGTATAGATCAAGAGGATGAAAAGGATTTGTATTCTGGCTATGGACTGAATATTTGTGTCCCTCTCAAAATTCGTATGTCGAAACCCTAACCCCCCAATGTGACTGCATTTGGAGCTGGGGCCCATGGGGAGGTGTCAAAGGTTAAATGAAGTCATAAGGGTGACCTAATCCAATAGGGCTGGCACCCTTATAGGAAGAGGAAGAGACACGAGAGCTCTCTCTGCCATGTGAGGACACAGAGAGATGGTGTCCATCCACAAGCCAGGAAGAGGGCTCTTCTTACCAGGAATGGAATCAGCCAGCACCTTGATCTGGGACTCCTAGCCTTCAGAACTGTGAGAAAATTAATTTCTGTTGTTTAAGCCACCCAGTCTATGGTATTTTGTTATGGCAGTCCATACAGACAAGTGTAATTCTTTAAGCAGAATCTCCATTTATAGGAGTCTATTCTAAGGGACTAATCAGTGAAGTTGACAAGGATTTACGGAGGTGTCCTACACCATTGTTGAAACAGTTAAAAACAAGCTAAATGTCTAACAATAGAAGACTCTTTAGAAAAGTACTAAGTGCACCAGGTTTTAAAGCTCATTTATGATGCAGGAGAGTGATTATTATATAATATTAATATAAAAGCAGTAGAGAAAACTATATCACTCTGATCCTCATTTCATTAAATTAGGTATTTACCAAGTATGTACACATAGAAAAAGGAATGAAAGAACATACACCAAAAATAGTAATGGGTATATTATCTCTGATGGTGGGTACAGGTGGGACTTCTTTATTTTTTGAGATGTTCTAAATATCCAGCAATCATCCTGTATTATTTTATAATCATTAAAAAAAGTTATTTTAAAAACAAGGCATGTTATACTCCAATAAAGATGTTAAATAAATAAATAATCTAAAAGAGTGGAAAAAATTTAAAAATTAAAACAAGGCATGTGAATCCTACTTCTGCCATTAGCTTCAAATAGTCTTTAAAGAGAGCCTTGTTTCTTCATGGTACGCTTGTTTCCTGCCTGTAAAGTTGTAGAGATGTTATCAGTCGTTCAACTGCATTCACAGCATAATAAATAAGTTATTAAAAAAACTGCCACTGCAGGATGGTGGCATTGTTACTTTATCAGTAACCCCTGCATTCTCTTTTATCCACAATCGCCAAACAAATGTGTATGGTTTCTGCCTAGGGGTTTAGTGGCAGAGCCTAGCAAAATTCTTGCTTTAGTCTTTAAGATGTAGCAGCCCAAAATCACAACAGGCTCCTTGGAATTTTAAACGTTGAAAAAAGTAATCTAGGTAAATATGAGTATGTCCTTGAAAAATATACCACAAATCAACCAACATGGAAAATATTTTGTGGAAGAGAGAAGAAGCTTGTCCTGTATTGTTGCAGAGGAAGGAACTAGAATCAAAGGGTGAAGGTTAGGGGAAGGAAGATTTTGGTGCAGAACCAAGAATTCCTTAACAATAAGAGGTTCCTTGCAAAGTAGTGAGCTCCTCAGCACCAGTAATATGGAGAGCAAACACATCACTTGTTTGGAAGAAGGAGAAAAAGTAATTTCTGCATTAAATCTGAACCAAACTGAAACATGAACTGCATAGTCCTTAAGGCAAAAATAACCATAAAACTTCTCCAAACTGAGCACTTTTTTTTTTTTTTTTGCGGTACACGGGCCTCTCACTGTTGTGGCCTCTCCCGTTGCAGAGCACAGGCTCCGGACGCGCAGGCTCAGTGGCCATGGCTCACGGGCCCAGCCGCTCCGCGGCATGTGGGACCTTCCCGGACCGGGGCAGGAACCCGTATCCCCTGCATCGGCAGGAGGACTCTCAACCACTGCGCCACCAGGGAAGCCCCCAAACTGAGCACTTTTGAGAGAAAAGAGGCAATGTTAATAATTACACTGGGACAAGGGCATCCTAGTTAAACTGGAATGTGTGGCCATCCCTCTCTAGGGTCTCTTCTAACTCTTGGCACTAACTAAAATTCTACATTCATAAACCTTAAGTCTTTAATCCATGTTTCAAGGGCTAAATTCTTCCAATGCCCACGTTTGAATGGTTTAATGGCCTATTGTAATGGTCAGGCATTCTGGTGTGTAACAACATTTCTCTGAATGGCTGGAGATGGAGATGGGGGTAGAAATGCCATGTTTCCCCAGTAATTGGCCCTTGGAGAAAAAGAGAGGAGCGAGTACAGTTAATTGGAAGCCTACAAGGCATATGGCACTAGCAACCCCAGATTTATTTTGAGCTGCAGTTAGCATACCTAGATGATTAGTACTTGGATATTTCAGTGCTTCCTAAGCATAGCTGGAATGTGTAGCTCTGATCTGTTTTCCAGCTGGAAATGTTACAGACATGGGAAGATTTCTGCTTTTAAGCATCTTGATGTATCCCGCCTCTGCCTGGCAGGAGCTCCGCTCCGACAGTCTGTATGTCACTTCCGCTGTGCTCTGGGCTCAACGTAAGTAATTTAGACTGAGCTGCAGAAACGCCAGCAGAACTTCCCCAGCAGCAGACAAGCCCACCCCCAAGCTGATTCCCTGCAGTTTTATTGTCTGTGATGATTAGAGGGTCATCAGTTGGAAAAGGGTGAGAGAGAAGAGGTGAAAAGGTAGCTGACGTGATTTTAAATGTCCCTGCCTCTTCTGAATACCTCCCCGTTGGCCTTTCAAAAGTACCACTGGGCTAAGCCATCATATTCCTATAATTTCCAGCATAAGTGTTTCATTCTAGAAGTGAGACAGCAATCTATTAGTTATCAGTAGAGCTTGTTTTCCTACAATCGGACTGTAATCTCTCCCAAGGCAGAAATTCTTTTTATGCTGCGTGCCCTCATGGGTCAGGTGAATTTTGAGAGGAAATGAGTCCAGGAATGACCCAGAGATGCTCTCAAAGGCAGGCCAAGCTGGCGCTGTACAGCAAAGAACAGTGAGCCACGGGGAGATACGGGGCCTGGAGGGGTGAGGGGAGGGGGTAGAGAAAAAGCCTCTGAAATGGAGATCGAACAGACTTAAAGCAAACCACCCCAGATTAGAAATTCTGCCTGAAGCTTGGGAAATACACAGAGGGAACAAAGCGATCTTCTACCTAAGCAGAGAACCACGTCACATTTCTATTGGGTTGGCCAGAAAGTTCGTTTGAGTTTTTCCATAAGATGTTACAGAAAAACCCAAACGAACTTTTTGGCTGACCCAATAAAACCCAAGAGGATGAGCTCCTTCTAGAGAAACTTGTATGTCAATGAATGAGCAATCGACTTAAATTTCAAGTATACAGTCTTGGGCATACTTGTTAAGCTCTGGCAATTGGGAAGGAGAGAAGAATAAAGTACGCAAATAATGGTATCTTCAACTCTTGGCACCTTCAAGAAAGCCAGCACATCCTTTGGGTAGTTGTACCACCGATCCAGCACCAAGCTCCTTCAGACAGTCAAAAGCAGAGAAACTACTTTTACAGGTGAGCAAAACTGAGATGTTCCATGGTCACCCTTGACCAGTTCAACCAGCCTCAACTCTAAAGCTTTCAGAATGTTAGCCAACAAGACAGCAACACCAAAGTTCCTGGAATGAAGCCAAGCTACCAGGTGAGGGGGGATGGTCCATCTCTGAACACCTCCCTGGCTGTTGAGCTGAGCTGACATGGAGGAGAGGCCAGTGGTAACTGTACAGCTTTTGTGAGGAGCGTGAATCAGGACAGATGCTGCGAAGCCACGGGCGCACTTGCCAGGTGCCTGGAAGCACAGCTTCAAGCAATTCAGAGCAGCCAGGCACCTCTGGAACCTGAGTGCCACTGGCAGACTGGCGAGGCTCCAGAAAGAGGACTGTGCAGGCTCCTTTTAAGCAAAGACTGTGGATTATCCAGAAAATCCAACAAGTAAGATAGTAATAACCTACCGGGACAAACGCGATTTCAGCCACAAACTGAAAAACAACCTGCCGGTGTCTACCAAGGCAAGCTCAGTGCACTGTCCACTTGGACCACAGATGGGGCCATCTTCATGAAGGATGCCAACAGGTCATGAGCTTCATGACACGCTGCCTTCTCAGGAAGGATAAGCACGGTACCAGGAGGCAGGAGACTTTGGCTCTGGTCCCCGCTTTGCCACCAACACGCCTTATGACCCTGGACTTTCCTCTCAAAGTACATGCCCACAATCAATAAAATAAACATCCCTACCCTTCCGGTTCCAATTAAGTCTTGTTTACAGGGATATTCGAGTAGGGAATGAGATAACAGTAAGAAAATTATGTGGAAACTACAAAGTCGAATTCAAATGTAAGGTGTTATTATCATTTAATGGAAGGCAGGCTAAAAACTAAACAAACTAATGGGGTCATGTGCTCAAAGAGGAATAAAGAAGATCCTCGTTAATGTTTCCAGACAAAGAAAACAGCTTCAAATCATTTGTCTTCCAAACTATGCCTATTGCCAAGAAAAGAGCCTACCAATCTGTCTTCAAAACCATCCTCTTTATCACTTGAAAACTCAGGCAATGTGACTGGGACTGATGAGTCTCTTCACTCTGACATTTCCATCTCCACCTTTCTTCCCCAATCCTGTGACCAGAAATGGGTGCCTATAACTGCCGGCAAATAAATAGCAGAAGTGCCAGGTCCTGGTAGGCAGCTACCGCCCTCTCACCCCCAGCCCCCCCCGCACCCGGAATCATAGAGTCTCTGTAACTACACTGTGAGGCCATGTCAAGGCATCAAACGTAGCTGTTGTTGTTTAATGCCGTACTCTTTCCCCGTTCTCTTCAACATTTTCACTCATCTCTACTCTCCTTCCATAATTGAGCGAAGAAAAACTTTCTAAACATTCGTGACCCCATGGCTCCGAAAAACATAAGCAGTTCTATGAAGGCATGTAGGCAGCATGCCTTTTAGCACAACCAGAGAGCGGTGGCAGGAACTGGAGGCCTCAGATAATCAAACTTGCTTACAAATGCGCAGGCTCAGCCCCCACAAAGACCAGCTGCCCGGAGCTATCCATTTGTTGGCATAATTTGCACTGAGTCCCTGGCACACCCATTGTAGCTCTAAAAACTCCTCCTCGGTTATCTCTTTAGGCTTCATCATCCACTTGTAAGATCAGGAATCATATCACATAAAAGCGCTGCATATTTGAAACTAACCAGTATCGTTTTTCAAGAGCTCTCCGAAAAAGAAAATGGATTATGCAGGAAAATTTTGTAAATGGAAAATATTGCATACACAGATTCTGAGGGAATCCAGGACATTTTAAACAAGAAAGCAGATGGAATAAGGCGATATAAATTAGTGGAACTATATTTTGCCAACTGCAAAGTGACTCTAACTCCAAACAGAACTTCTCCCCAACTTGTTGATGGCACATATATTTGTCTTTAATTACCACTCGGTAGAATTTAGTGAGATGTTTAGTGTTAGATTCACAGAGTCTATGAAACTAAGGAAACAAGCACATAAAATTCTTGCAAGGTATTTACATTGGATGATAATATCCGTGCATATCCTATATAAGCCAATTAACAAAATCTATGCATGTGGCAGTTTTTAAGAAACACCCCATAAAGAGAAAGTATATTAAATACTGAACAGAAGGGCAAGACTTCACGAGCAGTCCTTCCTGTCCTTGGCCCTCTCGCCGTGACCTCCGTCTTGTCTCTCGGATGTTATGGCAGCTTCCCAGTGGAAGAGTCTTGGCCACTGGTTGTCAGGGTCAGAGCAGGTCTTAATCGACTCGGTCCTCTCTAGGGCATCAAGTCAGGCTTAGAAAGATTTGTCCAAATCACCCTGCCTGGAGTGAATCAATTCAGTCACACTAGAGCAAACCAACCTGCTAATTTACAAAGGAGAGAGGGAAGGGTTGGCACACATTCTTCCCTGCAGTGCAAACTGCGGTAAAGAGACAGAGACGCTGATGACTTCTTGGTGAATCTGTCCCTTCTCCATATTCCTGCCGAGGTGCTCAAGCCTTGAGCTGTTTCCCTGGGCTGGGTGAGCACGGATATGGCTTGACCAGCAGGCCATCGTTAACCAATGTGCTCCAGTAAACACACACCCATGACTCCCCAATCCACTGCCCAGCAAGGCTTCTGTTTGGACAAGGAATCTTGCTCAATATCTTAAGCCATGACTGGCTCAGGTCTTCAAAGCCCAAAGTTTTCAGTGACAAGCCACTCTGGAGTGTGGATGATGAGGGTAGATGCCTCCTATGTCTAACGTCTCTCTTCCCGTAAATATTGGGTAGCACAGAACCGCAGGTCCACGCTAAAAGGCACAGGCATTACAAGTTGCTTGCTGCATTCTTTTTCTTTGACATGCAGTCCCTCTATACTCTTTCATCTCTGTCACAAAGACACCTTCATTCTCCTTGCCCAGTTTCAGATCTCACACCAGCTGTTACTATCAGGTAGAAAGGCTCAGGGTGGAATCAGCGTCTGGAAATATGTTAATTTTGCATGAAATTAGAGGCTGATGGCAGAGATGACAGAGACTGAAAGCTAGAGACATCTGTGCGTTACACCATTCTACCACGCAGTAACATCGTGAAGCAGGAGCTGGCAGGAAGGTGCAGAGATCTGCAGGAGTGGCCAGGGAAGGTGCTCTCCACCACACAGCTCAAAGGGGCACCATCAGAGGGGATTGGGAGAGACAAACCAGGGAAATGAAACTGGCTAAACTAACTCAAATGTAGAAGAGCCTGTGCCCTGATATGGAGGGACGGTAAGAGGGTAAGAGGGACAGGATTCCCAATCCCTGTCGAGCAAAGCTTTAGCCCTCGTTCGTCCCTGTAGAGCTCAAGAAAGGATAAAAGGACCAGTCTTTGGGAATCGCAGGAATGAGGAGTGGAAAGACAACACTTCCAACACATCATCCGTGTGCAAGCACTCGGTTCTGGGCCAAGCGAATGCAAAGATGTGGACTCATTTCCACTCAAGAATCAAAATAAATACTATACTAGGCCCATTTCTGAACCCCTTGAGTCATATGCAACTCAGTGGCCATAGTTTGCCGTGGGGCTCTGGCCTTCACAGCTCAACCAGCCTCTCTGCAGTGGCTTCTGGAATTCGGGGTGCAGTCCACCACAGGAGCTTCCCGAAAACTGGGCACCTTCAGACCCCTCAAAGGGCTTCTCTTCCCAAGAGTATTCCCACCACGACAGACCTGTACACTCAGTTAAAGGAGCAGCGAGGATAACTTCCATCCTAGAATTAAGCGCTAGCATAACATAGGGACTAAACCCAGTGCAGATCTGTAAACTGCATTTCCTGCAAAGTTTCTGGGGGAGAAAAGTGGGTGGGATTGTAGAGAGCAAACATAACCACATTCAATTACCTCAGAAGACAACTGAGAGAAATGGCTAATAAAAGTTATTACAAATCACTACACACACATAAAGTGCTTTACAATCAACATGAAGACTTTAATCCCATGTTGACTGTTCTTTAGGCTTGAAGTTTAAGTAAAAGTTGAGCTGAAAAGAGTGAGAGAAACAAACTTCACAATCTGTCATTTTCTAGTTTCAAGCAAAGACCAAAGAAGAAGAAGAAAACCCCAAGAAGTCCGTTTTTAACTTGCTGCTTATGTAATAAGAGCCTGTGAACTGCACCAGAATTTAATTGAAGGAAAAGTAACTGTAGGGGAATTGCTTGGAGAGCTGCCAGAAGGGTTTTAACAGCTGGAAGTTGAAAAGTGATTAATTTTGACAGCAATAAAAGCCTCATGTTCATACATAATTATGCTTAGATTTGTGGGCTGCTGGAATTCTTTTCTAGGCACTATTAACCTTTTGCTGTCCAAATTGGAATTTAGATACTTACTGAGTGCCTATTTTTATACTGAATAATAATGGGCTTTCCATGGCGTTTACTCATCTCAAGATAAAGAAGACTCCAGGGGAGAAAGTGTGGAGTAACGGGAATATGTTCAAATCCTCTTCTGAGTATTTTTAGAACTTAATACAAATAAAGACATCTTGTTTTACCCTATGCGGAATCACAATGATTACAAAAGAGGGGGTTCACAAAAAAGGCATAGCAAATAAAAAATGATGCTGAGGGGCTTCCCTGGTGGCGCAGTGGTTGAGGGTCCGCCTGCCGATGCAGGGGACACGGGTTCGTGCCCCAGTCCGGGAAGAACCCACACGCCGCGGAGCGGCTGGGCCTGTGAGCCATGGCCGCTGAGCCTGTGCATCCGGAGCCTGTGCTCCGCAACGGGAGAGGCCATAACAGTGAGAGGCCTGCGTACCGCCAAAAAAAAAAAAAAAAAAATGATGCTGAAGTGGTTGTCCATTGTCAACCAAACAATTCAGCCAAATTCCCAACATTAGGAAATAGAGACAAATCTGTAAATGGCCACTATAATGCTACTTTCACAAATACTGCATAGACTAAGAAAGCTATTAATTAAATGGAGTTCTAGGACTGGCAATGCTAATTAGCTACAAAAGCTTAGACAAGTCACTTCATTTCTCCACGACGTCTCTGTTCCCCACATAAAAAGAGAGGGATAGAGCAGATAATTGAGAAGATCTAAAAATCTAGTTATTTACATCACCTGCTCTAGGATTAGTCACATCCTGAAATTTTTCTGTTAGTCACCTTTACTATCCTCGTGCCAACCAGTTTGACCAGATAGAGTGAAACTTTAGTAATAGAAAATATTTTCAATTAATTGAAAATAACTAATATTTAAATAATAGTGATTATAGCAGTTTCTAAGGCACAATTCTAAGAACTTTATATAAAGGTATATTTTAATCCTCACAACCCCTCTGTGAGGTGGGTCCTATAGGGTTATTACTATTATTATCCCATTTTGCAGAAACTGAGAAAATAAGAGGTTACACTTAGACTCCCTAAACACAACAGTCACCCAGTGGGAAAGCAAAGGGTTGGAGGCTCTAATGTCCTGTTGTTTCCAAGCAAATACATATTATTGTGAAAACACTTAATTTGTGGCTTTAAAGGGTCAATGGAAAGAACAGCAATGAACCTAAACTCAGAAGAACTGAATTTAGTTTTAACTCTTCCATTTTTTCAATTGGACAGTCCATCCAATCACCTTGGACAATACACCAACTTCTCCACTCCAAATTCCTCGATTGTAAAGCACGGTAGTTGTCTAAATTGGTGGTTCTCAAGGTGTGGTACCCAGAGTAGGAGCATCACCCTCACCTGGGAACCTGGTAGCAATGCACATTCTTGAACCCCACCCCAGACTTACGGAATCAGAAACTCGGAGCATTCATCTGTGTTTTCACAAGCCCTCCAAGTGATCCTGATGGACCCAATAGTTGGAGAACAACTGGCCAAAGGGATCACTAAATTGCCTTCTGATTCCCACATGCCACGATTCTCTCTCTAAATGTCTGGTTTTGAGTCGCTGGATTTCAAACTGAGGTGATTTTACTATATTTAAATTCTTCTTCCCTGATTCAGCAGATATTCGGGCCTCTGTTGCCAGAGGACAGGACACCTGATGTTGGCTCCCTGGAATGACTGTTTCCTTATTCATCATCGGATCATTATGGAATTAAAAGGCAGAAAGGAATCGTGAATCTAAATAGAAAGATGATATCGTGAATGTTTTGTTACTTCCAGCCAAAGTCTCAGATTGAAACCCACAGTCAGAACCTCAGCATAATCTGAGTTCTTAATCCACTGCCACGTCCCACATGGGGGCTTACTGTGTCCTTGTTGCCGTCTGAGGCAAATGGCACCCAAGCTGTGATTCGCAGCCTGGAGGAGCTGGCCTGTGGTTGCTCCCATATTCTCAGCTATGCCAAAATCCAGACCTACCTTCCTCCTCTAAGTCAAGAAGGAGGAAACTAACCGCAGAGAGAATGTTGTACTCACCTCTTAATTTAACACTCCATCGCCATTGGGCAACTTGGTAGATAAACACGGCTACTTTAAGCCAGAAGCCAGAATGCCCCACGAGAGACAATTCCAAATGTACTCAGGAGCCCAGATGTAAATGGGCCTTTGCCTTGTTCTCTTCAAGGAACCACCTGCTCATCAGAAACAGCAGAGGAAAACCTCTGAGTTTTTGTATCACCCACAATATGAAAGCCCAATGCCTCCTGCTTAATAAACCCGCTTATAAAAGGAGAACATCGGGTGACCGCACACCTGATGGACAACGCTATGAGCAACAGGTGAGCAAAGACTGGTGTCTCTACTTCCTTTGCACTTCTCATGATACCTCATTAACATAAACTGTTTGCCGACTCATCTTTTTAAAAGATACTAGAAGAATCAAAGAGGCAGAAATGCAAACGCTATCAGAGTTACACAAATTTCTGAAAAAAAGTGGGAATTTAGGCAGGAATAACATATTGAGAGAAAAGGTGGCCACATAAAGTATTAGAAACTTGTCTGGAACTGTAGTTACGAAGTACGGAAGGCTCTACTCCTTAGAGCTGAGTAAGCCTAAGACTTCCATGTGGAATAACTCTGTTCTTTTGTTTTATGAGAGTGGAGAATCCCAACATTTATTCTAGACCCTCCTGGAAACTAACAATTTTACATTTGGATATCAAAAATATGAGAAGGGCTGAAAAAATTTTACAAACCACTTCCTCATCCAAGTCTACTTAAAGTGACGTGTTAGCAGAGATTTTGCATTCTTTTATTAAAAATAATCTAGACAGAATTTTCCAACTCTGGACACCTGTGTCCTGCTGTGACCCCATAAAGAAGTCAAGCTGACATCTTGGTATTTCTTCTGAGCTACACTGCACAATCTATGTAATAGGTACTATCTTACAGATAAAGAAACTGAGGCACAGGAGGCTTAGCCCAGCCAAAGGTACAAAACTAGTACACAGAAGAACTTAGATTCGATCCCAGGCAACCCGGCTCCAGACTTCATGCTTTTGGATGGTCAAGTCATTCTTGTTTTATCAATTCCACGTATCACTTAAGAATGCTTTTGGTGATGTAACAGAAAACCCACCTGAGAGTGGACCTTTAAAAATAGGAATTCATTTTTCTCACTTTGCATTGAGTACGGGGGTGAGCAATTGCTAAGGAGTTCAGTTGCTCACAGTGTCCCCTGGAACCCACATACTCTCCGTTTTGCTGATCCATCCCCCTAGCATCCTCATCCTTATCCTTTCACGGTCACTTCCAGGCATCACCTCCCACGACAGGGAGGCAGAATAGGTAGGAGAAAACCTTCTTCTGGGGAGACGCTGTCTTTTCTTTGGAAACTTAGCTTATTTCAGTAAACGTCCCCTTACATCTCACCAGCCAACACAGGGTCACATGCCACCCTTCAACCAACCAGGGGCCAGGCAAGATGACAGTGTCATAACTGGTTCTGATGAATCATGATTTATATTTTGGAAAGAAGCTGAACCGATGGGTCTCTACCTAGCTCCTGAATAAACTGGACTTCTTTCACTGGCGAAGAAGAGTGAGCAGGAGGGGGGATGAGCATTGGGTGACGGTGAACAGTGCCTGCCATACTCCCCTACTTGGAGTTTTGGTTGCTCTTTATTGTTCAATTCCTCACTTATTTGAACTGTGGAAAGGCACTGTGCTGACAAGTATGAATAAAGATAAAAGATATAATCTATGTATAATTATCAGTCACTCAAAGTCTTCATTTGAGAGAACCGATCTCATATCCAATTTTAAACAAAGGGGTGAAAGAATTGAAATCACGTATAGCTGAGTTGGCAAATGGCTGTCAGGAGAACCCAGTAGGCCTTCCCTGGGCTCTGAGTACACAGCAGGTAGAAAACATTAAGCCTCAAGGTACCGTTCTTAGACTGTAAAACGACAGACAGCGCAAGGCTTCTGTATGTGCTTAAAAAGAGAAGACACTTTCAGATATTTGAGGCATTGGGCACACAGAGCTGGCTTCTACCCAGATGTAATTATAGCATAACCTGAGCCTCTCCAAGTCTCAGCTCCACTGGCTGTAGAAAGGAGCTTTCGAGAGTAATGACTCAAACCTCACTGGCACCTGCACCCCTGGCCCCCGCTCTGTGTTTGCGGAGGTCCCACTGGGCTCTCACGTGTGCACACGGACAAGTCCAGTCCCTTTGGGCCTGCTCCCTGCTCAGATTCCACAAAGCCACACATCGTTCTGGAGCACAGCAGGGGAGAGTAGCTCTATCCTCTCCCCTCTGTCTTTGCCCCCACTGTTAGAAGGTTCTGGAAGCAGTCCCGCATGTAGTTTCGCACTCGCGGGAACCCAGATATGTGTCCATAGGGCTAGGCTGGACACAGATTCAAGTGCTAGTGACTGTGATAAACTCACTACCTATTCTCTTCCCAAATATTACACCTTGTTACTGTCTCACATCCTCCTGTCTCTTTCTTCCCTTGGGACAAATCTCTGTTCTAGGAACTTATTCTTAGGAAATGACCAGGCCCATGGCCAAGAATATGTGTATGGAATCAATAACAGAGCTCTTCATTCTGGTTAAAAAAAAAAATCCTAAATTTATCAGCCGTAGAGTGGTTAAATTAATTATAGCACATTCATTTTGAAGAAGAATAGGCATCCATTTAAAACGACGAGGCAGATCTATATTTATTAACACAGAAAGATATTCATGATATATTGTTGAACTGGAAAAAAGCATAATCTCATTTTTGTGAAAATATATACACATGCTCCTGTGAATGTATGTGGATTGATGTGTGCCCACACTCACACAGAGAAAATAGAGGTTATCTTTGGAAGGCAAGATAAGGGTATTTTTACTATCTTCTTTACATCTTTCTGGACAGCACATATTTTTACGAAAAGCATGAATTGCTTTCCCAATCATAATCATAAAAAGATAAAGCCATAGCCATTTTGAAAAATAATTCTTTTAGTAAAATGGGCTTTAGTCACTGATGCATTCTTTAGAGTAAAAATATGGGCAGGTATAAAATCTCCATTTAGTGAGATGATTTTAATAAAAGGAAGGCCCAATCATTTGCTGGATATTCCTGGGTAACGTGGAAGAATATGACCCTTGACAGAAAGATGACTACAACCATACATCTCCCCCAAAATACCATGACACTGGTCAGTAGCACCATACCCCCAACACTGCTGCTCCTGGAAGCCTGAAAACAATCATGATTTCTGGGAAAAAAAGGGTACATGGAGCAAAGCAAACACATGGGCTGGTGTATTTTGTGGTTGCTTCTTTTTAGTCTTGCCTCAGTTTTTTTTCAGTTGGTTGTTTATCTTTTTCTAATTGATTAGGAAAAGCTCAAAACTTAACAATACCTGGCATTTATGTTACACGTTTTTTCTCTGTTTGCCTTTCAAGTTTTGGTTTTTTGTTTTGTGTGTGGGGAGAGGGGGGGTTTGATACCATACAGGAGTTCTCATTGTTCGCACCGTCAACCATAACAATCCTTTCTTTTGTGACTCTTGGCTTTGGCAGCATGCTTGGAAATGCCTTTTCTACCCCCAAAACACCAAAATTATTCACCCCTATTTTATTTAATCTATAATTTTCATCTTTTACAATTAAATGTAAAGCTAATCAGAATTTATTTTTGTGTGAGGCATGGAAGAGGTAGTGATATAAACAGTTTGCCCCAATTGGTTGGTCATTTTCCCTAACACCGTTTATGAACTATCCAGACTTTCCCCAATGATTGGAAATGAAATCCTTATCATATACAAAAACAAAACAAATGCACATATGTATCCTTGGGTCTGTTCTCCTATTCCATCATCTGCCTGCCTATTCCTGAACTAATACAATTACAATTATTATAGTTTTAAGCTGGTTTTTTTTTTTTTTTTTTTTTTTTTTGCGGTACGCTGGCCTCTCACTGTTGTGGCCTCTCCCGTTGCGGAGCACAGGCTCCGGACGCGCAGGCTCAGCGGCCATGGCTCACGGGCCCAGCCGCTCCATGGCATGTGGGATCTTCCCAGACCGGGGCACAAACCCGCGTCCCCTGCATCGGCAGGCGGACTCTCAACCACTGAGCCACCAGGGAAGCCCTGTATTTTATTTTTTGATAAGACAAAGTCTCCTTCATCACTGTTCTTTTCAAAAAACATATTAGTTATTCTGAAATGATCATATTCTCAATAATTTAGATTTCATCAAATTCCAAGTAAGTCAATTAAGATTTTTATTGGTATTACATTAAATTTATAGTTGAATCTATAGAAAACATTTAATATTTTCAGTGGGAAGACTTCTTTTCAATCTCCCTTTAAGATTTTGTAAATTTCTCTATATTGTTCCCGGATATTTCCTGGCAAGCTTATGAAGAGTTGATTTTTTTGGCCCACAAGTTGGGTCACCTGTACCGTGTTGGAATCTCCTTATCAAATTTACAGTTGCAGGACAGACTTGCATATCAGCAACTCCCAGGCAAATTTCCTCTTCCCACAGACTCTACTTCTGTCTTCTTGAGGTGGCACTTCCCTCTGACCCCCACTATCTGGCTTCTGGTTTCAGAGAACCCACTTAGGCATCCTAATCCCCAGCATGCTCTGCTCCCAGGGCTCTTATTTACTCCCCACAAAACGCTCACCTCATAGAGACTGTAACTCAGCCCAACAGACAACCACAAGTTTAGCAACGTAAAACAACACACATGTGTTATCCCACAATTTCTGTAGGTCAGCAGTCAGAGCACAGTTTACCTGGGTCCCCTGCTCAGGGTCTCACAAGTCTGAGGTGTCGGTGGGATGTGCTCCTTTCTGGATCTCGAGGTCCTCTTCCAAGCTCACAGTGCTGTCACAAGAATTCAGTTCCTTGTAGCTGTAGGGCTGAGGGCCCCACTTTCTTGCTGGCCGTCACTGGGGTCCTTGCATGTAGCCCCCGTCTTGTGCCCTCTCACAACATGGCGGCTTCCATCCTCCAGGCCAGCGGGAGGCTCTCTCCCTCAGTAATATAACCACAGGGCAGCCATCCTTCACCTTCACCATTCTCTACTGGCTAGAAGTCAGTCACGGGTACTGCTTGCACTCAAGGGGAGGGTATTATTCAAGGGTGTGAATAATTTGGGGGGGTCGTATATTCCACATTCGCAAGTCTTAGGGCATTGCCAGCACCCCACTACTTCCCAGTCACTTCTGAGATTTGGAGTGTTGACCTAAATATAACAAGATGGAAGCCTGAGTGGGGACAAGGGGAAAGAGGGACAGGTGGTAGTAGGAGGAAGGAGAGGAGAAAACAGAAAGCGAGGCACTCTGCTCCCTTCACAGCACTGGAAAGCTTCCTGTTTGACGTAGGCATTGGCTCTCCAAATCATGGAGGCACAGTAGAGGGATGACATAGCTGGAAGCTACATTGGTTATTCTTGGTCCTCTCCATCTGCCTCGTATTTATTGTCAGTTCCCTTATAATTCTGGAATTTGGTGGTTAGTTATTTTCCAGTGTTGTAAGTTTTACCTTTTTTTTTTTTTTTTGTCTTTGTATCTATGTTAGTCAGCGGTTAGCGAAAACCGCCAGCCTCGTGATACTTTGAACCGGAGTCTCAACCAAGCCAGTCTCCAGCAGGCTTCCACTTCTGTCTTCTTGAGATGGCCCTGCTGCCTGGTTTCTGGCTCTTTGGGAGCAAATTCAAGGATGAATGCACACAGACTAGCTATCTGTGCCTCAGGACGCTGTGGGTACCAGAAGCATATCTGCATTACTGTCAGCCATTTAATCCTCATGATAACCTAGTGAAGTAAATATTATTAAACCACTTTACGGAAGAGGAAGCAGAGGCTCTGATTGACAAGTAACTTTCCCAATGTCACAACATACATAAGTGACAGAGCTTGGATTCAGATCACACTTTGGGCGACTGCAAAGCTCGTTCTGTCATGTCATGCTCTCAGGGTGGGGGAACGCCTCCTGGAATATTCAAAGGCCTTTAGTAATAATCGACACATTTTTCCTATTCTTAATTCAGTCTATAACCTCAGAACCCTAAAGTAGTAATGAACTACAACTTTTCTGCAGTTGGGAGTTTTTTATGATGAAAATGGACAACATTCTCACTTCTAGGATTATACCACATCGCCTTTGTGGCACAGATTTTATACCTAAAACAAAGCAAGTCAAGTCAGTTTTTGAGGGGTCTGATAGTCATACTGGGGCTTTCTCTTCAGCCACAACGTGAACCCCTTGTCTCATACCTCCCTGAAACAAGCCACTCTGAACACGAACATAAGCAAGTCACAGGTAGACTCCCCACTTGGTTCCTTCAGGAAACTCTTTAGGGGACAGTGCATCCTGATGGGAAAGGACACGGATACTGGATTCAGAGTGTCTGGGTCCAAATCCTGGGGCTGTGTGCCCACCAGCTGCCTTGGCAGGAAGGTCATGAGCCCGATGGTGGGATTATAATAGATACGCACTAGGTATAAACTCTTAAATAGCCAATGATACCAAAATTTACAAAGATGTCTTATAAAACAGGAGACCACACGGCATACCCATAGGTGGAGGCAGAGACTCCCCAGGTCCCTACCATGTATCGCTGCGGACCACAAGTCCATCCTCTCTGACTGCCTGAGCTCCGTGCCTGCCTGCTAACTAGGTACAAGTAATTACCTGAAGCAAACCCCAGCACATTCCTAAGTGTTTACAGATCAGCAAAACCCATTTCTCTGGCATACTAGCCTCATTAGGCTCAAGATTCAGACCCGCCTTGGGTCCATTCCTGCAGCAATCTTGGGCAAGTCACGAAATGTGGCCCATCATCCACTGCCACTAGTACAGTAGTTCTCAGATGTGGTCCTGGGCCAGCAGCGTCCATATCATCTGGGAACTTCTTAGAAATGCAAATTCTTGGGCTCCACCCCAGAACTACAACATCAGAAAGTCTGGGGATGAAACCCAACCCTCTGGTTTAACAAGCCCTCCAGGTGATTCCGAGGCCCACTGATGTGAGAACCCCTGCTCCAATACCTGGAGTTGTGAGAATGAACTAAAATCATGCATCTGTTCTGCTACAGTGTGCCTTTCTGTAGCACGAATCACCCCATCAGTGATTGGTTACAGAGGAATGATGCCAAGAGAATGTGAAAACTGCACACTAAAGTGTGATATTGCACTGTGAAAACGGCACATTGTTTTTCACCGTATCGAAGGTGGGTTTTCCTAAGCAAGAGGAGGTGGAATAGCACAAGTGGAACCATGACCTTGAATGGAAAAGGAAAAGGTCAGGGGCTCGGCTGCTACATCATCAGCAGGAACTTTTTTGCTGTTTCCAGGAAATGTAAGACTAGCACCTGTCTCCAGGGCTATCTTCTCCATCAGCCCACCCCAGCCTCTGAGCTCTCAGTGTGTGCGAGGTTTTCCTGCCTCCTGTGCTCTCCTTGACAGTAGCTCCATTTCCTCTGCCCTATCTCTACCCCTGCCAGCGCTGGTCTAAGAAACAATTACCAGCTTCTCAGCTCTATTACTTTTGTGGATTTTAATATCCCTGTGGCAGCTTCTAGCCACCCAGGTGCTGTCAAGGTGGTCCAAGCGACCTCCCCAGGTAGCAACGACTGCTTGGGCTCATCAGAGTTGCACGGGATTTGAATGGTCTATCTCGGCCCTATTTTTTCCCATAAATCCTATTATTTTTTAATACGGAGGTTTGCAGATGGCAAGATTTTCTGGGAAGTGTTATTCTGTGTTACAAGAAGAAATGCCTGTATATGTAAAGTCCCTGGCGCATAGTACAGACATAATAATTCTTATTATTAGTCTATGTCTGCCACACTTTGTCCTTGAAATGCTGACAAAAAAAAAAAAGGAGCCAAGAAAACCCTACAGTGACAACTCCAGTGCAAAGCAAAGAAGCACCACGATAATTTTTATAATGAAAGGGTGAAGTTCTTACCCTCTTTGGCCAATATTTTGAATGACATTCATTTGGAGCAATTCCTTCTGCTTTCTTTTGTTTTCTTTTCTTTTCCCAGTTTGAGCAGCTTTTTCTAAGACATGGGGATATTTCCACTCCTATGCACTTAAATCCTTAATTACACTCAATCTCTTTCTTTGTGACTCTAGAAGATCAGGCACTCATTCTTAGAAATAGCCAGGTGGAGAGTAATTATCTTGGCCATAATTCCTGATGTTTACAGAATCTCCAGTCACCTTTGCTGGCAGCGACTAGTTCAGTCTCCTCACCTGACAAGAATGGGAACTGAGGTCTGGCTCAAGGTCTAACAGCCAGCCAGGTGTCCTGGCTCCTAATTCAGTATTCTGTCTCTTAATGTTTACTCTCTAGTCATGCCCTGCCTTATGAGGTCACTTCTAAATTGTTTCCTTAAACATGCGGTCACTGGTCAAAACCAGTAATCCACAGGTCAAATCTGGCCCACAGACATGTTTTGTTTGCCCAAGTATTATCAAAAAACTGGGAAATTTCACATTAAAAAAAAATTTAGCTTCATTTAAAGATTCAGAACATCTGGCAACACTGAGCTAATATTCCCACATGGCAACAAGCAGCTAGAGCTAAAGAGCATCTTTGCCTTTCAGCCAGGATGAACTCACTCAATCGTGCTACAGTCTCTACCACTCCCTGTAGTTTTACCCACATACACACACCTATCCTCACACAAGCACACACGTTCTGTATTAGTCTGCGAGGGCTGCCATAACAAAGTACCACAGACTGGGGGGCTTATACAACACCATTTGGTTTTTTCACAGTTCCGGAGGCTAGAAGTCCAATATCAAAATGTCAGCAGGGTTGGTTTCTTCTAAGGCCTCTCTCTTTGGCTTGGAGGGGCTATCTTCCCCCTGTGTCTTCACATGGTCTTCCCTCTATATGTGCCTGTGTCCTCTTCTTATAAGGACACAAGTCCCATTGGATTAGTCCCAACCTAATGCCCTCATATTAACTCAGTTTCCTTTTTAAAGGCTATTTCCAAAAACAGTCACATTCTGAGGTACTGGGGTCTGGGACTTCAACATATAAATTGGGGATGGGGGGCACGGGACATAATTCAACCCGTAACATATTCCTTCCTCCTTCTATATGACCTGCTTGACCCCAAAAGCATTTGAATCTGCAACTGAGACAAGCAGTAGCACAGTTTGGTTTGTTATTTAACTTCCACAGCTCTGTGTCTTATTTCATCAGGCAGCCCCTATACGAAGTGACTTAACGATGAAATGCATAAAGTACAGTTCAAAGAGATGTAAAACTTTAAAGACAGCAAGACACTCAGAGACCATCTCCCGCAGTGGTTTTCAAACTATTTTTAAGTCACAGAACAAAAGTGAACTATTGACAGAAACTGATAACATAAAATAGCTAAGCTTCATTCCTATTCTCCAAAATGGCTCCTAAGAAAGCTCCAGAAGATACAGGGCCTCCCAGCGTGAAACATGATTTGAAAACCGCCGATGTAATCCAAATCATTCGGTTTATAGATGAGAAACTTAAGCTCATCCACATGCCCAAGGTCACAGAAAGCCAAGAGCAGAAAAGGACCAGATGCCATGTCTCCTTCCCATGCAGGTTCCAAGGAAGTCATGGCATCAGTGGAACCGAACAAGATAGTTTGAATAACGTCATCAGGACAGGGAAGTCCTGATATTGTATTGGTGGGAGGGGCAGCCTGGAGCCCAGATCTAGGAGTCAGAAGGCCCAGATGCTAACTGTGCTTTGCCAGTATGGGCTGTGCAACCCTGAGGACAGAGGGCTTGACCCCTCTGTTCCTCCCCACGGGGAGCACAGCAGGATTAGACCCCATGGGCTCTAAGGTCCCTTCCAGTGTCAAAATAGTAGGATTCCAGAATGTTAGAGTACTTCTGCTCATCTTTACTTTTGCTCTGTTGGTACAAAGGACTTCATGATAACTTCTCACCCCAGAGGCATGTGTTCCAGTAATGGGCAGGCTCACCCTTCACACACCCAGAGCACCCTGCAGAGAGGCGTCCTCAGATCCAGTCTGCTGACCAGCAGGGTGACTTGAAACCACGGGGTAAATCCCTTTCTCCTGCCTTCACTAATCGAGGTCGTTTTAAGATGTGCATGTCCTCCAAACCTCATGGGGCCCAGACATGATGTTTGCCTGGGTTGTTTTTTAGGAACTTAGAGTCAGCTGTGTCCAGTTCAAGCTAAGCCAGTTAAGACTGGATAGGACCATCCCCCCACACACACAACTGGGCATGCACGAGTGTCCGCTCTGTGACCTTTTGAACATGCAGAGGCCCCTGGCCTAGTTACACCTGAGGGAAGGACAATTATTGCACTTTTCCCATCACCCTTCTCCACGTCCCCAACCTTTTTCCAATCACTGCTCCCCACGCCTCTGACCGCCCTGATGCTTTATTGGTCATCCCGTAGATACCCCCAGCCCGTGGCTTTTAGGGGGAGGTGGGTTTCAGATTTGTTCTCCTGTCTCCTCGCTCGGTTGAGTTGTGAATAAGCTCTCTCTTTGCTGCAAGTCTTAGCGTTTTTGCTGCGCACTGGGCAAAACGGAACCTGAACTCTTGAGTCCCGCTTGCTCTCGTAGAAAAGAAAGGCCAAAAGTGAAGAAGGCATTCCACAGAAGAAATACTGCTACCTGACCCTCTCTTTTCTCCGTAACGTGAACTAGGAAGTTTGCCCCCCAAGGAAAGAGGAAGAAGGCAGGGTGGGGGGATTGCTGTGCTATTTGGGAACTGTAGTTTACAACTCTGAAATAGAAGGGGCAGGAATTTGTTCTCCAACTAACACTCCAATGATGATCTTGTTTCATGAGGTTGCCCATTGTGGACCATGCTAATTCCCCCAAGTAACTAGTAACTCATTTCAAGCCAAAACCTATGGCTCCAAACATCCAAACTTTGGTTACCACCAACCCCATGTTCTTTATTCCCTCTTTTCTGACATTTCCAGCCTCCATGCAGGTAGCTGTAGCCGGAGAACTGAGTTCTGGCCAGCGGAACAAGGACCAGCTGTTCTGTGCCTCTTCCAGGCCTGGCCCATAAGAGCCTCTGATGTGTGATCCTTGCTCTCTCCTCTTCTGCCAGCAGCTTGGAAAGGCCTCCAGAGACAAGAGGACATGGCCTAGGGCCCTGAATGACTTCACGGAGCAGAGACCTACACCCACCCGCATCCCCACTGGCTTGCGATGGGGGCAAGAAGGAACTTTTCATTCTGTTTAGTCATCGGGATTCGGGAGTTACCTGTTTCAGTAGCTAGCACTATTTAGTTTAATACATGCGTCCTGTGAAGTGCAAGAAAAACCTACTTCTTTCCACTTGCCAGACCTCGAAACATGTGAGGTTAGTGCTCATCTAAAGGTGACAGGGCGATAACCTCTCTTCTCCCTTAGTAGCTTCCTCCTTTTGACTTTTCCCGATTCATGTGATTCCCCAACATGCTATCCTGAACACACTGCATCAGGACAGGGTTCGCATGGAAGAACTTACCGATAGTCTTTTTCTGGCTAAAGTTTCCAAAAACCTAAGCTTTTGATAGGTCAGAGAGGAGTCCCAGCATATTTAGAATATTTGGGAGAAATATCATCAATGACAGGAAGATGATGGGACCAGAGTTTCTCCACTCTCAAGATGGAAAAACATTCCACAAGTCTCAACCAGAGTCTCACGGCTGAATTTAAGTCTTAAGGCCCTAAGAGATCCGTTGCACCTTATGCAGTAACTTTTCTCCAACACATCTAGAGTGATACTAGTTATTTATCATTCTTGGGGGAATTTTAAAAACTGCTTCTGAGGACTGTTTAGATGAGGAATTCTATTTAAAAGCTGCTTAGGGGAAGGGAGAGGAGGGTAAAGAGAGTGGGGGCATTGAAGGATCCTACAGAGCAGAGGGAAGAGTGCCAGGGAGCCAGCAGAATGCCGGGTACACGTGGCAAAGGAGCCTGGCCTTGCCGAGCGCTGCAGGCATCAAGGTCCGTGGGAGGAATAGCACAGCGGCAAGTTGCAGGCACCTTCGCAGAGATTCTGGCCCTCAGGGGCTCCGAGGCAGTGGGAGTGCACTCACTCGAAGGAGGGAGGCTGGCGGAGGGAGGCTGGCGGAGGGAGGGCCCGCTGTAACCCGTAGGACCAGTTATTAAGGATTCTATGGGGCAACGAACATCTCCATGAATACCTTTGAAGACAACTCAAGAACTTGCTAAAATTTCCACATCTTTTCACCCGTCAGGCCAGGTATTCAGAAGGCCTAAGATGATGAAGCCAGGTTCTGTTCAGTGAAGGCTTCCCACTGAAAAGTCTTGAGATAAACAGCTTCTTCCCCAGGCTGATTTTTTTTTTTTTTTGGCTTTTTTCCCCGCTCTGTTGACAAAGAGCTTCTCTAAGACACTAGCAGAGCCCATCTTCAAATGCAAAAGCAGTCTTTGGCCCTCCTAGAAGACCCTGCCAGACTACCAGTGCACTCCTAACAGGATGGGGTCGTTCCCTCATTTTATGTCTTTCCAGAGGAATCTCCTTCCTTAATGTCATCAGACTCCACAACTGTACCCAAACAGCAATTCTGCAATAAAAGTCAGGAGAAGGCTTTGCTCTAGAGATTCCTAATGAGGAACAAATAACCGTGCACAGGGCTGGCACGTACACTGCCGAGAGTTCATATTTAGTGGAAAGATTTTTTTAAATTAAGTAAAAAATGTTAGTTTTTCAGCAAAAGTCGGTGTTAACTAAAGCGCTCAATGTGGGAGTCACAGCCATCTCTCCTGAAGTGTGCACAGCACACATGAAATGGATAATGACATGTATAACTTGCGAAGGATTGCATTTTAATTGGGATGTGGGGAAACAGGAGAGAGCAGCTCAACCCAAGTCACCTAAAGCCTTGAAAGAAGATTAAAGGAGTTGCACTGGTTTTGTTCTGGTGCTGAGAAAGCTAAGAGAAAGCTACGTAGCTGTTTTCAAACGCCGTAAAGTTTAGTCCCAGCACACGGTTCTTCTGAACTCAGGCCCTGGCCCTTCCCAACTCAGAGTGCTTGAACTCCTTCTGGCTGAGAACTGCTATCCTAAGTGGAAAGCCGAGTCATACGCTCTCCCATTTCCCTGGAAGCTTCCCCGAGATCCCCATGTCGCTCCTGCACCACTATCTCCCCACCCCATCCGTTAAGTTAGCATCATCGCTGACTCCCGGACTCCTACCCACCCAGTGCCCAGGGCCCTACCGAGCCTCATGCCCCACTAACCTGCCCTTCGGGATCCTCTTCACTTCCTGCCTGTAGCTTTGCCACAGCGGCCTCACTGGCCTCCCTGCGTCTGGTGGCTTCCCCAGCCCACCCATGAACCCATTTCCACTCTGCCACAGAGCTCCCACCCAAAACAGAAACGTAAGGGTATCACTCCCCCACGTAAACAGCTGCAGTGGACTTTCTGCAGGCTTAGAATTTCTCAAAACAGTATTTTTTAAAATATCTGCCTTGGCTCCTTTTTGCATCCAATCTCCTTCGCTTTGTTCTCAAACTCCTTTACAACCTGACCCACGCCCACCTGCCCTCTCATTTGCTCCACAGGATACTCTGCTCCAGGCTCTTCCATAGTCACAATTCCTTGAACATCCTGCTGCTTCGCTGTCTTTCTCTTGCTAATCCCGATGCCTGGAATGCCATTCTTATCTCCTCCCAGTGGTAGAATCTGAGCCATTTTCCACAGCGCGGCTCAAACATCATCTTCCCTCTTAGGCCTTCCTGAACCTAAGCAGAACTTCCTCCTGCGAGTCCCATACCGCTCGGCCCTGCAATAGCACTTGTCACGTGTCATGATTACTTGTGTACATTTTTGTCTTGCTCACTAGACTGTCAACCTCTTAAAAATAGGAACCATATCTTATTTATTTGGGTTTTCCCCTAATACTTTGCACAGTGTCTGGTATATAGTAAATGTTTGATAATGGTTGAATGAAAGAATAAGCTCCCAGTTCAAAGAGTCTCCAGTTTACCTAACATACCCAGCCTGGCTGGGATCTGGGAGCGCTCAGCTTGGAGGAAGCAGCAGGATTCCAGGAAAGGGTTAATAGGAAGTGAGCTACAATTGCCCATAATGGCCCCTGCTGGGCATACTTTTACATCCCAGTGTCTGGATCACAGCTGGCAGTTTCTACCCTGTCTATTCTTAAGTGTCATAACTGGAGCAAAAGTCCTTCACCAGCCACTCCGGCCACACCACAAACACGTGGGTTGGAAAGCAGGGACTGCCTCGTTCTTTTCAGGTCCCTACGGATACGGTGCCACCACTGATCCACTGGGATTCATCTGTGTGGGCAGCTGCCACTTCCGGACTGCAAATACACAGTGAACAGTCAGGGAGGGGAGGAGGGGAATGGAAAGGGCAAGTAGGGGGAGAGCAAGAAAGAATTGAGAGAGAGCATATGGGCAGAAGCGCAGAGGGAGGAGGGTTTGGTATTTGTTCCTGCAGAAGATAGAATGTATCTGAAAAGCAAGCATATTTTTTTAAGTTCCTTTTGCTAAATATAAAATGTGAAAATCACCTATGGAAGACTGTCTTCCTTTCTGCAGCCAGGATACAGCTCCTGGATATATTTTGATCAGAAACCTCTAGATACATGCTTCACAAACATAATTAGGCGGGCAAAGCATTTTGACACGTGCTTATTTAACTAAGAAGCAAATTGGGCAGCCAATCTGTAAAAGTGTAATATGGTATCTTTTTCTCCCTTTTGATCATTTCATTGATTGAACACATACAGTTATGCTGCAATAACAGTACTTTATATAGTTGGCTCTTTATAAAGAAATTTTGCCTAGAGCTTCACAACAACCCAGTGAGATAGGCAAACTGGATATTACTGTCTTGTCTCCTGATGAAGAATCGGAGGTAGTTCATTGCCCCCCAGCTGCTCAGTGGAGGGAGAGTCAAGACTTACACCCAGAACTCCAGCTTCCAAGACTGGTGTGCCCATCACCACATTCTCCACCTCCTGCCTCGCCAGGCTGCCAGCTGAGCCCCAGGCTACTTCTTAGTTGGAGCACAAAAGATAAAGAAAGAGGAAATGGGTGGCTTGGGGTGGGCATGTTGACAAAATTTTTATATTTTCCTGATCTTTTAAAACTCCACATTAGAGTAAATACATGAATTATACTCCAATGAAGATGTTTAAAAAAAATAAAATAAATACATGCATGTCCAATCATCAAACCACTGGCTTATAACTTAACTTATTTTCTCTGAATATATCAATTTGGCTCTCTTGCCAATGCATGCAAGATTTTTGCACGTGGTTCCTTGAGTGGATCAATCTCTAGAAGCAAGGTCATGATTTCTGTCCCCGTGGGGGCCTGTAAGCTTAGCTCTGCAATGGCAGCCCATGATTGCCCTCCCTTCCGTGAGCCACAGGAAACCCCTGAATGCAACCCTTTTAACCAGGTTTTATCTGTTTCTCAAGTATCTGTATTTGTGGGTATAGTGATGACAATACATTACATGTACAGGACATTACAGCTTCTGAAGAGCTTTACTGTTTCACATACCCAACTCCCTACTGCCTCTCACCACAAGGTCCCGTTCCTGGCCATGACGCTGATGGGGCTGATAACACTATTTTAATTTTACAGATTAAGATATGGAACTTGGAGAGGTTACATAATGTGTCCATTTAACACAACAGCAATGTGGTGAATCAGGAACTGCTAAATGCTAAACTTCCAATCCCAAATCCAGAACTCTTGCCAGGAGGACTGTTGATTTCTTTGCCTTCTCCCACACCCACCACAAAATCCCTGATAAGACGGGAAAAATCCATCACCATTGACGAGCACAACTCAGAGCATACGCTGGACTACTGGTGAGGCAGCAGGGTCCTGGGTGGAAAGGGGACCTCGTCTACGATCCCCTAGCACTCTGGACACGCCTCCAGGATGGAACCTACCACTCTGCTGTGACTGTATATCCACTTATCCATGCCTCTGACAAGGGAGTAATAGTCCTTAAACTTATGCCCATGGGTAATTGATGGATCCCCTGCAATCGAATTTTTTGCTCAGATAGAAGGTCTGTACTTTTCACCAGATTCTCAAAGGAGTGTAAGAGAGGTTAAAAAAAAAAGCAGCTCTGTTCTGTAAGCGCACCGACCTTGGTAGGTTTCTCCAGTGCCTACCACAGTGCCTTTCATATCCACAGTGCTGGCTGGCTGGATGCGTGCATACCTGGCTCTGTGTTTCTCTGTCAAGCTCTAATTCCACAGCTGACCCAGCTACCATGCAAACTGAATGATACACTAGACAGGGCCCAATCAATGAGACAGAATCTTGGGAAGAAATATTTGAAATGGAAAACTTTTGTCTCTCAAGGGCTATAAAATGTGACGTGACGACGCACACTCAGTGTTGCTCTTCCCATCTTCCCATCCGTTTACTCTATCACCAAGCAAAGAAGAGGACCCGAGTATCATCAAATGCAGCAAAGCATATAGAGAAATTACGTGGCATGTGATCTTAGCCCTGACTCATTATACACTTTACATTTTATAGCTGTTTCCCCATCAGAATTATAAATCTCCGTACACACAAAACCACTCATTTTAAATGGAGCGTATCAGAAAATCACAGCTCAGCAAAATAGGGCTTCTTCTTGACAAATACCGAATAAGTTATATACGCACGTTGCGCTTTTAGAGACTGTCCAAACTACGGGGTGATTTGAGACTTCAGTCCCTCCTGAGCGCTGGACTGATTTCAAGAAGATAAAGTCAATGGTACCTGGCGTATGAAATCAAACACCCATCCTCGACTCTCTGGCTTTGGTAGATAAAAGATAATAAACCTGTCATAAACCAAGGCAAAGGGCCACCAGGGAGTGACAAAGCACTCTCAGGTTGAAATGTTGGCAGAACAGGCAGTGGAGATAGAGGACTGGTAAACATGCCAATCCTCCCGCTAACCTCGACTGAACAGGCTGGAAGGAAAACTGGCCGGGCCCTTCAACATGCTGGCAAGAGCCAACCCCTGACAGCCTGGAAAAGAGCAGAGAATGGGAGAAATGCGCTGGAGAACAGTGCTCTTCTGTCCTACCAGCACCCCACATCCCCATGGCCACAATCTGTCACTGGATATTTTCATGCTGCTATCAATAAGCTGTATACAAAAACTACCTGGAGGCGGACTCTGACTCTGGCATTAAATACCAGAGGGGATAAAGTATCCCGCCAAGGACACACTTTTACAACCCTCCATTCCTCTACCTGTGATCTGTATTCTTTTCCTTGTCCGATTAGAAAGAGGCGGCAGGGTACAATGGATGGATTGAATATCAAATCAAAAGTCCTAAGGTCTGATGTGTTTTTCCACCACTGGACAAAAGACATCCTAGGATTCAGGAGGTCAGTTCAGCTTATTTCTTACACCCTTTTGATAAGAAGAAGGAGAATTCTTTGTAGTTTATTACCTCATTTCTACATTATCTTATTTACCTTCACAACTCCGCAAAGTAAGCAGAACTGGTAGTGTGGTTCTGAGTGTGCCGATAAGAAATGGAAGATCAGAGACTTTGAGTAGCTTGCCTGGGTTCACATAGCAGTTTTGAGAGCCAAGTCCCAAGTCTTCTGACTCCAAGTCCAGGGTCCTCTCCAACACAGTCTTTTCCTAGATGGTCGTAAGAGCTCTGCTCCCCCTTAAACAGCTGCTCAAATGCTCAGATAACCCTTATACGAGCAAGTCATCTTATAAGTGAAACGTATATACAGGGGACCTTTTAGCAATTTGATAGGTAAATCCTTTGGGCAGATACAAAAGGGACTCATTTGGCACTGTATTCTGTTCTCTCTATAATGGTCTAGAGTAAGCTTTATTTTTAGTAGTTTAATTACAAAATATAGCCACACTTATTAATGTTACCTTTATGCCTTTAGTGCAATTATCCAGTCTAGTCTACGGCCTTTGAAAAATTTTAAAACATTTGAAAGGCATTACTTACGGAAAACTTGCATTATTCATTCCGTTCAAGAAATATTCATTGAATGTCTACCAAGCGCTATCCATGCATTAAGAAGACAAAAGTGGTCAAGACTAGGTCCCTTCTGTAAGGAGCTTAAAACAGAGAGGAAGTCAAATCGAAACAGGTAAATGCATATACTGAACGAAGAAATACATTGGGACAAGGGCAGAAGGTTCTGAAAGCACAGAGAAAAGGCACTTAATTCAGTGTTGGAGGTCAGAGAAGGCTTTCCAGGAGGAATAACGTCAATGCCAATAATTCAGGAGAGTAGGATTCTGCAGAACTTGTCTAGCCTCAACTATACCTGTAGGGCCACTGGGGGACGCTGATCAACATTTAATGAAGCACACCATGCCTTTTCCCACGTCTTTGCTTTAGCCACACTATCCCCTTAGCCAGAATATCTTCTCTTGAATTTGATTCTGATATCACCTTTTTCATCATTTAAGGCTCAGCTTTAATGTTGCCTTTAAGAAGCTTTCTTTGATCTTATTTTAAGAAACAGAACTGAAACTAGAAGATTCAAAACACAAGCTTCAAGTTCTATTACATTTCCCTTGACCATTCAGTCCCTCAGTTATATTATCCTTAATAGATCACAGTGTCCATTCTTTAACATTTCAAGGATAAGTCACACTGTACACTACTTGAGTGTTACTGGGGAAGCCTAAAGAGGGAAAATTACGGCCAATCCTAAATTCTTCCAAGGCTTGTGTTATTACAGCATCTTGGTCTTTACCCAAAGCCAAGGAGTAAGAGAGCCAAAGCTCTTTCAGTTCCGTTGGATCCCAGTTGGGATACATGAGGTAGCCTGAAGAATAACCACCAGCTGAATCCTTGGCCAACTGGTGGCAAATCTGGGTGAAAACATGTCAACATGGCATTGCAGAAGACCTCAATTTTTTCAGTCTAAAATTATATACTGGTTCTTTTGGCCATCATCAAATCTTTACAAATGGGACCAAGAGAACTTTCTTCAGAGATACGATGGGGACTAAAGAGAGAAACAGTATTCATATTACAGAGTTTTGCAAACTCTCCGGATGTCCTAAGAATGAGTTACAGATGCTTAATCCTAAATTAAGAAGCTAAATATAATGTGGACTCTACAAGTGGTAATTTTCTATAATTTGAGGAAAACAGTTGGTAGCTCAATCCCCACTAGAAATGGCTGGCACCGGTTCTGCTCTGTTAAACATCTCTGTCGGCTTTTTATAAGGACCAGATCATCTAGAGAAGAACAACAGATTTTTAATAAAATTAATCAAGAAACTGTAATGTGAATTTTCCTCTGGACATGCAGGTATTAATTTATAACAAGAGAAGTAATAAGAAATCACGGGACCTGTATTCATATCTGTACTCATTCCACCGAACCATTTCTTGGCTTTTCATAGTTTGTATTATTGCCTTGTTCTCCTTTGTTTTGAAAAGAAACTTCATCAGTTTTCCTGTGGCATGCCATTTTATCTCCTTATTCTGCTTGCAGTAAAAGATCGGCCTCTTAATAGCACAGCAACTTACAACAATGATTCTTTGTTCCCCCCCCCCAAAAAATGCATGAATAGTATATTATTAAAATAGAGAAGGAAGTGTGTTTCATTTCATTTGCTATTTACTTAGTGAATGTTGTCATGGCACTAGGTGCTTTACAAAAGACAAAGTGAAGCAATAATACAGTGCACTTGCTTCTTGCATTTATCATGAGGATCTGAGTATTTACCAAACTACCAAACGGTGACTTATAAATCAATTCACTTCAGGTAGGATGCAAATGTGCCTTTAAATTTATAGTCAGCTTTATGGAACCTCCATGTCACCAAGCAGTGTATAAACTGCCTTGTTGGATCTCCGAGGGCTTCTGAGGAAAGGTGAAACCAAAATGGGGGTGGGCGTAGGAAAGATGATAGATGAGTTTTGAAGAAAAACAGCCAAAAAAGGTAATAGAAGAGAAACTGGGAAACAAAGCTACAGCAATGCATTTCATAGACAACTGACAGTTAACTCCAGATTCTAAATCAAATGCATACTTAACGGCTGTCAGGGTAAATGTTTTACTTATCTCAAACTGGCTCTTATCTATGTCTAACACACTTGTGACATCTGAAACTGTTTTTTCCTGCATGGGAGAAAATTTCTCTACTTTTTTTAAAGATATGAATAACCTAGATTGTACTCTTATATTCACAAAGCTGAAGTCTGTTCCATCCTAAATAATAATTACATATAATCTGCCACACGCCATCTTGATGTGAAGGTTGAAATCAGGAAAACCACGTTAATTCAGATCCCACTAAACTCTGTATTTGTGGGAAGATAAGCAGAAATCAGTAGAAGATTATGCTTGTGCGTTTTGTCATGGCCCAAAGAGGGTCACACCTGTGAGAGGCAGAGACCAAAGGCAATGGGCAGCTGCCATTTGGGGGACTCCGACATTGGGGACACAGGGTTGCCTCTGCAGATCTTCATGGACAGGGTCCTCACACCTTTTCTCTTGGGAAGATTTTGGTGAGCCCTAGGCTCAGAAATAAAATGGAAGGCAGAGAGCCTACAGGCAAGTCTTCCAATCACTATTTCAGAACCAGGTGCCAGAGACCAAGCCTCTGCAGGGAGAGCTCGGCTTCAGCCTGAGGTCTGCTGCCACCCACCACCAGGCTCCAAGCTCTCTGGGTCTGAGCTGGTGGCTGGGGCCAGAAGAGGTCTGTTGCCTGGGGGCTGAGCAGCCTCTTGGGAACTAGCAGCCCGCTTTGTGCCCAGGGCTGGAGGGTATACAATCTGGGTAAAGCCCAGCCTGGTGGAATACCAGGCAACATTCTACTTGCAGGGAGGACCTAGGAGCCCTGGGGGACAGCTCATTCTAAGAGAGGAAGGAGACGGGAATAGGGCAGAAGAAAGTAACAGAGCCCTGGTTACTTTCTATTCAAAGAAGGCAGTGGGAGGTGGCATGGGCTTGCAGCATCCTGGCTGTTCCACCAGCCCTGGCCCAGTCCCGTGGGCCACATGATCAGATCCCAGGTGAGAGAAAGAGGTTATGACCAAATTCTAAGACAGCTGTCTCAATAAATGCTTTAGCTCCGTGGAGCCCACGCCTCACACTGAGCGCAGCGTAACATTAAAGGGAGGGAGGCTTCTCCTCGTTCCACAGACATTACTGCACCCTCTGAGCACAGCTGAGCCCACCAGAGTCAGCAAGAGAGGCTCCGCAGCCAGAGAAGAAAGGCAGCCCTGGGGGTCAACCTCTCCCTCGGGACCCTCAGAATTACTCGAGGGAGGAAAGAGGACATTATTAGAGCACTTATGAGAGCAGTTTGAGAAAATAGTGTTTGAGGTTATGTTTCAAATAACTTTATATTTCTGAACATTTACAATTTCCTCCCATCTGCAATTTCCATTATCGTCTGTTTCAAAACAAGTAAATGACAAGGGATTGCATATTTGTCTTCAGAGAACATAAGGAACAGGTAAGACCAAGACCCACTCCACAAACATATTTGGCAGGAGCAGAACAAAACAATGCAGCAGATTGTTGGTGCGGATAAAGGTAACAGACTAAGATTTTAGGTCCTGCGTGAAGAAAGAAAGCAGAGCTTGCAGACCCTGAAGATCCCCAACAGGGCTTGCCAAGAAAAATAATAGAAATATTTTAAACATTGGGATGGGAGAGGGAATTTTCAAATTTTATATAGGAGCAGACTCTATACAACCATTTAGTGCGATTTGTTCTCCCATTCAAACCAACATACTTAATTACAAATAAATAATTCGTATACAGGATTTGGCCAAATAGTAGATTTTTCTTTTAACCTCCTACATACAAACACCTATTAATGGCTTTTGACAAAATGATAATTCCAAGTCCCTATAGGCCCTCTACTGCCAATACTTTAGAGCCATTAGTTGAGTGACTATGGAGGCTTTAAAGTTCTAGAATCACATTTCTTCTGGCATTCAGACCCTTATGGGGATTCAAACAGCTCTGTCCAGCCCTCAAGACCCATTAGGGAGGTGATACTGTGTTCGAATTCAGACTGCAAGAGGTTTCTCTGGCAGGTCAGGAAACCGAGTCCAAAAGCAATGCAACCCCTGAAAGCAGAAGGAGCTGTGCCTTTGTGTCTGGACCCAGCAAAGCACTCAGGAAACATGCAGCCTCCTCTTGCTCTGCCTGGTTTGCCCGAAAGAACCATACTGTTCATGATGAAGGTATCGTTTATGGACGATGCAAAGGCACCTGACTCTTTCTTCTTCGTCTCTAACTTGGCCTTTTCTGCTTGAGTCCTTTGCAGGTCTAGGCAGTGACCTGTGACGGCTGCTGTTCTCCAGTTGAGAGTGGGGACCCTACAGGGCAGGAACCACAGTAGGATCACCTCCATTAAACGCACAAACTTCAGCGTTGGAGAAATAACTCAACAATTGTATACGTGGTCCCTCTGCCAAACAAGATTTCTGTTTTCCTATTCTGTGCTTCCTTCTCCTTCCTAGTTCTCTCCCACCTGTCCGGGCCTCACTTATCTTCTCATGCTATTCCTCCCTTTAGTTGGGCCGCCCAGACCCCGCAGCAGGCTGTCTCCACACTGACACTCAGACCTGGCAGAAATAACAAGAGCCCTCGACTCGCCTTTTTTACTCCTTGGCCTGTAGCTCTCACCCTCCCTGTTTTATGTCTCTTGACTTGCTCCCAGGGAAGTTTTATGCTTTCAGAATGCTCCCACGTTCCTTATCTGTATCCAGTGAGTTAGCTTTCAGAGCCATGAGTTGGGGCTTAAAAATTAATGTGCTCACGTGGCAAAGTTCCCATGTTGATTATGTCGCCTGTTCCTAAAACAGGTAATAAGATAGATTCAGAAATACACAAGGATATTATGGGTAGCGTAGCATCTTCTTCAACTTCTTTCAAACCCCCGTTCTTCCCCAGCTGTGGGAAATAGAACCGCTCTTGGCTTCTGGCTCTCATACAGAATTAGAGCAAGAAGCAGAACATGAGAGACCTACTATGTCCAAAAAGGAATTGGTCAGGATCCAAGAGTCCCCTAAGGATGGGATCTACAAAAAGCTGAGCGATTGATTCCAGCCATCCACTGATCCATCTCTCTGCCTATCTGGCTGGCTCTCTATCTTTTTTACATGTATAAAGGGCGTCGGGCTGTTGAGAATTAAATTTGTCTGCCTGTTGGACAGAGTTTAATTTTCTTGCCCTCCACACTGCCGTCCCTGGGGTTGTATTGGATTCCTCTCCTCTGTCCTACTCTGCGGATCGTAATGATCCCTATCACTTTGTACTGGAATTGTTAGTAGCTATCTGTGTCCCTATAGACCTTAACTCTTAAAGGCAGACTCTTGCTCTCTCCCCACACCTTTGTAACCTGGAAGGCTGCCAAGGGATGCCCCACTGCTAAAGGGGAGAGACTGAGAACGCAGGCAACTGTGAGGATGTGAAAGGGGACATGGAGAAGAATAAGGACTTCAGGAGGGCAGGCTCAGTCCGATGCATCTGCTTTTTGATCAACATAAAGATGACTTCCAGAAAAATCTTACCATCTACTTTAACCGTCTAGTTTTGTTTCAAATTTTAAGAAATAATGATGTAAATAATCATTGAAAAGCATCCTGGTTTAAAAAAGCACAGGATACTTGACAAGTTTGTACCTATTCCTGCATGCCTCTTCTCCAGTTTACTTCCTTCTCTTCTTCTGTTGATGTCAAGGATAAACCTACACAGGAACACTAGGCTGGCTGACTCGTAACACAGTCTTGACGTCTCAAGTGCATCTTAATCCCTCTTATATGAAATCCAGTCTCCTAGAAACAAAGGCAACTGGATTGGACCAGACACCTCTGACACATGCTCACCAGACTCATTCTTGTTTTAATATATGTTTCTTAATTATTCATCAGCAAGACATAGAATAGTTCATATGAGAAGAGATCTCATTTGGATGTTAATTTGCAAAAAAAATCAGGAAGACGTTTGAATCAATTATTTTTGTAAGTTTATGTACATAAAATATCTTCTAAAAGTTCAGAAAAATGGTGAATAAAATCTTCTTGGGAAGAATAATCCACAGGCCATAACCCTGACTTGAAATAATTTTATCACAGTCCATCTTCTGTGAGTTTGTTTAGCAATCTAAAGGGTGGCATTAGACCGCATTATGAACTACTTATATGCATCATTTGAGACGACGGGAAAGTAATTTGAAGAAGTTGGAGCCTGGTGACGAGTTTCCGTTGAAGTTGGGAAGGGGGTGGCAGTAGGAACTGAATTTGAGATAATTGGGGTTCTCTCCAAGGAGTCCAAATATTGATGAAGCTTCCGTGTTGAATAATTAAAGACGCTAACCTCAGAGAAAGATGGAGGGATGTTGTCAGGAACCCCTGGACAATTAAAAAGCCTGTGTCCTGGTCTAACAATCCACTATTTAACTCCGTCTTCCTGTTCCCCTCTTTGCTCCTACCTCTGTACTTGCGGTGTCCCCCAGTGTAGGCACTGAGAAGGACACCTGAAAGCCTGGAGAATGGAAGAAAACCTGCTTAGGGAACTTGACTCTGGCTGCGTCCTACACTACAGTTGTAAAACCTCCCTCTTCCTGTCTGAGGTGCCCTTCTGGAGAGCGAGGGTAACAAGGATCCCTCTCCCAAGGGTGTTCAGGAAATCAACAAATGTTTGCCCAACTCCTTGAAGTTTATAAGCTCAGCATCTGGGTAAAGTCCAATTAATGCCTCCCTAGGAAGCCCTTTCCTAGGAGAAAAATGCAACTCTGGGCCTGGCTTTTCCTTCCCATTCATTCCAATCTCTGCTATTCGGCTCATGAGAACTTTAGTCTGGTTAATCACGCCCCGCCTGGAATATTCTCCCAGGATCTACTACCAAGAGATGTCAAAGTCCATTTCCAGTGTTCCACATTTGGCCTGGGTAACCCTTACTCCAATCTAAAGTGCCTCTTGGCAAAGCTGTGTGGGCCAGGGGACTTCTAATGGAAAGGAGAGGGAGATGTGCTCATTTCTCATGCCAGTCCCCAGAGTACCACGTTGTCCTGGAGGCATTCTGCAGCCAGTCCAGCAGAGCACCTAGAGTTTGTAATAGAGAATGGAGAGCGTGGCCATGGTGGCCTGGGAAACAAGGTCAAAGGCATGACCTCATCTTAACTAATTACATCTGCAATGACCCTATTTCCAAATAAGGTCACCTTCTGAGGTCCTGGGGGTTAGGACTTTGACATATGAAATTGGAGGGGACACAATTCAACCCATAACAACATCGAAGTTGGTGATTCCCAAATCCTGGTCCAGGGCTAAGGCTGATGGCAACTGCAACCTCCATGGCAGATAAATCTCTCCCAGATGAAGTCTTGTCCGCTGTGGTCCCGGTCTCACTAGGTGACCCTGGCTCTTGTAGAGAGAGCTATCTGCCCCCCTTCCCATCCCTTCCACCGGCCAGACACCTGGTCTGCCCCTGCCTGCTCTCCCCCAGCCCAGAGAGAGGACAGGAGAAGCAGCGTTGCGGGGAGAATGGCTCTTGTTTTTGACTTCTCTTGGCCCACTCAGAATTTGGACCCAGCTAAGGTGGGCCAGCAGAACATCTTTCCTGGGTGCCAACCTCTTATATCACAGGATCTCTTCCAATTACTGAAAATGAAATAATACAAAGACAATTGTATTTACCAGGATGAGTGGGATTGTGCAGTCCTCGGAGAGCTTGTTCAAATAACAACAGATAATCAGTCTCCCTGATTGTCTTCAGAGGAGAACAGATCGGTAACTAAAGGATTTGGGTAATGCCAAATAGGGTTTTTGAGGTTGGGGCACCATTTAATAGCTCAGATCATCAAAGCCAGACTGAGTTCTACTACCAGGTTCCTCCTCTGACCTTCCTCTACTCAGTAACAAGCACCCTGGGACTTCCTTCGTGGTCCAGTGGGTAAGACTCCGTGCTCCCAATGCAGGGGGCCCGGGTTCGATCCCTGGTTGGGGAACTAGATCCCGCATGCCACGCCACAACTAAGAAGTCCGCATGCCACAACTAAGACCCAGAGCAGCCTAAATAAATAAATATTTAAAAATAATAATAATAACCACCCCTCAAAAAAGGCTGAGTGTAAGTATTACCAGTGTGAATGTAGTTCCAACTTATGTCATAGCCTCAGGTACCCCAATTACCACCCCACACAGGATATTCCAAGTTCAGTGAAATAATACCGGGTATGATGTTTCCATTTGCATGGAAATCACTATGAGAGAATGGATTTTTCGCACTGAATCTGATTTTTAAATGTACTTCCTAGAAGCTGGACATTTGGGCTCCACTCCATATCATAGAACATAAATCTTCAAATCAACAAACTTGCAACAAGAAAACAAGTAGCTAAAAGGTGACATGATTAACCAAAATTGTACTTAATCGTTCTACATTCAACAATTTTAAATCTATCTTTCTAAACACACAAATGGGTTTATAGTTATTCACCACAGGGCTTAGGAAAGATGGTCCTGCTTCCTACCCTCTAGGGTTATGTTGTCCTTTCATATGTGAAACGATGATGAGAAGAAATGATAGTTTGTTTTTAATGTCCTTACTTGTCAAAAATAAAAACTGGCAATCTTAGTGATCTGTCCCCTCCTCTATACACACATACACTCACTTATTTTTTTTCTTCACTGGGCTCTGATATCCAGACATCTGTAAACACTGGCCAAAATAAACGGAAACAAAAACCCAGAGATGGTTCAGATGATACTCTCTACTGTCAAAAAGACTTCAGTAAGTATGAGGAAGTGAGTAAAATACTAGACCTGATCAAGACATTCCTCCTGAACACACAGCCCTGCAGAACTCCAAAAACATCGTTTCTCAACCCCATCTAAAACGGGATCTGTCTGCGATGCACGGGTCTTTATTTCTGCCCTTTGTTCCTTGCTGCTACCATGAGCTTTATGTACACTATTTATTTCTCTCTGGACTGCTGGCCGGTGAGTAGACTGTCTCAGACTGTCTAGAGAGCAGGAAGCAGATGGAAAATAAATACAGTTGAGGAGCTCTGGGGGCAAAGCTACAGACAGGACAAGAAAGCCAAGAAATAAACAAACAGGAAGGAGACTGATCTTTCTGCCTTTCATCCCTGGCTCTGATAGATAAGACTTAAACAGCAAGACGTCGACTGGGCTCAGTTTCAAATTCTACCCAGCTTTTACTCCGGGGTAGTTTTTCCCTTTGAAAAAAATCTATCTCTGCATTTTTTTTAAAAGGATGATCAAAATAAGCTCTTAATAAACGATTACAACTCATTTCAAATGCTATAGCCATTATTACATCAGAGACATATAATAACGCAAGAAGCAGAAATCAACTTCAGCACAAACACTGCACGTGTATACAGTGCACATGTGTTAAAGGTAGAAACACTGACTTAGATGAATCTTACATGTATTGAAGCAGGGCCCAAGTCTTGGAATGATTCTGAAGTGAATGGAAACCCTGACTGTACTGCCTTCATCATACTTCATGTGTCTACTGTTCCTCATTCTTCCCTTTCCTCTTGTCAAATCCAGCTTTAATGACAGAATCTAAAACCAATCATTTACACCCCAATGTTTTTTAGTCTGAGCCTCTGTTTCCTCATCTGCAAAATGAGAACAATACCAAAAATACCTTCTTCGGAGGATTACTGTGAAGCTTGACTGTGGTAAATGGAAAGCTCTTGGAACAATGGCCAACACTAGCTAATATTAGTCCTTTCACTGTATGGTCAGAAATTGTTAACGTGGACATATATATGTTCCTTGATACTAAATAAATGAAATTTTAAAAGTAACTGGCTCAACAGAAAATAATAAATAATTTAAGAAACCTCTCATTTCTTAAGGTCACCATCTTTTTACAGAAGTCTCTCTCCATGATCATTTTATACCATGTAAGACTATCTTGGTAACATTTTTTTAAGTATAGTGTTTCAAAGAATCTTCAGGAAAAAATACATATAGGACAAGAAAGTCTTTTAAATTTTAATATTTTTTTCCAATATAGGCAATTATCACCTGTTGTTACTAATCTAAAACCTCAATTCATTTAGTATATTCTGATTCAATGCATGCCTTACTTTCTATAAAATCTGTTTCAATCTCTATTATCCATTTTAAAATGTTATTGAAGAGGAAGTTTTTTGAGCGGAAGGAATGACATTCAATGAGTTAGCAAAGGGTGAAAATAGTTGACTTCATCTTAAAATAATGTTTACAACACTTCACAGCTACAATATGGCACAGTGGCCAACAAGAAGGAACCCATGCCTATTAGACAACGTTTTCTGGCTTTGGCAAGTCGTGTGTCTTACTGTCACTCTCGGCAATTCGACAAGATACACTTCGATCTTACCTCAACCCAGTGCATTTAAATGTCAAAGGTATCATAAGGATTGTAAGGGGAGAGAGGAAGGGTGAGAAACTCTTGAACCCCTACAATCTCCCAGTATAAGTGGTATCTTGCTTGGTCTTCACAAATAAGGCTAGCAGAAGGCAAAGATTAATTCTGACTTAAATTAACTGCATTTTCATTTTGCATTAAATATAAACTTGTTACAGTAAAAATAAATTTTCTTATATTTTAATTTGTGACTGTGAAAGAGCAAAGTCTGAGCAACAGCGCAATGAGTATTCCCTGCCTGAGGGAACGGGCTTTTACTGAACACTCAGGTCACCCATGGCTTCCCATCTCGTCCTTCAGGTCAAATCATAAAGCTTCTCGGTACGTCTCTTCTGCAAAGCTCAGATCAGAATATTTAACTACAAAGGGTAGTCTATAGATTAACTGTCAAGGGTTTTGAGACTCTTAACTGCTTGATAAATGCTAATGAGACAGGTCGAGGAAGCTGCTGTTATTTGCTCACCAAACATGAGGACTATTCTATCCACTCTGTGTAACCGCCGTAGGTCTCGTTATTTACAGAGGCTAGTTTTTCACTTGTATTGCCACTCTACATTGTCCTCCAAAAAACCATCGTGTTTTAATTATAAAGTCTTAGTTTTCAACCACCACTGCTGAGTCAATCTTTAGGGTCTGTGTTATGATCAGAGGGAAGGTAATCTGCCTAAAGCCTTGGATTTGGCTGGGAATCACCAGGCATCTCAAGCCTGTGAGTTGTAACAAAGACATTTTCATAGTTACTTTAAGGAAAGATCAGCTAGGAAGCTGGGAAGAAAAACCAGGCTCAGGGGGAAGAGTAGGATGATGACTATCTTCTAAGCCTCAAATTAAATCCAGCAGTTGGGCCAAAGACCTTATAAGTACTTTAGAAGAGACTTGAGAAAATATAGACTTTGCAATTTCTTTGATTCCCATCTCTCTGACTCTAAACGTATTTGAAACACACTAAGAAAAATAAGCGTTACAAGCATCCCTGTCCTAAGGAAATAAACAAAGCCATGCTGCATTTACCCAACTTTTCACTGGGAGAAAGAAAATAAAGACTACTTTAATATGGGGCTACAAAATGTCCAGCTCCTTCCCCACCTTGGTCTTGATTCACTCGGAGTTCCTGAGAGGGTCCTTGAACCTATATCTCCATCACATTCCCCCTGTACCTGAAAAAAAAGGTAATTAAAACAACTCTCTCCTACCTCACAAGTAAGTTGTAAAGATTAGAGCATGGAACTTCGAAGATGAAAGGCTCAATATAAATTCCAGCATTATTGTCAAGACATCAGTGTGAACTGCCAGAAATGTGCTGCTTAAGCAATTCCTACCTGTCAGCAGATCTACACTAGGATGACCTTGATCTTCAGAGGGAAGGGCAGCAGTGCCTTGGACTGGGAAACACAATATCTCAGAGCCATTCCTTGTTATAATACCACTTAACTGTCCATACCGGCTAGTTCACCATAAATATTAACTGCTACAATTTAATGCATACCTGCTACTCTCCCCCACCAGCCCCCGGACAAGAAATAAATATTTATCCTGCCCCTAAAATGTGCAAGGCTGTGCCTAGGGCTTGAAATAGAGAAATTAAATAATATACTGTTCTTACCTCTTCAGAGCTCATGTGAAAATAGGAGACCCATGCGTTCTCTGCGTCACCTAGGGAGAACTGAGTCTGCTAAAGCTTAGAGCATCCCAAAGAAAGATCCTCCGCAAACAAAAACTACCCAGCAACTGTGTAGCCGACTTCCATCAGCGATGACTGAATTTGCCACGTACTGTGTGACAAATTCAAATTTTGCCATTTTTTTCCTGTTCTCAAATCGAAAAGATATCAGTGATATTTGACTCTACAACTGCTCCAAATTCGCACTGAAGATATTTTTAAAGGGGCTAAGATGAAAGCTCCACTGCTCTGCTCTTAGAATCAGCAAGCTCGAAGGGGTCCTTCAACCCAGAAGACAAATGCTCACACCATTGGCCGCTGACTAGCCTCGAGATGATTTTCAGCATGGCCAGGGGTATAGAGAACAGATTAGTGTGTGTGTGTGTGTGTGTGTGTGTGTGTGTGTGTGTGTCTGTGTGTGTGTACGTGTATGTGTACGTGTGTGTGTACGCACACACCAGGGACAGGTAGCATGCCAACTTGCCCTACCCTGCCTTGGGTCCCTGCCTTCCTCCTATTTGGTGGTGGGTAAACGAATGACAAGTTTGGGTGCTGCCTCAGAAAACTCATCAACCTCAGCCTGAGTCACTTGAAGCAGCTGTCCCAACCCTGTTTTAAAGGTCACCAGGCCCTGACCTCCTTTAGAAACCTAATTCCAACATCTGACCCATTTACAGTTGGGAAAACCTTCCCTAGGTGGAAACAGAGAATAACAGTTCAGCTCATTTTCTAGTAATCTAGAGCTAATTGTTGTCACACCTTTAATTTTCCAACCTCTATCATGAGAGTCTGGCTTTCCTCAAAGGACATTTAATAATTGTTGATTTCATTCTCCAAAGTCCCTCCAGTTTTTTCCATGTGTCTTTTTAAAAATACAGATTTAAGCTAGCTAGGAGAATGTGGATATACATTTCCTCATCTATAAAATGAGACAAGATGATTCCTAGGGTTCCTTTTGCTAAGGATCTTAATTCTTGAGAAACTCTATACCATAGTCTAAAGCAGCAATCGGCCAACTTTTTCTATAAATCGCCAGAGAGTAAATATTTTAGACTATGTGGCCATAGGGTCTCTGTTGTAACAGCTCAGGAGGGCCATTGTAGGGGAAAAACAGCCATAGACAGTACATAAGCAAGTGAGTGGAGCTGTGTGTCAATAAAGTTTTATTCACAAACTCAGGTGGCGATTGGATTTGGCCTATAGGCCATAGTTTGCCAACCTCTTGTCTAAGTTAAAAAAACAATCTCCCATCCTGTATGTTCATACCACCCTTCCTGTCCCCGTGTTCAGGCTCAGATTTTCTGAAATGACCCACAACCATTCAGCAATCAGTGGACTTAAGAATTCCTCAACTGCCTGTGTATATAATACACACACGTGCACAGGGAAGGGGTAGAGAGCCAAACTTGGAAAGCAGCATGTCTTTTTGTTTTGTTTTTACATCAGTCCATTCCTGACCTTCAGGATGAGAAGAGGCCTACATTTTTGTTTACTGTGTTTTGTCATGAGACTCAATTTTTTAATTGCCTGGGCCACATTTGTCAACAGCTATGACAATACAGTTAAGGAAGTTAAGGAAGAAACTTCCTCCTGCTTAAAGGACAGTCTGCAGACCAAGAGCCTCAGCATCATATGAGAGCGTGTTAGAGATGCTGAATCTTGGGCCCCACCCCAGATCTACTGAATCAGGATCTGTATGTGAATCAGACCTCAGGTGAACATTCCATTTGAGAAGCACCGTTGTATGTGATGTATTAGTCAAGGTCCTGGCAAGAAACGGTCATTAACCACAGGTGGAACGAAAAGAGAGGTGTGGCCAGGATGAGGTGAACACACAGGGATGCAGAGGAACCTCTGGGCTAGCAACAGCTGTAGCCATTACAATCCCTGGGGCTGAGGGGACACGAAGGAGAGAGAGTGATGCTTGAACCCAGTTTGTACTAGAACCGTCGAGGTGAGGCTGCCTGGTAGAGCTGTCTCCAAAGAGGAAACAGCAACTTCTAGAGACACATCACTAAAGCAGGGACAGAATAAACACTACCCCAGCCTCTCTTTCCTCCTGCCACCCATCCTCTTGCTGGTACCTCCTATTGGCCAAACCCAACCAGGAGACAGAGTGCAAGGAAGCCCAGAAGGGGTGGTCCTCAAGGGCCAGGCTCCCAGGACACAGAGCAGAGAATGAGGGACAGTGGGAGAGAAGAACCAGAACAGCCAGCTAGCACTTCCAGTTGGGGTTCACTTCCCCCCGGGGCTCTAAGCTGGTGTCCCACCAGCTGGTGGCTCCCATCTGCCCTTGTCTCCTTCACATGTAGCTCCACGTCATTGGCTGACACTGGAATGTTGGCTTTTCCTTTCATTCAGAATTCAAAATTGCTCAACTTCTATTACTGTCCAAATTTTTAAAAACTATATATCTCCATACCACCTCAAGAAAACCACACCTCAAAACCACTTCTTTTTCACTGTCATCCCCACCTCCCAATAAAGTTAAAACACGCCTGTTTTATGCCATCAAAGCACCCAGTCTGTGGGGAGGACCGCCTGCCTTGGCCAGCAAGGAGTTTGGCTCAGAAAGCCAACTTCCCTCTCTCTTCTCCTTGGAGCAAATTCCCAGAGATGGTTTCCAAACAAGACTTCCCTTTCCTTCCTGACAGGTACAGTGGATCAAGTTATTTCTTAGCAAAACATAAGAACCGACAGTGTTGAAAAGAGTGAAAGAGGAGGCAATAAATAGACACATGATGAAGAGTTTGCCTCTTAGTCACCCTGTCCTTAGGCAAATAACTTACTCGAGCTTCAATATGTAGAATGGAGATACTATATACATATATTGCAGATAACAATAGTACCTACCCTACACATTCGAAAAGAAGAAAACAGCAGTGCAGTATAAGGTTAAAATGAGATGATGCAGAAAAAGCACTTAGCTGGCCTAATAGCTGTAATTACTATTACTTCTGTTAACATTGAGCAACATTTCAAATGCTACCAGAAGAGTCTTTGCATCACCCAAACCCAACCTCCACTTCTGGATTATTGGGAAAGGGCCCATCAAATATGTAATCTTTACTCAGGGAACAGCGTGTCTGCCCCTTTTTCTATCATGCCAATCTGAGTCATGTGGACAACCTAGAAAGAAACCACAGGACCCTCCTCTTCTCTCTTCTGGGTCTGATAACAGCCCTGGGGAGAGCGTTCCCTTCATCCTAGCCTTCCAGCCTCATCCAATGGGCTGGCTCTTCAGAGGTCAGTAAAACCAAAACACCCCAATCCCCACCAGGCCACCCAGCCATCTCAAGGAGAAAGAGCAAGCACTACGTCACTTCCTATTCTTTTTTGGGTTCCCATCCATTTTCTGCTAGGACAGGCTTTTATGTGTGGGAGTTGAGGAGGGCTGTTGACAGGGAAGAAAATGCTAGGGTTAGATGTTACCTCCATATACCCTCCCTGTCTTTTCTGTTTTCAAATGACTCTTACCAACCATTTATTTGCCAACACCTTACACCTCCCTCTAAAACTCCTATTAGTATATAATCTTGTAGTCACCTATATTCCTTGCCTAAAGACATGACAGCAAAGTAGGACAGATAAAGTTTTATCTGGTGTTTTGTTTTGGAAGCACTGTATTACACAGAAGGCAGACAAAGCAGTACTTGGGGTACATGCATAGCAAAACAAAGCAAATGAAAAAAAGAAGAAGAAAAGAAAGGAAGGAAGGAGGGAAGGAAGAGGAAGGAGGGAGGAAAAGATGGAGAGAGGGAGAGGAGAAGAATACTATGAAATAGTCGCAACTTGATATTTCAAAACTGTTCTGAATTAATCATCAGGGCAAAAAAAAAATCTTGTTGGAGTTCCTTATACCTATTTCGTGCTTTAATATTATCTTTGTTTTAAATTATATTAGAGGAGGTACTTCCTTTCTCACAATGCCTGCACACAAAATTATTTTTAAAGAAATACAACCTGGGTTGCCCAGGAAGTCTGGGCAGGTATGATGTAGACCTCTAGGAATCCCGACTGCCCCACCACACGCAGGCACAGAATGGCAAGATGACTCACTAGAAATCACTCAAAAAGCCAGCCAAGTGCTCAGGGCATCTGGCCATCAAATCTATGTTTATTCCACCCAAACAACAAACTTCCATTCCCAAGGTAAACGGGTGGTGTTTCTTTTTCAAAAGTTCAACACAACTATCGGCCACAAAAATTACTTCAACCAAGAGGAATCAGACTGCTTGCTTTGTTTCAATCCAAGCCTCCCCTTCAGAGTACCTGCTACCTGGAGGTCACATACTTCCCAGGACAAAAAGTGGGACTCAGTGTGTATACTGATTTTGCATACATTTCAAAATCCAGGGACCCAGCACAACTCCAAGGAATTGCCACAGTCACCGAGTTTATTTGATAACTTTTGTAAATACACATTTGACTCATTAAACATGTTTTCTTTCCTGGACTAGTGTGCGTGAGTCACAGGAAGAAATTACTTAGTGGGCGGGTGTACTTTAGTGCTGTTTAAAGAAGATTTTCTCACCATTACTTGGAAAGAGGGAGGTACACAGGATGGGAACCACACTGATAAGTAATCTCCTTCAACAATTTTTGTGGATCTTTGGACTTTCTGTGTGTGTGTACCCTTAACCAAAAAGTCAATGCAACCTGTGGGAAAACCAGCAGACCTTGATTCCATGTTATTTTTTAAAATATTTTTTATTGTGGTAAAACATACATAAATAATTTTTACCATTTTAACCATTTTTAAGTGTATGGTTCAGTGGCATTAAGTTCAGTCACAGGGTTCTGCAGCCATCATCACCTTCCATCTCCAGAACTTTTTCATCTTCCCAAACTGAAACTCTGAACCCATGAAACAATAACTCCCCATTTCCCCTCTCCCAAATCCTGGTAACCACCATTATACCTTCTGTCTATGAATGTGACTATTCTAAGTATTTAATGTAAATGGAATCCCACAATATTTATCCTTTCGTGTATGGCTTACTTCACTTAGCATAATGTCTTCAAGGCTGAACACGTTGTAGTATGTATCTGAATTTCATTTATTTTTAAGGCTGAACAATATACCACTGCACATACAGACCACATTTTGTTTATCTGTTCATCTGTGGAAACACATTTGGGTTGTTTGCACATTTTGGCTGTTGGGCGTAATGCTGCCATGGACATGGGTATACGAACATCTGTTCAAGTCCCTGCTTTCCATTCTTTGCGGTATATGCCCTCCATCTAACTTTAGCTTTACCAAAATGCCTTCCTCCATCAGAGAAGACTGTTCTCTGAACATACAGTGTGTCCTTGAGAGAGCTGTCATCAGCCTGGTGAGAGAGAAAGCAGGAAGGTCCTCGTCACCATCGGCTAACTCAACCCTGGCACCAGCAGAGCGACAGATGTGGCAGTCAAAGCACCCCATGTTCTTACTTTAGTACTTTTTAATGTTACAGATTTTAAATCCCTAGGGTCGTCTTTGAAAAAATTTATGGTGTGACCTTCCAAACAGCAGTTTGGTAGCCAGTGAAACGACGGCCAGGCTGAGTAGAGAAGGACATCTCAGGTGGACTCCTGGGTGTTTGGTGCTCAAAGGGAAAAGGCCAGAGGAGGCTGAATGGAGCTTCTCTGATGAAGTCATCCAGAATGGAGAGTAAAAGACCAGAGAGGAGCAAAGATAGTGGCTCCCAGATGGAGGAGAAACAGGACTCCCGTGGAGCGAGGGACAGGCCCTCTATGGCATCCTGGGGCACAGAAATCCAACTGCAGGTCTAGAGTAACCAAAAGTATGGAATTTACAGTGCAGCCTCTAGAGAAGCATCGTCCAGGTCCGGAGAGAAGACAGGAAGCAAAATCCCTAGTGAGAAGCCAGCAAGAGAAATGACAGCTTTTGCAGGAGCTCAGCTGAAGGCTCAAGGAAGGTACAACTGGTGTCTGAACAGAAAAGACTCCCCTACTGGTTCCACAGGTCAGGTAAGGGGCTGAGGGCCCTGTCAAATCCCAGGCCTCAAGAGTAGAAGTTACGTGGAGTCTCCAGAAGGTCTTTGGGCCCAGGAGACCCAGCACAGAAGATGGGAGAGGAGTGAGTACACAAAGTAGTGTACACAAAGGAGTGAGTACACGCGGCTTCCCACCAATCACCAGGCCATGTGAGCTGAACACGACTAGGCAGAGTTCTTTCTCGGATGAGTCACAGCCCACTCAGGTTCAGTCACCTACAAGCCAACTGTTCACCCCAGGCTTCAGGAGACCACGGTGTAAGGGAAGAAACAGGGGAGGAAAGTGGCTGGAATCAAGGAGTTGGGGATAAAAGGACACTTCCCACATTCCCTCACATCCCATTCTCACCTTCAGTTGGTATCATCAAAGGGTGACAACCAGATCTTACCAAGCCAGAAATGGCAGACACGCTTCCTTTTGATCCGTTTGAAAATTCCCCATCTGGCACTGATTTCACTAGTTCCCTGAACCAGGGGTTGAGTTCTCCCTCCACGCTAGGCCCTGTACCCACAGCTAAGACACAGATGTGAAGGAAGCACACATCCAATGAGGAGACAAAGAATTACAAGGGCAATTACAAAAGAAAGTGACCAGGGCTATAAGAGAAAGAGATGTGGGGTGAATTAAGGGCACACAGGAATCTCTAAACCAGGAGGCGTATACAACCCAGAGAATCAGGACAATTCAGCAAGTTTGTATTAGTTTCCCATTTCTGCTGTAACAAGTTACCATAAACTTACTGGCTTTAAAACAACACAACTTTATCTTAGAGTACCAGAAGTCAAAAAATGGGCCTCAGGGGGCTATAATCGAGGTGTCAGCAGGGCTGCAATCCTTCTGGAGGCTCTATTGGAGAACCCATCCCTTGCCTTTTTCAGTTTCTAGAGGCCGTGTGCTTCCCTGGCTCATGGCCCCCTCTCAACAATGGTATCACTGACCTCTGTTCACACTGTCACATCTCCTTCTCTCTGGTCCTCACGCTCCTGCTTTCCTCCTTGTAATTACATTGAACCCACCTGGATAATCCAGGGTAATCTCTGATCGCAAGATCCCTGAACTTAGTCACATCTGCAAAGTCTCTTTGCCATGCAAAGTAACACATTCAGTTTCCAGGGATTAGGACATGGACATCTTGAGGGTGCCAGAGGGGAGTATCATTCTGTCCACTGTGAAGTTAATTCCTAAAAAATGAAAAACACTTTGCCTAAGTAGATCATATCATTTTTCTCCTCCTGAAAAGACTATCCTCCTTTTTTCTTGATCTTTTTTTTGCGGTACGTGGGCCTCTCACTGTTGCGGCCTCTCCCGTTGCGGAGCACAGGCTCCAGACACGCAGGCTCAGCGGCCATGGCTCACGGGCCCAGTTGCTCCGCGGCATGTGGGATCTTCCCGGACCGGGGCACGAACCCGTGTCCCCTGCATCGGCAGGCGGACTCTCAACCACTGCGCCACCAGGGAAGCCCAATCTTTTTTTTTAATGGCAAAAAGAACTCACACAAATTTTCTATTTGAAAATGTGCTGCATGTCATCTGAATGACATATTAAAATATTGTGGATAACATCAGCACACATCAGATCCTTCTGCAAAGCCTATGTTCCTTTTACCATTTACAGTTTCTCCAAAATGTTTCTACAGTAAGTAACTCCGATTCTCTGATTCTCCAAATGCTGATTTTTCTCATATTCTGGTCTCATCACTCCTTTTCTCTTAAGGTAGAAACTAGGGAATCCCCTAAGCAGACCTGACTTTTCATGAGCTCATAAAACATATATTAGTCAGTTTCACTTTCTAAATTAGTCATAGGAATAGAATTCACAACTATTTCCTGAAACTCTTTACTTGTATCTATAAAATCACGAGTTGAGAGTCTTGAGTCTTCTGATGTTTTATTATTGTATTTCTACAGTTGTGGTGTGGGCTGGTGGGAGGGGGGAGTAAAACTGTAATCCACGCTGGAACCAGGGATAAACTTTGCTCAGCCTCACGCAGATTATTAATGGTATAACCTGGACGTAAAACCTCAGCCTCTGGACTCCAGAGCCAGTACTCTTCACACTAACCGGGCTATCTTTTCCATGTCATTCTTCTCCTCGAGATAGAAAATTTGGGAGGAATACAATTAAGTTTAAATACTTGTCCTGATTTTCCTCTTCATTGAAAACCTCCCACCAATACTAATAATTGGTGTTCCATGAACAGTCCTTCCTGTTGGTGGATGTTTGACTGTGAAATACAAACAAGCTTCAACAAGAGGACAGAGAATATGTAATCAACGTACCTTGGCTCATGTTCAGCACGGCCATGCCTCTGGCACTTGGTATCTTTGCAGAAAATGGATATCGGAAAGGAAGATCGCACTTCATTTAAAAGCAGAACAACAGATGTAGGGACGACGGTGTCAGTGAGAATCAGTTACATATATGATGAAAGTCTTTGTGAATCTCAAATAATGGCAAGATGGCAATCCTTCGATTTCTCTCTAGAAGTCCCCAGAGCGGCTCTCCCAGACCCCCTCCCCCTCCAGTCTCTCCCTCCCAGCCAGATGGCCGCAGCAACTACTACAGAGAGGAGATCAAGGCCAGCCACCACCAGCTCCCGTGACGTTCCTCCTCCCTGCCTCATAATCACTCTTCCTTTCACTCGGCTTCTCCTGCTTCCCCCTTGGTTGTCATGCCCTCATCTTTGTTCAACTGGCTGCCCCCTTCAATCCACTGGCAACATTAAAACCCAAAGTCCTCAGCATAGTGTGAAACTAAGAAGCCCTCTCCTGCCTCACTGTGCTCTCCACTCCTGCCATACTACTCACTAAGAGCTCTCCATTCCTTTGCACCCACTGTTTTCTCTGCCCGCAAGGCCATTCCTCTATTCTTTGCCTGGAGAACTCCTAATCATCCTTCAAAGCCCCACTCAGCAGTGACCCCCGTAATGCTGTTCCTGACCAACAGCCCTCCTCAGTAAAGGGTCATACTCTTGCTCTGTGCAGCAGGAGCCCCAGGCTTTCCTCCTGGAGAGCTCTTGGCAAGAAACCTTAGCTTTATCTGTCCACCCCACTCCCTGTCTCCCTCCAAAAGTTCCCAGACTGAGAACTCTTTAACAGAAGAGTCCTCTCCTTTTATCTTGAAATCTCCAGCACTTACCACAATCCTCGATACTTAGTAGACAGCCAGCAAATGTTTGAATGATTGAAAGTATGTTCAAGTCTTTCCATAAAAAAAGAAAGGAAACACAACCTATCACTCTGCCCTTTCTGGAACGGTTCTCTACTCCTACATCTTTGTTTCCCTTTCTCACTAAATTCTCAGAACCCTTGCCTCACCCTCTGCAAGAGGATACCTTCATCAACTGACCCCTGGATCTGCTTTACGGATGCTAGATTATTTCTTAGTCACCTCGTCAATATCTACAGTCAATCCTGGCTGCTTCTCATGTCCATTCTCCCTGCCCTTCTGGGCATGTGATGGCTTTTACCTTCCTGCCTTTTATGTCACTGCCTTCTATTTTAAGTCGAGAGCTGACTCCCCATCTCTTCCAGCTTCTCTGTCTCGCAAGCATTCTCCTTCCCCAATTCCCCCCACCACCACCTTCATAAAGATGCTAGCCTCGGCCACACTCCAGAACCTCAGTGTAGACAGCCTGGGAACATATGTGAATTGAAACAAGCCTCTGGAAACAAGACAGCAATTCAAAGAAGTAATGCGTGAACGCACAGAGCTCCGGGCCTTAGCCCTCCATGAGCGCTGCCGGACCCCATCCTGGTCGAGCTCCCTCCAAACCAGCCACCCTGCTCCCATTTCCCTGCCCTTTAATTCACGCTAAGCACCGCTGCTATCATAATATGTCTAACGAAGAGTGTCAATTCCCAGGTTAAAAGCCCTCAGCGTGCTGCCCTACTACAGTCATAAAAAGGAGGGGCTCCTCAGAGCAAAATGAGGAAGATGGAGGCAGCAAGGGCAGCAAGGCTTCCATTACATTTCATTTCTTCAACTTAAAGCGCTGCGTTTCTGAGATGATGTGCCTCCTGCCTTCTATATTAAAATGCCCTTTCTGTAATGAACCCGTGGTCATTTTGCTTTGTTTCTTTATGTCAGTATCCTTATTTGGGAAAATACAGAATTCATAGCTGTAATTGGCCTAAATTTCGTTTTTTTGGAAATTACATTAACTAGTCCGTTATCCCAGATTTCTACAAGGGACCAAGTGGCCTCTGCATGCTTACCACATTGGATGAAGGCCTTCCTACCACTGATAGAATTTTAAAAGAAAAAACAGGCAGAGACAAAAAGATGTTTGTTTATAACATAGACCTCCTTGAGATGTTTGCAGCCCCCAGGTTCTTTTCAAGAAGGTATATGTCCCCATATTGATCACTCAAGAGACGGACATTTTTCTCTGCCGTGAATCGTCTCCTGTTTTATATTTGGAAATAACGCATTCAGCAAGAAATGAGATTCCTTTGACTCCCATGTCCATCAGGAGGCCGCAAATGTCCAGACAACCCTTAGGGCCTTTTTGTTTACTCACACCTTCAATTTTTTAGTTATTATTTGCCTTTAGTTTGCCTTTAAGTTTTGTAGACACACACATACTGACTGTCATCAAACACACCACACACACACACACACACGCACGCACGCACGCACACAAACACACTTTAAAGCAAGCAATTCATCATTTCCTCCCCCAAGACCATATTTTACAGTCAGAAGCCAATTGTCAGCACACATGCTCCTAAATAAACTGACACGCATACCAGCTAACAGATCAATTTGCATGGAGAAGGCGTCGTAGGAAGGAAACCTGTGTTCCCAGATTTCCCAGGCAGGTGCTCAGCCTGTTAACATAAAGATCAGTCCTTCCGTCCAACCCCCTGGGAACACTGCCCAAAATTACTTACAATTACAAACATGGTTGATGCTAAGATAGTTCTGCCAAAGGAGACCCTGGTTTCCGCAAGGTAACGTAAGAAGAGCTCAGCTCAGGAGGGGCCAGTATGAGCTTTTCGAGGGGGGCGGCGGGGGGTTGTGGTCTTGCATCTGACTTTTCTAATGGAAGACAATCGTGCACCCGTGCTTCACGCTTTCAAGTTCCCTTGCTGGTGTCATCCATTGTTCTTCCTCTACCCCCTGTAAGTGGGAAAGGTTATGAGTCCCAGGGAAACTGAGACCTGGTAGAATTAATGTGTTCAGAGGAGTGAAGGCTTCCCACGTGCACACGCGCTCATTCGCGGGCCCCTCCCTTAGCATTTGGAGCTCCTGGGATCCCTTCCTTCCCTTATATCTCTAAGCTAGTCTCTGAGCCCATGCTGCCAGCCCTTCTGAATGGCATGTCCAGCTCCCCTATAAATCACTTCATTGAGGGAACGGATCATGGTAGTATGCTCAGAGCTCCAGAAAAGGGCAACTTATGGTCTGTTTTTTTACTCCACTCCACAAGTTCCTCGTCCTTAGAGCAATAATAGAAAGGCTTAGCATGAGGGGAGGGGAGAGATTTACATGACAAAATATTAGACTTCCAAAATTCAGAAGAAGAATCTACCAACAGTGTTCTATGTTTAGTTTTAGTTTCCCTAAACAATGATCGTCCACACTGTTTTCCAAATAGGATTTACAAAAATATCAAAGGCAGTGGCTGCAAACCAGCCCTGCTGTTTGCCTGCTGGGTCCTCAGTGAGGAGAGGAGGTGAATCCGGTGAAGTCTGCCCCTGGGAAATGGGCTGGAGGAGGAGGGTGCTTCCCTGGGAATTGGTCCCCCCAGCTCAGCCTCAAGGCCCAACAGAATGGCCGAATCCCAGCAGGGCAGTGACCCTTTGTTTTTACCTATCCGTCATACTGTAATCCTTCAGTAATCCCACCTGTTTTCAAAGACACCCTCCTCATTGTTCTTAACTCCCACTCCACCCCACCCCCCAGAAAAAGGATTAGACTCCCGCTAACCCAGCAAGTCTCTGTTCCGGCACCTTAAGAAGTAAAGGATTTCCCTTCCCTTCCGAAACAGGAGCAAGGCCTTCCCCCCCTGCAGGGGACATGGTCCCATTCTGCAGCTTTTCTGAACAAAGACCCAACTGTCTGCACAGTACGGGAGACTCTCCCTCCCTGGAGTTCACAGCACACCCTCCTACAAACCCAGACATGCACAAAAGTTCCACATTTCACCGCAGGAAGCAAGGTCGGTGGTTTCTGGCATCGTTCATCATTTTGAAGTAATTATTCTTAAAAAGGAAAAACAAAACAGGGATGCAGTTTAAGTCATGCCCAATAAAAATGCGCACTTCTCCTCAAAATCGCATTTCCCTGATTCCATGTGGGACGGTAAGAGCTCACTGTACTGACAGAAGCTGGGGAGAAAAGAATGTTTCCTCCTTAATTAGAACTCCGACAGATATTTGGGACGTGGCTTGGTCAAAGGAAACATCTTAGAGGGAGGTTCAGATTGAGGAGGGTGGTCTCTACTTGCTTGGCCGTTCCACCCAGGAAGACACACACTTAGGAGGAGGATAAAACAAGAGCCACTGTGGGGTTCTGCTTCCTCCGGGAATCTTCATTTTCCATTGGAATGCCATTAAACATAGCTTGGGACAGTCCTGTTTTGTGCTCTAATTCATCTCGGGAAGGTGGAGGCCCCATCCCCAGGCCCTCCCCTTGCCTGGAAGGGCTGCCCCCTGCAGGTGTTCCTCAGAAAGGGCAGAAAGGGAGCAGAGCACCCGTCAGTCTAATCCACTCACCGCTCCCTAGTCCACGCCTTTGAAGTAAAACTGTGTCTCTAGCACAGAAAAACCGATAACTAGAAAGTGAAATCTCCAACTTTGTCTTTCCTGGGAGATTACATTTCCTGCCTACTGGGTTGAGAGGAAATTCACTTACATAAAATTGGATTAATTTCTTTTTTTTTCCCTGAAATCTCCTGGTCTACCAGAAGCATCTTCTGTCAGTCGCCTCTTTCTGAACCTTTGGCTATTTCCCAACTTTTATTTATTCCTTAATCAGGATATCTGGCTCTGGAGTCCAGATCAGAAGCCAGAATGGAGACAGGAAAGAGTCTGCCACTTTCGTCCTTCTTCCCTGTTGCCTCCTTACCCCCTAGGCTGGCATGTGCTTTGTCCGGGTGAGAACCTAGACACACCTTCATCTCCTCCCCCATCAGTCAACTGCTGAAGTCTCACAGCCAAGTCCTATCATTTGTTTTAATTTAAAGTCTAAAAACGGAAGAGAGGAGGAGAATTGACAAATGTCACCTTAGCAGTTTAAGCTACAGATTTGAAATGTAATAATGTTATTAAATCGGGTGGTCTTTGTTTTTCAGAGCTTGATTTCTTAAACTAGTTTTGTATCTATCCAAGAGGAGCCTTTTAAAACCTGAGTCATACTGTAAATGACCAGCAGAAAACCTGAGTGGGATAAGGACGGTGGCCTGGCACAAGGTGAGAGAGTTCAGGCCAGTTAAAGACGGTGTCCCCATGGAGACCTAGAGGAACAGCCTGGTTTGGGAAGGAGGGTATCCCCGTCTGGGAGCTGGCAGGATGGGTGTCAGAGGAGGGGTTTCATGTGGCAGGAATTAATCGTGACCCAGAATGCGGATCAGAGCCAGGGCATCTAGAGGAGGGAGTATGACAAGGGGAGATGGGAGATTGGTTATGTATAGGAGGACTGACCAGATAAAGAAACATTTTAAGGATAACAGGGAGAAAACTAGAAGGAACCCTATGCATTGTTGGATTGGAATTGGATATATTAATGTGAATAAATCATTTTCAATACACATGGGTAAATACAGAAATAAATATAGCTCAGTCCACTGCTAGGGCCTGGGAGTAATGACACCACCATGTCAATGAGCACACCGACTGTGCCTAGAGGGTCACTTCTGAATATCCTCCCCTCCTCCCCTAAAAGAAATCAGGGCTCCTTGGAGAAGCAGCTGATGCTAAAGCTTGAACCAGGGAAGTCCAAGATAAGTGGAATATCTTGCCGTGGCAGAAAGCAAGGAAAAGCTCAAAGACTGAGGTAGAAATGTCAAAAGCACACAGGGACAGCTTCAATGGACTGCCACTAGGCAAACCAGAGACAATTTGAGCATCAAAAAATTATAGCAGGACTTCCCTGGTGGCGCAGTGGTTGGGAGTCTGCCTGCCGATGCAGGGGACATGGGTTCGTGCCCCGCTCCGGGGAGATCCCACATGCTGCAGAGCGGCTGGGCCCGTGAGCCATGGCCGCTGAGCCTGCGCATCCGGAGCCTGTGCTCCGCAACGGGAGAGGCCACAACAGTGAGAGGACTGCGTACCGCAAAAAAAAAAAAAAAATTATAGCAGCAGCAGCTTATAACCTATTAAATAAAATAGGAAACTATGAGTCATTCTGAAATAAACAAACTGAAAGCTTGATGAGGAACAGAATATTTACATAGTTTCAAAGTACCTCCCCACAAAATGCTCATGAATTACAAAGGATAGCTTGACAGTGGAGAAGCCTGGCAGAGGCCACCCGGATCAGGGGCTCACAGTGGACTTCATCAGTATGCAACAATTTGAAATCGTGCCACCCAATAAGGTGCAATGAAAGAACACACAATCATTTCTACGTGATCGCTCTCCAAAAGGCACAGCCTAAATCTAATCATGAATGATCATCAGTCAAATCCAACCTGAAGGCCATTCTACAAAATAACCTGCCAGTAGTCTGCAAACGTGTCGAGGTCCTGAAAGACAAGGGAAGGCTGGGGCCATGTTCCAGACTGAAGGAGACGAAGAGATGTGACCAAATTCAACATGTGGTATCAACCCGGAACCTCTTGCTATAGAAAATACTACCAGGACAAGCGGCGAAACTTGAATGGGGTCTGAGGATCAGATGACAGTCACAGCGATAGTGTCCGTTATTTTCCTGATTTGGGTGGCTCTATCGTGGTTATGGAGGAGAATGTCTTTATTTGTAGGAAAGACTCCGTAAGGTCATCAGGAGTGATGGCATTACATGACAGCTGACTCCAACACAGGTCAGGGGAAAAATTATTTTGCACTCACAACTTTTTTGCAACTTTATCATTGTTTCAAAGTATTTTTTCAATTAAAATTTTTTTTTAAAAAAAGACTGTTAGCTCATGAGCACCTGGAAGGGCAGAGACCACGGAAATTCATTCTTACCCAGTACCTGGCACATGTCCAGCCCAGATGAGTGCTGAATAAATGTTTGCTGACTTTAAATGTTTGGAAAACTCTCTGAGATACAGAAGGAATGCAATGAAAGGGCTTCCACTAAGGTTTATGTATTTATTTTTAAAACATCTACGGGGTTTATCACATGCCAGACATTATCATAAATATTTGACAAATAGCTCTATGAAAGAGGTGCTATGAATATCCCCATTTTACAGAGACAGGAGCTGAAGGACAGAGAGGTCGTGTGGGCTGCCCAAAGTCACACAGCTGATGAGTAGTAAAACAAAGGGTCGAGCCCGAGCAGTGGGGCTGCAGGGTCCACGCTCTTAGCCACATTGCTGTGAGGTCTCTTCAAGATCCCACCTGCAGGAAATTTAAGATCTTCCCCATTCAAAACATTCAGTTCTCAACTATTCAGCTGTATTTTTTGTACATTCTAAGTTTACAAAATAACTTCGTATTCTTTATTACATAATGCCTAGAATCAGCCCAAGAGAAGCCCATTCCAGAGCTGGGTGCTCACCTTTGCAGGCAGTACTTGTCCACCAGCTTTGGTCTTCACATAAGCTGTGATCACTCAAAGAGACCTTCGGGTCTTAATTCTATCAACGACAGTGTATGTGGCTCCAACTTTTTAGATTTCTCTCTGCTGTGCATGTCCCTTTCTCCTACTTGTATCCAGATTTTAACATGGAGTAGATATATCCTGGGCATATCATGGTACAGCTAATCTTCCATACGGCAAGGAAAGTCCCATTAGCCACTGGCCAAGGTCCCACGTTATGACACCTCGCTGTCAGGTTTCCCTCTCACAAGCATCTGAATTTCCTGAGGCATTGACTCAAACGTGCCTCCTAATGGAATGGTTATTTCTATAGCCCCTGTGAACAAAGCTGAAGATACTCTGCCCCATAGCCTTCTCTGCCTCACTTCCTCCCTCATGTGAAATGTGAAAATAGATTGTTTCACATTCATTTATATTCTTCTATGGAAAGGAGCTCTGTCAACACTGAGGTGCAACATCCATTAGGCTCCCCTTTAGAGCAAATGGCTCATAAAGGAAATCCAATAAACAAATACTTTTCTTTATAATTCAGTGTAGCAAGTTACCTAATAAAACTGTAATAGGCATGACACATGAATTCTATTTCACAAGGGTGGTTTGACTATTTTTGTTGCCTATGATGTTATAGTAAAAATGTATCGCAAGTTTCAGGTAGGCTTCGAGCAGAGCAAGTTCCACGTTGCCAAATAATAGCTCTTAATATTTTTACCTTCAAATAATATTTAGTCATAGGAACAAGATCATCCATTTGCTATGCCCCATTTCCAGAGGGGTGAAAGCACCAGGGATAAAACAGGAAGAAGGAAAGCTTTTATTCAATCTTAGGTGCAATTTCTCTGTCTAAAATAGAACTATAACCTTTTCCTGTACTTCTTCTCTGTGCCAATTTCCAACCATCAACAGGTATTATTTCCTAAAGTTTATATTTATATATTTCCATATGTGTAAATATGTGAGTCTGTGTGTATGTCCTCTGCTCTCCTACTTCCACTGTAAATTTCTTTCCGTTGCAAAAGCATAGATGCAGTGCTCACAGTACGCTGGCTACATCTCCTCACCCTTATCCCTGCAGTGCACACCTGCCCAGCTTCTAGCCGCAGCATCAGCCTTTCCTTGTCTAAGAGTCCTTCCTCATTGCTGGAGTCCACTTTGCTGCTTTGGAGACAGGCAAAGTATTGTGGAACGAATGTCCCCAGGAGTGGTCCTCAACCCACGACTCGAAAAAGTTGGTGCTTATATACCCCAGCTCCCTTGCCCCTTGGGTGGGATGAGTCTGAGGGAGTGCCTTCGACCCTGGCTGCCAGAGCTTCCCCAGAGGGTCTGAGTTCCAGTCACCCACAGTGGCAGCTGGCTTGATAATACACTCTTTATGGATTGCCTTCTCGAATTCCTGTCTCACTTTCCCAAACCACTACTGGCATTCCCTAAGTTAACTACTTGCACTTTAATCCTTGCCTTGGCATCTTCTGGGGAAACCCAAACTAAGGCACTCACTCTTCAAATAACATGGAAGTTGATCGAAAGCCACTGGACAAACAGCTACCCTGCTGTTCCAGCTGTTGACAATTCCCCCACAGAAAAACCTCAAAGCACAATTTGTATCCAGACCTTAATTTTTCCCTATCTCCTCTTTTCCCCACCTTCTACAATGTTCAGCATGCCAATGATAGATTTCTTCTTCCCTAGTTCTCAATAGCCCTTACCCCAAAGTTTTCCTTCCCTAGCAATCTGTTGTCAGAGATGTCCACTGATTGTGGCACCAACCCTTTTGTTGAATTGGCTCTTAGAACAGTGTATTTATTCTTCTTCTGTGCACGACAGATATAACCTACCATATGTTTATTTCCACCAGGGTCACCCTGCCATCTGGACGATGGAAGCCAATGCCCCAGGGAAGACATAGCCATAAGGCAATTTACATTAAGACACAGATTCTAGACATACAGTCCAAATTTGGACACAGAGCTGACTCCAGCTGACAATGCCACAGACTCTGATTGATTTCACCCACAACACGTGGAGGTTCCCGCATCTCACAGACAGAGGCAAAGACATTATTTAGGCTGCATGACTAATCCAATTGTCTATTCCCTTGCCGTACTCATCTTTATTTGATCTGAGGGTACCGAGTCCAGGATAATAGTTTCAGGTGCCTCTCCAACCCCTATCCAATTCCCTCAGGCTTGCTTTGAAAGGGACCCAAAGACACTCTGCCTATTGGTCAGCATTTTCTTTATGGCTATCCTTGGCCTTTCTGCAACCATTAAAATTTTTTTAAAGATCATACGGCTGGCTCCCATCATTAAAATTAAAATTATTTAGCACCAGTTTTTCATACTCTCTTGCCCCCCGCCCAAAACACAATGGGGGAGGGAGAGTGTAGACCACCTTTTAGTGACCTGCTTTCTGTCTCTTGTCCAAAGCAAGGTTTCTGCTTTCTCCATTTTTTTTTTTAAATGGCATCAGGTATGGAAAGAATCTGTCAGTATTTTCAGCCATCATCTCCCTTTACCATCCTAGTGCTTCATACAATACTATCCAAAATATTCCTCTGGAGCCCAGAAGCAGGGAGGAGTAAACAGCCCTGTCAGCAGTCACTGTTTGCTAGTTGCTCTCGAAGAATTCTCTCTACTCTGAAGATCTGGAGTCCTGTTGGTTGGAATGCTGGTATTCCCTGTGCCTTGCTGCTGATAGGGTAGAGGCCCTTGGTAGCACAGTTTTCTCACAGTCCCACAGCCCTCTGCAGGAGACGCACTCCCTATGCATCAAAAGCAGCTTTGTTGATAGGTTACACACACACACACACACACACACACACACACACACACACACATATTTCATTCTTTTAATCAGCCTGGAAATTTCTCACAAGCTTTTTCCAAATCTAATCTTAATAAGAACCCTCAAGGGAGGGTCTTCTGCAAGGTTAAGTACATTCCTAGTATCTAGCAAAATATCTGACACACAGTAAGTTCTCAACAAATATCTATGTCTTTATCTATTTGTCTATTTCAACAAAACACCAGGCCAATTAAGAAGTGTCCAGCAGAAAAATACCTCTTAAAAAAATGAAAAAAGAATATGACTTTATGAAAATTGGTACATTGAATAAATACAGAACTAGTGTCTTCTCTTTTCCCCAAAGCTTTATTTCCTAGAGAACTTGTTCAAGTCTGTGGTTAACATGAGTATATTACAACAGCTAAGAAGATGCGCCAATAGATTAGGAAAAACATCTAGGAAAGAGCCAATTCAGTTCTCTGATTTTGTGTAGAAATTGGATCAGTTGGCACCAAAGCTGTCCACCCATTATAAAACAGGCATCCTCCTCTTATGGCCCTATTATTATAAGAATTGATGATTTCTTTGTCTCTTCAACTACTTGGAAAATAGGACTACCGTTGGGCTGTTTTTCCATCCGAGTGCCTGGCACACTTGTCACACGCAGTAGGCATTCGAGGAAAGTTTGGTGAATGAATGAATGAGTATATCGTAGGAAACAACCATGTTATGTACGTGAACGCTTTTTAAAGGCCTTACTTGTACAAGGTGATCTTCCCATAGACGGGCTGAAAGGTTTCTCAGATTCTAGAAACCAGTTAGAACCCCGCGGGGCCGGGTGGGGCTGGGGAGGAGAGAAGGCAGGAGGGCTTAGCCAATAACTGAAGGGCTTAGGAGTGTGGAAGCCAAATTCCTTGCCTTGAGTCAGACACACCCTGACTCCAGGGCTTCTTACAGGATCAAGCTAAAGCTGCCATCTGAGTGACTCGTCCAGAAATCACACCCTTCCTGTCTGCCCCTTTCCTGTCCTGCTCTTCCCACTCCCATACCAGTTTATTAATAAGTTAGCAACACATGCTGGGGGCGGGAAGCAGGTTAGGATCAAAGGACGGATTCTGTGTCAGGAGATCCGTGCACAGACTGACCCATCCCCTAGAAGCATCCCCTCACTTCTTCCCCTTCCCTCCTCAGTGGACACCAGTCCTGCCCAGTCGCTCTCTTCCAAATCTCTCTGATTTCCACCCACTCTCCGTTGCTACTGGTTATCCCCCAATCCCCACCACTTGCTGCTTCCTACACACATGTTGCCACCCTTGAACTCTGTCTCTTCCTCCTGCCTATAACATTCTTTCCTACCACCATCAAACCTCTGTGACTCACTTAATGGACCCAGCCTCCCAGGATGGGATGAGTCTTTATCCCATTCTGTTTCTAGAGAAAGTTAGGAGAAAAAACGTACCTCTTGGGTGGCACACCTGCCCACAAGAGCAGCCACCAGACAAGTAGGGCACCTGTTAAGGAAAGGCAGAGGAGCCCCTGTCCTGTCAAATACATGATAAGGATTCCACACGGGGAAAAGGTACAAATGGAAAAGGAAAGGTACAAAAGGTACATCCTCTTTCTCTTCAAGGAATCTCTCCTGGCTACTCTGCGGAAAGTCCACACTATGTTGGAGGTACCACCAGCGCTGCCATTTAGTTACCTGAACTTAGAGAATAATCATTTCCGGTGAGCAGTCTGGGTCCTGATCTCCAGGACGAGGGTGGCCGCACTAAACTGGTTTAGGAGGTTATTTGATGAATTCCACTTTGTAAGCCATTGCAAAGTCAGCATGGCTAGAGACAGACGATGGACAGATAAACCGTTCTTTCTAGGGTCACCTGATGCAGTCATGCAGATTCTCCCTGATCCTCTCGGTCTGTTTTGACTCCAAGAGTTGAGAGCAATGCTATATTGGAATCTGTTTCTTTCTGAACAGTGTTCAATATTCATATCATGTAGCACTTCCTCCATTTTATATTTATAACAGTAACACAAGGAAGTAGAACCAGTTGGCCTGTTGGGCAGTTTGCCTGCCGTGCCATGTGTCTTTTTAGGGAGTGTGATCCCCTTCTAATGAGGACTCTGGACCCAGGCCATGTCAATTAAATCAGAAATGAGCACCCAAGTCAAGACAGGCCCAAGCCAGGAAAAAGGACTTGGAAATACAGGGCCTCGTGGGGTCTTGGGCCTTCTCAGGGGTCTAGTCAGTCACTATCGGGTAACTAAACTGAGAAGTGATGTAAAGCTGAGGCTGGGGTAAACACATTAGTTCAAAAGAAAATGAAGGGGAGTGTGCTGGTGAGAGAGAGGGGAGACGAGAACACAGAGAGAGGCAGAGATGCAAGAATACGGCCCCAGTATGACTGAGGAATTACCCAGGTGTCCTGGTCCCTCCAGGTTCCTGGTGAAAATTCCTACCCTCAGGTTCCATGACACACTCCATGTACTTCTAAAAAATTCCCCTCTTTGTTTAAGTGAGTTTGAGTAGGTTTAATTCCAGAAAAGAAAAAAGAAAAGAATTCCTAAGACAGGAACAGGAAGGTATTGGGTCTTGGTTTTAGACTGTTTGAACACCACCTCAAAGACGGGGGAGCATTCAATTAACCAGTGATTTCTGACTTCTCAGCGTTACAAAATTATCCTTTCTTTGTAGATAAGGAAAAAAGTCACCAACCTTTAAAATAGATTATGTAGTCTTTTGTCGTTTTAGGAAATATTCTCATATTAGATAACAGAATTCCTGATTTTCCAGACAACTCAACAGGGTCCCATAGACTCTCAAATCAACATATCTAGTAACCATTACTGTACCATGTCATGAGCTGATAAATTCATAGAGCCTAAAACCTCGCAGATGAGAGAGGTAGTGGAGAAATATGCTTATCTCCCTTTTGAGTTAGCCTCGATTTCAGAACAAACTTAGGAGTGCCAAGAATAACTGATTATCCTCCCGGTGATGCAATGTACTTTCCAGCAATCTTGAGCACTTCCCACCAGTACTGGGTTACGAAGTCAACATGGCTTAGTTATTCTCACGCCAACTTGAGGGTTGGCCTAATTATTTAAGTGCCAACATGAGAGCTCAGTCCTCAGTTTCTCTTCCAGAAGTGAGAGTATGCCCACCCTGACAAACAAAATACTTCCTTCTGCCAAACATCCCTCTGCAGGAGACTTAACCAATGCCATCTGAGCTGTAATGCTTTCTCTTCCTGAATGTGATGTAGCATTTCACACATACATTTGAGTTGTTTGCCAGCCTCTGGCAATTTCCAAGTTTCCCACAGATTAATGAAAAATCCAGCTGTTTCCAACTATTTGGAACAGAGCACTGTGTGATAAAATGAGGATAGAAGGGAATCTTTATCCAATTTCTCCAGCAGTCAGAGAGATCTGGAACATACTGGGAAGAAAAATTGCAAGCTCAATTGTCCAAAGATTTTTTAAAAAGAAGAAAGAAAGCTTTGTATTAAATTTCTGAGAATGCCTTTTCTTTACCAAACAGAGAGAGCTAAAAAGCTATTCTTTGATTAATCAGGTATGAGCTCATTCTGCCTTCCTAATCCAGCCTGGGAGTACTTTCAGTGAAAGGTGAGCAGCTAAGGTTCACATGAAGGACATTTGGACATCCTGAATGAAATTGTTGTGAATGTCAGTGCCCCTCAAACTATCCTTGCGGAAGGACCACTGTTTGTCTGTTGGCTTATTTAAAATCTTTCACAGCATCTTTTCAACAGTCCTCAAACAACTGGATAGCCGTATACAAAGAGAGGAAGGGAGGAAAGAAGGGAGGGAGGAAGGAGGGAAAGAAGGGAAACATCCACACTTCCCACCCTTTACAAAAATTAACTCAAAATAAAGTCAGACAGAGAAAGACAAATATCATATGATATTGCCTATATATGGAATCTAAAAAAATAGTACAAATGAACTTATTTACAAAAAAGAAGTAGAGTCACAGATGTAGAAAGCAAACTTGTGGTTACAAACTTAGGGGGGAAAGCAGAGCTGGGGGGAGGGATGAGTTGGGAGGTTAGGATTGACATATACACACTACTATATATAAAATAGATAACTAATAAGGACCCACTGTATAGCACTGGGAACTCTTCTCAATACTCTGTAATGACCTATATGGGAAAAGAATCTAAAAAAGAGTGGGTACATGTATATGTATAACTGATTCACTTTGCTGCACGGCAGAAACTAACACAACATTGTAAATCAATTATACTCCAATAAAATTTTTTTAATTAATTCAAAATAAATCATAGACTAAATGTAAAATCTAGAACTAAAAAACTTCTAGAAAATAGAATATGACACCAAAACCATGATGCATGAAGAGAAAAATTGATCAGTTAGATTTCATCAAAATTAAGAACTCCTGCTCTTCAAAAGGCACTGTTAAGAGAATGAAAAGATGAGACAGTCTGGGAGAAAATGTTTGTAAAGCACAGCAGATAAAGTACTGTATCCAGACTACATAAAGAAGTCTCACAACTCAATAATAGGAAAGCAACGTAATTTTTTCTAATCGGCAAAAGATTCGAACAGACACTTCACCAAAGATATATAGATGCCAAATAATCACATAAAAAGATGTTCAACATCATTAGTAAAATATGAATCAAAAACATAATGAGAGGGCTTCCCTGGTGGTGCAGTGGTTGAGAGTCCGCCTGCCGATGCAGGGAACACGGGTTCGTGCCCCGGTCTGGGAAGATCCCACATGCCGCGGAGCGGCTGGGCCCGTGAGCCATGGCCGCTGAGCCTGCGCATCCGGAGCCTGTGCTCCACAACGGGAGAGGCCACAACAGTGAGAGGCCCACGTACCGCAAAAACAAACAAACAAACAAACAAAACAAACATAATGAGAGCCTATTACAAAGGCCGAAATTTTAAAAACCAATAGTAACCAGTATTCGCAAGGATATTGAGACTGGAACTCTGATACACTGCTGGCTGGAATGTAATATGGTACAGCCAATTTGGAAAAGCTTTTTGAAGTTTCTTATAAATTTAAACATAGGCTGTCATATGACCCAGCAATCCCCTCCTAGGTATTTACTCAAGAGGAATGTTCACATATGTTCACACAAAAACCTAGACACAAATGTTTATACTGGCTTTATTCAAAATTACCAAAAACTAGAAACAACTCGAATGTATCTCAACTGGGGAATTGACAAACAAATCCCAGAATGTCCATAGGATACTACTCTGCAGTCAAAAGAAACAAAGTAATTACAGGAACAACATGGAGGAATCTCAAATGTATCATGCTAAGAGAAGCCAGATTCAAAAGGCTACATACAAATGTCAAATCAAATATCACATTGTTATGTTGTACACCTGAAATCAATATGATGTTATATGTCAATTACATCTCAATTAAAAAATAGATAACTAATAAAGACATACTGTATAGCACAGGGAACTCTACGCAATGCTCTGTAATGACCTAAAAGAATCTAAAAAAGACTGGATATATGTATACGTATAACTGATTCATTCTGCTGTACACCTGAAACTAACACATTGTAAATCAACTATACTCCCATAAAAAATTTTAAATAAAATAAAATAAATGGCAATACTGAACAAAAATAAAATATAAAATTTTTTAAATAATTTATTTAAAGGCTACAAAATGGATGACTCCCTTTATATGGTATTTTTGCAAAAGCAAACTACAGGAACAGAAAAACAGATCAACGGTTGTCAGAGGCTGCAGATGGTAGAAGGGGTTGATTACAAAGGGGCAGAAAGGTATTTTAGGGGCTGATGGAACCTTTCTATAATTTCACTGTGGCCACAAAACTGTATATATTTGCCAAAACTCACACTACAAAGGGTGACTTTTACTTTAAGTAGTTTATACCTTCTTTTTTTTTTCTAATATCTTTATTGGAGTATAATTGCTTTACAATGTTGTGTTGGTTTCTGCTATATAATTAAGTGAATCAGCTATATGCATAAGTATATCCCCGTATCCCCTCCCTCTTGCATCTCCCTCCCACCCTCCTTATCCCACCCTTCTAGGTGGTTGCAAAGCACCAAGCTGATCTCCCTGTGCTATGCGGCTGCTTCCCAACTAGCTATTTTACATTTGGTAGTGTGTATATGTCAATGCCACTCCCAGCTTACCCTTTCCCCTCCCCATGTCCTCAAGTCCATTCTCTACGTCTGCATCTTTATTCCTGTCCTGCCCCTAGGTTCATCAGAACCATTTTTTTTTAGATTCCATACATATGTGTTAGCATACGGTATTTGTTTTTCTCTTTCTGACTTACTTCACTCTGTATGGCAGACGCTAGGTCCATCCACCTCACTACAAATAACTCAATTTCATTTCTATTTACGGCTAAGTAATATTCCATTGTATATATGTGCCACGTCTTCTTTATCCATTCATTTGTCGATGGACACTTGGGTTGCTTCCATGCCCTGGCTATTGTAAATAGAGCTGCAATGAACATTGTGGTACATGACTCTTTTTTGAATTATGGTTTTCTCAGGGTATATACCCAGTAGTGGGATTGATGGGTGATATGGTAGTTCTATTTTTAGTTTTTTGAGGAACCTCCATACTGTTCTCCATAGTGGCTGTATCAATTTACATTCCCACCAACAGTGAAAGAGGCTTCCCTTTTCTCCACACCCTCTCCAGCATTTATTGTTTGTAGTTGTTTTGATGATGGCCATTCTGACTGGTGTGAGGTGATACCTCATTGTAGTTTTGATTTGCATTTCTCTAATGGTTAGCGATGTTGAGCATCTTTTCATGTGTTTGTTGGCAATCTGTATACCTTCTTTGGAGAAATGTCTATTTAGGTCTTCTGCCCATTTTTGGATTGGGTTGTTTGTATTTTTGATATTGAGCTGCATGGGCTGCTTGTATATTTTGGAGATTAATCCTTTGTCAGTTGCTTCATTTGCAAATATTTTCTCCCATTCTGAGGGTTGTCTTTTGGTCTTGTTTATGGTTTCCTTTGCTGTGCAAAAGCTTTTAAGTTTCATTAGGTCCCATTTGTTTATTTTTGTTTTTATTTCCATTTCTCTAGGAGATAGGTCAAAAAGGATCTTGCTGTGATTTATGTCATAGAGTGTTCTGCCTAGCTTTTCCTCTAAGAGTTTTATAGTGTCTGGCCTTACATTTACGTCTTTAAACCATTTTGAGTTTATTTTTGTGTATGATATTAGGAAGTGTTCTAATTTCATTCTTTTACATGTAAGCTGTCCAGTTTTCCCAGCACCACTTATTGAAGAGGCTGTCTTTTCTCCATTGTATACTATTGCTTCCTTTATCAAAGATAAGGTGACCATAGGTGCATGGGTTTATCTCTGGGCTTTCAATCCTGTTCCATTGCTCTATATTTCTGTTTTTTGTGCCAGTACCATACTGTCTTGATTACTGTAGCTTTGTACTATAGTCTGAAGTCAGGGAGCCTGATTCCTCCAGCTCCATTTTTCTTTCTCAAGATTGCTTTGGCTATTCGGCCTCTTTTGTGTTTCCATACAAATTGTGAAATTTTTTGTTCTAGTTCTGTGAAAAATGCCATTGGTAGTTTGATAGGGATTGCATTGAATCTGTAGACTGCTTTGGATAATACAGTCATTTTCACAGCATTGATTCTTGCAATCCAAGAACATGGTATATCTCTCCATCTGTTTGTATCATCTTTAATTTCTTTCATCAGTGTCTTATAGTTTTCTTCATACAGTCTTTTGTCTCCTTGGGGAGGTTTACTCCTAGGTATTTTATTCTTTTTGTTGCAATGGTAAATGGGAGTGTTTCCTTAATTTCTCTTTCAAATTTTTCATCATTAGTGTACAGGAATGCAAGAGATTCCTGTGCATTAATTTTGTATCCTGCTACTCTACCAAATTCATTGATTAGCTGTAGCAGTTTTCGGGTAGCACCTTTAGGATTCTCTATGTATAATATCATGTCGTCTGCAAACAGTGACAGTTTTACTTCTTTTTTTCCAATTTGGATTCCTTTTATTTCTTTTCCTTCTCTGATTCCTTCCAAAACTATGTTGAATAATAGTGGTGAGAGTGGGCAACCTTGTCTTGTTCCTGATCTTAGAGGAAATGGTTTCAGTTTTTCAACATTGAAAACAATGTTGGCCATGGGTTTGTCATATATGGCCTTTATTATGTTGAGATAGGTTCCCTCTATACCTACTTTCTGGAGAGTTATCATAAATGGGTGTTGAATTTTGTCAAAAGCTTTTTCTGCATCTATTGAGATTATCATATGGTTTTTATCTTTAATTTGTTAATATGGTGTATCACATTGATTTTGCATATATTGAAGAATTCTTGCATTCCTGGGATAACCCCACTTGATCATGGTTTATGATCCTTTTAATGTGCTGTTGGATTCTGTTTGCTAGTATTTTGTTGAGGATTTTTGCCTCTATATCCATCAGTGCTATTGGCATGTAGTTTACTTCCTTTGTGACATCTTTGTCTGGTTTTGGTATCAGGGTGATGGTGGCCTTGTAGAATGAGTTTGAGAGTGTTCTTCCCTCTGCTATATTTTGAAAGGGTTTGAGAAGGACAGGTGTTAGCTCTTCTCTAAATGTTTGATAGAATTTGCCTGTGAAGCCATCTGGTCCTGGGCTTTTGTTTGTTGGAAGATTTTTAATCCCAGTTTTAATTTAGTGCTTGTGACTGGTCTGTTCATATTTTCTATTTCTTCCTGGTTCAGTCTCAGAAGGTTGTGCTTTTCTAAGAATTTGTCCATTTGTTTTAAACTTCCCTCTTAGAACTGCTTTTGCTGCACCCCATAGGTTTTGGGTCGTCATGTTTTCATTGCCATTTGTTTCTAGGTATTTTTTAATTTCCTCTTTGATTTCTTCAGTGATCTCTTGGTTATTTAGTAACGTATTGTTTAGCCTCCATGTGTTTGTACTTTTTACAGTTTTATTCCTGTAACTGATATCTAGTCTCATAGCATTGTAGTCGGAAAAGATACTTCTTGATACAATTTCAATTTTCTTAAATTTACCAAGGCTTCATTTGTGACCCAAGATGTGGTCTGTCCTGGAGAATGTTCCATGAGCTCTTGAGAAGAAAGTGTATTCTGTTGTTTTTGGATGGAATGCCCTGTAAATATTAATTAAGTCCATCTTGTTTAGTGTGTCATTTAAAGCTTGTGTTTCCTTATTTATTTTCATTTTGGATGATCTGTCCATGGGTGAAAGTGGGGTGTTAAAGTCCCCTACTATTAATGTGTTACTGTCGATTTCCCCTTTTATGGCTGTTAGTATTTGCCTTATGTATTGAGATGCTCCTATGTTGGGTGCATAAATATTTACAATTGTTATCTCTTCTTCTTGGATCAATCCCTTGATCATTATGTAGTGTCCTTCTTTGTCTCTTGTAATAGTCTTTATTTTAAAGTCTATTTTGTCTGATATGAGAATTGCTACTCCAGCTTTCTTTTGGTTTCCATTTGCATGAAATATCTTTTTCCATCCCCTCACTTTCAGTCTGTATGTGTCCCTAGGTCTGAAGTGGTCTCTTGTAGACAGCATATGTATGGGTCTTGTTTTTGTATCCATTCAGCCAGTCTATGTCTTTTGGTTGGAGCTTTTAATCCATTTACATTTAAGGTAATTATCAATATGTATGTTCCTATTACCATTTTCTTAATTGTTTTGGGTTTGTTTTTGTAGGTCTTTTCCTTCTCTTGTATTTCCTGCCTAAGGAAGTTCCTTTAGCATTTGATGTAAAGATGGTTTGATGGTGCTGAATTCTCTTAACTTTTGCTTACCTGTAAAGGTTTTAATTTCTCCTTCAAATCTGAATGAGATCCTTGCTGGGTAATCTTGGTTGTAGGTTTTTCCTTTTCATCACTTTAAATATGTCCTGCCATTCCCTTCTGGCTTGCAGAGTTTCCGCTGAAAAATCAGCTCTTAACCTTATGGGGATTCCCTTGTATGTTATTTGTTGCTTTTCCCTTGCTGCTTTTAATATTTTTTCTTTGTATTTAATTTTTGATAGTTTGATTAATATGTGTCTCGGTGTGTTTCTCTTTGGGTTTATCCTGTATGGTACTCTCTGTGCTTCCTGGACTTGATTGACTATTTCCTTTCGCATGTTAGGGAAGTTTTCCACTATAATCTCTTCAAATATTTTCTCAGACCCTTTATTTTTCTCTTCTTCTTCCAGGACGCCTATAATTCGAATGTTGGTACGTTAAAGGTTGTCCCAGAGGTCTCTGTGACGGTCCTCAGTTCTTTTCAGTCTTTTTCTTTATTCTGTTCCCTGGCAGTTATTTCCACCATTCTGTCTTCCAGCTCACTTATCTGTTCTTCTGCCTCAGTTATTCTGCTATTGATTCCTTCTAGAGAATTTTTAATTTCATTTATTGTGCTGTTCATCATTGTTTGCTCTTTAGTTCTTCTAGGTCCTTGTTAAATGTTTCTTGTATTTTCTCCATTCTGTTTCCGAGATTTTGGATCATCTTTACTACCATTACTCTGAATTCTTTTTCAGGTAGTTGTCTATTTCATCTTCATTTATTCGGTCTTGTAGGCTTTTACCTTGCTTCTTCATCTGTAACATATTTTTTTGTCGTTTCTTTCTTTTTTTTTTTTTTTTGATGGGTGGTGCTATATTCCTGTCTTACTGGTTGTTTGGCCTGAGACATCCTGCACTGGAGTTTGCAAGCAATTGGATAGAGCTGGGTCTTGGTGCTGAGACGAGGACCTCCAGGAGGCCTCACTCCAATTGATATCCCCTGGGGTCTGAGATTCTCTGTTAGTCCAGTGGTTTGGACTTGGAGCTCCCACCACAGGAGCTTGGGCCCAACCTCCGGCCTGGGAGCCAAGGTCCCACAAGCCAGTCACTGTGCGTTCCTCCCATCCCCTTAGGTGTCCATGGTCCCCCACCGGTGCCTAGTAGGTGCCCTAGTTGTGAGGAGACACAGATTCCGCATCCTCCTAGTATGCCATCTTGACTCCGCCCTCTATACCTTAATTCTTAAGCTGGGAAAAAAATCCTTCACTGACTGATACTATTGTAGCATACAATAAAAATTAGTATCTAGAAATAATGAAACAAAAAAGATCTACCTAATACAAGACCAAACTCTTCATTATTAGATTCAATGAATATAAAGTTTCTTTTGTCAAACTGTAAGTTTCTAAACACCCATTCTCAAGTTCTGAATTTACTGCATCACAGACTGTGAAACAGAGGTTTGCAGACCTGTCCCGGTCTGCAGACTGCACTCTGAGTAGCACAGTTGTAGAGGATGTTTGTTGACAGTCTTCTTGGAATCCATTTCCACTTCCTAACAGCAACCCAGTCTCTTGGGATTAATTTCCTCCCCACTGTATACAGTCTGGCAGGACAATTGGCTCACACAGTTGCAGAGGCTTGGTGAATCTAAGATGTGATGAAGGAGACCTACAGCCTGGAGACTGAGGAAAGAGTCTCAGTTCTGGTCCAAAGGCAGTCTGCTGGAAAAACTCCCTCTTGTTCAGCAAAGATCAGCCTTTTGTTCTATTTAAGCCTTCAGCTGACAGAATGGGACCCACCTACATTATGGAGTGTGATCTGCTTTACTCAAAGTCCACGAAATCAAATGTAAATCTCCTCCAAAAGCACTTTCACAGAAACAATCAGAATAATGTTTAACCAAATATCTGGATATCGTGGTCCAGCCAAGGTGACACATAAAATTAACCATCACAGGTGGGTTTTAAGTTTAATTTACAGATGAAGCAATTGACGCTCAGAGAGATGAAGTAGCATGCCCAAGAAGGTGGTACAGCCGAGGTGGAATCCACAGTCCATGTCTTCTCATGATGTTTTGTGCGGAGTCTATAGGACCTAGCTGGGTGAATCGGATATTTTAAAACAGAAAGAGGGCTGGGAATGGCATATGCCTCTGTATCCTCCACGGTAATCGCAGTGCCTTGCTGTAGGAATGCTTAACGTATACTTCAGGGGTCAGTGGGTGGGTGAATGGGTGGGTGAGTAGATGGATGGATGGGTGAATGAATGAAATAAAAAATCATCGCTCTGGTAATTATGGGTACCAAAGGGAACTGATTCCTGATATTTCTTCACATCTGGCTTGGCTCTCCAAGTGGGCTATTCAAAACAGAAACCATTAGGCACATGTGCCTATTAAAATGAAAATGTTTACTTAATTAATATTAAATCAAATAAAAATTCAGTTTCTCCATTGCACTTGCCACATGTCACATGCTCCGTAGCCACACGTGGTGAGCAGCTACATGTTGGACAGCACAGATACGGAGCATCCCACCATCACAGGAATTTCCACTGGACAGTGCTACTCTAGAGAGATGCTGGTCCTTATACCTTGGAGATGAATTAGGAGAAACCATGTAACTATAAGCCCAGCCAACCTGCCCCTGGCCAAGGCCTTTCTTACACAACCCAGACCTGTGGGGACCTGGCCCCCTGGTGCCAGTTCCTGCCTCACGGAGGCTGGGGAAGTGCTGGCTCCTCTGCATCTCTCCATGGACCAAAGGTGCCATTGACATTTGGCTCTTTCAAACTACAAACATCTAACAAGCTCCACGTGCTCAAGTCATAGATTTAAAGTCCTGTCAATATGGACACCAGGGCCCGAAATGAAACACTTGGCATTCAATTTGACTAAGATGTTCAACTCACAATTTACTGGTTCAATAAAATGTAAATGCTAACAGCCAGTTTTTAGGTGGAAGCCTCCGTTCATGTGTATGTGTGTGTATGAAGGTGTAAATACAGGTTTTCAAGACAAAGCTAAGAGCAGAGTTAAAAACTGGTCTTCCAAAGAGAGCTTTAGTGATTATGATTGTTTTTAATGGGCGCAAAATGCGATCCATGAGAAATGTATTGCCACACAAAACCCTTTTCAGAGTTGAGTGATAAAATAAAATCACCGATAAACCATAATGCCTATAAAGAGTGAAGGCATGCTGGCAGTAGAGATTAGAGCCGTCAGAAAATAAGTGCCTTCCCAAAGGCTGTGACCTCATCTCCCAGTGCTTGCTCCTGGAAGGGCTGGCCAGAACGCGTCAAGATGCAAAAGACTGGTCTTCATGAAAAGTGAAACATGGCGAGCACTGGAGCTGAGAAGGGGGGTTAGAAAGCAATAACAGTTATATTAAATGTTTGACTCAAGCACGACAGTTGAAAACAAAACAAAACTCGCCTCTCCCAATTAACAGGAATCATAAAAATACTCTGACTCTCTGACACCGTCACCACTCCCTCTCCTGTTTAAAATGTAAACATGGGAAGGTGGAATAAATTTATTTTTCCTTATTCCTCTCACTAATTACCACCAGAAAAGCCCAAACTTGCTATATAAAACTGACTCCAAGGGCTTCCCTGGTGGCGCAGTGGTTGAGAGTTCACCTGCCGATGCAGGGGATGTGGGTTCGTGCCCTGGTCCGGGAAGATCCCACATGCCACAGAGCGGCTGGGCCCGTGAGCCGTGGCTGCTGAGCCTGCGCGTCCGGAGCCTGTGCTCCGCAACGGGAGAGGCCACAACAGTGAGAGGCCCGCACACCGCAAAAAAAAAAAAAACTGACTCCAAAAGGTAGAAAGAAAGCAAAAATGTTAGGGAGCTCATGACCCAAGGAACAAAATGGGGATAAGTTTCCTGGGTTGTTGTTTTTTTTTTTTTTTTTTTTTTGAGAGTCGGGATGTGCATCGTGACCCCCCATTGTCACTAGCAGTTACAAGGCTACTCGTGCTGTCAGTGAAGACCATGTGGGGAGCAGTAATAAGGCATCCCTACAACCTTTCCCAGCCAGGGAGGTATAAGGTGGGTTGTCTCAGCTCCCACACCTTCCTGCACTTACAAGAAGAGCCCTTGGGTGTCAAGAGAGGTACAGTGCAGAAAGCAGGATTTCCACCTGCTAATAATGAGGTGCTTTCTCCCCTTTGCCTGCTGGAATGGCAGCAGACAAAGCCAGCTAAAACAGAAGGTCTGAATAAGATTCAGAATCTCACAGCACAGTACCCAAAATGTCCAGGCTTCAATCAAAAATCACTCATCATACCAAGAAGCAAGAAGACCACAAACTGATGAAAAAAGACAATCAACAGATGCCAACAACACTGAGATGACAGAGCTGTTCGAACTGTCTGATGAAGATGTTAAAGCAGCCGTCATCAAACGTTTCAACCAGCAATTATGAACATACTTGAAACCAATGAAAAAATAGTGTCTCAGCAAAGAAATAGAAAGACTCGCTAAAGAAATAGAAAATTTTAAGAAAAGCCAAATGGAAATTTTAGAACCCTGGATGTCCTTTAAACTGTGTTATAGCCATAATGTGGAATATTACTTAGCAATAAAAAAGGAATATACTATTGATACATACAGCAACCTGAATGAATCTCCATAGGATTATGCTGAGTGGAAAAAGTCAATCCTCAAAGGTTACATACTATATAATTCCATTCATATAACATTCTTGAAATGAAAAAAAATGTAAATGAAGGACAGATTAGTGGTTGCCAAAGGTTAAGGAAGGGGTGAAGGTAGAAGGGAAGTGGGTGTGGCTATAAAAGGACAACTTGAGGGATCCTGGCGGTGATAGGATCTATACAATTGTCTCCCCTTACCCGAGGGGAATACATTCCAAGACCCCCCAGGAGATGCCTCAAACCATGGACAGTAACTATGTTTTTTTTCATATACATACAGTTTAATTTATAAATGAAGCACAGTAAGAGACTAACAACAATAACTAATAATAAAATAGAACAATTATAACAATATGCTGTAATAAATGTTATTTGAATGTGGTCTCTCTCCCTCTCTCAAAATACCTTATTATACAAATATAATGCCTTTCCCGTCTTAAGTAAGTGCTTACCATGTACTGTGGTCATAATTTTGCAGTTTGAGACAGGACAGCAAAACTAAAACAAATTTCTTTTTCTCCTCACAATTTCACAGATAGAAGATTTGCTCTTACCATAGATCTTAGCAAACTCAGTATATGAGTGTTTTTCTGTCCTTATCAAGTTGAGAACTTTCATCTTTTCTCTTAAAGGAAGCACTTTAAGGCTATTCTTTGGCACAACCGAATTGCCAGCATCACTACACTTGGGCTTTGGGGCCACTGTTAAGTAAAATAAGGTGACTTGAACACAAGCACCTGTGATATCACACAGTTGATCTGATAACCAAAATGGCTGCTAAGTGACTAAGGGGTAGATATGCTGGACAAAGGGGTGATTCAAATCCCGAGTGGGACAGACCAGGGTGGTGTGAGATTTCACCATATGACTCAGAATGGCACACAATTTAAAACTGATGAATTGATTATTTCTGGAATTTCCCATCTAATATTTTTGGACTGAGGTTGACCATAGGTAACTGAAACCTCAGAGAGCAAAACCATGGATAAGAGGGGCAGTATTGTATCTTGAAGCTAGAGTACTTTCTTACACCATGCACAGAAACTAACTCCACATGAATTAAAGACTTGAATGTATGACCTGAAACCATAAAACTCCTAGAAGAAAACACAGGCAGTAAGCTCTTTGACATCTGCCTTTGGATGTGACTCCAAAAGCAAAGGCAGCAAATGCAAAAATAAACAAGCGGGATTACGTCAAACTAAAAAGCTTCTGCACAACAAAGGAAACCATCAACAAAATGAGAAGACAACCTACTGAATGAGAGAAAATATTTGTAAATCATATATCTGATGAGTCAATATCCAAAATATATAGAGAACTCATACAACTCACTAGCAAAAAAAAAAAAAAAATTAAAAAATGAGCAGAGGATCTGAATAGACATTTTTTCAAAGAAGACATACAAATGTCCAACAGGTACATGAAAAGATGCTCCATGTCACTAATCACTAGAGAAATGCAAATCAAAGCCACAATGAAATATCACCTCACACCTGTTAGAATGGCTGTATTATTATCAAAAAGACAAGGAATAATAAGTGTTGCCAAGGATGTGGAGGAAAGGGAACCCTTGTGCACTGTTGGTGGGAATGTAAGTTGGTGCAGCCACTATGGAGAACAGGATGGAGTTTCCTCGAAAAATTAAAAATAGAACTACCATACAATCCAGCAATTCCACTTCTGGGTATTTATCCAAAGAAAAGGAACACAGTAACTCAAAAAGATATATGCATCCCCATGCTCACTGCAGCTCTATTCACCATAGCCAAGATACGGAAACAGCTTAAGTGTCCATCAATGGATGAATGGGTAAAGATGTGGTGTGTACCTACAATAGAATATGATTCGGCCATTTAAAAAAAATGGAATCCTGCCATTTGCCACATCATGGATGGACCTTGAGGGCATTAAGCTAAGTGAAATCAGTCAGATAAGAGAGACAAATACTATATGATCTCACTTACTTGTGGAATCAAAAAACAAAAACGAACAAATGAACAAAACAATCGTACATACAGAGAACAGATTGGTGGTTGCCAGAGATGGAGGATGGTTGGTGGGTGAAATGGGTAAACGGAGTCAAAGGTACAAACTTCCAATTGTAAAATCTATAAGTCATGGGGATATAATAATGTGCAGCATGGTAACTATAGTTAATAATACTGTGTTGCATATTTGAAAGCTGCTAAAAGAGTAGATCTGAAAAGTCCTCATCACAAGAAAAAACAATTGTTAACGATGTATGTGTTGTTAACTAGAACATATTGTGGTGATCATTTCACAATATATACAAATATCGAATCATGTTGTACACCTGAAATTTACATAGTGTTAAATGTCAATGATACCTCAAAAAAGAAAAGTTCTATATCTTGGCTGTATCAGCGTCAATATCCTAGTTCCTAGTTGTGGTACTGAACTATAGTTTTACGAGATGCTACCACTGGGAGATATCTCTGTATTATTATAACTGTAGGTAAATCTATAATTATCTCAACATTAAAATTTTAATTTAAAAAATGTTAAATAGTGCAGCTTCTAAGGTAAACAATTTCATAAATTATGACCAAATATCTAGTGATTTTGAATCCATTTGCCACCCTCCAATCTAACACTCATTGAAGTACAATATTTACTGTTATAAAATTGTATTAACTGAAATGGAGTACAAAATTCGTTCTCAATTCAAGGAAACACAGCTCTGGTGCGTAGACAAAGGACAGAGAGGAAGGCTAAAAAAACCCAGCTGCACTTCTTTTCTAGGTATTCATTGCAATGTAATACTTACAATTCCTTAACCATAAAAAGAGCTTGATCTTTAAATGCATTAATCCAAAAGCATTCTATACCTAACATGTGCCTAAGTTTATATTTGTTTCATTTAATATTTCAAACCCTTTGAGAACAGGGGACCTTGACTGGACAATCACTAAGTGTCCCCCCACCTCCACCCTCAGCTCTAACATTTGTGACCCCAGGTCCCACTCCCACTGTCATTTCAGAACAAACTGTTATGAATAGAATAGTACCTTCTGACCAGAGCAAAATAACACCATTATTCTTTTTTTTTTTTTTTTTTTTTTTTTTTTTTTGCAGTACGCGGGCCTCTCACTGTTGTGGCCTCTCCCGTTGCGGAGTACAGTCTCCGGATGCGCAGGCTCAGCGGCTCCGGACGCGCAGGCTCAGCGGCCATGGCTCACGGGCCCAGCCGCTCCGCGGCATGTGGGATCTTCCCGGACCGGGGCACGAACCCGTGTCTCCTGCATCGGCAGGCGGACTGTCAACCACTGCGCCACCAGGGAAGCCCAACACCATTATTCTGTCATTAACAGATAATGCCTGTTCCTTTCTATCAATACTACTGATGTAGTTAGTACCGCAAAAAACCTACCAGAGACACAGGTAGATTACTGGGCAATGAGAAGGTAAGAATTATTTGGAAATTACCATTTCTCTTTTTACTCATCTCCTGCTGCCTGGAACCAATCTGCGTGTCGTATTTGGGGGGGAAAAAAAAACAGTGATGGGCCACAGAAATTGTTTTCCCATGCTCTAGCAACTTTACATAAAACCTAGAGATGGAGAAAAATGTTTTCTAAAAGAGCATGTGCTTTCTTGAAAATCCATTTGGAAATTTTACCAAAACAGCTGCCTCAAAGTCAGCTGCAATTAAGAAGAGTGAGAACTCACTTCGTGTTGTTCAAACCCTGCCGTAAGCATCATGGCTTTGGAATTGGGAACCCATCCTAACCATCCCCAAATCCAAATTTCTCTGTGGGGAGAGGAGGGGTGAAATTGGTGTTACATCTTATGAAGAGAGATCATTTATAAACTATCTTCAAAGATTCCTTACAAGCTATAACAGCCCTTACTCAACATGGCTTTTGGATGAATTAAGTGTAAATAAATATTTAAATAGCTATTAAGTTTCCTTTCAAGTTCATACACATGGGTTTAATACTAATAGTTAAAGAAGGAAAGCTGGTAAACCACACATAGAATTTAGCCAAACCCAAAATGCTTGAAAAATAAGTCAGACCTTCTGAAAACACTACTGGCTTTGCTCATCCCTCGTGACAAGAAAATGAGAAATTGAAACTAACTCCATTTAAGTATATACTCTCTGCTCCCAACATATGCTAGAGTTCATTGTCACCAAGCAGCCCCGTCGGCTGGCTCTGCAGTACCCCTAACAAAGCATGTGTCTCTACATGCCTCCCATTCCGTCAGGACTCCACGCTCTTCGCCCCTCCACCTCCAACCAGGCGACACATTCAGGCAGAAGTCTTACTTGCTTTTAATTATAATTTTCTTATCTCTAGTTCTTGAATGGTACATCAGCCCACATTTTGAGGTCAAAATGATTACCATCAAGCCTCCAGAACCCTAGGTTTGTACCCATCCTGACAGGGAGTCCTTCTGGTGACATTACAAGACTGATTATAATTACATGGTAAGACTGATGCTCCATAACTGCTATTAAATCAACATAGCAGAGCAGACAAGGGGGGATGCTGCAGACATGCCACGTTTTGCTAGGTGAAAATGTAGAGGGCAGGACGGATGTCGTTGACCCTTATCAACTCTTAACCAGACTTGCTTCTGACAGAATTAACACAGCTGCAAATACTTGATATCTGTATACAGCTCCACAATTCATAAAATATTTTTCTCCACGCAATGTCTTCTAATCTTCAGAATAACCTCTGAGTGAAGTCTTGCCATCCCCAGACGGAGAGACCATGACTCGGAGAGTCAGTGGCTAGGAAGGCACTGTCAGGACCTGAGTCCAGAGATTCTCTGTCCAAGTTCAATGTTCTGTCCACGATACTACTGCTGAAACAGGGCAGGGGCATGCAGAAGATGCCAAAGCTGGTAGGTTACCCTCAAACAAACCCAACACAGAATTTATACAAACTTAAAAGACCTCATGCTCTCCTGGGACTCTGGTTCTCAGATTCAAATGGCTAAGCCCATATCTCAGCATTACCATGGATTTGTTGGTCTTTTAACTCTTAGACTATGTGGACCACAATGTTTTTATGTGAACAACTTAGAATCTCCTCAATGTTTAACTTTATTTTCCACCATAAAAGATCCTAAACACCCCATAGATATCAAAGCCATCTCTGACAAAATGTCTGCCAGAATGTTTGAAGGAATTATGGTACCCAATTAGTGAGAGTTTATTGCATTTTTTACAGACAGAATAAAAAGAAATAACTATCTGAAGTTTTGAAGAATTTATACAGTATTTTCTTTCATTAGTCAAAAGATATTACCTAGTCTTTGAATTCAGCTGGCCAAATAAATTGACATGCCACTATCCATCTGTAGTTTATGTTTCATGACGAGTTGAATACAAGACTATAGTTCATTAAAGAAAAGTATTTTGTTTCATATTAACCAATAAAATAGTTCCCTAGGACACGGGTTCGAGCCCCGGTCTGGGAAGATCCCACATGCCGCGGAGCAACTAGCCCCGTGAGCCACAATTACTGAGCCTGCGCATCTGGAGCCTGTGCTTCGCAACAAGAGAGGCCGCGATAGTGAGAGGCCCGCGCACCGTGATGAAGAGTGGCCCCCACTTGCCGCAACTAGAGAAAGCCCACGCACAGAAACAAAGACCCAACACAGCAAAAATAAATAAATAAATAGGTTTTTTTAAAATAAAAAAATAAAATAAAATAGTTCCCTAGAAGTCATTTGAATGAGGAATACTTGAACATAATCTTTATCAAAAAGCCAAACCAGCTGCTTTTATGGATATCAAAACCAGGCTTATATGTAAAGTTTATAAAAATATTAATTGCCCCTCATTCCTACATACTTTGGAAATATTTTATTGAAACTAGAAAGCGAAGTAGTGAAAAACAAGCAGACCTACAGTTACTATAAATTCTGACCCAAACAAAAGCAGTCAGATCAGCAAACCTCATGAGAAAACAAGCTCCGGTGAAATTTTCAGCCCATTAATCTATTTCTTTGACAGAGTAATAGACCCAGTAGATTGAAGAGAAGTCAGCAACATAATATATCTTGATTGAAGAAAGGTTTTTTGATTTCATCTCATACAGCAGAGACTAACTAATTAGAAAAATATTTAGAACACAAAACTACCTGGTAGGTGCCCAGCTAATTGGAGGATTACGGCCAAGAAGTATCTATGAACAGATGATGTCAGCAGAATAAAGACGTTTTACATTTGAATCTGCAGCATGAGAATTGCATATGGCAGCTCTCTCTAGGTTGGAGAACACCACCCCATTCAGTAGAGAAACCAGCCCCTTGCACTGGGGCACCCAGGGTGGTAACACATAGCCTTTCTGCCCTTGAGAGATTACCTGGGAAACAGTCAGAAGAGGAGGAGGAAGTGGGAGTGAGCAGGGGAGATGGAGTGAGGAAAGAGAGAAAATGCATGCGAGGAAAGAGTTACTTAGAAGGAAGAAAATGAATACAGACGAAAGGCTCTTTAGGTCATAGTGAAGGATAAGTTAAATACAAGTCAATGTTATATCTAGAAGGAACTCTTAAAAGGTCACCTGCCTCAGTCGTTAAATGCCAGTTTTTACCAGTCTTTGGTGAAATGGAAAAAAATAAAATAAAGATACCATATTAAGTTTTTCATGGAGTTTTTTTAATTGAATATAACGGCTGACCTTTATTGTTAAACTTCTCTCTCTCTCTCTCTCTCTCTCTCACACACACACACACACAGACACATATATGGTGGTCATAATAGGGGATATCTTGATCCTTTTTTAATGCCCTTACTTGGAAAAAAGAAATGTTGATAATTCTATGTCAGTCTTCAAAATCATTTTAGATATTTTATTGGTCAGTGAAATCCAAGAGTCTGGAAGTCACTAACCTAGTCAATCCTTTTGTCCTTTTCACTAAGTAAATAAGTCTCAGTATCCAGGTCCATTCACTTTGAAAGCTCCCTGGCAACTCAGATAAAATGCAGTCAGTTTCCAAATGTTCCGGCTGCCTGGTCCAAGGTTTACCCGGTGCCAAGCCGCCCACTCACTCGCCTGGTGCTTTTAACTGAATTGACAGGGAAGGTGGTGTCGGGCAGGCACATTCTGGGTATGTCAGGAGCCCAGGCTCTCATACATAAGTCAGAAGGAAGGACATTAATTCATATCCCTGTATCAGAAACCAACACATTAAAACAAGGTGAGGCCGGGGGCTTCCCTGGTGGCACAGAGGTTGAGAGTCCACCTGCCAATGCAGGGGACATGGGTTCGTGCCCCGGTCCGGGAAGATCCCACATGCCGTGGAGCGGCTGGGCCCGTGAGCCATGGCCGCTGAGCCTGCGCATCCAGAGCCTGTGCTCCGCAACGGGAGAGGCCACAACAGTGAGAGGCCCGCGTATCGCAAAAAAAAAAAAAAAAAAAAAACAAGGAGAGGCTGGGCTCAAAGAGGAAACAGCAGGAAATGATTATTTAGGATTAAGATGCTTGTTTCTAGACATGTGCAGTAAAATACTGCCTGGATCAATTTTATTTGCCTTCTTTGATGAAGACCAATTAACTTAAACCAACTGTTAGAAGAACTGCCAGTTATGGACATTAATGCCACATAACCCAAAATACTTACCCTGGAGGCTTCTTGATTAAAACATTTTAAAACCCTTTTGATAATTAAGAATTCCTACAATAATTAAATTCATGAGGAATTACACTTTGGTGGGTCCTAAACTAATTATTATAGAAACTTCAAACAGAAAATTCCTGCCCAGTTCTCCCCTCCAACCTCCCCAAGGAAGCTGCCTCCACTTCCAGACCTTTGGGTCAAACCAAACAGTGAAGAGAAGTGCTAACCAGGGGCAGTGCCTTCCGAGGAGTTCAGAACACTTAGCACCAAATGACTGTATTTCTCCAGTGCTACAGGAGCAGAGAGGTGCCCTAACAGGAGAAAGGAGAGAAAAACCCTTTAATCCAAGCTGTCTTAGGTCACATTCAGGCAGAATCACCCTGCTAGACCCCTTAACATGTACATGTGTGTAGACACAGACACACATGCACTTAATTACATTCCTTTTGCCTTCTCATTTCCCTTATAAAAGCCTCTGCCCCCCAAAAACACACTGAACTACATGTATACATATATAGCTGCCAATCACCCACATGGACGGTGCGGTTAGCAGGTGTGCACAATACGTTGCTACACTGGGTCATCCAGTAACAAGGTATCACTAAGAAGCAAAGAGCACATACCCAATATCTTGTAATAACCTATAATAGAATGCAATCGGCAAAATATCCGAATCCCTATGCTGTACACCTGAAGCGAACACAATATTGTAAATCAACTATACTTCAATTTTAAAAAAAAGAAGTAGGGACTTCCCTGGTGACGCAGTGGTTAAGAATCCGCCTGCCAATGCAGGGGACAAGGGTTCAAGCCCGGGTCCTGGAAGATCCCACGTGCCACGGAGCAACTAAGCCCGCGCGCCACGACTACTGAGCCCACGTGCCACAACTACTGAAGCCCGAGCGCCTAGAGCCCGTGCTCCACAGCAAGAGAAGCCACCGTAATGAGAAGCCCACGCACCGCAACAAAGAGTAGCCCCTGCTCGCGCAACCAGAGAAAGTCCGCGCGCAGCAACGAAGACCCAACGCAGCCAAAAATAAATAAATAAGTTCATAAAAAAATAAATTAAAAATTTTAAAAAAGAAGTAAAGATCTCTGCCTGGGAAAGGGGGACTCTCCCACTCAGCTCTGCCACTCAGTAGCTGTGTCATCTCAATCCAGTCATCAACCCCTCTATGCTTCTGTTTCCTTGTGTATAAAAAGACAGAAGCAGAATACTGGCGCTGGTCATTTCCTTGCAGCCTTAACATTCAAGATTCTGTACACCAACAAATGACTTAATAACCACCACCAACTAAACAGAACACAAGTATCCCAGCCAGAGGGTTAGCAGAATCTGTGGCTGACCGTAGCCAAACTTAGACTTTAATGTGGGGTTCTTTTTACAGTTAGTTTTGGAATATACTCAAAAACCGAAAGGAAATTGGATTCCAATCCCTAAGTCAGTCCAGCAATCATTTTCCAAGGGCAAAAGACAAACTTGCCAGCCTCAGGGAGAGCAAAGAGAGGTATGGCTGCAGTGTACCAGCAACAGACTGCACCAGAGTCCTATGGGTGGGGAGCCCTGGCTCCAGGCTTGGAGAAGTCTCTGGACTCATCAATTACCCCGCTCAGTCTCTGCAAACAGATCAGAGCAGGCAGCCAGCTTCCTCTGGGCACCAGAGGCTCTCATGTTAACCACCATTCAGAAGAAAGGCACACAAGTCTTGGGCTACCCACCCTCACCCATATGCGACGACTAAAATCAAGTTGCCCCCCGCAGCCGCCCACAGACCAAGTCAAAACATCAGCATTTATTAGAATGCTGATGGCTTTTCCGAAACAGAAACCATAATGAAAAAGAATATGAAAAAGAATGTACATATATGTATAACCAAACCACTTGCTGTACAGCAGAGACACAACACTGTAAATCAACTATATGTGAATAAAATAAATTTCTTAAAAAAAGAGCTGCTCGCCGAATGGAAAAAAGCAGTTCTTTGAATAACATGGCACAGCTCGAGCGCCTGCCTTGGCCGAAGGGGAATTAAAATAATGAAAATCAATGGTACTAATGTGCTCGAGAAGCAGTTCTGAAATGCAGATTAGCCACTCAGTAGTCAGCTTACTAATGACATTAGATAACATGAAATACAAACAGGAGGAAAAACAATCTAAGCCAATTACACTGATTATGCTTCTGACATCAAAAGGTATGGCAAATGAAGCTAAATTTCCATATATTAATATTGAAGAGTGTGCAATGGAAAGTAACATAATGAAGACCCACTAGATTTGAGTACACATAGTTAAAATCTCTAATCAAGCAAAAAATAATTTTCTAAATGATAATTAGCAGTAATCATGTTCTTTAAGTGCAGGATATTAGGAAGCACAAGCTGCACTATTTTAAAAAAAGCAAAAACCCCATTTCCTAGCTACAGTACATCAAATATAATAAACAGAGCAACTTCAGAGTATCTCTCTCCAGATCTTATCAATAAATGTGCCTGCAAAGAAACAGTTACAAGTGACTGGTGTGATCAAAAAGTAGACTGATATTTACCGAAGAAGACAGCGTTGGCTAGGTTGTATGTTCTACGTCAGAGGAAGAAAGGAGGAAAGAAGGAAAAGAGGGAGGGGAAACATAACAGGAATGGGCAGAAAAACCTAGAAATCTACACCTCCTAAATGATTTTGTTGAAACCTACAACTCTGTCCAGGCCTTTAGCTGACTCTTCTTTTTTTTTTTTTTTTTTTGCAGTACACGGGCCTCTCACCGTTGTGGCCTCTCCCGTTGCGGAGCACAGGCTCCAGACGCACAGGCTCAGCGGCCATGGCTCACGGGCCCAGCCGCTCCGCGGCATGTGGGATCTTCCCGGACCGGGGCACGAACCCGTGTCCCCTGCATCGGCAGGCGGACTCTCAACCACTGTGCCACCAGGGAAGCCCCTGACTCTTCTTTTTATTCCTCCGTTTGCAAATAACCACTGATGTGGAGCAAAGCAGAATTCCTGCCAAGGGAGCAGTGAAGAATGCAACTGTCATTTATTTTACTACCTAGGTTTGTTGTAGTTGTTGAGTAAATAGGGGGGAGATGGCTAATCAAAGCAACAGCATACATTCACCATGCCCTCCTACACACACACACACACACACACACACACACACACACACACACACACACACACACACACACACACACACACACACACACACACACACACACACACACACACACACACACACACCATCCAGAAAGTATTGACAACTCCTGGTACGCAAGATGCTTTGTAAGAACAAGGCAGGGTGAGCCCACCTGACAGTGCCACTGAAGATAGCACGATTCTGTGGTACTACTCATACAGATCACAGTAATCCTTCAGCTCCCCCATGATGTGCAAAACGTTGCCATTATCTGCAGGATGAACCACGTCACAGAACAGAAAAGTGACTTCTCTGGAATCCCACGGCTGGTCCCTAGGACCACCACGGAAGACATAAAGGACAACGCGGTTGCACGCACTGCCTTTAGGAGACACCTCGGAAGAGTTGAAATGCGAACCCAGCGTAGGAATGAGCACCAGTTTAGAAAGCCAGCTCTGGTGCAGGATGAATGTTCCATTCCTGAGGTTCCAAAGACTTTTATATCTGAATTACCACACCGGTGACATTCCCTTCATGTCATATTTGACAACAAAGCCAAGTTTTCTTTTCAGTCTCACATTTAAACCACCTCTACCACAATCCAAATGAAGTTACTCTGAATTTTTAGAACACAAGTTTAAAATTTCAGACTAATTCATACAATGTCAGGTGCCAATCTGTTTGCCCTCCAGTGGCCTCATGGGCCTGAGGCAGGAAATCTTGAAAACTTTGGTGTTGAAAATTCAGCAATACCACGGATCTGAACACTTTAAAATAGTTAATATGGTTAAGTTTTATGTTACGTGTATTTTAACACTATTTTTTTTAATTGGGAAAAAAAATCCTGGCAAAATCATGAAAAGAGATACCTGTGGCTGCAAATAGAAAAGTCAAAAAACAACAGTGGTTAGAAGTAGTACACGGCTGCATGGGATGTGAAGAGGTAACATCAGAGGTCTCCGTGAGGACCTCGCCTTCTAGCATGGTACTTTCTGCCTTTCTTTTTTTCATCATATAAGCAGCCAACACAGTCAGTGGTTGATTTCCCAGTAGAAGCTGCTTTTCAAACAACTACTTTGTGCTGCCCAGAACTTCTTTTTTTTTTTTAATTAATTTATTTATTTTTGGCTGTGTTGGGTCTTCGTTTCTGTGCGAGGGATTTCTCTAGTTGCGGCGAGGGGGGGGCCACTCTTCACCGCGGTGCGCAGGCCTCTCACTATCACGGCCTCTCTTGTTGCGGAGCACAGGCTCCAGACGCGCAGGCTCAGTAGTTGTGGCTCACGGGCCCAGTTGCTCCGTGGCATGTGGGATCTTCCCAGACCAGGGCTCGAACCCGTGTCCCCTGCATTGGCAGGCAGATTCTCAACCACTGCACCACCAGGGAAGCCCTGCCCAGAACTTCTGACATGAAACTCCGACCTCCGACCTCTGGCAACTCAACACTGTCAGACCCCAGAGCTTCACTTCAGTTTGACTCCTCTTCCCCAAATTGCTCCACTCATGGTGGGTCATCTAGTTTTTTTCTAGTCTTTTGTGGATGTTCTACTCTCTGCCTCCAGCCTGGAGCAGAAAAAGCAAGATGCCTCCTCATCTAACAAGTTGTTTCACAGATTTAAGGGAGAAACAGGGCTGCATTTAGACAAGAGAAGACTCTTCTGGACAACTCCTATCTGACTGTGACACAAGATAACACGGAAACCGAGAGCTGAAATAAGAATCCAAAATGAAGCTTTGAAAAAATAGCTCGTATATTCAATTGAGATTTAACATTACATTTAGAATATTTATTCTCAGCCCGGGATATAAAAAAAAAAAATTTAGTTAAAAATGAAAATCCTGGAAGACTAAAAAAAAATGTCCTCCTGTTGCACATAAAATTGCTAAGAATAGCAATATGCAAAAGAAAAGGAAATTAGACCCTCTTGGTACTCACTGAGCATCTAATAGACAGTCAGCAATTTTCTGGGCACTGTAGGAAATAAGGTGCAAATAACATGAACATGTTCCTTAAGAAGCTTGCCTTCTTTTTAGAAGACAAGATTAACTCCAAAGCCTTTATTAATGCAAAATATTATGTCACGCTCTACAGTTCAGCTCCTGCCCTTAAATGCTGTTGGTGATGGGAGGGTCCAGTGTGGTTTGTCTCTTCCTTACTCTTGATCTGTCCAGCATCATCGACAAAGGTACACATGCTGTTTAAACATCCCGGAGAGGGGTATGTTTGGAAGGAGGCTGACATGTATTCATGACGGGGTCTCAAATATACCGACTGATTCAGTGCGTCTACACCAGGAAATCTGTGTGAAGTCAATTCTGCCCAGAGCTTCCTATTTCAAAGATCTATCATTCCCACAGCCTCAGGATGAGACTGCGGCTACCTCTTGGACTGCATATTTTTCGCATAGTTCTTCCTCCCCCAGAGACTGTTCTCTCCTTTATTGAGTAAATGTTTAATGAGACCTACCAGACATTATGGACTCAGAAGTACAAGGTTCTAGTTCATGTCTAGTAGGAAAATAGACAAGTTAACAGTGACAGCACTATATGAAACAAACCAAGAGGGAAGAAATGAATTCTTCATGAAATAGTGCTAGGAAAACTGGAAGGGCTTTCAAAGTATAAGTACAAGGAAAGAAATCTTTAATGAGCGGGTATGACTTTAAAGTTGTTTTATCTAAGAATCATCTTAAGATAGGGAAAAATATATAATAAATGCCCACATATCCACCACCCATATTTATAAATAGATATTTGTATTTGTCCACATAAAATGATGTAAACATCTGTCCACCAGAAAATGGTATAAATAAAGTTGAAATCAAATGATAGATAGGAAATGTACTTGCAAACAATACAATAAAGATTTAATATTTTTAATATGTAAAGTGTTGTTATAAATTAAGACAAACAGTTAACATCTAACATCGAGATAGGCATATGCAATTAGACGATTCTCAGGAAATTGGAACTGGTTAATAAACACATTAGAAAACATGTTTAGCCTTATTAATTACTAATAACCACAGGTCTGCAATAAAGACAACAATGAGATAATACTATTAAGTACTGGTAAGAGTATGGAGAGATGGCTGTTCTCACAAACTCCTAGTTAGGAAGGTAAATTGGGTTATCTTTCAGGAAAGCAGTATTTATGAAATATATGCATAACTCATTTAAGTCCACACACTTTGACCCATAATTTTACTTCCAGGAATCTTCTCTAGTGAAATAATCACAGATTTAGGAGGATTTATGTACAAAAAAAGTTACTGTAACATTACTTATAATTGGAAAAACTGGAAACAGTTTAAACATCCCAAACAAAGGAATGGTTAAATAAAGTTCAGAATAGCAGTGAGGTCTGGATGTCTGAGTGTGTGTGCACGTGCTCACACATGCCTGCTTGGGTTATACTGAGCGCTCAAGATTTTTTAATCAATCAGTCAGTAGTCAATAGATGGTCAATTGATATTATATTTTTAGGAAAAAATTCTTTTCTTCCAGATCCCTTGATCCTTACGACCACATGAATTCTGCTCCCCCCGCAAAAAAAGGCCTCATTTTACAGATTTAAAAAATGAGGTCCTCTAGGGCCAAACAGCTAATAAGTGGCTTCTATAAACTCCAGAGGCCACATTTCCCCAACACTGTTCTGCCTTTGAGAAAATGTTCCCAAATACAACTGCCAAATAACAATGAAGCTTCCCATTTGTTACATAACAAAGCTTAACAGAGAAGAAAATTATATGGTTTAGTGTTTTGTACCAATTATCACAATATTTATTGATAATAATTCCCTAATAATGGGAAATGACAGTAATCTGCCTTTTAACACTGCATCAGAAAGGTAAGGTAATAAACTTTTCTTTTAAATGAACTCATGAAAAAAATGTCAAGAAAGGTAGTATTTCTGAGTAAAGAAAAGCCAAAGGGAAATTAAAATCTGAGGGTTTTATTTACGCATTAAAAAGAAGAAGAGGAAATAAGCAATTACAGAAAGTTCAAATGAGATAATGGTAGATGGTTTTTCCAGCTATTTAATTAGAAAAATCAGCAGTCTGGGATACTTGTTTTGAAGCTCGCCATGAATACAAATGAGCCCATCACATTACAGCAATGTCAATCCAAGAGCATAATATTTTAGTATTACCAGTTTTTTCAGGGAGCCAGAGAACAGCTTTCTAAATACAATAACATACCACTTATCAACATTTAGATGCCATACACACTCAGCTTTCCAGGGAAGCTGTGAAAGGGTACCTGAGCATGGATAACAACCAAAATAGCTAAAACAACAGAAGGTGTGCTGCGATCAACAAGCTCACTGAAGCAAAGAAAGGGGCCATCTCACTGACCTGGTTGGGGATGGTTATAAAAATCTGCATCAGGGCTTCCCTGGTGGCGCAGTGGTTGAGAGTCCGCCTGACGATGCAGGGGACACGGGTTCGTGCCCCAGTCCGGGAAGATCCCACATGCCACGGAGCGGCATGGTTTACTTATCTGGTTTGTAGGAGAAGCCAAGTGGTGATTCTGAGTGTGTGCTCTGGATCAGACTGCACAGCGTTCATCCTGGCCCTCCATGCCGCTGTGTGACCTTGGGCAAATTGTTAACTCTAGAAGCCGCTGTTTTCTTCTGTAAAAAGAGTAATGGTACCTGTATTAATGGCTATGGTGGGGTACCCAGATAGCCCCACTTCAGCACTCGTGCAATCCATCCCCAACTGCTAGGAATATTGACAGCTGATGGCTCTCAGCTGCTGAGAGATGGCCTTGCCCAGGATCATACCCCTTCCTGGGGACATCTGACATCCACTGATCATTGGCGGGGGTGGGGGTGGGGGTAGCGGGAGATGAATGAGGGCTGTAAAACCTAGTTCCCCTGTCTCAAGACGGAACAAAGCTGAAGGACCTTCCAGGTCCCCAGTGGGCTCAGCTTCATCCTCTGCTGCACCTCTGCAGCAGTGAGACTCCTCCCTACCCGGCCCCCTCCCAGGCCACTGCCTTCACCCCACAGGTGTTGATCTCAAAAGCATTCCCCCATCAACTTTCTACACATACCTCTCCGCCTCGAGAACCCGACCCAAGGCTCTATCTCATAGAATTGTGGGGATTCAGGGAGATAAACCTTGTCAAGCACTCAGAACGGAGCATGGCACGCAGTAAGCAACTCAATGAGTATTCGATGAGTTGAAGGAATAAATGATGCCGTGTCCTTTTTTAATTAGAAAGATGAACCAATAGAAGAGAGCATCCCTAACTGCATAACCTTATCTTTGTCTAAATTATACTGAGAACAAAATCTAAAAGAAAGTAGGCAAAGTTATTTGTAATATTTTAATGCCACTTCTTCGTATAACCAGAAAACTCTTCATCATGTGTGATTCTAGCTGCAAACCGTACATGAGGAAAAACTATGAAATCAGGAGCTACTTTCTTGGATATAAGCCTTGAAGTCTTTCGTTTCACCCTAATTTTAGATCAATGTTTTCATTCTTCAGATCAGCACGGCAAATACTGTGAGGCGGGAGAGACAGGCAATTCTGTCTCCCTCTATCTTCCTGGGAAATTAAGAGCTGTGTTTGATTTCTCACGTTTCCTCCTCAATTCTGATTCTTGCCGAAGACTTAACCGGCACAAAATCTCTTACATGTCCCCAACCTCACTAGCAAACACACAAATATCTGGGACGCACTTTGCATTTTTCTGCCCCGAAGGCTCTTTGTATCACCATTCAGCCCAGCTGGCTTCTTCCTCAGAGCCCTACCTTCACTTTCAACCCTGTTCACCTTGGGGGTTATTTCTCACAATAGTGTGTCATATTCAGAATGTGAAGAGGACGTTAAATTCAGTGTCTAAACTCCACCAATAATCTTTAAATCATTTTCTCTTCAGACCATTCAAAGCCAACTTTTAAAAAACCATCGCTAAAAGAGGTCACCTGCTCACCTACGGTGCTAAGGGCACTCTCCCGTGCGTGCACCTTTGCATTCATTTCCCTCCCATGAAAATATGCTTACAGCCCACAGGGAAAGAGGCACAATTACCAACCTCAACCAGATCCATCTCTTTCAGTTGAATGTCAGAAAACATCCTGGGAAGTCATAATTTACACGCAGCCCATTCATCGCCCCTTTTCAGATGGACCACATTAATTCACGGGGGAGAGTAACTTTCTCAGAGACACGCATTTACATTTCTATCAAGTAGACTGGAAAATAATTGTGTCTCTCTATGAGAAAAATGACAGCTACATCAAGGAGTCTTCAACCTTTTTGTGTGTCACTCATAACATTGCTTTAGTATTACATCCGTGGAGAGGACGCTCGGAAAGGCAAGGCTATTTGTAACAAGCACTGTTCAAACCATTCACAAGTACCCTTACCTTTTTCTTTCTTACAAGTACACCTTGCTTAATTTTAGCATATGTTACCCCTTACAAAATGCATCATGTAGAAGACTTTCAAAGAGGTTTCTCAGAACATTTCCCCTCTGAGAGTCTTAAGACTGTACATTAAATAGTTACAAAAGACCCTGAATAAAGGCTATTATCTACATGTAACATTCACTGGCACTATATCTCTGATCTATTGACATAAAGCAGTTTATTGGTCAATATCACTGGCCAAAGGCAGAGACAGAGGTCCGATTCCAGCCATCTGGAAATCTATTATCCCAGGGCTAATGCATAAGCCTTTCACCTCTACAGATCTGGTTTCAGCTTCATCAGTTAAAAGTGAGTTGGGTGGTCTTGTCTTACCCACATTAAAGACCCATTATGCAGCTCAGCCTAACGAAACACCATTGGTCATGGACATCCATTTAGTATAAGTCAACCTTGGGGAAAAGTTCAGTCTCCTAGATATGCCTCCTTCTCTGATCACTTATTCCCTGCTCAGCTGACCCTGGGCAGAATTATGAAGTAGGCAGAGTCAGTATGGGGTTACTCTCTGACTGTTAGTCAATAGTGTGGAACAGAAGAAATAGACAGGAGAGCCAAACAAGAGACAAAAGACCTGTGTCCTGGTCCCAGCTAGCCTTGAGCAGGTCACTGCCTCTCTGTGGCTTAGTATCTTCATGTGTAAACTGGGGATAACACCCACCCCTACATCTTGAATATTCTCAGAAGAATCAAAAGAGCTCACGGGTATGAAAGCTATAAATCATTTGCAAATGACAGGATGACTACTACTAACTTTTCATTCCCTCATTTTTACTTCCCATATTTTCCACGTGCCCTTCCCCATTTACAGAGGCCCAGGGCTCTCAGATTGCCCCGCTCCTACCCAGACCCAGCTGTAATCAATCCTATACCCTGGGCCTTTCCTGCCCCTGAAATCTCCCAGTCATATTTCCCTGTCGATTTCCCCTTCCCACGAGGTGTGATCTCTGCTGGGTGTCAAGTAGTCAAGCTGAGAAGCTGCTACTGCCTGTGCTATCCGAGCTGGGGCTGCCCTGCCGAGCACTTATTAGAGACCCTGAATTTCACAGAGCAATTTCAATATCGGCACAGGATGACTAGGAACTCACAGAGCGGAAGGTACAAATTTTCAAACCTAGGAGAGGGCGTGTGATTTACTCAGTATCGCTCCAGGCACCAGGCCTAGGAGGCCAGGGGCAGCCCCGTCCTGGAGGATATAAAGATGGCTACCGTACATCCAGATCCCAAACTCAGGGGACATCTCTACACCCCCATGGGCCACTCTGTAGACAATATGTCTCACCTGTGATTCTAAGAGGCAGGCCTCAGTTTAGAACTTCCTACCAGTGCCAAATGGATTGTTATTCCCTTTACTCCTCTCATATGACCTCAGATACATCCATTGGTTAAACTGGAATCAAAGCCTCTTTCAAGCAAGCTCAAAATCATCCATTTGTTGTTGATGAATATATATTTTAAAAAACCCAGATAAGTAGGGAGGGGAATACAGAGGTAGGGGACTAAGAGTGTAAGCTATTAGGTATAAAATAAGCTACAAGGACGTATTGTACAATAAGGGGAATATAGCAAATATTCAATAATAACTATAAATGGAATATAACCTTTAAAAATTGTGAATCACTATATCATACACCTGTAACTTACATAGTATTGTATATCAAGTATACTTCAATTAAAAACAAAAAACCAAATAGATTTCTCCGTACGTCCATCAATGCTTCTTTCATCCACAATTTGGTTTATTCTCAGGAAATGTAAGCTAGAATTCTTATGGTCCTGAACCAAACTATTAGAGAGAGAAACATACAGCCCCCAAATCATATCAATATGGGTGTCCATCTCACTCAATGGAAATGTTTTTATACGAGGCCCTGCATGGAATATTTCCCACCCCTGCTCTTACCCCCCAACCCCAGGAGGAACTAATGCAATCAAGGTCATTCTATGAGAGCAGAGCTCTTTTTTGTTTTTTTTTTTTTTGCCAGCAGGTTCTTATTAGTCATCAATTTTATACACATCACTGTATACATGTCCATCCCAATCTCCCAATTCATCACACCACCACCTCCACCCCCCGCGGCTTTCCCCCTTTGGTGTCCATACGTTTGTTCTCTACATCTGTGTCTCAATTTCTGCTATGAGGGCAGAGCTCTTGAGAAAAGTACAAAACTCTCCAACTGCCTCACCTCAGCCCCACCCACTCCTCACATACACCCACTCTTTTTTTTTTTTAATTTTATTTATTTAATTTTGGCTGCATTGGGTCTTCGTTGCTGCACACGGGCTTTCTCTAGTTGCGGTGAACGGGGGCTACTCTTTGTTGCGGTGCACGGGCTTCTCATTGCGGTGGCTTCTCTTGCTGTGGAGCACGGGCTCTAGGCACATGGGCTCAGTTGTTGTGGTACGTGGGCTCCGTAGTTGTGGCTTGCGGGCTCTAGAGCGTAGGCTCAGTAGTTGTGGCACACGGGCTTAGTTGCTCCGTGGCACCAGGGCTCGAACCCGTGTCCCCTGCATTGGCAGATGGATTCTTAACCACTGTGCCGCCAGGGAAGTCCACATACACCCACTCTTAATCCATGCTTTACAAATGAGATAATTTCTCAAAAGACTTTAAGCAAAAATTACAAGGAGCAACCGGAAGAATTTAAGGTCTCGTGAGGAGGCAGATGACAGGGTCTGGTTCAGGGGTTGGGGAGGGGTTGGTGCAGTGATAGAGGGAAGAGAAGAACAGGTGTTAGGGCTGCTGATGCCTATGAGGACCTGAAGGCTTTTTAGCACCAGGGACAGCCTCCACCCTCAACCTTCCTTAGCTGAGAGCTTAACTGAGCACTAGGAAATAAAGGAACTTGGAGCCTATCCAAAATTCACATTATATTGATACATCTCACCCCCAGAAACGGATCAGTTGGTCTGGATTTGGGTCTCTGCATTTTTTTTTCCCCCTGCGGTACGCGGGCCTCTCACCGTTGTGGCCTCTCACGTTGCGGAGCACAGGCTCCGGACGCGCAGGCTCAGCGGCCATGGCTCACGGGCCCAGCCGCTCCGCAGCATGTGAGATCTTCCCGGACCGGGGCACGAACCCATGACTCCTGCATTGGCAGGCGGACTCTCAACCACTGCGCCACCAGGGAAGCCCCGGTCTCTGCATTTTTAACGGGCACTCCAGGTTATTCTGAAGCAGGGGGCCAGAGGACTTCATCTTGAGACCTGGCCATTGATCTCATTAAATAGAGCGGCTTTGAAGCAAAGACTCTGGGCTTTATGAATGGGACTCCCACAAGCAGGCGTGATCCCAGGAGAAGGTGTGCGTGAAGATACCCGAAGACGGTATGATTTGAGAGAATTCAGCCGACATGTGATGGTTGCACTATCTGTTGCATAAAAGGAGGTGTCACGGTGCTTAATCATTACCGTTCGAGGGTTTCAAAAATGTATTCTCTGATTGCTTGAAAATTTGAACCTAGGGAAAAAATGTCTCAGAGCAACGCCCATAAATAACAGCAATGAAGAGCAGTGAAGAATGACTTTATTTGGCTTCAGTGTGAAATGATACAGGCATTTTCCCAAAATTTCCAGGAATACCATTTCTGTATTTTTTTTACTCACATAAGATATAAGCAGTGTTTACATTGTGCTTTGTGTTGTACAAGGAAGGGATACTTAAAACAGCCCTACAATTTTTTTTTAATGTAAAATATCTATGTTGCCCACTCTATTCTGCTGACCATCTCAAAACAGCAACAATTTCCTTTCGGGGGAACTCTATTTTGAAAGCTATTTTCAATATTCCAAAAAAAGATTTCTTATATTCCAAAAAGGAAATTTACATTTCTCTGAATAAGAGAAGAAATATAGGCCAATATTGAAACTTCCAATTATATGGGTATGTTAAAAATCTTTTGAAAAGATGAAAGGAAAAATAATAAGAGGTCCTTGGTAGCAAAACGGTTGGGGAAATCTCACTTCAGAGGAATATCTCACTCTTCGGCTATATCCTGGCAACTAAAGGTAGCTTAATCAAGAGTCAAATTCATTTCCCAGTTAAAAGCCTTTATAAGTGTTCTGCTCAAGAGCTATCTCTGGAAGCACAAACCACTACATCTGCCACTGAGTCACATGCAATGTCAGGTTGAATTTTTGTTTTTTAATGATTTTATTTTGGTCTTAAAGAAAGATAACAAGAAAGAGAAGCCGTCAGAAAAATGAGCACATTCCAAAAACCAAACAAGCTGTCTTCCCAAAAAAAGCTTCACTTTCATTGTTGTTTATCATATGCTAAAGTGATTTGCATGTTGTTATTTCAGGTGGAACTTTCCACTGCATTTCCATTCTCTCAAGAGCCAGTTGCTACCCTCCTCCTCATTCTGTCTTGTTGCTATGGAAACAGTGATTTACAGTAGGACCAGGAGCAAAGGTAACAAGGCTTTAAATAGAAATAGTAACAAAGGAATCATCTGGAGAGAACGGGGAAATTGCTCTCCATCAAGCAAAATATATTCGGGGGGGGGGGAATGCCTGCATTTACAATCTGTCCTAAAAGAATAATTATCTAGCAATAAAGACACTTTCACCATCTTTGTTCAACTGATTTTATTTTTAAAACCTGAGTGATAGTCATAGAGTATACGTTACACAGTTTGAATTTTATTTACTTGCCCTCTCAAGTGTTAAAACCTTTAGTCTGTCTTATATAAAAGGAGATTAAAGTTTGCCATGCTAAACTGATAAAAATGATTTCAGAGTCCTCATACTCATAGAGAAGTTTCTATGGCTCAAGTTACCAGAAGTAGCGGTTAACCTAGAAGTCATTATACATTTGAAAATGGGGTATGACCTTAGACAAGTATCTTGAACTCTAAATCTTTGTTTCCTCCTCTGGGAAATAAGATGATACCACTTATGTCGCCAAGTTATATATAAAGATTTGAGCTAATAAGAAGTTTGGCATAAGATAGGCATTTAATAAATGCAAGCATGGTGGCATCACAACTGAATTCCTCAGCACATACCAACTGAATGGAGGTGACAGTTTACAGACTCATCGTGGGTGGCAAGACAGGGAAAAAGGATCCAGGCTTGACCTAAAAATTCCTGTGAATAATCCACAAAGTGGGTTCTCCACACAAGCAGATAATCAAGCATTGGCTATATATGGAAAAGAGCTTCCCCACCCAACCAAGATGAAGGTCCTGATGGGCACAATAATTCCAGCTTGTGGTTTGACACTGAACGCTGGCAGTGTGGGCTTTCCCCACAAGTTCAACTATTCAGAGCACAATCCGCCCTGTGGCAAAGGTGATCTGAGAGTAGTGCAAACTCCTCCCTTCTCTCCACCAGCATCCAGACTGCTAAATATTTGGTGCCAGTGGTTACGGTCGATTCCATTTCCAGAAATGCAATGCAGCTGGAAAATATTTTTTACTTACAGTGGAAAACGCCTATGCTGTTACATATCTACTCAGCAAACATGAGAAACCATTATGATACATATAGAAATTGATTTGAATGCAATGGGAAGCAAAGAGTTCACCAAATCCCAAACAGGAAATAAAGTCTATGTTGGCACTATGGCATAAGTTTATCTACAGTTCACATTATCATTTGTGTTGACTAGCGATAGTGAAAAAAACTGGTCCTTTTTTCTACAAGTAGCTGACTGAATTTAGAAATGCTTTGGAAATGTAAACTTAAGTTTGTTAGTGTAAGTCCTTTCCACTCAATTCCTTTGATTTTACAAAATGTGAGAAAATAAGCTGACACTAACCCTTACACTTTTGTTGCCATGTATTTTTACCATATGAAATGACTTGGAGACCCTAACACTAGGAATTCATTCAAAAGGTTTCAATAAACCACATTTAGCTCCATTTTTTTCTCCCTGGCTCAAGAAATCTGAAATGTAAATTAATAGTATTTGCAAGAAAACCTCCACTTAAAGGTACCTATAATGTGTCCTAAAACGCAGCAGGCATTTTATTACATACCTTGTTTAATGTTCACGACAACCCTGTGAAGTAACCCTGTTGCTATTTTACAAATGAAGAAACCAAGGCTGGGAGAGGCTAAATCACCTGCCAAGGGCCGTAACATTAGAAGTTAGAGCCCGGACAGATCTGTTGATTCCAAGCCAAGCGCTCCTTCTTCTTGCCCTAGGGCAATTTTTTAATTGTATGGAGTGGTATCAAACTATACATATCCTTTTGTAATTCCCTGATGGAACTTCTCTAAGTTGGAAGCCAGGTCTTCCAGTAACTTTATTAAGAGTCACCCTTACTTGGTTTTTGATTGCTATGATGACACATTATTTTTCTTTCCACTAAAGGCTGTGACAGTGGTTCCAACTCTTAGTTTTTAATACAAATGCATAACCCCCTACCCCAACCAATTTAACAGAATCTCTGAGGTGATGACCAGGCATCTTATATATTTTTTTAAAGTGCTCCAGATGATTCTCATGTATAGCCCGGATTTAAAACCACAGCTTGAAAGGACTGTATCTTAGTGAACTTAGGAAGTCATTGATTGTTAAGTCACATCCTGATTTCAGAAACATTAAAATGGGAACAATAGTTAAAAGTGAGAATAAGACACCAGGGATTGTGAGACGCATCCCAGTTTCAAGGATATTAAAATATGAACAACTGTACATTTCAGAATTATTATTGAAAGAGTTTACCATATCAGCTGAAGAAAAGTTAGACATGTGACCTTGGGTTACTCCATTACTTAAAACAGGTCAGAGTAAAATGACCTCTAAAGTACGTTTTGTATATAAGGCTTTGTGATTTGACTTTATATTCGTCACACGACAGTTACTGCTTGTCTCCTTAATGTGAGGTGAAAATCATGCAGTACATTATCCCCCAAAAAAAAGTTTGCCCAGCAAGTCAGCCCGTCACACACCTGCAGTCCAGAAGCAAGCAGAGATGGAGGAAGATGAATAGCTTCTTTCAACTCCTGTACAGCCCATTCTGGGTGAGAATCAAGAGCACCCTCTCCCCACCCACTCCTCGGAGCTCAGAGATCTTCCCTTCAACATCCCCCAGCACTTGCTCCTCCCTCCCTGGCCCCCGCGGAGACCAGCAACAGATTATTCAGAGTTTTCTAACTCACGCTTCCAAATGTTGTCAGAGGGTAAAAGAGGAAGATAGATTACATGAGCATTTGTGTATGGTAGAATAATAGGGAGCCATTTAAAATCATGTTTTAGAACATGAATATCATGGGGAAATTCTCATGACCCATCATTAAGTAAAAAATTAAAGATGCAAAATAATCAGGACTAGAGAAAAATACATAAAAATTATAGCATCAAAGTGCAGCAGTGACAGATGGTCTTTATTTTCTTCAGAGTTTATTTTCCAAATTTGTACAGCAAACATATAGTATGTTAAACACCAGAAAAAGTGTTATGCATATATGGAGTAAATGTGGTTTTATAAAAATTAGAGTAACTATATGGAAAATTGCTAAGAACCAGTATTAAATAAAAAGGAAAGGAATACAAAGTTTCTTTCACAACTAAAACTTACAACTAAAACTTTATTTTACTAGATGTAGGCAAAAAAAGACTAGAAGGATAAATACCAAAATATTAAGTAATTATATTCAGGTGGTGGGATTATAGATCACTTTTAATATTTAAATATGTAATTATTAAATATTTATGTTCCTAAATTTTTTTTTTTTTTTTTTTTAGCGGTACGCAGGCCTCTCACCGTTGTGGCCTCTCCCGTTGCGAAGTCAACAGGCTCCGGACGCGCAGGCTCAGCAGCCATGGCTCACACGCAGCCGCTCCGCGGCATGTGGGATCTTCCCAGACCGGGGCACGAACCCGTGTCCCCTGCATCGGCAGGCGGACTCTCAACCACTGCGCCACCAGGGAAGCCCCCTAAATTTTTTTAAGGAGAAAGTATGGCTTTAAATTTTCTTACTTTTAATTATGAGCTTTTCAAGCATATAAAAACTATCACACTCAACATACTACTCATATTTAATAGATATTAGCACTTTGTCATATTTAATTCAGATTTCTGTATTTTTAAGGAATAAAACTTACAGTTAAAATTCAGCACCACCCTCCCTTTTTTAGAAGTAACCACTATTCTGTAATTAGTATTATTATTCATATGCATGTTTTAGAACTCATGCTGCTTGTATATGTGTCGATAAACCACATAAACTATTTTTTAATTGTATGGAGTGGTATCAAACTATACATATCCTTTTGTAATATTTTTTACTTTAAGGAAGGTCTTGCCATATCAATATATGTAGATCTAATTAATCGATTTTAACTACTGTATACTATTCCATGGTATGAATCCACCAATCTATTCATTCCTCTGTTCGTCAAACTTAGTGTGCATCAGAATCACCTGGGGAGCCCGCCCAAGCACAACATTTAAATGAATGAGCATGGCCATGTTCCAATAAAACTTTACTATGTTGTAAATTAACTATACCTCAATTTAAAAAAAAACTTTACTATGGGCACTAATATTTGAATTTCATATAATTTTTACATGATATAACATATTGTCTTTGATATCTTTAAGCATTAAAAAAGGGTAAACACAATTTGCAGGCTATATAGAAACAGTGAGCTGGATTTGTCCCAGCAGGCTGTAATTGGCCAAACCCCTACTCTAGTCAATGGAGTTGGGTCATTTCCCCTTTTTTACTATTGCAAACAGTGCTCCTTGAGCATTTGTGAGACAGTCTTAAATACTTGGAAGTGAAATAACTCAGTTATAAGGACCTACATCTCCAATTGTACTGGGAATTACCAATTTTGCTCTACAAAGCAAAATCTGCCCTCAACCAATGAATATGAGGTTCTGTTTTGTTAGAGCCTAGCCCTTTGTTGTTTCCCCATCTGACGGATGTGAAATGGTACCTCACTGCTGTTTTACTTTGCATTTCCTGATCATTCCTGAGGTTGAGCATCTTTTCAGTTGTTGACCATTTGCCTTTTCCTCTCCTCTGAACTGCCTCTTCATACTCTAACCATTTTTTTTAAAATTACTGATGTGAAGTCATTTTTATATATTTTGGATACTTATTGTTTGTTGAATTTTAGAAAGAAAAAAAACCCAGTTTGAGTTTTTTTAATCTCTACAATGCTTTGTCTCACAGATATTTACTAATTCCAGTGTAGTTAAATGTATAAATCTTTTTCTTTACAATATGTTCTTTATATGTTTTATTTAAGAAATCCCCTCCTATTCCACTATTTTACATTTTTAATTCCCCCCATTTTCCCCCTAAAAGTTTCTAAGTTTTTATTTTTCATATTCGGCTCTTTAATCCACTTGGAGTTTATCTTTATACTGATGAAAGTATACATCTTTGTGTGTGTGTGTGTCAATATGATTAGACGTTTGTCTGTGTTGGTTTGTAATGCCGCCTCTGTTACATTCAAAGTTCAATACATACGTAGGATTTCTTTAAGGAGAAAGAAAAAAACTCTACCTCAAGTTTATCCTAGAGGCAAGGATGTAGAAACAAAGTTAATGAGCTAAGAACAAGTAGTAAATAGCAGGTCGCTGTGTATAGGTATCCAAGAGGTATGTGAGCAATGCCAGAAATTATCTGTTGGAAAGCAAAAGCCTCAGGCACATTAGTTGTTTAAATGTAATTTTTTTGATGGTGCTGGGATAAAATATGAGTAAACACTTTGTAAAAGAAATTTCTCCCCCAAAAAAGAGATTAAAACAGTGATCACTTCAAAAAACAGGAGCTAATGGCTGGACAGTTCTCCATGTATACAACCACCATCTCTGAACCTGAGGTTGGCTACCCAGGCAAGGCAGCAGAACATCAAGTGAGGCTGACCTGGGCCAGGGCAGTCACTGAAGCCTGGCAATGCTGCACGAGTGAAATCAAGAGGGAACACGCATATTTAGCGTCTCCACTGGCTTATTTCAGAGAGTGCAACAGGTAGTGAAATTAACATGCAATGTACAGTCTCACAGAGAATCAAGCACCCGTGAACCTCACGTGATGACTGGCTTTCGCTGAAATATTAGGTTGAACCACATGAAACTGCCATTTCTGTAGTTTAAAAAAAAAAAAGAAGGTTGACTATCTTCACTTCCATATACCTCAACAGAATAGAAGAGGAGGAGACTATCCAGTTAATAATTATCCAGGAGTCTCTTGCTCCAAAGCTAGTCAATAGAGTGGAATTTTCGACTCAGATCCAAAGAAGAAACTCACTGGTGCTGGAATTACTGATGCTTTCCCCTCTCATGTCATTAACTCACTGGCAAAACTGGAAATTAAATTTCTCTCAGACTAAGCAAGAGGAGTCCCTGACTTACAGACCTGATGACTTTTTCTCCAACTGATCAGGATTATGGTCTCAAGAAAGTGGTTCCAGGCGTTCCTTTACCTAAAGCTCACCTCCCCGACAACATGAATAATGCTCTTCTCAGAAACGGGATCCTGTGCTGCTTACTCACACCCAGGAAATGAGATAATAAAACTGCTGAAATTAATTAAGAGCATCTGTTACACTAAACAAATAAAGCATTGTGGGTCTTTCAGAGAGAACCAGCAGAGCAAACTCTTTCCTCCATGACACCCAGTGAGGCCGCCTTCCGAAACAGCGCTCTTCACAGGGCTCTTCCAACTATTTCCTTCCAAATCTGTGGTTCAGGAGTCACATGGGTTCATCCTTCCAGCTGTCAGCTGGGCAGCCCGCTTACACTCAGCCACATTCCAGCTTTTCTAAACATAGAAAAGAATTTTCTGGAATTTCACTGCACCTCCCATTCTGAAACTAGGAAATCAGATTATGTGAGTGTACCAAGGAAACTTGAGGGGACCCAGTGAGCTGTGAATCTCTTTGATTAGCATCCCAAAGTACATGTATTAGGCTAACTACGACCCATCTCCGATTTTCTTGTTTCTTTTTGTCCTCCCCTATTGTCAACACGGTCTCAGGCTGCTCCCTTAGGGTCATGGTTAATTAAATGAGACTATCCTAAACGAAGGAAATTGAATTGGAAGCTTTTAGAATTTTCTTCTCATCATCTAATTACAGGAATAGCATTTATGGGCAGTCTAACTCTGGCTAATTTGCTCTCTGAATCTTTTGCTATCATACAATTTGAACATCAAACCCTGAAACCACAGGGTGGGTATTTTCCACTGCTCTGGTGGCATACTTTTTTCAAGTTTCCCTAAAGTGGATTCTGCCAGAAGACTGCCTTCAGGCTACCCCGGGTAGTCAGAAAGTCTTCAAAAACCACATCCAAATGACTGCTGTTATCCCCCTACTCTGAGCATTCCAAGATTTTCATCACTCCGCGGCTCCAGATAGAGCCACTCACATTAGACATGGTTGAAAAGAGAAAACTGAGACAGGAAATTATGGGCCTTCTCTAGCCCCCCCAGAACACTAGCTTCCTCACATCCCCCTCACACTGGACAGTATCACCTCACCAGCAACTCTATAACTGAGAACCTTACAGTGACAGGAGATGGATCCTTCAATCTATCCAACCAGTTTTTCATCGAATCCTCCTGCTTTCTTGTACTTCTCAGCATGTTGTCAACCATCCTTTCCCATCTCTGCATCTACAGTCTTAAAGGAGTCCTGCTAACTCCCCACAATGTCCTTTCAGTAAGCCCATGAAAAAGACCTGCCAGAGTAACTGTCAAAGCAACTATCTGTGCTTAACTGCATGGGTGAAGATGCCTGGGTGGCATAAGTCCACGGGTAGAACTGGCTTCGGGAGTCAAACGATGCCCTCAGCGTTGCATCTCTCATCTCTCCACTGCGTGAGCTTCATTCTCAGCTTCACCTTAGGGTTCCCCAGGATACAGGTCTTTTGCATAATCAGCCAAGCCACAGTCTCCAGGTTTTTCATCAGGAAACTCCAGATCAGCTCCCCTCCTGTTCCATGGCTCCCTCATCCCACCGTGATTCCTCCTTTCCCTAAGGCAGACAAACAGGTACCAGCAAAATGGCCTGGAAGGAGTCATAGCTTCGGGCCAGAGGGCTTGAGTTGTATTCTCAGCCCTATTACTCCTCTGTTGTGTGTTCTTGGACAATTGATTTCACCTCCCTGGACTTCAGTGTCCTCATCTGTAGAATGCCACTTCCTCAGTGAAGCTTCCCCCAAGCACCTGCCCTCCCCCACCCAGCTAGTCACTTCCTCCCAAATATTCACAACACATTGTACTGCACTCCCCCGACACACCAGATCCTGGAGCGGTAGCTCTCCTGGAGAGCAGAAAGTGCTTTATTTCTCTGCCTAGCCCTGGGCCAGGATACATTAGCTGCAGAATATTTCATTCAGGGGTAGGATCAGAAGATCTCCACGGCTCCTCTAATTTTTGAAATCGCATGATCTCTGATCATTCCACCCCAATCCAGATTCATCCCTAACTAGGTGAACCTATCCTCTCTGGGTCCTCTTCTTCTCTGAAGCAATTCCTAGAATCCACTCTCCACTTCTGAGATTTTTCCAGACTAACTAACTTCTACCCATCTCTACACCCAATTCTCCTTCCTCTGCATTATTCACTATGTTTCATATAATCCCAAGTATTCCTTCCCTTTGTTGTGTGCCTTGAAAAATGCCTTAACTGCCACCCAAGCTGGCCAGTTTTTTACCTTTTACGCCTTCATTCCTGACTATTGCAGAACCATCCTAGCTCGGGAGGTGCCAGAAATCAAAGGCTGTGGATCGATCACAACAGTGCCCCAAGCATGTAGCTGTCTCCTAAATGCTTTTAAGGGTGATGAATGGTAATGAATTCAGATTGATTATGTTGCTATATTCTGCAGTATACGTTCTCACTCCAGAAGAGCACAAAGGTCAACTTAAAAAGTCTAATCCTGTGACTCTCAGTGGGAGGGGACAACTCACAAATGTCAGGGGGGAGGGGGTAGCAGGGCTTATAGTTTGAAAAAACATATTCAGTGTGATCATACAATCGTTTACCTTTGGAAAGTGAAAAAGAATGATGATTATTTAAAACACAAATTATAGCTTTGATTCGTGGGTACTTGATATATTCGTCTTTTCTTATGTCCACAACAACCCTACGATTTCACTGGTATGGCTACTAAAATTCAAAGAGATAAGTTACTTCTCCAGGATCAAACAGCTAGGAAACAGCAGAGGTAGCATTTGAACTTGGGGCTGCTCTTCATACCGCTACAGTTTCTCCATGACAGGGGCAGCAACTGTGGCAGGCCCCCGCTTAGCTGATTTTGTACTCTGCCATTCTCCCTCTGAGCCTGACGGACATGCTAAAGGACCCCACAGTAACCTTTGAGATTTCAGAAAAAACTCTGTCCCACGTGATGGGGTGAGTAAGACTTCCTAACAGCCAACCAAGAAAGCCTCGAGGTACCAGGGTTCAACCAACACCCAGTGTCACAGAACAAGAACCAATGCCCGACCTCCTTCCTTACACTGAAGAGTCAATGTGCCTCCGGCTTCTTCCCAGAAAAATGAGGTGGTTGGATGATCCAGAGGCTCTGTTTGTCTCACAGGCTCAGCTGACTAGCCTGGGAGAAGCCAGAGAGTCGATACAGACTTCTGAACACCCTCTATGTACCAGGCATGTTGCAGATCAGTGTCGCTGTTGAGTTTTTCTCTACAATGAAGTTATTAGAGAGCCGAGTGGAGCCTCCAGGGGCTTCAAATACAGTGGTAGAGAACAGGTTATTTGACCCCCGGGGGAAACTGGACAAGGGTAATATGGTTTGAATGGACAAAATCTCATTTTTACAAACACATCCTGGCGTTGCATTCTCCTCTTCCTAACCTGCAGTTCAGGTTTCACTTCATACTACATTCTGTGTCATGACTTTGTAAGAGTGGCTGAAATCATCCACTCCTTCACGTTCAGAATCACTTTCAAGAAAGAGCTTCGTGGGGAGTTTTCACACTTGGCAAATTTAAACACCACTGTGGAGGCATAGAAAGCAGAAACAAAAATAGTTTTCAGGGCAAATTAGGTCATAAATGTTGGTCTGATATAGAACCGACCTCAATAAAGACCTTGCTGAGAAAGTTGTAAACAAAGGAAAGTGGCACATCCCAGAGCTTTGAATCGTATGCTATGCCCCGAATAAAGAAAACCTGAGCTTCTGTTAGGAAGCTGGAATCCTAAGTATGGCAGGAATAGCATTTCTGAAACACTTCTGAGGGGTTTTTGCTCTTAGTAAATTTTCTAAGAGCAAATCACTACCCCTTTCCCTTTCCTTCCCTTACCACCTACCCTACCTGCCCCCCATTTTTCCTCTATGAAAACTAAATTCGAGGCTGAGGTTTACGGTCTCAGGGGAAGGCAAAACATAGTGAGGACAAATAACGCCACCGCTTTTCTAAAGAATTTTTAAAACTCAAAGTAGAGACAATAGCCTTGAAAACCAAGACCCCTCTGATATGCAAAAGCCAGCATTTTTAACAGATAAAGGTTTCCTGAGATCCAAAAACTTGGTTTTTAATATCAACAGCCATAGCCCTAAATAATCTCTTTATAAAGCTTATCCACAAATAATGGGTGGCGGGGGTAGGGGAGATGGCATTTTCTCTCCACCAGGAGGAGAGGAGATTGAAAATATTCCTGGCCGGAGCGAAGTGTGGAGAAACCAGAGGGGAGAGCAATAGTGTTCCCTACTGGGCTATTCCGCCCCGCCTCCAGGCCCCTGCCCAAGTTAAATTCCGCGAGGACATCCCAGTGCAGCCGATTTTTCCCAGAGGCCATTCACCTGCCAGTGCTCTCAGGGAGAAAGCTGAAAGAGGTGTCTGCGGAGAGACCCACTCCCACAGCTGGGACGTGGAAGGGCAGAGAAAAGTCACAGACATGAAGGGGTCTCCTGGTTGGAACGTGGAGGATGCAGAGTGTGGCGCGGTGGTGAGGGTGAAGGGCTGGTAGGGAGAGGCCACGTGGACACAGCAGCAGAATCCAGGAGGGATTGGAGCCAACAGCCCTTAAGGATTAGAGGGCCAAGGACATCTCATAGAGTGCCAGCCCCCGGGGCCAGGGGCCAGAGGATTCCCCCACTTCATTCTGCGAGTGCTTCCAGCCCCTTCCCTTTCCTGTGAACTTAGATGCCACCACCCGGGACGAAGGGAGGGGCAGACCCTACAAATGACTGGATGGAGGCAGGAAACAACTGGGTTATCGCTAACTGGGTAACTGGACTGTTTTCCTTGAAGCGGCAAGATTCAATGTTCAGTTCCCAAGGAGAGTTAGGATGTCAAGGTAGAGATTAAGTTCAACTGCTTGTGAATTCATATCCATTATGTAACTTAATTAAACCAGCAAAAATTTTAGCCTTCACCAGAGCAATAAATAAATCCAGAAGAAGGTGGGAGGCGGGGGGAAATATCAGTGGAATCGTTCTTTTTTAACTTCTACAACACAAAATAATATATAAACTATTGTGGTATTAGAAAGCTTCTTGGAAATTTAAGGCATAGTCCCGTCACTGAATACATGTCACCTTTTTAATTTTCCTCGTATTAAGGGGTTCTATTTCAGAAGTTTAATCAAATATTATAATTTTCATTAAAACTTCAAAATAAATGAGGTTGAGCATTTCAAAATGCAAATCTAATCGGGGCAGTTCTCCCCAACGTCCCCCCCATGAGGGTGGGAGCTAATCTGCTTTTGCCCACCATTGTCATCCCAGCACCCAGCAAGGAGACCGGCATATAGTAGGCCCTCATTCGTTGAATGAATGAAAAAATGAATGAATCAGTGTGATGAGACTGGAGAACTCCAAGTCTCCTTCTGGCTTTGAAATCCTGCATCACATTTCCCAGACAAAGGATGCTAAGAACCCCATGAATTTCAAAGAGTTTAAACTGATGACTCTTTTAAGTACTGAGAAATAGCTTAATATGTTTCCATCCTATCAATTGCAGTTCTAGTATGACAAGTATATTTATACACACAATATGTTAATTGACCTTATTTCATCCAGTTCTTGATCCTGAAATCTAATTAACACAGGCATTAAGTTATTAAATACTTTAAAGTCTGAACTAAGAACTGGGGTAAATGTTAGAGTAGGAACAGGTATAATTCTTCCAAGTTGCAATTAAAATTAATACATAGAACTGGTCACGTTTTGTTCCTTAAGAAAAAATACATATGGAAATTACATTCTACTAAAACAGGATAGTGCAAATGAACACACTTTCTTTTTCCCAGATTGGTCTGTGGAGGAATTACTTTATGTCCATGACAAAACCTTTTCCCTGGGAAGAGTAAGTAGTAAAGCTTAGGTCTTCAGTGTTTACCCTCTGATCGTTTGTTCATCTTGTTTTGCACATAAACATTTCTATAAGTTTCTGGCTATCTACATAAACGGCTGCTACTCCAGCAGTCTTCACATTTTCAGCAACTGTAGGAATTTAAGATTCTCAATTCTCCACAAAATACGGCAAATTCTTGTTTCTCCTCCACCAAAATCTCTCACACAGTCATTAAAAGTCTTTTATCAGCATCACCCTGTGCTACCTAACAATCTAGTCTCCTTAAAAATAAACGCATGGGGGGAAGTTCTTCTCAATGATAAGCAAACAGCAATTATTATTCCCTGTTATTAAAATGCTCTCAGTTAATTGCACAGATAGCAGCAGAGAGATTACCTTAAAAGGTTGGATACCAAAGGGGAGTTCGTCAGAGTTCTGAAACTTCTGGTCTAATTTAGAAGACAGTTTACAGAGAGATTCAGTAAATATTTGCGAGGAACCATTAACATTGAGTAAACAATTCAATTCAATGCTGTCAAAGAAAAATGTATTTAAATAATTGTAAAAGAACCTTCCTCGATAAATGCTGAAAACGAATTATTTTGACATGAAAACAGCCCAAATGCATTCACAGAAGAAGACTACCAACCACATTTTCTAAGCATTCTTTGCCGTATACACAGTTTATCATCCTGGGCTGTATTTATAAGAAGCACATGTTCAAAAAAAAAAAAAAGCGCTGCTGTTTTCACTTGGGGATTCTTTTACGGGGAATTCAGTGAGCCAGCCCTTTCTTAGCATTTTTCCTGCTTTAGTCCCATCAGAAATGGGATTTTACTGTGTGTCCTGCGTGTTGATAACACACAACTTGCCAAGGTTTGACGGGATGGAGGAGGAAAGAGCAATGTAATTGAGGAAGTTGTGAGATTTCTCTTCACCTCCAAATGACAGATAAAGCTAGCCAGTGAACGTGAAATATCTTGGAAGGCTTCCTGGCTCAATTAAAATCCAACTTTAATGAAATATTTTGTTTAAAGAGAAAAATGGTGTCTCTCTACTGAAAACTGTTTAGGACAGCTGCTATGGGGGAAGCAGGTGGTTGCAACTACCCCGAGGGCTGCAGAAATATTAATATGTAAATGTCTCGAATTTCACTCAAGTTCAGGGCAGCTTCCTAACGTCTGGAGGAAGACAGAGCAGGCCACAAAGCAGGGAATACCTTCTCATTTGACCGGAGCAGGGTCTGTTTGTCTAAGTCCCCATCTCAGCCTCTCTGTTTGCTGTTAGCTCACAAAGGCACTGCGTTCAAGTTTCAAAGCCAGCTCCTCCCTCCTCGCATAGCAAAGACATAACATGTCATCAGAACCCAGGGTTTGCCAGAAGCCATGATTTGTTTGTCTAGACTGGCCATTGAACTCTGTTTATTACTAAACATCATGTGGAATGGGCAACAAATCAAAGGGGTTCCTGGGAACCTGCAAGGCTTGTCTGGCTGAGCACAGCCAGGGCTGCATGGGGACATTCTTCCTTCTCAGTTTCCACAGTCTGGAGAGGCCTACCTTTCCCAGGACCTGGAGGCTGACCACTAGACTAACCTTTCATCTTTTTTCGACCCAGGACATGACCCCAGGTCACTGATAACCCCCAGAGCCCCTCCCCACCATTGTTGGAGTGGCAACCCTTAAGAACTATATTCTGGGAAAGGTCATGAGGAATGAGTAAAGATTAACATTTGAAAATGGACCATGAGAGGAAAATGCTATCAATCACAGCAAAATAGTCTGCCCAAAGAGCAGAGAACCAAAACAACAACAACAAAAAGATATGGATAATATCCTCTCTTCAGGATGCAAATGTGGCATTTATAAGAACTCTTCGGGTTTGGTTTTAGAAAGACACATAATTAGCAGATACACAGTTAGGATTTTCATGGATAATTGCTGCCTAAATTTTAATGAATATACAAGTTCTCTACTTTAAAAGATTTAATCTGGAAGATAAAATGAACGGAGACTCATGCTTTCTTTAGAAAATAATGTACAACTTGATTCTTTTTTTAAAAAAAAAAGCACCTCTTGGGAATGTAAATTGGTGCAACCACTATGGAAAATATGGAGGTTCCTTAAAAACTAAATATAGAGTTACCATATGATCCAGCAATCCCACTCCTGGGCATATATCTGGAGAAAACTCTAACTCAAAAAGATATATGCACCCCAATGTTCATAGCAGCACTATTTACAATAGCCAAGACATGGGAGCAACCTAAGTGTCCATGGACAGATGGATGGATAAAGAAGATGTGATATATGTACGTGTACAATGGAATACTACTCAGCCATAAAAAAGGAATGAGATAATGCCATTTGCAGCAACATGGATGGACCTAGAGATTATCATACCAACTGCAGTAAGTCAGAAAGAGAAAGACAAATATCCTATGATATCACTTATCTGTGGAATCTAAAAAAGGATACAAATGAACTTATTTACAAAACAGAAACAGACTCACAGAGTCTGTTTAGCACAGGAACTATATTCAATATCTTGTAATAACCTATAATGAAAAAGAATACATATATACATATATATATGTGTATAACTGAATCATTTTGCTGTATACCAGAAACTAACACAACATTGTAAATCAACTAGGCTTCAATTAAAAAAATTTTTAAAAAAAGGAAAAGAAAAGCACCTCTATTGCCTATAAAAATAGAACAGCTTTGGACAAAAATCAGTTCTCCCATGCAATATTTTGGAAGTACATTGATTTTGTTAAGGAAGACCTATGAGCTGAGAAAGCTACTATAAGATCCAGGGTCTAAGGATGCAGGTCTCTAGTTGGAAAGGCCTCAGTATCTAATCCATATGAACTTTACACATTATCTAAATAGGGGTAAATTCTCTAATCTGTTTCACTTCTCCCTAGAATTGAAAATGATCACACAAAGGGATGCAAAGCAACACAACACAGCACTTCCAAATGAGGTCTACCTGCTGCACCATGACAATTTCATGGTCATTCATTCAGCAGACAAAGAAATCAAACGGCTCAAAACTACCAGAACCCTAGAGCATTGGCCAGGGCCTCCTGGCCCATCAATGAGCAGCAGCAGATTTGGCCTCTGCCAGTCCACTGTGCTCTCTATCTGCATCCAAAGTCTAGAACTAGAGACTGGTATAATCCCAGAGGGGTCAACCATACCCACAGGCCTGCAAGTATTCTGATAGTTCTAGGGGAATTCCAGGGGAAGTGGGGGATGGAGAAAACCAACCAAGATGTTCCTGGGGCCCATTGTGACCAAGGCCCTTGGGATGGCTTCCAGAACCCGAAAATGACAAAGAGGACCTCAGGGTGCTGCCCCAATGAACCTGAAGGGATGCCACAATACACCCAATCTACTGATCAGGGGTCTCTGGTTCAGCTTCAGCCTTTGGAGAAAACTCCTAGTGAAGTCAGATGCCTTATTATATTATCATCCCTGTCATGGAAAGGCAAAAGCTGTTTTGTGATTAGAAGGAATCAGGTATAATGAATGTATATTTATGTCTAGGAATAAGATTCCATTTAGGGTACATACCAGTGCCTTCTGCTTTGGTTTTTACCCTTCCTCTCCTCTCCTCAACCTTACCAGGTAGGTGCCTCTAACGCTGAAATGCTGGTTGAATTCAATTGAATAAATTCAGTTCAACTTTTGAAAGCTCCAAAACAAAACAAAAAAACAAATAGTCGGGCTTCCCTGGTGGTGCAGTGGTTGAGAGTCTGCCTGCCGATGCAGAGGACACGGGTTTGTGCCCCGGTCCAAGAAGATCCCACATGCCGCGGAGCGGCTGGGCCCATGAGCCATGGCTGCTAAGCCTGTGAGTCTGGAGCCTGTGCTCCACAACGGGAGAGGCCACAGCAGTGAGAGGCCGTGTACAGCAAAAAAAACAAAACAAAACAAAACAAATAGTCATTTTCACCCAGGTTCACACAGCAAATCATTTTCTTTCAAAGTTGAAGGAGTATCACATGAAAGTAGAAAGAGCAGATGTATGAAAAAGGATCTCCCCCACTCAGTTTGGGCATTGATTTTTCTTTTTTTTAAAAGAAGTCTTCACATAGATGGTACTAAGTTATAATTTAACTCTCAAGTTAACTATAGGTCCCCTTGTCTTTCAAGTCATACAAACACACAGGGTTTTAATGATTTTTAACTAAAAAAGAAAAAACATGCCATATGAAAATCACTTCTTCTAACTCCAATCCTCTGGCCACTCAAAGATTGGCCTGTGAGATCTTTATCTAGTCGTGAGAGTAACGCAGGAAACTCTCAACAGTCCAGACACCTTTAAGTTTGACAAACACAGGAAGGTTATGAGCTTAAGAGGTTCTGGTTGTGCAGTTAAATCTTTATTTGAACACTTGAATAATAATTTCCCTCCTGAAAAGAGGATGGTGGATTTTTAGCTAAGTCAGTTTCAGTTAGACCAAACCTAACACGTAAACAGCTTTTTCCATCATAATAAAGGAAAGAAAAAAGGAATCCAGTTGGAAGACAAAAAATAGTTTTTACAAGGAACCCCTGAGAAAGACATTCCTTCTTAAGGACTGTTCGCATACACAGTAGACTAATGAATATATGAAATTTGTGCATAAAATCATCCTTTAAATACAACAAAGGACTTACTCATTTACCGCCCCCCCCGAAAAAAAACACCTTTGGAAAAAAGACGACCGTAAGCAATTATACCCCAATAAAGATGTTAAAAAAAAAAAAGACGACCGTGATTGTCACTGAGTTATGGGATTATGAATAATTTTTCTCATTCTTTTTCCTATTTTCCAAGGTTTTACACAAAGACCAATTCTTACCTTTAAAAATCAGGGAAAAAAATTTATTATTTTTTTTGATTAAAGAAATCCTAGGGTAGACTCTAAGGTGAAGAATCAGTCTGAGAACTGTGAGCCAGCCCAACCCTTGCCTTTGTGTGCTTTAGAAAAAGGCCAGGTCCGGCCCGTGGGGACCGGCAGGATTCTGCCCCACTCACCCCTTCCAACAAGCACCACCAGCTATGCACACACTCAGTGCTGTTTGCTCCATCTCTCTGCGGCCCAGACTTCTATGACGTCAAGTTCTGCTTACGTGTTCATTTGCACCTGTGTGTGACTGTGTGACCAGGCTCCTCAACCTTCACACGCTGACCAGGAATTTGAGGCCTAGCGCTGTGGCATCTAAACTGGCCTTGACGTTCTACTCGAAACTCCCGTCTAAAGAAGGCACCCCGGTGCGCTTCCGGGAAGATGGCGGAAGAGTAAGACGCAGAGATCACCTTCCTCCTCACAGATACACCAGAAATACATCTACATGTGGAACAACTCCTACAGAACACCTACTGAACGCTGGCAGAAGACCTCAGACCTCCCAAAAGGCAAGAAACTCCCCATGTACCTGGGTAGGGCAAAAGAAAAAAGAATAAACAGAGACAAAAGGGTAGGGACGGGACCTGCACCAGTGGGAGGGAGCCGTGAAGGAGGAAAGGTCTCCACACACTAGGAAGCCCCTTCACGGGCGGAGACTGCGGGTGGCGGAGGGGGAAAACTTCGGAGGCGCGGAGGAGAGCAAAGCAACAGGGGTGCGGAAGGCAAAGTGAAGAGATTCCCACACAGAGGATCGGTGCTGACCGGAACTCACTAGCCCGAGAGGCTTGTCTGCTCACCCGCCGGGGCGGGCGGGGCTGGGAGCCGAGGCTCGGGCTTCGGTCGGACGCCAGGGAGAGGACTGGGGTTGGCGGCATGAACACAGCCTGAAGGGGGCTAGTGCACCACAGCTAGCCGGGAGGGAGTCCGGAGAAATGTCTGGACCTGCCGAAGAGGCAAGAGACTTTTTCTTCCCTCTTTGTTTCCTGGTGCACAAGGAGAGGGGATTAAGAGCGCTGCTTAAAGGAGCTCCAGAGACGGGCGCGAGCTAACAGCGCGGACCTCAGAGACGGGCATGAGACGCTAAGGCCGCTGCTGCCGCCACCAAGAAGCCTGTGTGCGAGCACAGGTCACTACCCACACCCCCATTCCGGGGAGCCTGTGCAGCCCGCCACTGCCAGGGTCCCGGGATCCAGGGACAACTTACCCGGGAGAACGCACGGCGCGCCTCAGGCTGCTGCAACGTCACGCCGGCCTCTGCCGCCGCAGGCCCGCCCCGCACTCCGTGCCCCTCCCTCCCCCCTCCCCCTCCCCCCCTCTCCCCCCTCCCCCGCGGCCTGAGTGAGCCAGAGCCCCCGAAGAAGCTGCTCCTTTAACCCCGTCCTCTCTGAGCGAAGAACAGACGCCCTCCAGCAACCTACACGCAGAGGCGGGGCCAAATCCAAAGCTGAGCCCCTGGGAGCTGTGAGAACAAAGAAGAGAAAGGGAACTCTCTTCCAGCAGCCTCAGGTGCAGCGGATTAAAGCTCCACAATCAACTTGATGTACTCTGCATCTGTGGAATACCTGAATAGACAACAAATCATCCCAAATTGAGGAGGTGGACTTTGAGAGCAAGACTTATGATTTTCTCCCCTTTTCCTCTTTTTGTGAGTGTGTATGTGTATGCTTCTGTGTGAGATTTTGTCTGGATAGCTTTGCTTCCACCATTTGTCCTAGGGTTCCATCCATCCGTTTTTTGTTGTTGTTTTTTTTAAATTTTTTTCTCTTAATAATTATTTTTTTATTTTAATAACTATTATATTTTATCTTACTTTATTTTACTTTATCTTTTCTTTTTTTCTTCCTTCCCTCCTTCCTCCCTCCCTCCCTCCTTTCTTTCTTTCTTTCTACTTCTACTAATTCTTTCTTTCTACTTTTTCTCCCTTTTATTCTGCGCCGTGTGGATGAAAGGCTCTTGGTGCTCCAGCCAGGAGTCAGTGCTGTGCCTCTGAGATGGGAGAGCCAACTTCAGAACACTGGTCCACAAGAGACCTCCCAGCTCCACATAATATCAAATGGCGAAAATCTCCCAGAGATCTCCATCTCAACACCAACACCCAGCTTCACTCAACGACCAGCAAGCTTCAGTGCTGGACATCCTATGCCAAACAACTAGCAAGACTGGAACACAACCCCAGCCATTAGCAGAGAGGCTGCCTAAAATCATGATAAGTCCACAGACACCCCGAAACACACCACCAGACGTGGACCTGCCCACCAGAAAGACAAGATCCAGCCTCATCCACCCACAGTAAGAGAAGCAAAATGAGAAGACAGAAAAACACACAGCAGATGAAGGAGCAAGATAAAAACCCACCAGACCTAACAAATGAAGAGGAAGTAGGCAGTCTACCTAAAAAAGAATTCAGAATAATGATAGTAAAGATGATCCAAAATCGTGGGAATAGAATGCACGAAATACAAGAAACATTTAACAAGGACCTAGAAGAACTAAAGATGAAACAAGCTTTGTATCAAGTTGTATCAAGTATCTTTTCCGACCACAACGCTATGAGACTAGATATCAATTACAGGAAAAGATCTGTAAAAAGTACAAATACATGGAGGCTAAACAATACACTACTTAATAACGAAGTGATCACTGAAGAAATCAAAGAGGAAATCAAAAAATACCTAGAAACAAATGACAATGGAAACACAACGACCCAAAATCTATGGGATGCAGCAAAAGCAGTTCTAAGAGGGAAATTTATAGCAATACAATCCTACCTTAAGAAACAGGAAACATCTCGAATAAACAACCTAACCTTGCACCTAAAGCAATTAGAGAAAGAAGAACAAAAAAACCCCAACATTAGCAGAAGGAAAGAAATCATAAAAATCAGATCAGAAATAAATGAAAAAGAAATGAAGGAAACGATAGCAAAGATCAATAAAACTAAAAGCTGGTTCTTTGAGAAGATAAACAAAATTGATAAGCCATTAGCCAGACTCATCAAGAAAAAAAGGGAGAAGACTCAAATCAATAGAATTAGAAATGAAAAAGGAGAAGTAACAACTGACACTGCAGAAATACAAAAGATCATGAGAGATTACTACAAGCAACTGTATGCCAATAAAATGGACAACCTGGAAGAAATGGACAAATTCTTAGAAATGCACAACCTGCCAAGACTGAATCAGGAAGAAATAGAAAATATAAACAGACCAATCACAAGCACTGAAATTGAAACTGTGATTAAAAATCTTCCAACAAACAAAAGCCCAGGACCAGATGGTTTCACAGGCTAATTCTATCAAACATTTAGAGAAGAGCTAACACCTATCCTTCTCAAATTCTTCCAAAATACAGCAGAGGGAGGAACACTCCCAAACTCATTCTACGAGGCCACCATCACCCTGATACCAAAACCAGACAAGGATGTCACAAAGAAAGAAAACTACAGGCCAATATCACTGATGAACATAGATGCAAAAATCCTCAACAAAATACTAGCAAACAGAATCCAACAGCACATTAAAAGGATCATACACCATGATCAAGTGGGGTTTATTCTGGGAATGCAAGGATTCTTCAATATATGCAAATCAATCAACGTGATACACCATATTAACAAATTGAAGGTGAAAAAACATATGATGATCTCAATAGATGCAGAGAAAGCTTTTGACAAAATTCAACACCCATTTATGATAAAAACCCTGCAGAAAGTAGGCATAGAGGGAACTTTCCTCAACATAATAAAGGCCATATGTGACAAACCCACAGCCAACATCGTCCTCAATGGTGAAAAACTGAAAGCATTTCCACTAAGATCAGGAACAAGACAAGGTTGCCCACTCTAACCACTATTATTCAACATAGTTTTGGAAGTTTTAGCCACAGCAATCAGAGAAGAAAAGGAAATAAAAGGAATCCAAATCGGAAGAGAAGAAGTAAAGCTGTCACTGTTTGTAGATGACATGATACTATACATAGAGAATCCTAAAGATGCTACCAGAAAACTACTAGAGCTAATCAATGACTTTCGTAAAGTAGCAGGATACAAAATTAATGCACAGAAATCTCTGGCATTACTATACACTAATGATGAAAAATCTAAACGTGAAATCAAGAAAACACTCCCATTTACCACTGAAACAAAAAGAATAAAATATCTAGGAATAAACCTACCTAAGGAGACAAAAGACCTGTATAGAGAAAATTATAAGACACTGATGAAAGAAATTAAAGGTGATACAAATAGTTGGAGAGATATACCATGTTCTTGGATTGCAAGAATCAACATTGTGAAAATGACTCTACTACCCAAAGCAATCTACAGATTCAATGCAATCCCTATCAAACTACCACTGACATTTTTCACAGAACTAGAACAAAAAATTTCACAAGTTGCATGGAAACACAAAAGACCCCGAATAGCCAAAGCAATCTTGAGAACGAAAAACAGAGCTGGAGGAATCAGGATCCCTGACTTCAGACTATACTACAAAGCTACAGTAATCAAGACAGTATGGTACTCGCACAAAAACAGAAAGATAGATCAATGGAACAGGATAGAAAGCCCAGAGGAAAACGCACGCACATATGGTCACCTTATCTTTGATAAAGGAGGCAGGAATGTACAGTGGAGAAAGGATAGCCTCTTCAACAAGTGGTGCTGGGAAAACTGGACAGGTACATTTAAAAGTATGAGATTAGATCACTCCCTAACACCATACACAAAAATAAGCTCAAAATGGATTAAAGACCTAAATGTAAGGCCAGAAACTATCAAACTCTTAGAGGAAAACATAGGCAGAACACTCTATGACATAAATCACAGCAAGATCCTTTTTGACCCTCCTCCTAGAGAAATGGAAATAAAAACAAAAATAAACAAATGAGACCTAATGAAACTTCAAAGCTTTTGCACAGCAAATGAAACCATAAACAAGACCAAAAGACAACCCTCAGAATGGGAGAAAATATTTGCAAATGAAGCAACTGACAAAGGATTAATCTTCAAAATTTATAAGCAGCTCATGCAACTCAATAACAAAAAAACAAACAACCCAATCCAAAAATGGGCAGAAGACCTAAATAGACATTTCTCCAAAGAAGATATACAGACTGCCAACAAGCACATGAAAGAATGCTCAACATCATTAATCATTAGAGAAATGCAAATCAAAACTGCAATGAGATATCAGAATGGCCATCATCAAAAGATCTAGAAACAATGCTGGAGAGGGTGTGGAGAAAAGGGAACTCTCTTGCACTGTTGGTGGCAATGTAAATTTATACAGCCACTGTGGAGAACAGTATGGAGGTTCCTTAAAAAACTCCAAATAGGGGCTTCCCTGGTGGCACAGTGGTTGAGAGTCTGCCTGCTGATGCAGGGGACACAGGTTTGTGCCCCGGTCCAGGAAGATCCCACATGCCGCGAAGCGGCTGGGGCCATGAGCCATGGCCACTGAGCCTGCATGTCCGGAGCCTAAAAAACAAAACAAACAAAAAAACTACAAATAGAACTACCATATGACCCAGCAATCCCACTACTGGGCATATACCCTGAGAAAAACCAAAATTCAAAAAGAGTCATGTACCAAAATGTTCATTGCAGCACTATTTACAATAGCCTGGAGATGGAAACAACCTAAGTGTCCATCATCGCGAATGGATAAAGAAGATGTGGCACATATATACAATGGAATATTACTCAGCCATAAAAAGAAACAAAATTGAGCTATTTGTAATGAGGTGGATAGACCCAGAGTCTGTCATACAGAGTGAAGTAAGTCAGAAAGAGAAAGACAAATACCGTATGCTAACACATATATACGGAATTTAAGAAAAAAAATGTCATGAAGAACCTAGGGGTAAGACAGGAATAAAGACACAGACCTACTAGAGAATGGACTAGAGGATATGTGGAGGGGGCAGGGTAAGCTGTGACAAAGCGCGAGAGAGGCGTGTACATATATACACTACCAAACGTAAGGTAGATAGCTAGTGGGAAGTAGCCGCCTAGCACAGGGAGATCAGCTCGGTGCTTTGTGACCGCCTAGAGGGTTGGGATAGGGAGGGTGGGAGGGAGGGAGACACAAGAGGGAAGAGATATGGGAACATATGTTTATGTATAACTGATTCACTTTGATATAAAGCAGAAACTAACACACCATTGTAAAGCAATTATATTCCAATAAAGATGTAAAAAAAAAAAAAAACTACAATGAGGTATCACCTCACACCAGTTTGAATGGGCATCATCAGAAAATCTACAACAACAAATGCTAGAGAGGGTGTGGAGAAAGGGGAACCCTCTTGCCCTGTTGGTGGGAATGAAAATTGATACAGCCACTATGGAGAACAGTATGGAGGTTCCTTAGAAAACTAAAAATAGAATTACCATATGATCCAGCAATCCCACTACTGGGCATATACCCAGAGAAAACCATAAATCAAAAAGACACATGTACCCCAATGATCATTGCAGCACCATTTACAATAGCCAGCTCATGGAAGCAACCTAAATGCCCATTGACAGACGAATGGATAAAGAAGATGTAGTACATACGTACAATGGAATAATACTCAGCCATAAAAAGGAACGAAATTGAGTCATTTGTTTAGACGTGGATGGATCTAGAGACTGTCATAGAGAGTGAAGTAAGTCAGAAAGAGAAAAACAAATATCGTATATTAACGCATGTATGTGGAACCTAGAAAAATGGTACAGATAAACCGGTTTGCAGGGCAGAAATTGAGACACTGATGTAGAGAACAGACGTATGGACACCAAGGGGGGAAAACTGCGGTGGGGTGGGGATGGTGGTGTGCTGAATTGGGCGATTGGGATTGACATGTATACACTGATGTGTATAAAATTGATGACTAATAAGAACCTGCAGTATAAACAAACAAACAAACAAAACAACATACTAAACTTTCTTTGGGTTATTTGTATGGAAATATGTTAATATAAATGTTTCAGACATTACATGAAATTTCTAAAAATCTTATATGTTCTGGTATAATGTTATAAGTCATAATTCTAGTTATTACTTTAATATGTATATCTCAGAAATAACTAAATTTCCTTGTCAATTGCATTATTATGAACTTTCATCAAATCTTTAACCATGGTCATTTTTAAGTCTTTTGTCATTTACAGACAGTTCTGGGTGTACTCTGATGCTTTTGCAAAAATGTTCCTATAAAAGGGTTTCAGGGCTTCCCTGGTGGCGCAGTGGTTGAAAGTCCGCCTGCCGATGCAGGGGACGCGGGTTCGTGCCCTGGTCTGGGAGGATCCCACATGCCGCAGAGCGGCTGGGCCCGTGAGCCATGGCTGCTGAGCCTGCGCGTCCGGAGCCTGTGCTCCGCAACGGGAGAGGCCACAACAGTGAGAGGCCCACGTACCGCAAAAAAAAAAAAAGTTTCATCTTCAAGGAATTCATGGAAAAGACTCTGACAAGTACAGGTTTCTGGTAACTGACTATAACTGCTGAACTGAATGAATAAGCATTTTCAGAACTCTAATGGAAAACTGATGAATTCATAAAAGGGCTAACAAAAGATCAAGATGAAAAAAAAGGAAAAAACAATAATAATTCAGAATCCCCCTACCCGCATTTCTGTTAATGTTTTGGAATCCATGTAGTATGGACTTTATTCTTTCTTTGATGTATAGTTACTTATGCATTCTCATGAATATCATCTCTGGGTCCTCAAATTTTCTATTTTGTTATGCTTAGTGTTTTATAAAGTTAGCTATATTATTTTTCATTTACACGTTCAAAATTAAGCTAGAGTTAATGACCTCAAGAAAAAATCACCTCACACCATACATTCTTTTTAACCAAGTTTCAATTAACTGGAAAGTTTGGGTAATACTGTGTAATGAACCTCTCTCCCTCCTTCCTCCCTATCTTTCCCCTCCCTCCTTCCCCCCCCACCTCCTTCCTTCCTTCCTTCCTTCCTTCCTTCCCTCCTTCCCTCCCTCCTGCCTTGCTTCCTTCCTTCCTTTTTCCCCTCTTTCCACCCTTTGACATAATCTAATCTTTGCTCCAGTTTGAGCTTTATTTTTTGCATAGAAACATTAAAAAAAAAACAAAATCCCAACTCCTAAAGTACGCATTTTCCTCCTTGAAAGCTCATACAATCCTAAAGCTATAAATTCCTTGTCTTCTAGATGACAATACAGAGGCCCAGGAAGTTCAGGTGTCCTGCCCACTTTCATTCTCACAGGAGAGTCATAATTAGGTCCCAGATCTCCAGCGCCATTTGCGTTACACAACTGCTCCTCTCATTTGGTTGTGTGTGTGTGTCTCCCCTGTTCTGCTCTTCCTTCCAAGCCTTCTCCCTTCCACAGACAAATATTAAATACCAAGTATGTGCCAGCCACTGTTCAAGGTGTTAGGAGATATGAAGATGAACAAGGCAGTCTCTGTTTTCTAGAAAGTTACAATTTAGTGAGGGACTCAGACAAGTAACAAATAATTACAGTACAGCATGAAGATGGGTGCCTATGAAGGTGGTCAAAAGATACAAACTTCCAGTTGTAAAATAAGTAAGATACGGGATGTAATGTACAGCATGGCAACTAGTTAATAATATGGTATTGATTATTTGAAATTTGCTAAGAGGGTAGATGTTAAAAGTTCTCATTACAAGAAAAAGAAGTTCTTTGGAACTATGTGTAGTTGTTACCGATCAGGGTCCTTGGGCTCTACCCTGCTTTTGCTCCGGGAACCTCAGAAGTGGCAGTTGTGTTTTGGCCTTTTTGTATCTTGTTTATAACTTGCCCCAACTGCTCATGCATGTGGTTATTTTTAGTCCCTTATAGTTTCTTTGTATTCAGTTGCTGGAGGAGATGAGGAGATGTTTGTCCAGGTGCAAGCACTGCGGTAAAGGGTCCCAGGTCCCAGGTCCCAGCCGGTTTCATAGTGACAGATGTTAACTAGACCTATTGTGATGATCATTTCCACTGTATACAGATATCAAATCATTGTTATGTTGTACACCTAATGTTAGATGTCAATTGTATAATTTTTATAATTCAATAAAAAATGAATTATATCTTAAAAAAAAAAAAAAAAGGCACCCCAGACAGTTTATGTCAAGAAACAGCAGTTTTACTTACCTTTCAGCGTGAAGGAATACCAGAAAGGGCTTCACTAAATAAAGGGTATGCCGACATGGACAAGTAAGAAGAAGAGAATGCCTGCTTTCAAGTCCCCTTTCTGCACGTGCAACTTAAAGACAGATCTTTACTCACCACGGCGTTGGGTCTTCATCAACCTCAACATCCGGACCAACTTCTTCTGACTTTCAAAACAGGGCCCCTGGGCTTCCCTGGTGGCGCAGTGGTTGAGAATCTGCCTGCTAATGCAGGGGACACGGGTTCGAGCCCTGGTCTGGGAGGATCCCACATGCCACGGAGCAACTGGGCCCGTGAGCCACAACTACTGAGCCTGCGCGTCTGGAGCCTGTGCTCCGCATCAAGAGAGGCCGCGATAGTGAGAGGCCCGCGCACCGCGATGAAGAGTGGCCCCGGTTTGCCACAACTAGAGAAAGCCCTCGCACAGAAACGAAGACCCAACACAGCAAAAATAAATTAATTAATTAATAAACTCCTACCCCCAACATCAAAAAAAACAAAACAAAACAAGGCCCCTAACCACCCCAGCCCTAGGACAGCGCTCACACCTTCCTAAGTGGTCACACAGATCCCCGTGGGCAATTTACCGTTCACTCTAACAGGCCACGGGCCCCCCTCGGGGTTCCATGTGTTCTGGGAGCCTGAGTTTGAGAACATTCTGCTGCCTGGTCAAATCTGGAGGGTACACTCACAGCCCTCGGCGCTTCCCATGTTGGCAAAACCTCCCAGGTAACTGACGGAGGCTGTGAGGTGAAACAGCCACCTGCATCATCCGACCGAGCTACCAAAGTGACCTGATGGAGAAGGAGGGAGGGAGGGAAGGAAGAAAGGGCCTATTATCTGCCCGGGCAAATAAATAGGGTTAAATCTGGCCACCAGGACTGGCGACACAATTTGCAAAACTTGGTACAAAATGAAAACATTTTGTACTTTACCTTTTAAAAGTATTAAGAATTTCAAGACAGTCACCCAGAGCAGAAACTAAGTGTGGGACCCTTCTACGCACAGCGCCCTGTGTGACACATAAACACCCAGGAAGCTGGTCCTGCTGGCTGTCGGTGGGCAAGTCATTGGCTTCCATGTCCAAATAAGCAGTTGTCAAATGGGCCAGAGAGAGGAAAGCAGTGAAATAAATAAATAAACTCACAAACAAGCCATCAAGAAGGGAAAAGCTCCCAGGTCAGCCTTGAATTTGCAGACAGCTCAAGGCATTGTTCAGATAGTTTTCTATTTTGTCATCTGGAAAAATGGGGCATTATTAATGACAAGCATCACGGTGATATGACTCGAACTTGGCAGTTCCTGATCCTGCCAAGTGATGAGCATGTTAAATATACCCTCGATCCAACCATGGAGAGCAGTTTTCATTATGGCAGAACTGGATGGAATTCAAATCACTCTGCAAAAAAACCCATCAAGCCATAATTTTCTCCCACAGTGTACTCATCATGTTCAGATAGAAGACACTTGTGAAATGAATGAAATTTACCTTTTTCTGGGCAGCCAAAGACAGCATTAAGAGCCTTCATTTCTGGAAACCCCTGAGCCAACCCAGGCCCAAGCTCCCACCTGGACCAGCCCTCCCTCGAAAGCCCCCAGAAACTCCTCATTCCAGCTTTTCTGGGATTCACCAGCTTCCCATATTCCCAAAGTTCCCCCCAGGTCTTGGCAGAGATCCCAACAAATAAATTTATGTACATATTTTTAAACCAATTATTTTATTTTTATGCTCAAAAAGTGGTTGGAGCCAAATTTTTTAACAAAATTCATAGAATTCAGGATCCCTCCAAGCTGGATCCTCCATCCTTAATAAACAGTTAAAGAAAAATGTCCAGGCACCAACTGTAAAGCCTGCCAAAGCCAGACACTGCTTTGCAATGTAAATCACTTTTTTAGGAGAAAAGAGAAAACATCAAGATTCTAAAACTGGCACTAAAAGAGTCCTGCCGAGGTGGATGAATGGTTTGTGGAGCTGTAAAAACATACTGAGGCCTTGTATGAACACATCCTGGGCCTTCAGACATACGAGCCACATCATTATAAACGGTCTGGTGTATGGGCCGCACGGGCCTACCCGCTCACACATCTACCCCACATACACCCACAGTTCCTCCTCTGGGGGACTAAGCAAACACATGAAATTCCTAGGCCCTGTGGCTAAAAGAGGCGCTCTTTTATTCTGAGTAGCTATATTTCAGGGAAAGGCAGGGGAAAGGAACAGAGATTAGTTGATAGCCTACTGTGTGCTAATTTCTATGTTCAGTGCTTTCACAGCCGTTGACCCATCTTTTCTTCCCAAGGTAAGCCCCAGTTAAAGGTGAGTGACTCTCTCAAGGTCACAAGCTGATCTGCAGTGGCCAGGGGGTTCAAACCCACATCAGCAGTCCCAAAGCCTTCTTCTTTCCTCTCCACGACAGTGCAGTTCTGACACTCTGTGAGCCACAGGCAGGGTCCCTAGCTGAGCTGAAGACCCAGCTAACTGTCCGGGGAGGGCCAACTGTGGAGCTCAGGAGGTCACAGCTTGTCCTCCCTCCCCACTGGGAGGAGTCCAGCCTGAAAACAGAACAGGACTGGAGGCTGTGACAGTCAGCACGCTCCAGTAAAGTAGCTGGACACAGCACTAGGGTGTCCAGCCAGGAGGAGGCCAAGAGCAGCACTGGAAGAAATCCACCCTCGGCCAGGTCGCTGCAGTGGGGCCATCTGTGCAGAGAAGAGGGTCCCTGCCATCAGCCACCTGTCAGTCGGTAGCCATCCCAAAAGTGGAGAGCTCACTGCCTGGCCCAAAGCCGGGTTCTACTCTTTACCAGCTGGGGGACCTTGAACAAGTTACCTAAACGCTCTGCCTCACTGTCCAATACCAAACCGAGGGGTTTGGAAGATCAGAATGAATACATCCAAAGCCCTCGGAACAGTTCCTAGGACACAGAGAGTGAGTGATCATTGTTAGATGTTAGTGTGTACCAAGCACATTCTGAAGCAGACCTGGGACATCAGAAAGTTCTCTCAACTCCAAAGAGACAGAGCTGTCTGTGGGAAGCCATGGAGCTCCCAACAGTAGCCCGACACTCAGCAGCCCCTCACACAGAGCGCTCAGTGGTCTGAGCTCCGAGAGGGGAGACCCTCTGCTTGCACGATCCAGGCAGACCGTGATCCGTGAGCTGCAGCCTGCAGACAGGGTGATGTGCCACATTCCCGTGACAGGATGCCCAGTCCCTTCCCTGGGGCTCAACGTTAAGGCCCACCCACGGCGGAAGTGGTGCTTCTGAGAAAAAACTATCAAATCACTGAGGCTGAAACCATTGGCAAATTCCTGGGGAGTGTCGCAAAGAGGGCACCATCATTCCCCTTTTATGATTATAATAAAATGCTTGGGTGCTGCCAGGGGACTTGCCATTCCCCCAAACCAATCCCTGCAGCTTCCCCACGGGAGGGCCACCCTTCCAGCCAAAGAACTTTCCCAGCATGGAGTCCATCAGCATTTCCAGCAGCTGGAGAACTGGTTTTCCTCCAAGACTGTGGGAGACTAATGGTTCAATTTGTAGCTGCTTAATGGTGTTCTAGGCAGCCTCCCCCACTCATTTGCCCCTGGGCTACCCAAGGACTCATGGTTAATGGGGCAGGTGGAGAAGCCTTTTGTTTCCCCTTGACTGGGCGTGTTAACACTGATCTGTTATGCTATCAGGTCTCTGTGTCTTAATCTCAGTCTTGCTCTGTTGGAATGTTCCTCTCCCACATTCTTCTATCAAGGCCAGGAATTGAATATCCAGAAACTGATAGCTTCAGCCAGTGCCCAGCTTGTGTTCTCCAAGGATCCAGTCCTTAAGAAGGTAGATATCTAAAACCAGCTTAAAATGATAAGAACATGTAACACCCTCCCCTTTACCAAAATGATTGCTCTCTTTTGCAATATTGATAGCTCTGTCTGCACCTTTGCTAAGGACATGAGAATTCACAGAATTAGACAAGAAAAGGTTTCGGTTTGCTTGTTAGTTTCTCCACAACCTCCTTCCCCCACCCATCTCTTTACACTTCTGTTCACTCTGTGCCCTACAGTTACTAAGACCCCTTTTATACATTTTGTCCCCTTCAGTAAAACACGGTTTCAGTGCCAGTAACATGATCATTCGTTTTCATCTGAGTCTACGAAACAGAATCCAGAAAATTCGGTACACGGAGGTAGAAGTCTACTCCCTAGTGGCTAGCCTTCTTAAGAGCCCAGTCACAGAGCCCACAGGACATCAGGCAGCTTTGGCCCTGCATCTTCCTCGGATGGAGGGGGAGCTGACTGACTCAAGCATCCTCACGACCACTGGCTATCCTGGACATTGGATGGAGGGGTTCTCCAACTGGGTGGGGGGATGGGGGTGGGAACCAAGAGCTCCCAGCCAGGTAGCCCCACCACTTCTACTGGGAGAATTCCATGACTTCCATTGGCTTTGCTTGGGGAGCACAGAGGTGCTGGGACAGTTTTGGCTGTCCACAATTGTCATGTTCTTTTTGGTGACTATTGGTTGCCTCCCATAATTTGAGATGGTGAAGGCAAGAGGACTCATCCCCTGCACTTATTCCTAGGGTAGATGTGCTGGGAGACATGGCTGTCTCCACTCTACATGTCTTGTTAGCAAGCCATTGAGTGCCCTTTGTTCTGGACTACCTTTTCAAGGATGTTTGTAGAGTGAATACTCCTGGGAGACAGAGATAGTGTCTCTCCCCAGAACTTACTTCCGTTATAAAGACTTGGTTTCCCTAAACTCAGGTGTCACCTCCTGTGCCAAGATCCACTCCACGCTTAGTTAGTATCTGGCCCTCTTATCACCCTGTGGGCGTTGAAGCTCAAGGAACGGGTGCAAAAATGCTGATACTGTGGCTACTGCTATTGCTGGGAGTGACAAACTGCCCTTCAGCTCTGATGCAAGAGTCTCGTGTCTTCTACCAGCATCCATGAAACTGTGGCAGGCTAACAGGTTAGCTGGCAAGTAGGGTCATGTCTCAGGCCCTTCACAGTTCTTGACACTATGTTATAATGACAGCAAATATCGGGCCACATTTTAGCACGCATGCAAACATTTATTCGCAAGCAGGCCCAAAAGAGTCACATAATCCGTTCTTCTAGTGAGGTGAAGTTCTGCCTCTCTAACCCTCAGGCATGTCCCCAAGTCCCTGGCTTACCTGAGGTTGACGCAGCAATGTTCCAGTGGCAAGATTCAGCTAATATTCTATTTGGATCAAGTGAAAGAATCCCCCCAACCCCCCCATCAAGTAACCAGACACAGGACTGGATCGCAGATCTACGCCAAGAATACCACTCCAAAAGGAACTGGTTTCTGGGCCCCCAGTCTTCTATTCTGTTCATACAAATGTATATTTCTACCCAATGCACATAAATTAAATGGCAATCATCTCTCCAATAAAAAGTTATTTCCAACATTCTTTATAAGAAGTGAAAAATCATCCTCAGCAGGTCTAGATGGACCTAGTTGAACTGAGCTTGTGGTAATGGACTTGGGGTGTGAATTCTCAATTAGGACCTTTTAAATGCGAACTTACTAACCCTGGAATATGAATCCCAGACTGGGACAGAGTTCAAATGTCTAAGCTACCCTACGATTTGATTAAAACCAACAAGTCACACACATGGTTCAAACTGTCTGCTCTGTAGTATGTTAAAGTAAATGACAACACTTTCAAGGAGGCATTTGTTTTTTGAAGATCCAGCTTCTGGGACACACAGCTCTCTTCTCTTTCGCTTCTCTGTGTTCCCTCTGTTGCAAGCAAACATTCGGTAGGCTCTTCTTGGCTTGTAGAGCCTTAGGTCTTTGGCCCAAATGGCCTAAAGATGTCCGAAGTCATTTAACTTACTCCCTTTAAACCCAGTTTAAAACCCTAATAACTCTCGCCCTTTCTCCTCCCTTCAAGTTACCTAGCTCCTTTGTCAGCCCCAACTCGTGGACACATTTATTCATTCAACAACTATTTATTTCAACCCCTGTAGATACTATGCTTCTTTAAGACCCTTGTGCCACACAATCAGCTTCTGTATTCTGGCCCACACAGATTCTCTCATCGCTGGTCGGACAGAGTGGCGTCATAGGCCTTTTCTTTTGAAGATGAAATAACATAAAATCCTTATGACCCTGTCACATGGTCACCTCCAAGCGCACTACCCAGCAGGATCTCCCAGAGTCATGGAACAGCAAGCCTCCCAGACCAATGAACATGCTCATCCTGCACAGTTTATTACATTTATTTAAACACATAACAAGGGAACCAGATGAGTTAGGTCAACATACTTAGAGTAACATATAAGAGCGGCAGAGGGATCCCACTACCTGAATCCTGGTTACACAATGTTCCTATTCTCTCTTATATTCTCTCTCTGTCTCTTCTATGAGCCTTCTCTGCTACTGCTGTGGTTAGAAGGACCCAAGCTGATGTGGGCCAAAGACATGCCCTTGCTCTATCAGGGACAGAGGCAAGTATATCTGGCCAAGAGCTGGAACTTGCCAAATAGCCTCTGAACAACTGTGGATTTTACTTTGGTTCTTGGGCTGAACACATGTGGGCCCACTGCGGGTGCCCATTTCAGGGTGACATAGCTGTCAGCCCAGAAGTGATGAAAACTTACGGCTTCATCTTTCTATTCCTTCCTTATCTAAAGGTAACACTCTTGTTTGTTCCATTATATTCTAATTTTTAACATGTCTTCCAGGTCACTATTTACTTACTACTTATACTTAACATACCTTCTGAATTCTGCCTATGCCTCACAAGCCCCTTGCTTCTTCATGACTGCATGCCTAACACATCCACTGATTTTTGCCCGTGTCTCATAAGCTATGAGCTTACTTAGGTGGTAATGTATGCTTAACAACTAAGCTTCAAAAATCCCATTTGGGCTTCCCTGGTGGCGCAGTGGTTGAGAGTCCGCCTGCCGATTCAGGGGACACGGGTTCGTGCCCCGGTCCAGGAAGATCCCACATGCCACAGAGCTGCTGGGCCCGTGAGCCATAGCTGCTGAGCCTGCGTGTCCGGAGCCCGTGCTCCGCAACGGGAGAGCCCACAACAGTGAGAGGCCCACGTACCGCAAAAAAAAAAAAAAAAATCCCATTTGTTTTTCTTACATGATTTGAAATTTCTCAAATAATTTAGCCCACATCCATTACAGACATCCTAAATGAAATGGTAAATTACAAAATGGTATATATAAAACAATTTTAAGTAGGTAAGAATAAGCATGTACGTGAATAACAATTGGAAGATAATACAGAAAAATGGAAAAAAAATTGCTGGGATAGAGATATCATGAGTAACTTCTGTTTCAAAACTTTAATATTATTTGTATAATATTTTCAATACCATATTCTTTTTAAGTAGGCTGACATTCACATATGCTATAACATACTCCTTTCTGACCAGGAATTCAGCAAAATAGCAAAACCTGTCTTAAGTTTAAGGAATTTAATGAAGTAAACTGAACTCTTAGAGAAATATATGGATCCTAAACGATTTATTTCCCTGAAAAAAAAAAAAAAAGGCTTTAACCATACAGGTTCTTGACAGACTTTATAGCACAACTTTCAGGCAATACATTTAGCCCTGCTTTTATTTAAAAATAACTACTGAGGGGCTTCCCTGGTGGCGCAGTGGCTGAGAGTCCGCCTGCCGATGCAGGGGACACGGGTTCGTGCCCCGGTCCGGGAAGATCCCACGTGCCGCGGAGCGGCTGGGCCCGTGAGCCATGGCCGCTGAGCCTGCGCGTCTGGAGCCTGTGCTCCGCAACGGGAGAGGCCAGAACAGTGAGAGGCCCGCGTACCGCAAAAAAAAAAAAAAAAAAAAAAAAACACCTACTGAGTATCATCAGACTAGTAACGCTTGTCTCTGCTATTTATAAAATTCCATTTGAAATGGTAACATAAAGAAAATTGAAGTTACTTGTGTGTTTTTGCGTAGAATTTTCCCCTTTACGTGATTAAGTAAAGCAAAACCTAATACTTTGTCTGACTGTCTGTCTGTCTCTCTCTGTTTTTTACCTACTGAGCAATTTTCCTGAATGCCAATAGCCGTCTGTTATTATGATCCAGTTTAATCTCTTATATTCATATTTATACTATGAATCAGTCTCTCCAAAGAGACAGAGATATAAAGCGGGGCTTAGAAATTCCAAACATTTTGAATTTTAGAAAACATATCTGCATTGTAAATTGAAAAAACAATCGGTGTTCAAGATGTAGTATTCAGAGATGAGAGGCCCTCGGTGGTTTCCAGCTAAGCATTTGCCATGCCCATTTGCAGTTTAGTGAGAACGGAGCTCTCCTTTCACCAAATAGCCCAGCAATTTAGCTTCCCTGTGCGACAACATAAACAGAGAGACCCGTTCAAATCTTATCTTTTGGATTTTGCTGGACTGCCCAACTTGAAGACTGTGTAACTTGAGCAAGGACAGACAGCCTAAGCTTGAAATTTTCAAATGCCAAGGAAACAATTTAGAACATTCTTGACATGAAGAAGTTCTGTCTCTTTAAAGCACTCAATTCTTGGGCAACTAAAAGTTCCATTAAACACAGAAATAATTTTTCAGGTTACGTTAGGGCTCGTTCGAATAGAGCCTCTCTCCCAGAATTGTCACTAATACAATTAGTGTCCCAACTGAGGTAGACTGTTTGCTTTACATCTTCTCACTATATCTGTGTATGGTGAGGAAGGGCTGTTAGTCCATCAGACTTGTGCTGACAAAATCATTAATGATGGTAAAATCAAAGCACAGTTTTGTTTGTTCAAAGCCAATCTTTATTTTTTTTGAAAGAGGAAAAGAGATTTGTTTTAGACAAACAAGCAATTCTCATGGGAACTCTAAATTTAGTATTAGTGGGTAAATGATAGTAGACGTGAATTTCATATGTGAGATTAATAGTGATGAGACTTATCTATTTTTCAAACCAATGGATCTTCTACACTGAGTACAGAATTGTCATGGAGGTATCCACCTTGGAGGATGATTCTAACTGGTCTGCCATTGCTTGCTACCATATTGAAATTCCTGTTGTAATTTCTTTTAGGACCATTTTACACAAAGAACAGAACAGCAAGATATAGTTGAGTCTGGCTTGGTCACCTACTTTATTCACTGAACCTGACTCCTAAGGACTTTGGATGATTTATGAGAATCAATTTACCATCCAAGTAGAGAGATCTGCCACAACTGAGTATATCCAGAGAAATCGCCAGAGAGGCAAGAGGACTTTTAGTATGCTTTGAAGCTACTTTGAAAAGGCTAGTACTCGTTTACTTGGATGACTATGTCCTGGAGTGTTGTGCTATTGAAAAATAAATGAGGTCCCTTATCTCCACGCTGAGAATAAGGGTGCTATCCCAGCAAAGCGGAATCTCAGGCAGAGTGCCGGCTCACAGGACGGCTGAACTGAGGTGTTACAGGGACCAGAGAGGGCTTCCTGCGGGAGATCCTGCCTCTTTGGAGCTAAGATACAGCTTTCTGAGGTCCTAGGCCTGCTTGAAAAGAGCTTCATGAGGGACTTCCCTGCTGGCGCAGTGGTTAAGAATCCGCCTGCCAATGCAGGGGACATGGGTTCGAGCCATGGTCCGGGAAGATTCCACATGCCGCGGAGCAACTAAGCTTGTGCACCACAACTACTGAGGCTGCACTCTAGAGCCCGCAAGCCACGACTACTGAGCCCACGTGCCACAACTACTGAAGCCCGCCCGCCTAGAGCCCACGCTCCACAACAAGGGGAGCCATGGCAGTGAGAAGCCCGCACACCACAAGGAAGAGTTGCCCCAGCTCGCCGCAACTAGAGAAAAACCGCACACAGCAACGAAGACCCAACACAGCCCCCAAATTAATTAATTAATTAAAAAAAAAAAAAGAGCTTCATGGGATGTTCTCTGCAAAGGGGCTCTTTAAGTCCTTCTCTCTGCCTGTTTACTCACTCTATAAAGTTGAGCCCCTAGCACGATGGAGCCTGCAACCCCTCACCATATGCTGGGCACCAAAAAGAAACCCAAGACCAACGAGGTGATGAGGTTACCCAGTGCCCAGTGGCAGGTGGATCAATAGTTACCATGCAGGTTAGAGCTAAGCTTCTCAATCTTCAATTAGTTATCACAGCAATAAAAAAGGAAAGCCTGGGGCTTCCCTGGTGGCGCAGTGGTTGAGAGTCTGCCTGCCGATGCAGGGGACACGGGTTCGTGCCCCGGTCCAGGAAGATCCCACATGCCGCGGAGCGGCTGGGCCCGTGAACCATGGCCGCTGAGCCTGCGCATCCGGAGCCTGTGCTCTGCAACGCGAGAGACCACAACAGTGAGAGGCCCGCGTACCACACACAAAAAAAGGAAAGCCTGTTCCAGGAAAAAGATTCGTTTGTTCCAGCTTGAGCCAAAGTGTCCAGTCAGCACTCAGCAAAGTGGCAAAATTGTTTTCTAGCCATTGTAGCACTTAATTTACAACTGTCCCAAGGACTGGGTAAGCAGGGTCAGCTCATAGGATAAATCACTCCTCTGCACATGTCTGTGCATCATCTCAGGATAAAGGAATCCCAAAGGCAGGTCCTGAACCAAAGTGCCCCCCTACCACGTGCTTGTGTTGATTCCTCAGCCCCTGGCCCATTACTACCTAGAGAATCCAGAAAGAGTTTGTTCAAAGACTTCTACCTCTGTCTACCCCTCCCCCCATTCTGGGACTCTATTTCTCCTCCATCCCATCACTGGTCATGTAAAACGCATATGACATTTTTTGTGCAGTGGGAAAGTGCCTCGGGGTCAAGGTCATTAGCTAAGCCAAAAGACGCTGTCCCCCACAATTCAGTTACCTGGATTCAGGTTTCCAGCGTTAACCAGTTTCCTTCCGCGTCTTGCCTATGCACCTCCACCCAGGGGACCACCTGGGGTGGCAAGTTCTACTTCAGCGCCAGGCCTAAGCTGAGCCGTTCTCTGCGCTTCCTGCCCACAGAGAGCAAGGCCCTTTCTTCTCGGTTTTACACCCCTGCAGCTCCTGCTTGGCCTCTTGAGCCCAGGTTGGCTCCATCACAAACTCCCCCAGGGGCACTGCAGGTGACTAGAGCAACTGCTGGGCTTCCCTGAACTCCCTCCTCCCAACACACTTGTCTCTCTTTCCTACTCGCTGGCCCTCCCTCTACAAATTCTCCTTTCCAACTTTCAGGCTTTTTCAGCTTCCTCCCCCAGGGGTAAGACTTCAATGTCACAACCAGGGGCACCCCAAATCAGCCAGGAGTCAGTACCTACTCTATGCAATAGATATCCAATCTAGCCAACCCATCCACAAAAAGATGGACACGTGCAAATTAAGCCTATTAAGTCTATTTCCTGGTATGCTTTAATTCCCAAAACATCCATCGATAAAATTTGTGGAGCAGCAAAGCTGTGGATTTCCCCCCTGACCTGCCAGCACGCTAAAAAGCATGAGGACTAAGCCCTGATGATGGATACATCAGTAACTCAACGAGGCCTTCCGTAAACGTTGGGATTATATTCATTGATTCCTCTGGTTGCCGCAAAGATCACGCTACCCCATTGCCACTCAATACTCATTCCTCTACTTTTTAGACACAACTGCCACGCATTTCCCATCTTGAGGCCTCTAGGCTGCACACTTCTTTCAATACCTCGACACTTCCCTCCAAGTCGCTATATAGACACAGAAACGAAGGCTTTATACCCCAGCTTAGAGCCAACTTTCACTCCAGACCAATGCTACTCAAAGTGTATATCAGAATTATCTAGGAATGGACTTGCTTTAAATGCAGATTCCTGCGTCCCATCTGCTTTGGATCTGGGAATCTTCTTTTGTAAGAGGCCTGTGATGCTGAGGATGGCTCTTTGAGAAACACTCCTATACAGGTTTTAGTATATGGTAAATCCCTTGGGGACAGGGGTTCACTCCTGGTTCTTCTTTCCATCTCCTGCAGGCTTTAGTACAGTTTCCATCATACAACGGGCCCTCAGTAGATTGAATGACACTGAAAAATGTCATTACATTGACGTTTAGAGCTCATTCTCACGTAGAGGATGTTGCATTGACCCTGTAATATCACAGTGTCTGTTGTAAGAATGACAGACTAGGAGTTGTTTATAAAAACAGCTGGTGTGTACTGAGGGGCTCTGTTTGCAGTGATGAGAAATTCTCTTCCCCCAGCTGCCACTGTCTTTTCTCCTAAGTAGAACTGTGTATAGCCTGGTCATCAGTCTCTCTGCTGGAGTTAGTGAAATGTTAACTTCTAGCCATTAGCTGAGAGATAGCAGATCACTTATCTACTTTCCCACTCTTTAATCTCTGTCCCCGAAGATGCACTTCTCACATTCCTTCCGAATGACCTGGCTCTTTAAAGCACAACCACCCAGCCCTAAACCCAGCTATCCAGCTGAGGGATTTGTACGCACCACCCCAGTGCCCTACGGTGAAAGGGCCAGTGGGAATTCTCACACCAGGGTTTCCTGGCTACTCCTGGCCACAGAATCTGGGGTGAGTGTAGGAACCCCTGTGTCCATCCCAGGTTCCAAATGACAAGAGGTGAGCAGACAACCCAGTCCCAGAGGCATCACTGAAGCCTGGAGAAATGTTAACAGCTGCATCTGGTTTAGATCTGATTTGGTTTTACCTCTTCAATTTCTACCAGAACTCTTATTCTCCAGTGGCAGATGGATATTTTAAGGGTATCAAAATGTTTTGTTTTGTTTCTATTTTAAATTTAGGTGAACAATAGGACCAGGGGGAGTTTCAAGGTTTTAGTACATAGTTGAACATTTTACAAAAGAGTCCTAATGCTTCTGTGCAATGTATTGCATTGTATTCAGGACTGAGGTTGACATCTATTGAACTAATTGCGCCAGACACTGTGATAAGCACTCTACATGTATTATTGACTTCCTAAAACAAAACAATATCCCTATAAGGTAGGTGCTGTAATTACGCCCATTTTACAAACGAGGAGAATGACGCTTTAAGGGGATATATTCATTTAGGGCCAGACATCTTCGTGGACTGTGCAGTCATCTCCTAGTATGTTCTGATGCAGGGAGCCCGTCACGAGCTCTCTTTCTGTTTGCAGCTCCTGGAGCCCGTCAGAAGGGTTGACAAGTGGGGACTCCGGGAGGCCTCCCTGCCATCACCCGGCCCTGGGACGATAAAATCATTAACCTGGTAAAAGGGGAGCTAACGAACCACCTCCTTCAGCAGTGCCCTCCACAACCAAGCCTGCTCCCCAAGCAGAGGGGACCCCGTCACAATCCCTCAGGGCCTTGCAGCCTTGCTCACTGCGGGACAGCTCCTCTATCGGACACTTCTGACTCTGTTCACGTGCAGAAAGTTCCAAGGAGTCGGGGTGGGGAAGGGACAGAGTGGGGCAGCAGCCCACAGTCCCCCAGGTCCCCGCCGCTGATGAGGGCTACAACCCTGGGGCAGACGAAGCTCCCATCCTAAACACAGGCATCGATGCTGCCGAAATACACCTCTAGCCCAGATCTCTGACACTGGGCGGGCGCTGCCCTGCCCACCCTGAGCCCAGAGGAAGTTTCCCATCATCAGCGGATGCAAACCCCTCCTTGGCAGCGAAGGGCACGGAGTCCCGGAGGTGAACCGACCAGCCCAGCTCTGCAGAGCTCGGCCAGAGTGAAGCTGAGTCAGGCCCAGGGCCCCACCCGGTGTCCTACCTCCCTCCCCTGCCTCCCTGGGCCAGGCTGTCCTCAGGCAGAAGCAGGGAAACCTAGCGCTAGGCTCAGAGATTGTGCGGAGGGCTTGAAGAGAAGCACGCGGCAAGCCCAGAGAGAAAGGTTCCATGTTAGGTGCTTTCTCAGTCTTCTTTTGGTTATCCAATTTTCAAGGGAATTTTTTTTCTCCTTTGGAAAATTATGAGAATATTTGAGGCTGGCAGATCACTCGTGTCCCCAAGGGTCTGGTGACAAGAATTGCCGAGAGGTGGGAAAGGGTGGGGCAGATAAATGAGGAAGAGCAGGAGGAAGGCTAACACACAATGTCCACTTTGGACCCTACAGATGCCACACATTTTGTAGCCATTAACTCATCTAATCCTCACAACTCCATGAAGTAGACACTAGTCGTATGTCCATTTTACAGATCTGGACACTGACGCACAAGGAAATAAAAAGTAGCTAGACCGTGTCATCCAGGTAGGTAGGTTTGATTATAAATGAAAATTCGGTGGACTGCTCAGCACACTAAAGGGCCCTTATAACTAAACCATTTCAGAGAGCGTCAATGTTCAGTAAAAGGAAGCTTCCAGAATTATTTTTAATCCAGAAGAGTAAAACATTCATGGCACTTTTGCAACCTGTTCAGAGACCTTTACTTGTCCAACTCCCCTACAACTTAGCCACCAGGAAAAACTAGCATCTCCCAGTTGCCACTGCTCATAAGGCACCTGCAAAACATGACCCACTCCCACCACAGATGCCCAACAGGGAAGAATCTTCTTCAGCCATTATTTTAGAAGAGACAAGGTCTCTTTGAGCCCAGGAATTCCTCCTTAGTGTTTTCTCAATTGTTTCTTGAATGTTGACGGAGGATACTAAATTTAAGATAAAAGAGGATAAGTCCAGAAAGCCCATGGAAAGAAATGTATTTCTTCTGCTCTTTCTAAAAAACCTACCATCGACAAAGCAGGTGATGGGTACTTAGTCTCTTCTAAAGGTTGACAAGTTCACCCCTTAAAAACTCCAGACCTCAGAGAGGTATCCACGCTTACACTGGACCTCAAATTGCAGTATTAAGTGAAACTGTTTCTCAAGCATTATTCCAGCAAATATGCTAGTTTTTAGACCGTGTTTAAGACGAAGCCCTCCTCAGCTCCGGCTCCCTCTCCCTCATCCCCACCGGTGCCACACACAGCAATCCCTTTGACCTTCCATCAGAGGGAAACTAGCACAACAAGAGCCTTGTTTCTGATAAGAGTATCTGTCACTGACAAAGAAGAGGCAATGTGTTTTTTATTGAGTGGACCCTCATAATGAGCAATACACAAAAGATCGTTAATTATAAGCCATCCTTGGTCCCAAGCCCATACACACATTTGCATTTCCAAAAGCTCCACTCGGCCCTTTTCAAAGGCTTTGCCCTGGTTTTTGACAGGCTGGTGGGGAAATGGCTGTACCCAAAGGCACCGCCAGCATCAACACTCAGTGCGCAGGACATGTATTTAAATTTAAATAGCACAGTCTCCCGAGCCCGGCTGCCTGGGGAAGGATGTTCAGAGGTAACATGGGCACCGTCCTGGATTCTCACCACTGGAAAAACACATGTCAACTGAGAAGACAGAAGGCATCATCCACATTGATGGTGAATTTCCTGCCTCTTGTGCATTTGTGTCACAGCACGAACACCACCCAAACAGAGAATTTTGCTGAGTTTTGGGACTGTGTACAAATGAAAAGAAGAAGGATATGTCCTGTTTAGAATAGCTCTGTTCTCCCTGGGAAATAGGGATTAACCTGTCGAACTAAAACAATTTATCGCAGCCGCTTCTTCAGATATGCTTTGTGGGCTCAACACACTGGGACAATCCTCATGTTTATATTTTACATGACAAAGTGCTGTCAGATTGCTTGTTTTAAAAGAATAATGTGGGCATGCTTGTTCTCCACCATGCAAGGGATGTGCAGTATGTTCTAAAAGGATAGAGAACATGCTGTACAGGATTCCTAATCACACTTCTGGTTTAGGAAAGGACAGGGTGGGGCGGCGGTATGGAGCAGGGGGGAAGGGATCCCACTTGGTGAGCACCTTCCTAGCCTAAAAAAGTAAATGAACACATCATATGTCATCAGGGAAATGCAAATTAAGATGACAGTGTGACACCACCACAGTCCCATTAGAATGGCCAAAATCCTGAACACTGACAACACCAAATGCTGGTGAGGATGTGGAGCAACAGGAACTCTCATTCACTGGTAGGAATGCCAACAGGTACAGCCACTTTGGAAGACAGTTTGGCAGCTTCCTGCAAAACAACATACTCTTTTCCTATGATCCAGCAATTGTGCTCCTTGGTATTTACCCAAAGGAGCTGAAAACTTATGTCCACACAATAACCTACACCGGGATGTTTATAGCAGCTTTATTCATAACTGCCACAACTTGGAAGCAACCAAGATGTCCTTCAGTAGGTGAATAAATAAGCTGTGTTACATCCAGATAATGAAATACTAGTCAATGCTAAAAAGAAATGAGCCATCAAGCCATGGAAAGACATGGAGGAAACATACATGCATGTTACTAAATGAAAGAAGCCACTCTCAAAAGGCTGGATACTGGATGATTCCGAACATATGACATTGTAGAAAAAGGCAAAACTATAAAGACAGTAAAAAAAAGAAAATCAGTGGTTGCCTGGGGTTGGAGGGGGGAGGGATGAACAGGCATACCACAGAAGATTTTTAAGTCAGTGAAAATACTCTGTTTGATACTATAATGATGGATACATGTCATTATATGTTTGTCTAAACCCACAGAGTGTACAACACCAAAGTGAACCCTTATGAAAACTATGGACCTGGGGTGATGGTGATGTGTCAGTGTAGGTTCATCAACTGTAACAAATGTACCACTCTGGTGGGGATGTTGATAATGGAGGAGGCTATGCATGTGTAGGGCAGGTAGTATATGGGAAATCTCTGTACATGCCTCTCAATTTTGCTGTGAACCTAAAACTGCTCTAAAAAAAATAAAGACAATTTTTAAAAATTTTTAAAGAAAAGCTTTAGGAGTTAAGTCAGGAGAACATCTTCCCCAGGTTTAGCAGAAGAATTCTCAATAGACTGAGACAGAATGAGCAACCGAATGACATCTGTGTGAACCCTCTATATGTATATGTGAGAATGAACGCAGTAGGAAACAACCCTTTAAATGAGGAATATTTCAGATTCTGCAATACAGAAATGGGTTCCCGATTTCGAACGGTTTTATGCAAACCATTGTTTGTAATTACTGTGATCCTAAAGTGTTGCATGTACACCAAATTTCTGTAAATCAATTTTTTCCTCCCATGAATTATAATCTCTGTCAGCTCTAAAGTTAATGATTCTATTACTGCGCTTTCTAAGGTGCTTATCTTTATTGTACATCCTTCTTTTTTTTTTAACATCTTTATTGGAATATAATTGCTCTACAATGGTGTGTTAGTTTCTACTTTATAACAAAGTGAATCAGCCATACATATACATATATCCCCATATCACCTGCCTCTCGCGTCTCCCTCCCACACTCCCTATCCCACCCCTCTAGGTGGCCACAAAGCACCAAGCTGATCTCCCTGTGCTATGCGGCTGCTTCCCACTAGCTATCTACTTTACATCTGGTAGTGCATATATGTCCATGCCACTCTCTCACTTCATCCCAGCTTACCCTTCCCTCTCCCAGTGTCCTCAAGTCCATTCTCTGTGTCTGCGTCTTTATTACTGTCCTGCCCCTAGATTCTTCAGAACCTTTTTTTTTTTTAGACTCCATATATATGTGTTAGCATACAGTATTTGTTTTTCTCCTCTGACTTACTTCACTCTGTATGACGGTCTCTAGGTCCATCCACCTCACTGCAAATAACTCAATTTCATTTCCTTTTATGGCAGAGTAATATTCCATCGTATATATGTGCCACATCTTCTTCATCCATTCATCTGTCGATGGACACTTAGGTTGCTTCCATGTCCTGGCTATTGTAAATAGAGCTGCAATGAACATTGTGGTACATGACTCTTTTCAAATTATGGTTTTCTCAGGCTATTTGCCCAGTAGTGGGATTGCTGGGTTGTATGGTAGTTCTATTTTTAGTTTTTTGAGGAACCTCCATACTGTTCTCCATAGTGGCTGTATCAATTTACATTCCCACCAACAGTGCAGGAGGGTTCCCTTTTCTCCACACCCTCTCCAGCATTTATTGTTTGTAGATGTTTTGATGATGGCCATTCTGACTGGTGTGAGGTGATATCTCATTGTAGTTTTGATTTGCATTTCTCTAATGATTAGTGATGTTGAGCATCCTTTCATGTGTGTACATCCTTCTTAACTTTAATTTCCCCCAATATTCTGTCTTTCCCTTTTATTCATTCATCAAATATTAATTCGGCAAGTATTATAGGTCAGGCACAGCTCTAAGCATGGAAGTGTGTTCATGTTTATTTGCCATTCTGTCTTTTTATTTACAGTCTGTGACTATTTAGGATGATGTTGTAAGAGCACACACAAAAGTTGTAAAAGTGATAGTGATGACTGTTGAAATAGAGAGGTTACAGAGAGGATTTAGATGTTGATGAGATGGTAGGATAACGGGACGAAATAGTGAGACGGAAAAACTAATGAGTCTTCTCAGTGTGGACAGGTATAGCTTGGAATACTAATCTAGTTTATCTCTGTGCCTTCCTACCCTCTTTTTTTTCTCCCACTTGCACCCCGGGGATTTTTCTGTTCTCTAGCCTATACCACAGCAGGAAAAAAATAATTATTCAAAGGAACTACTTCCTTTTCAAAACATTGCATCATTCCAATCTGTCTGAGGTTCTCAGCTAATACAGCCAAAACATTGACAGTTTTTCTATGTATGCAAGAAAACACAAAATCAGAAAGAGGTGGAATTGATCTAGAACAGCTATTTGATCTAACTGAAAAGTAATGCTTCACAGAGTGACATATTGAAACTTCTGCAACTGCTATCTTCTTGTAAACTTGTAAATGGTAATGATTTGGGGGGAAAAAAATGAATGGAGTTCTCAAATAATAACTCATTCTTAGTATTACCATTTTGCTCCCTGACTTTTAGAAGTTCTGTTATACACTGTACGTATCAATGAAATGACATGACCCACAGTTATTAATGGCTCTCATCATAAAATGAATGTGCACCTGTCCTCTACAGCCACACCATGGCTGTTGAATGCTTTTCCCAGATAAAATGGTGAATCACTTTTCCCTGTCCCTTAATGAGGATTACATCCCAATACAGAGATAAACTTCCCCACTTCAAGTTTTGATCACTCCATTAACATTATTTAGGAGGAAAACTCCAAGTCTCTAAAAACTCAAAAATTCCAGGACTTTTAGTCAACAATTGCCTTGAAAGAGCATGTGTTTCCTCACCAGGACATGAGCAATAAGCCCACAGATCTGCTGAGACAGCAGCACAGTGCCTGGTATACAGGAGGTACTCAATTAATGGTGGCTGAAATGAAGGAGATCAGTTGTCCTTTAAAGAGAACAAGAGTATATTCTTTGCATCTTAACTTTTCACGTTTATTATCGGGAAAATATTCCCTGCTGAGACAGGTTTGCCCAGAACATACAAAAGAATGACAGTTGGAAGTTCAGAAAGAAACTTGCCCCCAAAGAACATGAGGCTTACAGAAATGGATACAGCTGTACACGATTGCAATCACCAGGTAAACCGGGCCACCTTAGCATTCCAGATAAGTGAGATGTGTAAATAACTCTCATCTTCAAAGACCAAAGAACACAAAACATGTAGAGGTACTTAGCAGAGGGATTAAGAGCATGGGCTGGATTCGGATCACTGGCTTTGGGCAAATTGCTTAGGGCAATTTGCTAAACCTTTCTAAATCTCAGGTTCCTCATCTACAAAATGAAAATAATATAGTTGCCTCCTAAGGTTGTTGGCAGGATTAAGTGAGATCGTGTGCTAAGAAATATTTAATAAATGTAAGCTATTAATCATAATGATCTTGATGAAACAAAATAATTCAAGGGACCAAAAAAAGAAAAATGAGCTTACAAAGGAAGTGATTTCAGGTTGGCCAGATGAGAACACCCACCAGTAGAAGCTTTCTCCCTTAGTTTGTCCCCCACCCACTAAAGCAGGATTCTCAACCTGCAGTCTACAGCACCTTCAGACTCCCTGAAGCTGAAAGAAAAATATTTGCATATGTACAGTCTCCTAAAAAAGGAGTCCATAGTGTTTATAAGATTCTCAAAGGAGTCTGGCACCTCCCCAAAATTAGGAATCACTGCCCTGGGGTATAGCAAACTCTTATTCTGAGTCTCGTTTTCAAATCTAAATGTACACAAAACTCCCTTTCTTCTTCCTCTTTTGGTTTAGCCAACACATGCTGGGCTTTTCAAAAGAATTTTACTAGGAAGCTAAGGAGAAATTGAAAGGGAAATAGAGCATATACAAAAAAAAAAAAAGGTGAACATCAAAAGCACAGTTACGACGACAGTACAGTCTCACTGGCTGCGCAAGCTTGCAGGTGTGTGGGCCCAGATCCCTTCCTTCCCAGCTCCTCTCCTTTGTCCCTTGGAAGATTCACTGTTTTCTTTTATTTAGAAGTAGAATTCATTTAGAGAATTTGCCATCTGCTTGGATTTGTTCATATACATACAGACCATTGCTTCTTTCTTAACATAATTCCCAAAGGAGAGTTTACTAAGAATCAAAAGGGGCTGGGAATTATCCAATCTCTCGATGACTAGATGACTGGGAAGACATGCAGAGGAGATTAGAAAGAAAGAGAATTTGGGGAGAACCAGAAAAGGTAAAGAAAAATCACATTAGAGCCCTAAAGTATCAACAAAAGAATTTCTTTTAATAAGCAAGTGCACCGTTATCAGTTATTAAGAATGTAATGTTCATGAGTTTCAGAGGCTTTTCTGAATAACAGATTCTTTTTCTGGGGGAGGGATCAGAGGTGATTAAGTAATACAAAGATATCAGGTCTATTAGAGCTCTGGATACGCTCTCCTTCCCTTCCTCTGTCATTGTCTGAATGCATGAGGGCGTTCCTAAAAGGAGAAGGAAGCGTGAAAAATAGGAGAGTTTCTGAAAATCATTCACATTCAATCCACAAACACTGACTGAGCCCTTATTGACTGCCAGTCTCCGGACTAGGCTCTAGAAAGTAGGAAAATGAGTAAGATCGAGGTCATGTCTTCAAGAAGTTCTTAATCTAAGGAAAGATATAAGCAATAAACAAATATCATTCCCAGTGATAAATATGTTATTAATTGTGTAACAGGGAGTCAGAAGAGGAGTTAAGATTGGAGGAAATGCATCCCACACTGAAGATCATTCTACCCTACTTTTTATAAAACTATCTCTGGGGGGCTTCCCTGGTGGCACAGTGGTTAAGAATCCACCTGCCAATGCAGGGGACACGGGTTCGAGCTCTGGTCCAGGAAGATCCCACATGCCACGGAGCAACTAAGCCCGTGCGCCACAACTACTGAGCCTGTGCTCTAGAGCCTGCGAGCCACAACTGCTGAGCCCACGTGCCACAACTACTGAAGCCCATGTGCCTAGAGCCCGTGCTCCGCAATGAGAGAAGCCACCTCAATGAGAAGCCCGCACACCACAACAAAGAGTAGCCCCCGCTCGCCGCAACTAGAAAAAGACCGTGCACAGCAATGAAGACCCAACTCAGCCATAAATAAATAAATAAATAAATTTTTTAAAAACACAGCTATCTCTTGGATCTGCCTTTTCCTGACTACAACCATCCCATGCTCCTCTTAGACCCATAAGCCAAAGTTGACCTGACAAAATTTCCTGGGATCAAAGCATTTCATGGTAAAGTCCAGAGATGAGCCCCCCTGAGCATTTTGGTTATAGGGAAAGTAATTTCTTCCCACTTGCAAGGAAGAAGAAAAAGAGAGTTGTTTTTTTCCCATGGATTGAGCCCTTGCACTGTAATCTTTCCTTTTGCTTCCAGAATACCTTGTTCTGCAAAACTTAGAAATTTGTGACACAGAAACTACTTTCCCAGAGAGTAAGGAAATCTCAGGGTGTGAGTGCCATAAAGGTCGGAAAACTACGGGCACACAGGATGTTACTTCCAAGCTCTCCTTCCTGGCCCTACTTCTCTCACCAAGGAAGCTACAGCCTTCTTGCATGGGCCCCAGTCCAATTCTAAACCAAAACTGTTCTCCCCACCATCACAGGAACCTCTCAGCGAGTCACGGAGAGACTGAAACCTTGGGTGACAACAGGTGTGGGTAAGGAAAGGGAACAAGACAGGCCAACCCTGGGGTCCCCCAGAGGGGAAAGGAAAGGGATCCCAGAAAACTCCATTGTTATGGGCAGAAGGCACAGCTTTTCACACCTCAACTTCCTGGAATTCCCACCAACCCACATACCACCACACTCACTTCTCTCTCCTGGGCTCCATGCCCACCTTTCAGACCTGCACCAGGCCTGCCCATCTGGAATCCTCAACCTGGGCCAGGTTTGTGGACACCACAGCTGGTAGATGGATGTTTCCTCACTGCTGCTGCAGTAGGAGAAGAGTTTCTAACTCAAAGTTAGCACTGAGGACCACAACTGAGCTCTCCAATTATCTCTCTCTCTCTCTCTCAATTATCCCTCCCCCTCCCCCTCCCCCTCCCCCTCCCCCTCCCCCTCCCCCTCCCTCTCCCTCTCTCTCTCTCTCTCTCTCTCTCTCCTTCCTGTACTCCTTATCTTTAGGATGGCTCCACTGTGATGGTAAATTTTGTGTCAACTTGACTGACCAGAGGATGCCCAGATTAAATGCTATTTCTGGGTGTGTCTGTATGGGTATTTCCAGATGAGATTAGTACTCAAATCAGCGGACTCTATAAAGGCGATTGCCCTCCCCAATGTCGGTGGGTGCTATGGTCTGAATATTTGTATCCCCCAAAATTCATATCCTAACCCCCAAGGTGATATTAGGAGGTGGGGTTTGGGGGAGATGATAAGGTCATGAGGGTGGAATCCTCATGAATGGGATTAGTGCCCTTATAGAAGAGGCCCCACAGAGCTCCTTAGCACCTTTCCACCACGCGAGGACACAGCTAGAAGCTGGCGGTCTAAACCCCAAAAGAGGGCTCTCACCAGAACCAGACCATACTGGCACCCTGATCTTCAACTTCCAGCCTCCAAAACTGTGAGAAATGAGCTTCTGTTGTTGTAAGTCACCCAGTCTATGGTATAGCATCCCAAATGGACCACGACATTGGACATCAACCAATCTTCTGGGGGACTAAATAGAACAAAGGACAGAGGAAGGAGGGATTTGTTTCCTTTATTTTTCTGCCTCACTGATTGAGCTGGGACATCTCATCTTCTCCAGCCCTCAGACTGGGGTTTATACCATTGACTCCTCTGGTTCTTAGCACTTTGGAATCTGACCAGATTATATCCCCAACTGCCCTAGGTCTACAGATTATGGGACTTCTCAGTCTCCATAATTATCTGAGCCAATTCCTCCTACTGATTTTTTTCCTCTGGAGAGCCCTGACGTATACACTCCACCACCCTCCAAGCCCCCACACCTGATAGTAAGACCTCAAATCTCTCCCTTACCTCCCTCATCTGAATTGTCCAAGTCCTAGAGACTCAAGCCATCATCACTTCTTGCCTAGATTACCACAATCATCCTAAGTGTTCTCTCTCTGCTTCCAGTCTTGTCCCTCCACCCACCCTTTTCCAAATAATTCACCACAGAGCAGCCACAAAAATAATGTGAAGCTGCTCATACTTAAAATCATTCAGAGAGGGACTTCTCTGGTGGCGCAGTGGTTAAGAATCTGCCTGCCAATGCAGGGTACACGGGTTCGAGCCCTGGTCCAGGAAGATGCCACATGCCGCAGAGCAACTAAGCCTGTGCACCACAACTATTGAGCCTGCACTCTACAGCCCATGAGCCACAACTACTGAGCCTGCGTGCCACAACTACTGAAGCCCGTGTGCCTAGAGCTCATGCTCCACAACAAGAAAAGCCACCGCAATGAGAAGCCTGTGCATCACAACGGAGAGTAGCCCCCGCTCTCCACAACTAGAGAGAGCCCGCATGCAGCAATGAACACACAATACAGCCATAGATAAATAAATAAATTTATTTAAAAAAGAAAATCATTCAGAGAATTCCCAGTGCCTAGGGAACAAAGTTGAAATAACTCTGTATATCATCTATGACACTTTCTGATCTAGCTTGTCAACTACTACCCAGCATACACTGTGCCTTACCCATGATAAACTCCTTGCTACCTCCCAAAATGGATTTGTTTACTCAGTTAAAACAAAAGAGAATTTACTGAAAGGATATGGGGGTTGAGGCTTGGGAAGTGGTAGGAACCATGAAGACTCAGAAGGAAACAGAAAGCACAGCAAGAGTGTTCTAATGGGAACAATCTAGTAGGCATGCCACGACTGCAATGAATTACCTCCAAGACTTCTGTCCAGCCCTGGAGCAAGGGCAAAGTTCTAGAAGAAAGCATCTGAATGGCACAAGCTTCGCTCAGTGCCATGGCTGTACTGAGGTCGGATAAGGGAGGATGCGGCTCATTCAGCTCTCTAGTAGGAAGAAGGGACCTGTGTATTCCTCCTGCCAATAGCACCACAGGGGGGAAGAGGTATGGGGAGAGGTAAGTTTCCAAAGGAAATCAGTGTGATATAAGGGAAAGGGTGCAGATGCTGGTCACTGAAAAGTAACGCGTATATACCTCCTAACCCTGTTTTTCTTCACACTTGAAACACTGTCTCACACTACCCACCCACTTCTACCACCCCCATTCTGCCTGATGGATTCTTACTTTTCTTTGTAGGCTTAGCCCTGCCATTATCTCCTCCAGGAAGTCTTTGACCCTCAGAGTCAATGTTAGGGGCCCCTTATCTGCATATCATTATCACAGTTCTTATACCAAACTGAAATCGTTTCTTAGTCCTCTTCCACAATTATGGGCTAAATGGCTCCTTGTGAACTGACAAGGGATCCAAACCACCCAGCGCAGTGCTGCAAAAAAAAAAAATGTGGATGAGTTTCAAACTTAAAATTAGTGACCTGTGGGCTTCCCTGGTGGCGCAGTGGTTGAGAGTCCGCCTGCCGATGCAGGGGACGCGGGCTCGTGCCCCAGTCCGGGAAGATCCCACATGCCGCGGAGCAGCTGGGCCCGTGAGCCATGGCCACTGAGCCTGCGTGTCCGGAGCCTGTGCTCCGCAACGGGAGAGGCCACGACAGTGAGAGGCCCGCGTACTGCAAAAAAGAAAAAAAAAAAAAAAAAAAGTGACCTGCCAAATATGATTTTTTGGACTGCTTTATTAAGCCATGTTTAATGAAGGAAATGGAGGTTTCTCTGGGAATCCCTAAGACATTCTTGCAAAATTCATGTGTCTCGATGCTGTCCCATTATTTGCATACTGCACTGCTAAGGGGATTCTAGAACCAAGTCCAGTCTCACCTCTGGTTCCCCACTGATATAATTCAGCACCCTATCATGACTCTTCTCTCCAAGCTAAAGCAAATAAACTCACTGAAAGCTTGGCTGGGAGTCTTAATCTGCAGGAATTTTCTGTTTGTTTCATTATCTGCAAAGGATCTCAGTTTAATCTGTAGAAACATACTAATATATTTCTATAGCCATCTTGTGTGCTTTTGAGAATGATTCACTCATTTTTAAACCATGTTCCTCCTAAATTAGCCTGGCTCTCCTCCAGATCCATTTCTTTAGAGGATATTGCAAAGTTATTACAAAAGTGCTCGCTAAGTGAATCACTGATGGGCTTAATAAAGTCATGTAAGAGAGAATTCATCCATATTGAGTGGACTTTGTCAGGCACTGAGCCATATTAGGAGAGTAACTCAGGTTATATGGGAAACAAAGGACAACATCAATCTAGCAGTAGCAGGAATGGTACATGTTCCAAAGATAGCATCAGGAGAACTGTTGCTGTTCTCATCCCCAGAGGCCGAGGACTGGTCTCAAGATGGCATTTTAAGCTTATGTTTTGAAGTCATTTCCTCTAAACGCTTAGAAATTATAGGTAACATATTTTAAAAGACTAAATTTAAAAGATAGTAAGGGGGAAAGTAAAGCATGAGCCTATATACACACACATAAAGAAAAAAAAAATCTGTGCACTAGAAATTGAACAGAAAACTACAGTAAGTTACTAAAGCTGTGAGTCTGGTGGGCTCTAGAGGCGCCGAAACAGGCAAGACAACTCCTCCACGGTACAGGGCAGCAAAGGTGCCTTAGATGGTTGGAGCTTGGATCCAGGCTCTTTGCTTAAACATTTACCCAGCGCAAGCTCCTGGGCCCCACACACACTGAGGCCAAACAAACCAAAACGTCGGAGTTCGGAGCAGAGAAAGGTTTATTACAGGGCCGAGCAATGAGGATGGGTGGCTTGTGCCCAAAAAACCCCCCAAACTCCCCGAAGGGTTTCAGCAAAACATTTTTACAAGCCAGTTGAGGTACGGGAGTCGCAGGGTATGTGATCAGCTAATGCAAAATTCTCTGACTGGTCGATGGTGAAGTAACGGGGCGGTTAACATTATCACAGAAGGTCTGTGGGCTACGTGTTCATGATCATCAAGGAGTTAATTTCTTCCATTTTGGTGGTAGTTTTTAGCATCTGAAAAACTCGAAGTAAGCATTTTTATTCGTTTATTTATTTTTATTGAGATGTATTTGACATAGAACACTGTGTAAGTTTAAGGTGTACACATGTATTGATACATTTATATTGCAATTTGATTGCCATTGTAGCATTAGCTAACATCACATAATTTTCATTTCTTCTAGTGTTGGGAACAATTAAGATCTATTCTCTTAGCAAGATTAATGTTTATAATACAGTTTTGTTGTCTATAATCACTGTACTGTGTGTTAGACCTCTAGGACTTATTTATCTGCTAGTTGCAAGTATATACCCTTAAACAACATCTCTCCCATCCCCCTACCTTCCAGCCACTGATAACCACCATTTTACTCTCTGCTTTTATGAGTTTGTTTTCTTTTTAGATTTGACATATAAGAGATATCATACATTATTTACCTTTCTCCATCTGACTTATCTCACTTAGCATAATATCCTCAAGTTTCAGCCATATTGTTGCAAATAGCAGAATTTCCTTTTTTCTCATGGCTGAATAGTATATATATATATATATATATATACACACACCACATCTTCTTTATCCATTCATTCATTGATGGACACTTAGGCTGTTTCCATATCTTTTCTTTGTGAGTCCTGCAATAAACATAGGAGTGCATGTATCTCTTTGATAATCTGTTCTCATTTCCTTTGGATATATACCCAGAAGTGAGATTGCTGGATCATAAGGCAATTCTATTTTAACTTTTTGAAGGAAATCCATACTGTTCTCCATAGTGGCTGAACCATTTTACAATCCAACCAACAGTGCGCAAGGGTTCCCTTTACTCCACATCTTTGCCAACACTTGTTATCTCTTCTTAATTATGGCCTTTCTTACAGGTGTGAGATAATATCACATCATGGTTTTGATTTGCATTTCCCTGATGATTAGTGATGTTAATCACATTTTCATGTACCTGTTGGCCATTTGGATGTCTTTGGAAAAATGTCTTTAGCCCCTCTGTGCATTTCTTAATTTGTGTTTTTGTTATTGAATTATATGAGTTTTTTATATATTTTGAACATTAACCCCTTATCCAATACATGGTTTGCAAAATTTTTCTCCTATTCTGTAGTTTGCCTTTTCATTTTGTTGATTTTTTTTTCTGTACATAAGCTTCTAAGTTTGATGTAGTCCCATGATTTTTTTCTTTTGTTGTTCAAGCAAGCATTTTTTTAAATACAAATTTATTTATTTATTTTTATTTGTTTATTTTTGGCAGCACCGTGCCTTCATTGCTGCGCGTGGGCTTTCTCTACTTGCGGCGAGCGGGGGCTACTCTTCATTGTGGTGCGCGGGCTTCTCATTGCGGTGTCTTCTCTTGTTGCAGAGCATGGGCTCTAGGCACGCAGGCTTCAGTAGTTGTGGCTCATGGGCTCTAGAGCGCAGGCTCAGTAGTTGTGGCCCACGGGCTTAGCGGCATGTGGGATCTTCCCAGACCAGGGCTCGAACCCCTGTCCCCTGCATTGGCAGGCAGATTCTTAACCACTGTGCCACCAGGGAATCCCTAAGCGAGCATTTTAAATCAATACAATACATTAAGTTGACTTTGGACCAGGTAAAGTGGTTCTCAAGTGCATAGGACTCTTTTAGGGAAGCTTATTAAGATCCAGATGCTGGATACAGCTCTCAGAGATTCTGATTCTGAAGCTTGGGAAAGTCTGGGGGGGGTCTGCATTTTTAACAGATAATTCTGATACAGGTGGTAGAAAGACCATAATTTCTAAAACATTGGTTGAGTAAAATTAAATTAGCTAGACATCCCTGAGGGAATCAACACCAAACATAAAAATTGAGCCACCATTCTTGGAGAGATCTAGGTTGGAACTGCAACAATTCTAATTAATGAGTTAAATACTAGTCTAGAAATCAAAAGACCTGGTTTCTATCCCAGCCTGCTGGTAACTAGCTTTTTTTTTTTTTTTTTGATAAATCTGTTTTTAATTTTGATAACACCAAGCTCTTTGATTGTTGACTAGTTTTGAGACCAGCACTGGGGGGATGGAGATGACTTTTCTTCTCTGGACCTAATTTCTCATCTATAAAATAAGATAGGATTAATCCCTGCCAACTTGACTGTTGTTTGGCTCTATGAGTTCAAGTGATGGGAGTGTGGCCTATAACTAATTACATTTTTATACATTCTTTGATAGAAGAGCCTCCCCCCGCCCCCCGCCGCCCTCTGTTTCCCTAGATGACCATGGGAATGTGCAGCATAGCAAAACACCCAGGAGAGTTTCTGTTTGGGGACTGTGTCATTAGCATTAGGGCTGTGAGCACATTCAGGAAGCTACACCAAATTGCTCCTCAGAATCAGATCTCCACCCTCCCAGTTGCAAAACTTATTCCCTAAGAAGCAACTTACCAAACTAATACAGCAAAGGGTGGGTAAAGAAAATTCAGTAGAGCTCCTCTCATTGGAAATAACCTTGGCAATTGCACAAGGCAATTTAAAATAAAAGCGGGCGGCAACCAAGAACGAGAGAAAAGATTTGATTCCCAAGCTACAATGTCTCAGATGCAGCCCAAAGCCAACTGGCACACACAAGCTACAAATCATGGGAGATGCAGGCCCCTGGGAGAACTGTATGGTTGGTGGCAACAGGGGCCCTAACAAAACAACCTTCGGAGAACAAACAGACTGTTCACGAGTGCTTCTAAGGAAAGAGTTTTCCTTTAGAAGCTGTCTTTTGTGAGTCTTAGATTCCTCCAGCCATGAATGTAGTGCCAAGTTGTTCATCCAAAGACTGGAGCACCACACACCGCCTCCTGCATTTACATTAGGGTTCTTGATTTGTTCTGGAAGCCCTTTTATCAACACTTCAGTTACTACTAGTGTGGACTCCAAATGCCACTGTTTAAGAAACTATCTGCAAATACCATGATGGCTAATCCTCCAAACAAGGAGTTAATTGGTTCCCTGGTGATTCCAATGCTCCGCGGCGCGATAACCTGTAGCGTTTCTTTTCAACCACAGAGGTTTGGCCCTCACCACTAGTCCACAGTGCTGGGCCCTTCTTACCTGGATTTCTTTTTTCTTTTTCTTCTTTTCAGCTAATGTTTTAGGGAAGGAGAAAGGAGAAAGAAAGTAGTAAGAAACGTAATGGGTCTTTCTCTCTTCATCTGACGGTAATTACAGGGTGTCATGCCGAGTAAAGCAGGCCGTACAATGTCTTCAGGAAGAACCAATCAGGAGGGAAGCTTGCCATTCCTGAAGTCTTCAGCAAGAGCACAGGAGGCCTCCATTAAATAACAGACACCTCTCAGTGCCTCTGGCCCAAATGCCCAGTTAACTGTGGCCTGGTTTCCCTGGTTGTTGGCTGCGTGCTGACCTGAGGCAGAGAGTCAATCAGCAAATTGCTGACACTGACCCTTTTCATTATCTGTATTTTCATCTCCCACCTCTGACCTGCAACAACTTCACACTGTAACTTCAGATCCTGGAGTTTTTGAACCCTTCCCTTGCCACTAAAAATGAATGTTTCTCAAAGGAGTGCAAGGAGTATGACGGTGGAGTGGTCATACAGCAGGAAGGACCTACCCGGGTCCCCACCAGGCAGGGACACACTGCCTCGGGCTCTACTCCCAGCCCCCTTATCTTTTGTACCGCCCCCCGCTGCCATCATTTCAGCGGAAGTTCCTTGCTTTGGCAGGAGCAGGAATCTGCCCTGTGATTCGTATTGGTTTTCAGGTGGGTACATGGCCCTAGAACAACAGAGTTTGGAATTTCCTTGTGCCGTTCTTGTCCTTTGCTTGTGAGAAGGGTGGGAGCAGAGTGAGAGGAAAGGCTTGTGCTCGTGGGGATGGTCCTTGCCCCAGACTTTCCAGAGCAGGTGCAGTGTTGACCCATACTTGTGAGAACCTCCTGGGACTGTGTGTACTTCCTGATGGTCCTGGCCATCCAGTTGCCTCCAGTGGGTCTGGCCTGGAGCCTGGAGAGCAAGGGTCAGGAGACAGGATGTTGGTAGGGTCTATGTCATTGTCTGAACTGGGACAGAGACTGAGCCGGCCAAGCGCTGGGAAGCGAACGCTCAGACACGACTTCACATCCCAGCCAGGTGATGCAGTGATGCCCTGCTGTGGGTTCTGTTAAACAGCTCAGAATGTGGTTCTCTGTCCTCAGTGATATTCTTGTCACCAAGCCAATGGCTTCATCAGAGGAATTAAGCAATGATCCTAGGATAGTCATTTTTTGTGACTGGTAGTAATAGTAATAATTACGGGTTCCCTATACCGACCACTGGGCAAAAACCAAAAAGAAAAAAAAACAGCACTGCCTTTCTAACAGCTCTTCTCCCTAAAGGTTATTTTTAAGTCCTTCTATATGATTCATTCAACAAATATTCATTAAGCAGTTCTTATGAGCATGACAATAGGCTGGGTGTTGGTTTTGCTGGAGAATGATGAATTCCACACCATCTTAGCCTCAAGGAACTTACAAGACTTTTCAGGGGACAGTCGTGCACATACAACTCAAGTCCTAAGTGCCATCACAGAGATCCGGAGCTCGGTGGAAGGGAAGGTTATTTCTAGCTGAGGAGGAGAAATCAGGTGTTGGACTGCTTTGAGTTATCCTTGTATGTATGTTATACTCAGGGGTGACAGTGGATAAACTCTGCCATTATAACTCAGCGAGCCTGTTGCTGTCCCTAACCCATCCCTTCTCCATATCGGGATGCAGTGGAATATGTGTTTTACATAAAATCTCACCTGCTTTAGTCTTTCACCCACTACAACAGATGAAGAAAGAGAGGTCAAGGACCTCTGAAATAGTTTAGAATAATATCTAATAATAAATCCCACTGGTCGTTAAAGATCCGCCAGTACAACATTGATACGCCGCTGATACCCACATGGGATCTGAAGAAAATTCCCACCCGATAACCAGGAATGTGCTGCAGTTGTCTTCAGTTCTTTACCATAACTTCCCTCTATCAGTGATGCACCTGTAACACCCCCCAGCTCCTCTCCCCAGTGCCTGAAACATCACCTCCCTTCAACTTCCTCGAAGATTCTATGCCAAGAGGATCTCCACACTCCTCACCTGTTCATTTAATTCATGAAACACATCACCATTTGTAAGGTTTATTTTCCTGTCAGTCATCTTCCTGTCCAGACTACAACCTTCTTAAGGACGAGGTCTTTCTGTCTTATTCACAATGGTGTACGCAGTGCTCAGCACAATATCCAACACAGAGCAGATGCGCAAAAATTACTTGATACATGAATAAATGAGTAAATAAAGTGAACGGAAGCCCTGTTACTTTAGACAAGTTCTCCCACCTCTCCGGACCGTGGCTGCCCTACCAATAAAATGAAAGAATTCAAACCAGGATCCAGGTTGAATAATCTAGGATTCTATGACTTTGCAAACTCAAAACTAGTTCCTCACCAGAAAATGTTGAGCATCGCTGATTTAACAGTTTTCCTAGTAGAGCGATAAAATAGGCAATTAATGGGAGAATGATGGGCATCCTGATCTCATTTTTTTTTTTTTTTTGTGCGGTACGCGGGCCTCTCACTGTTGTGGCCTCTCCTGTTGCGGAGCACAGGCTCCGGACGTGCAGGCTCAGCGGCCATGGCTCACGGGCCCAGCCGCACCGCGGCATGTGGGTTCCTCCCAGACCGGGGCACGAACCCGCGTCCCCTGCATCGGCAGGTGGACTCTCAACCACTGCACCACCAGGGAAGCCCTCATTTTTTTTTTTTTTAATGAAAATGCCTAAATACATTTTGTGTCTGCTGATAAGCCAGGAAACTGAAAAAAGGCCCTTCCCACGTGCAGGTGAGGGCAGTCAGGGGCCCCAGGCTCAGCCCCATCCACTGGAGGACACTCACAGGAAGACACTTGGAAAATACTTTCTGATGGAGTCAAGACTGCCTCTGCTCAAACCCACCAGCTTGCATTAAGTGCCGCAGTTCAGCCTCACGCCAGCACCACCTTCTAGATCCTAAAAGTGGGTGGTCTGAACCTCTGCTTCTAAGCCTACCTCAGACTCAAGCAAACCCCACACTAGTTCAGAACACAGAGGCCAGAGGGATTGGCCGGATCACCAATGTTGGTAAATACAGTGGCTTTTTTTTTCTTTAATCAGTTTTAAGTAGCAGAAGCTCCTCTTCAGGCCAAGGGCGGGTGGGGGGAGAGCACTGAAAGTAATTTATATCTGAGAGCTATTTAGTAGCCCATGTGAAATGCACCAGTGGTGTCATTCTCATTCCCAGCAGACCCAGTTCCAATTTTTTTTAAATCAATCTTTTTCTGTTTCCTGTTAGCCAAGAACATGGGGTTATTAAAAAAAAAACAACAAACCAACCACTGGGTTTTCCCAAGTGTTGATAACTTGGACTATCCTGCATATCTCATGAGAAGAAATCAAAAGTCCTAATTAAAAGTTTTGTTCTCACAACCAAATCTTGAACCTGTGCCCTCTGGCTGTGCTTCTCATATGGTAACTCGTTTTGATCTTCCTCCAAAATATAAGTCCACAGTGTGTGGGAGGAACCATTAGCAAAAGATTATTATTATCCTTTCTGGTTTTGAAAGGGAAAGTCTTTCACTGTAACATCATACTTCAGAGACTGTGTTAGGCATATCTGTGTGCCCAGGACTGGGGGCATTCCCAGCAGGCAGTGAAGACGTGTTGCATTGAATTTTTCCTGGATTAATCACAGGTGTTCATCTTTAGGGCTGGCCAGGTAGACAAAGGTGGTTTATTAAATAAAGTTTAGGCTCAGGTTGAATCCAGTGACAAGAAACTGGAAACAGACCTGACATGGAATGACTCGGCATATTTCACAATTTTAAACAGGTAAGTCAGATACTGGTGATTTGGAGGGCTGCCCAAGATCTACTCTATACATACAAGCAAACTGTAAAATGCAAGGCTATCTATAATGAACCACCTGCTAATTTCCCTGGCAGGGTTCATATTTTCTCTTGGTCTGACCACAGGTCTGAATATTCACAATTGGGACTGTCCCAGAAATCTGGGACATATGCTCAGGACTCAAAGCCTGTAGTCAAATTGGAGTTTTCTTAGCTATACTTGAGCCTACTTCCCCTCCCCCAACACACACACACACACACACACACACACACACACGCCATCCCAAATTTCACATTACTGGGAAGGCCCAACATATTTTATAGAACTTAAGTATTGAAAAGAGCTACTTTAAAATTTTTAAGGTGGTTGGTATTTAAATGCTTCAAGACAGAAAAAGACATACTGAGAACACAAGTGTTAATGCCATGGCGGACTCATCCAGGCAAACTCCTTTTATTAGCAAAAGTGAGAGTCTGACTTCTGAGACCTTTGGGGAACACTTGGAAATTTCTGGAGGGCAAATGGTGTGAAAATCCTTTCTGCTACCAAGACTGTCAGTAGTTGCAGCAAATTATAAAAAGTTCTGTTTTACTTGTGAAACAATACACCTGTGTTTAGAAAGTTCTGGGTGGAGGTAGAAGGAGGTGGGAAGGCAAGCCCTGAGCCCACCAGGCAGTAGCAAAACTGAAAGTTAGCTCCTCACCTCCCCATTCTCCCCAGCTTCTAAGAGGCCTCTCCAAGCTGGGATGGATGGTTGCCTGGAACTGGAAGGAAAGGGGATGCTGAATGGAATCCTTATTGATCAAGAGAAGGGCCTGCCCTGTGGCTTAACCCATCTGGTGATTACCCACCCACGGGCTCCACAGTGCCTGATGCCTCCCCCAGTGTTGTCTATTTCTAGTTGGGGAAAGACTTATTTTACCCTCCTATGAGGTAAAATTCTAATAGCCTAGTTTTCCCACTCTTCACAATTAAAAGATTTTTTGAATAAGAAACCTGCAAGTTGTGACAAACTCAAGGCCTTTGGGATAATCAAGGTAAATTGTGCCTGCTATATCTGTTCTATCTGCCCATGCCTGACTGAAACAAAACCAAACTCATTGAATCTTGTTCTTCTATTCTGCCATTTCATATTTTAAGAAATCCACAGAATGCACGTAGGAACTTTTTTTTTGCGGTACGCGGGCCTCTCACTGTTGTGGCCTCTCCCGTTGCGGAGCACAGGCTCCGGCCGCGCAGGCTCAGCGGCTATGGCCCACGGGCCCACGGGCCCACTGGCCCAGCCGCTCCGCGGCATGTGGGATCTTCCCGGACCGAGGCACGAACCCGTGTCCCCTGCATCGGCAGGCGGACTCTCAACCACCGCGCCAGCAGGGAAGCCCCCTAACGTAGGAACTTTTTTTTTGCCAAAGAGCAGCATCCTCTTACAGGTGGTCTCCCAGTGACCCAACTCCTAGCCCATCAGTTTTCTATAAAGGAACCTTGAGTTCTAAGAAAGCCTAGCTAGCTCTCCAGCCCACCAGGTAATGGAGAGGTAGGTCATCTCACTCCAAAAGGGGCTGCAACGTGCAGGGAGTGGAAAGGGGATTTCACTGGGGGACGGAAGACACGACAGGAATCAAGCAGCGCGGCCCCCTCCTCCTCCCCTTCCTCTCCTTACCGGTGTGAGGACAGGAGCTAATCGATCAGACCCCTTCCAGCAGCGCTGGGGCACGCTTCCCTACCACCCCAGCCCGGGGCCCCTGGTCTCCCCACCTCCATTCCTCCCCAAATTCATCTCTAAGGCTCTGCAGGGCCCGCAGGCAGGCACATTCCAAAAAGGATCTTGCATGTTTCATCGTCAGGGACTCCTCATTAGCTGGCTGCTGTAGTCACTCTTTTCTCCAGCTCTCCCTTAAAGGCAGGAGTCCTGGCTTTGTCCCCTTCTAATTGGCCCTCTCCGCCCCCTCACATCCCAAGCCCACCGCCCCTGGCACCTCCCCTCCCACCTCACCCCCTACCCCCACCCCCAAGAACAATGGATGGGGAAGAAAACGTTTCCGGGATTAATCTCATAAATCTTTTACCCGCTTCCCTGGAAATTCTTTACCCCGGAGCAAGTGGGGCGTGGGGCAGCCTGAGAAGATCATTCCTGACTCATTAGCATGTTTCTGCAATGTGCCAGCTGGATCATCTAAAAATTATTCTTCTACCCAGGAGGAAAGGCTTTTTGCCAAACTGCAGGCTAACTCGAAGAATTTAGGGCAATCCCCGGCCCTGGCGTCCCAGGCGAAGCTGAGAAGGCCATTCAGAGAGCCATTTCCTGAGCCCCAGGGCGATCAGTGCCCCCCTGGAGTGGATTTTTACAGATTCTGCCTTTGCCTGCAAAGCTTCCTGAAGAACAGTCCATTGTGTTGTTACCTTTGTGCGTGTCTGGGAAGAGAGAATTCATATACCTTCCTGTTCTTGATAGAGTGGGCCCTGAGAAATATTCTTACCTTTCCCTTATCAGATCCCCACGAATTCAATCGGGCTGATAACACAAGGCTTGAAAGTTTGCATTCACCATTTATTCTCCAAACAGCTTTTATCTTTTCTGCTTTGGCCCCTCCCCCATATCTGAAAGATTTTTAGCATCACTTTCTCATTGTATTTGTGTCTGTTTTTCAGCCCTGTGCTGAGGGTTTTACATACCAGATCTCACTTACAGTTTGACAACACTGCAAAGTACGTGTTTAATAGCCTATTTATAAACAAGGAAACTGAGCTTTAGGAAAATTAGGACTGTCACTCAAATCACACAGCCAGAAAGGGGCCACGAGGCATTGGAACCTAGCTCCATCTGGCTCACAGGCATTCCTCATAGCTACTTCACTAAGACACGGAGAGCCCAGGAAATGGACATTCTCTCTGATTAACACCCATATCTGAGCACATGCTATGTACCCTGAACAATGTCCACTGTCACCTGACCAGCTTTCTGAAGATGATGATGACCAGGACAGCCATGACAATTTCTGCAGAGGCACAATATAAAAGGAATTTAAGAACTGTCAGAACGAAGTGAGAGAGTGGCGTAGACATATATACACTACCAAACGTAAAATAGAGAGCTAGTGGGAAGCAGCCGCAGAGCACAGGGAGATCAGTTCAGTGCTTTGTGACCACCTAGAGGGGTGGGATAGGGAGGGTGAGAGGGAGACGCAAGAGGGACAAGATATGGGGATATATGTATATGTATAGCTGATTCACTTTGTTATAAAGCAGAAACTAACACACAATTGTAAAGCAATTATACTCCAATAAAGATGTTAAAAATAAAATAAAGTAAAAACATTTTTTTAAAAATGTCAGAAACCTCGAGGCCAGGAACATACCTAGTTCCTAAGAGAGCAGGGTGCTACATAGGTGCCTGATTCAATGCTTTTGATGGTGAGAGAGAATATCTCCAGCAATGGAGACAGCAGATCAGTGAAGTGAGCCGTGCGGGGAGCAGAAACAGGGCTGCCATCAAAGACAAGGAGACAAGTCAGACCAGCATAAAACCAGCACAGCTATGGATAGAAAAGGAGAGCCTCTGGAGGTCTGAGGGATGGGAGGAGGTCATAGATGGTACCCAAAGTCCCTCTGCTGTTGGATTCTGGTCTTCAATTCTCTACATTTTCCTCCCGCCCCCCCCCCCATCCCATACTAACCCTCCAGTAACATGGGCCAGTAGAGTGCCAGAGGCTAAGGAAGTTAAGTGTAGAAGATCATTGGCATTAATTAGGAAGGGCTTGGTTTTGACGCCTTTAGTTCCTCTGTCCTTAGTTTTCTCATCAAATATATCCATTCATTCTAAAATATTGAGAGACTACAGGAGACAGGGCTTTGTCTTCGCACTGGGAGACACATGAGCCCTGACCCTGAGCGGCTGGCTCCCTAGGTTGTAAAACAAGAAGTGCACACGTCAAAAGGTGAATGAAAATTTTTCAGACCCGTATCCATCTGCCTGACACCATCCCCGCCTGGAGGTCTAATAAACACCTTGAATGTAATGTGTTTACACACATTGTCCCTTCTCTGTGGAGCCAACCTGCCCACCCAGCCCATACTGACTTCTCTCTCCTGTAAGACACTTTAACCTCTGCCCCCCTTACAGAGGTGACCCACCGTCCCCACCTCAGTAATAGGCACCTCATACCACCCAACTTCTCAAGCCGAGACTAAGGGCATCATCCTTGGTCTCTCCCTTCCCCTCTGCAGGTACTTCAATCCATCAACGAGTCCTGCCTGCTACATCTCCAACACATAGCCCAGCCTGCGCCCCTCCCTCTTGCGGTACCACTTTCGCCACCATCACCCTCTGGGACTCCTGCAATGGCCTCGTGACCAGCCTCTCAGCTTCCACTCAGTGGTTCCCTCACTACTTCTAGCTTCTTAAAGTAGCCAGAGTGATGCTTTTTAAATAAACTGGAGCATATCATTCTTCCGCTTAAAATCCTCAAATGTCTTCTCATCACATTTAAACTTATATCTAAAACTTCCTACCTTACGCTACAAGGCTGTGCCTGACCTGGCGCCTGTGTACACCTGTGACAGCCCCCCCTTACCTCTCTGCCTCCCTCTGTGTCCAGCAGGTAAAAGGACCTTCTTTCCACTCCTCCCATCACTAAGCTTTGTTCCATTCTGGGGCCTTTGAACTTGCTCTTCTCTTCACCTAGGAAATGCTTGCCCCGGATCGTCCCAGGGTTGACTCGTCTCGTGATTCAGGTCTCAGTTTAAATGTTCCCTCCTCAGAAGATCCTTTTCTACATGGCCAATTCAAAACAGCCCACCAGGCACTTTGAAATCCATCACTGTTTAATTTCATCATAGCACTTATCGCTAGATTTTTCTTGGTTGCCGGTTTATTTATGTAATTGCTAACCACCTCTTCCACACATGCCCAGTTAGAATGTAGGCTTCATTATGTGCCCTGTTCCACACTATTTCCCCAGTGCCTAGGAAGGCACTCAGTAAATATTTTCTGAATGAATTAATTTAGTACAATATAAGTTTTTCTAACTAGAAAATGGTACTGCTAATACATGAGAGCTAATAAGAGCTGAATGAGGATTAGGATTTGAGCTGTGAAAGGGAGCAGGCCATGCATTTCTGGCCAGGGATTTAACACAAGGACAAGCTCCTTGACACATGGTAAGAAGCAGTAAAGCCTTGACACAAAGCCAGGCGGCCCAGCTTCAAATACAGAACCAAACCTCACACTCTACTAATAAGCTGGGGATATTGTATTCACTCAAATGTAAGATGATGACCCAAAGCACAGTGGAATTGGAATGGAAATGGAGGGGGCATGGAAAGAAGAGGAGATGTGAGGGATATTATAGAGAAGAGACAAATAGGCAACAAATTATCTAGTGTAATTAAATTGAGCAGACACAAATTAGGAGTAGCAGGAGGAATACGAGATGAATTTGAAAACCAAAAATCAAAGATGATTTTTTAAAACTGGGGAAAATGGTGACCCAGATTGTGTGGGAAAGTGGTCAGATTTCAGGAGAGTTGGGTCTAAGGAGGCGGCAGGGTCTTCCAATGGAGTATCTAGGAAGCCATGGGAAATGTGGACTAGTGTCTGAGAGTGAGATTAAAGTCAGAGAAATGTGTCTGAGTCATCTGGACAGAAATCATAGAGGACTGTGATATATTCCAAGAGAAGTGACGTTTGAGGGGACAGTCCCAATGTCTCTTCCCTCAGCAGCTGCCCTCCAGCTTCAGGAAGGGGAGACCTGCCCAGGCTAGAGGTGGACGTGCATCCCAAACACCAGGAATACAGAATGTTCTCCCCGAAGAACCGAACAGTGCGCTGGAGCTCCAGGGAAGCAGAGTGTGTCTAGGTGGGAAGACAATCCAGACAGGCAGGGCATGTGTGCTGGACAGGCAGAAAAGGTAGAGACTAGATGAGGAAGGAGTGAGAATTTGGTCCACAGGTAGGGACAGATAGAAGATGGGAAGGAAGCCAACAAGTATATTCAACTGTATGGTCAGAAGACCCAGGGTGGTTGAGTCAAGAAGGCAAGGGATGAAACTTCACGAGACTAAATGTGACCAGAGTGTCTCCTGCTGCAAGGATGTCAAGGAGAATAAAATATACGAAAAGGTAATTGGGTTTTCCAATCAGTGAATTCACATTGACTATTGGGAACAATTTCAGTTGAGTGATGGGACAGAAACCAGATTGCTTGGGTTTACAGTGATGAAATAGAAATCCCAGATGAAAAGAATTGGTTCAGGAGGAAGAACTGCAGTAACTAATATTTTTTAGTGTTCTGTTAGGCAGTGGATGAAGTCATTGGCTAGAAGAGAAGAAATGGAAGGGGGGAGGGTCAGAAGAACAGAGAAGCATTGGCATAGGTGCTATGGAGACAGGACAGAGAATAAATCTTCAGATGTGATGGTTATTTGCAAAGTGAAAGATGCTGAATACAGTTATTTGTTCATTCAATAAATCCTTTTCGAGCACCATCTTAGGCAGAGAGATACGGCCATGAACAAGACAGCCTCATGCAGCTAGCAGGGGTGGGTGGTCATGGTAGCCACCATTAACTTTTGCCACTACTCTGCTGTAGCAAATTATAGTTGGAGAAGCACTTTCACATTCCATTACTTCATCAGACCTGACAATATTGCTTGGAGGTCAATGTTGGGAAATTCATTTTTCAAAAAAAGAAAACTAAGGCTGAGAGATGCGAAGACATGTCAAAGTCTCCACAGCTAGCTACTGTGAGAGTGAAAATGAGAACTCGTGTCTGCACTCAGGGCAGATGCTTCTCGCAACAAGCAAAGGGCTGCATGGGCAGAAGGTAGCTGTTTTGGGCATCTCTCTTCTTCCTTCTCTCCTCCTTCCCCTTTCCTCCTCATCCCCCTCCCCTCTTTAAGTGAAATACAGTCCTCTTCTTATATCCGATTTCTTGATCTGAGCTCAGGTCCAGCACTGAAATGCCAATTCAAGTCAAATACTTCACCCATCTTTGGATTGGGGTGTAGCCAAAGATGATGGCCGTCAATTTTTAGATGAACACCAGGTGGAGGATAGTTTTTAGAACATTAACTCAAATTCTCATGAACCCAGCAATCCTGTGGGATTTCCTTGTCCCTTGAGCTCTAGTAAACTTGGCTTAAACCTCCAAATTCTAAAAACTGTGAAAGTTCAAAGCCCTCCCCTCAATTTCTATGAATTCCCGAAGCTTTAGCATCTAATCTCCTTGTATCTGGTTTCTGCATTCACACATGCTGTCTTCTCTTTGGCCCCAAACTGAAATCCAGACCCCTTCACTTGTTTCCACACCAATTCGGTGAGTTTAATCAAATGTATAGATTTCCCAGGGGGTGAGGAAAGGACTTTTGAGGAGATACCTAATTACACGATGCAGAGCCCTCCACCACCCCACTGTCTCCACTCTCTCCTTCCCTTTTCCCCTCCCAGGGCTCCCCTTGTGAGCTAAATGAAGTCCTCTTATTTCAGGCAGTTCAGTGTTGTCAATCACATTATGCGTCTTGAGGCTGCCCTTAAAAAAACCTCAAGACACGTAATGTGATTGATACACTGAACTGCCTGAAATAAGAGGACTTCTACCTGAGTGGTTTCTCCCAGTATTTCTTCCAAATACGTATAGTATTCTCTATAAGAGAAATTAAGGCAAATAAAATGTGCTACGTTTTGTGACGTTTATAGTAACCCTCTGAAGTAGGCATTATTATTATTCCCATTTTGCAGATCAAACCTGAGGCACAATCAAGCTAAGCCACTTATCTACATTTTTTATTTATTTTTTTTTTTTGCGGTACGCGGGCCTCTCGCTGTTGTGGCCTCTCCCGTGGTGAAGCACAGGCTCCGGACGCACAGGCTCAGCGGCCATGGCTCACGGGCCTAGCCGCTCCGCGGCATGTGGGATCTTCCTGGACCAGGGCACGAACCCGTGTCTCCTGCATCGGCAGGCGGACTCTCAACCACTGCGCCACCAGGGAAGCCCTATCTACATTTTTACAGTTGATAAGTAGCAAGCCCAGATTGCAGCCATGTTCTGTCTGACTCTAAAGTCCATCGATTTTTGTAAGACACCATGATCTTGAGGTTGTCCCAGAAAAGTCTAGATGAAGGACAAATACTGGAGGAAGGAAAACGGGAAAGGGCCACCTTCTTCCGTATCCGGGAAGGAACTGGCAAGCAGAAAAGTATGCCTACAGAAGGTATTTCCTTGTGCAAATCCCAGTGAGTATAAAGCCAGAACACCCAAATTGTTGTTTTGAAGTGATCTGATATAGATATGTCTGTAACTTTCAAATCCAACAGAGAAATTTATCTTTAAGTATTTATCCCAAGCACCAGAAGTACTTGAACTTTAACATTATCCACTTCAGAAAATTGCAGTGCCACAACACTGGCTAGACCTTGAGGACATTATGCTAAGCAAGATAAGTCAGATTGAGAGAGGCAAATACTTTGTATCACTTACATGTGGAACGTCTAAAAGCCAAACTCAGAAACGGAAAGTAAAGTGGGTGTTGCCAGGGGATGGAGGCTTGGCACAAGAGGGGGTGGGGGCGAGGATGGGGGGGCGGCGGGTAGGACAGATGTTGTTTAAAGTTACAAACTTGCAACTAGTAAATAAGTCCTGAATATCTAATGCACAACACAGTGAATACAGACAAGAATATTGTTTTATAATCGTCAAGCTTGCTAAGAGACTAGATCTTAATTATTCCAACCACTAAAAAGAAATGATAATTATGTGACGTGATAGAGGTGTTAATTATTGCTACAATGGCAATCATATTGTAATGTATAAATGTATCAAATAAACATGTTGTACACCTTAAATTTATACAATGTTATGTCAAGTATATTTCAATTAAAAAAGAAAAGAAAAAAGAAAATGACTGGAGAGACTGACTCCGAGGAAAACGGAGTCATGATTGAGGGCGCATCAATCAAAAGGTCCTGGGCTTCCCTGGTGGCGCAGTGGTTGAGAGTCCGCCTGCCGATGCAGGGGATGCGGGTTCGTGCCCCGGTCCGGGAAGATCCCACATGCCGCGGAGCGGCTGGGCCCGTGAGCCATGGCCTCTGAGCCCGCGCGTCCGGAGCCTGTGCTCCGCAACGGGAGAGGCCACAGCACTGAGAGGCCCACGTACCACACACACACACACACACAAAAAAAAGTCCAGAGGCTGACGCTAAGGATGGTATTGGATGGCCGAATTTAAATTGGGAAATGAACCCGGCTATCCTGGGGACTCTTCCTGCTGACGCTAAGAATTTAATGTCTCTGAGAATCTGCGTAATATCTTGCACGGCAGAACAGAGTCCAGAAACAAGGTCTATACAAATAGGTTGAGCAACTGCATCCCATTTCTGTGTTTAACACAAATTGTAGAGGGAAATCCTAAAGGGATGCCCCTCATCATCACCGTGTATGTTTTACAAGAAATCACCCTCGGGAATTCCCTGGCAGTCCAGTGGTTAGGACTCTGTGCTTTCACTGCCGCGGCCCGGGTTCCACGCCTGGTTGGCCAACTAAGATCCAGCAATCACAGTGCGGCCAAAAAAAAAAGAAAAAGAAAAAGAAATCACCAGGCACTGTGCTAGGCACTCTAGGTATAAGGACAAGTAAGAGCAGAGCTGTTGCCCTCAGAGAACTTCTAGTCTAGGGGGGAAGGAGATTTTAATTTTTAAAATCACAGATAAAAGTGTATAATTGCACCAACAAATTCTAAATACTTTACTTTTGTTGGCTTATTTGATTCCCATAGCCCAAAACGTAGGCAGTAGTATCCTCATTTTATGGATGAGTAAATTGGGATTCAGAGAGGTGAAGCCTAAGGTTACACGGGACTGGGATTTTATCTAAGTTCAAAGTTACCCCTCTGCCTTCTTGCACTGCTGAAAAGAAGGATGTAAGTTGAACAATTTGACATCGAATTTTGACATGTTAAATCATGTTACTATGTAGGAGGAGTGATTATCTGTTGAGCCTCACGGAACCATCTTAGCAACTCCGTTTCTGCTGTCACTTTTGACAGGATTATGGATATGAGCAACTCCTTGGATTTTTCTTATCTTGAGTTCTCTTTAAAAGGGGGATGCTTTTAGAACCTTCTTTTGATTACTCCCTTATTTATTTGATTATTAGTCTGTTTATTTGATTATGCCTGTGATTATTCTGAACCAGAAAATGACCAAAATTCTTAGCCTGACAGACCCCTTACAACCTGACCCCTTGCATCCCCTCTCTAGCTCCCAACCTGGAACACATCATTCTTTTTTTCAACACCATAGCTCCACATTTAATTGCCTTGGAAAAGCATTCCTCACCTACTGCAGGCATCACCTCCTTTGTGATCTCACCTTTATTAAAGCTCTTTTCACCTCATATAGGGTATTTGTGCCTCTCCAGGTAAACCCTGAGTTTCTCAGGGTTTCTCTAGAATTGTCAAGATGCATATGAATGTCTAGATGAATCGTATAGATGCATATGAACTGTGTCATATGCATCTAGACAATTCTAGCACCTAAGAGCGGCACACAGTAACACAGTAGGCCCTTGGTAAATACTCACTGGATGAAAGCATGAGTGAGTAAGTGAATGACTGAATATCCTGTGACTCAGGGCTCTAGCATTCCAGGCCGGTACAATTTCAAAAGTCCCAGTAAGCTATTTCAGTTCGGCAGCTCAAAAAGTAGCATCACAGAATATCAGCTCTGGAAGGCTCCTGAAATAACCTCTTCCAACCATTTTATTTTACAGATGAGGAACTGAGGTTTGCAGAAAAGAGACTTGCCCAAGGTCACTTCTGCATTACTCTCTGCTTACCTCTCAATACAGGTGCTTCATTCTTTTAACTTTGAGCTCAAAAGTAATCCCAAGATATTTTTTTAATTAAAATTAATGACTGACCTACAAAGAAGCCTGTTAGTGTCACAATTACCCAGGGACCTGGAGAGTCACTCTGGCGGGTGGAGGGAGAAAGAGGCGATGAGGTCATCTTGTGTCTATATTTATCAATAGGGATCTTAGCTTCTTCCCTCCACGAAGACCCTCAGCATTTCATGGGGAATTTTAAAAGCTTGTGGTTTGCAATAAGATCCATCACTGTGGCTTCAGTTGCACCTATTGTTCCTTGCTGCTCACTGCAAGTACAAAGTGGGACTCAAATAAATATGGGCTAATATTAAATAAATATACATATGGCATTGGTAACAGAGAATTAGCCCAGTCATAGGTAGTGCAACTAATACTCAACTGTGTGTTTCAACTGTGTGTTGTAGCCAAGAACTTGGCAGTCTCACCCCTAAAAGTTATTATGGTGTTGAATTCTTCACAAAGAGGTTTTGTCTAAAAAGAATTATATAACAGGGAGGGGGAAGGGTAAGCTGAGATGAAGGGAGAGAGTGGCATGGACATATACACACTACCAAATGTAAAATAGATAGCTAGTGGGAATCAGCGGCATAGCACAGGGAGATCAGCTCGGTGCTTTGTGACCACCTGGAGGGGTGGGATAGGGAGGGTGGGAGGGAGACACAAGAGGGAGGAGATATGGGGATATATGTATATGTATAGCTGATTCACTTTGTTATAAAGCAGAAACTAACACACCATTGTAAAGCAATTATACTCCAATAAAGATGTTTTAAAAAAAATAATTATATAAAAGTGTAATTCTCCTGCTTATCAAACAGGAAGCAGCCGGACTTCATCACCTGCCCATGGCTGCTTGCTGTTGTTCTTTCCTTTAGAAACTAAGGGTTTGCAGCACAGGAATCATCTCCTTTTATCTTGTATCCGCAGTGCCTCGGACACAGTTGGAGCTCACTAAATGTTTGATGAAATAATAAATCAACAAATAAAAGAATGAGTGTTTGCCTACTACAGTCATTAAAATTAGGTTTAGCTATACAGAACTGAAACCAAGATGAGAGGTTTGAACAAGACAGAGGTTTCTTTCTCTTTTACACAAAAGAGAGGTAAGAAAATCATGCGGATATGAGGGTTCCACAGTCACCAGGGATCCAGCTCCTTTTATCTTTGTGCCACATCCTCCTGTCCTCCTATAGTCGAGGTTATGTGACGTGATAGATAAAAGGTGGCTGCCATAACACCAATCATCAAGTCTATTGAAGGCACAAGGAAGTGGGGAAATGCAGCCCACCTAGTCAGGCCACACCCTGCAGCTTTCAGGATCTTAGTTCCCTAACCTGGGCTCGAACCCAGGACCCTGGCAGTGAGAGCTCTGAATCCTAACCACTGGACCTCCAGGGAATTCCCTAGAGCTCTTTTTCTTTTAACCTAAGTAGTTTTTAATCTTTTTTATTGTGGTAAGAATACAGATGATAAAAATTACTGTTTTAACCATTTTTAGGTATATTTTAGGTAACCATTTTGAGTGGTATTAAATCCATTCATGATGTTGTGCAACCATCACCCATCCAACTCCAGAATTCTTTCGATCTTGTGAAATTGAAGCTATGTACTCCTTAAACCCTGATTCTCCATTCTCCCCTCCCCCCAGCCCCTGGCAACCACCATTCTACTTTCTTTATGAATTTGACTATTCTAGGTACCTCATATAAGTGGAATCATACAATATCTATCCTTTTGTAACTGGCATATTTCACTTAGCATAATGTCCTCAAGGTCCATCCATCCATGTCATAGCATGTGTCAGAATTTCCATCCTTTTGAAGATTAAATAATATTTCATTGTATGTATGTACCACAGCTTGCTTATCTATTCATGTCAATGGGGCTTCCCTGGTGGTACAGTGGTTAAGAATCTGCCTGCCAATGCAGGGGACACGGGTTTGAGCCCTGGTCCCGGAAGATCTCACATGCCACAGAGCAACTAAGCCCGTGTGCCACAATTACCGAGCCTGCATGCCGCAACTACTGAGCCTGCATGCCACAACTACTGAAGCCTGTAAGCCTAGAGCCTGTGCTCCACAACAAGAGAAACCACCACAATGAGAAGCCCATGCACCGCAACGAAGAGTAGCCCGCTCTCGCTGTAACTAGAGAAAGCCCGCGCACAGCAATGAAGACCCAACACAGCCAAAAATAAATAAATAAAAATAAATAAATAAAAAATCTATAAGGATGTACTAAAAAAAAAAAAAGCTGTTAAGAGAGTAAATCCTAAGCGTTCTCGTCACCAGGAAAAATTTTTTTCTATTTCTTTAATCTTATGTCTATATGAGGGGACAGATGTTCAGTAAACTTATTATGATTATCATTTCATGATGTATGTAAGTGAAATCATGATGTTGTACACCCTAAGCTTGTACAGTGCTGTATGTCAATTATATCTCAATAAAAAATGGAAGGAAAAAAAATGCCCACTGATTCCAAAATAATCCTGTCTACTCCCATGTCTGAACTTTCCTCCAAGACAATTTGTCTGTGGCTTAAAGGACTGTGTCTCCAGAAAGCTCCTTCCCGTAAAAGACTGACATGTTCAGGCCTGAATAATAATTCCCCTGTATGTTTTTCAGAGCATTTTCACATATCTACTCTCTCATCTCCAGACCCACAGTTGCAATGACCTGTTTAACATCCCCACTTGGAAATTCGCTGGCATTTTAACTCAACAGATCAGAAAGGTCAGTTATCTTCCCGTTGCTCCCCACCCACCGAGCAGCTCTTCCTCTGACTTCCTAATTTCAAATCCAATAGGTTTTCTTTACGTCACCTCAAGGAGTATTTTTTTTTTTTTTTGGCGGTACGCGGGCTTCTCACTGCCGCAGCCTCTCTCGCGGAGCACAGGCTCCGGACGCGCAGGCTTAGCGGCCGTGGCTCACGGGCCCAGCCGCTCCGCGGCATGTGGGATCTTCCCGGACCGGGGCACGAACCCGTGTCCCCTGCATCGGCAGGCGGACTCTCAACCACTGCGCCACCAGGGAAGCCCACATTTTCTTCTTTTATGGAACAATTCTCGGGATAAGCGTGCTAAGCAACGTATTATGGGGGAACAGCCACCAAGCCAGGAAACGCAGAAACATCGTCAAGTCCGTCTCTTACCTTTGGTGCTTTCCAAGTCACCTCGATTCTGCCTCCAAAAAGTCCTCTCTCCTTTCCTTCCCTTCTTTCTCGTTAAATTAATTCAACAAGGAAATCCTGAGACTAATGTGGTTCTAATACCTTAGCCTCCGAAAGCAAACCAAAATCTAAGCCTGTAAGCACCCGGAGGTTAGTAAATCGAAACCTAAGGATAACCAATCACAAACAGCTAGGCTTTCCCTTGTAGCCAATCAATAATGTCCGTACTTTACGTCTGCCTTCTCTCTCTAAAAGTCTCTCCTCCACTGCTGCCAGTGGCCAGCGTGCTGCTAACCACTTCCAGTTTGTCGCTGCCCACTTTATCAATTTTTGCTCAAATCCACTCTTAAAATTTTTCCTATGCCTCAGTTTATCTTTTAACACTTCCGTCCATTTCTAAGGCCACCATTCAACCTTTCCCAGAGTGACTTATCTCCCTGAGCTAGAGCATTTGCCTTACTCCTTCATTCCTCAAACTGTGTACCAGTGACCATGCCGGGCTCTAGGGATGCCGCAGCGGCAAAGGAGCCGTGGTCCTTGTCTTGTGCTTGGCATTGCTCAAGGTCCAGTGGGCAGTAATAACAGAGTAAGAGTAAAATGGCAAGCGTGTTGGGATTGACATATATACACTAATATGGATAAAATAGATAATTAATCAGAACCTGCTGTATAAAACATAAATAAAATAAAAATTTTTTTAAAAAAGAGCAAAATGGCAAGTGTGATGGGCACTGCAAAGGAGAGCGGCATGATGCTATGTGGTTCTCTGGGAAGATCCCTGGGGAGCAATGTTTGGATGTTTGAACAGAGAGCTGAGGGTTGCACAGGAATTAATTAGGCAGATGGGCAGGAAGAGTTCTCCAGGCAGAAGGGAACCTCCTGTGCTAGGCAGAGCTGTGGAGAGAGGCAGCCTGGTGAGGAAGGCTGGAGGCTGGCTTAGCAGCTGCAGGACACAGTGATGGTTGTGGTCAAGATGGACAAAAGAGCGCCAGAGAGACAGATGGGGCCTTGAAGCCCTTGTTAAGAATTTTTATCTTTTGCCTTGAAACCTGGGGGTGATTTATCACTGTTTGCATCTTGAAAAGTCAGCTTCATCTGCTGTGTGGAGGATGTGGGACTATAACGAGGCAAGGGTGGATACAGAGACCAGACAGAGGTTACTGTAAGTGTCCTCATGAATGATGGTCGTGCAGCTTGGGCCAGAGGGGTTATGATGGCCATGGAGAAATGTGGACGGATTCAAGTGGTACTTAAACAGTAGAATCAATAGGACATTGTATTGGATTTTATTAAGTTATCTGTGGATTGGTCTCTTTCCTTGAAGACAAAAATCTGTGTCTTACTTATTTCTTGATTCCGCATACCTAACTGCAGTCCTTGCATTTGGTAGGAGGTGGTTATTGAATTTGCAGAATTGATTTGCATACAGACAGCAAAGGTTTGAGGAAATCCAACCCAGTAGGTGCATTTTGAAGCAAAAAGAAGGGGCAAGTCTCACCTTGCTGGACAGTTCCTGAGGAGGGCAGACTGAGTTGGGTACCCCAGAGGTGCATGCCTGGGCCCAGCATGGAGACACAAAAGGCAACTCTATCTCTCCACTACCTCTACCTGATGACACAGGCATAGAACCTTTACCTTCTGTGGCAGAAATGGAATCATATGCTCATTTTCCTAATGGATTAGGGAGATAGATGGACCCCTATCAAGCCATGTAGCTCCAACTATTGAAGGGAGAGAGATTTGAGGACTTATTTCAAATTAACACTTCACAACAAAGAGGAGTTGCTGGACTACTTTTTTTTGTCTGCATTGGGTCTTTGTTGCCGCACACGGGCTTTCTCTAGTTGCGGCGAGTGGGGGCTACTCTTTGTTGCAGTGCACGGGCTTCTCATTGCGGTGGCTTCTCTTGTTGCGGAGCATGGGCTCTAGGCGCGCTGGCTTCAGTAGTTGCAGCACATGGGCTCAGTAATTGTGGCTCAAAGGCTCTAGAGCGCAAGCTCAGTAGTTGTGGTGCACGGGCTCTAGAGCGCAGGCTCAGCAGTTGTGGTGCATGGGCTTAGCTGCTCTGCGGCATGTGGGATCTTCCTGGACCAGGGCTCAAACCCGTAACCCCTGCATTGGCAGGCGGGTTCTTAACCACTGTGCCACCAGGGAAGCCCCTGGACCACTTCTTTAGATGTCAGAATCTGCCTAAAGTTGGAGGAAATAAACAAATGAACCCACAAACAATGGTCCAAAGAGTGTTTGGATTAATTGCTATAGCTCAGAACACTCAGTGTGAACCACCAAACAATAGTCATTGTGATCCACATTGCTTATGAAGACTGGAAGTAAAAGAACCAGTTCACCCCAGCCATAAACAGAGTTAACTTCTGTCAGAGATTCTGAAGAAAGTTCTAGACTCAGGGGTCAATCATTGCCTTTTTTTGTTTCAGTGCTGAAGCAATTGTATGCCAGAAACAAAGACCTCCTTGTCTTCCTTGGTCTCCCTCTTCACTCTAAGAAACATTAATGTTCTCCCTAAATCTTTGTCACTGACCCCGCACCATAATTATAAGCCCAATCTGAAACTTTCCCAGAGTTCAATGGCTCTCACCTAAGGGACAGACTTAGAAATGGAAAAATATTTTCTTTGAAACACAGCAGTGCTGTCAACATCTGTGATGGTTTGTTAATGATGAAACGGTACAGGAACAGGGATGGTTTAGGGGAATTGCAAAATAGCAACTGGTCATGGGATAACAGGAGGAAAAGAGGATGCCTGAGGGGAATTGCTAGGTCAGGGCTTATTTTCCTTTTCTTTTTTTACTCCTGCCCTGCATTCTCATGAGTTGCTGTCTGGGTCTGAAAAGGTCATAGGCCTAATTATACCTGTGGACACCCCATAATAGAAGCATTAACATGGTGCCCAGTGACCTGCCAGAGAGCCTCTCTCTGCCCCAGCCTGCAAGTTCCCAAACTAGTCAAATCAAAAAGCCCATGAAATGTGGATAACATTAAGGAATTATTGTTGGGATTTTTTAGATGTGATAATGATAGTGTGGGTATGTTTAAGAAAGAGAAAGAGAGAGAGTCCCTAGCTCTCAGAGGTGAATATTGAAGTATTTACAGAGGAAAAAATAGGATGTCTGGGATCTTCTGTAAGATAATCCTGGCGAGGGGAAGGGAGGGGTGGAGAATAAATGAAGCACAATAGGCCTTGTATTGATCATTGCTGATGGGCAGTGATGGGAGGATGAGGGTCAGTACACAAGGCTGCTTTGTGTGTATGTTTGAAATTTTCCATGATAAAAAGTTTTTAAAATACTGCAGGCATGTTCTTCTTTCTCAGAGACCCCTGAGAAAGCCAGTCTTTTTATGCCCAGAAACCTCTTCCTTGAGGCCAGGAAACCAATATAAATGTGTTGGTTTTATCGCATGCTCTTTGTGTTTCTAAAACATTGTATCTTGAACTCTTTGCCTCCAGAGATAGGGAAACCTAGATATGAGGTAGAGACCCTCTCTGATTCCATAAAAATATGTGTCACATCAACATTTTTTCCTCACTTCTAATCACATGTGCCCTACGCGTGCCAGATGTTAGGCAACCTATTCATTTCAGAAGAGTTTTTAAAAATTCTACTACTGTCGTCATCAGGCACAAGGCCCTGTGGGTAATGCACTCCAAACAGGAACAGACCTGAGAGCTGGCTATAAATTCTATGTTCCAAATAGCATCTCTTCAGGAGCCACATCCACAACCTCCCTAGAAAACTTCCCCTATGGGGGGTTTAAGGATTTCTCTGACCAGGGCTCTGGAGGTTTCCTTAGATGGCTCGATTCTCAGCCCCTTTGTCTCCTTTCACAGCAAGAAGCTGAAATCACTCTTCTGGAATTTTCTTCCCACCCTGATGGTTTCTCCTTCCTCTGCAGAGCACTGTTCAAGGATGGCACCTGTCCCTGTTGACTCAGATGTTCTCACCAGTCAAATCAAGCAAGATAAAACATGATCAGTGCAGCAGCTTCCGTGTCCCCGGAACTATCCAATGTCCTAAAAGAAAGGGGGAGAGAGAGATAGAAATAGAGGGGGGAGGGATGGAGGGGGGAAGGATAGGGAGGGAGGGAAGGAGGGAAGAAGGAAGAAAGGGAGAGAGGGGGAGGGAGGGAAGGGAGGAAGGAAGGAGGGAGAGAGGAGGGGGAAGGGAAAGGGGGAGGGGGAGGAGAAGGGGAAAGGAACGGGAGAGAGAGAAGAGAGGAAGGGCAAGGAGGGAAGAAAAGAAGAAAGAGGAAAAACATAACTATCTTCTGTGACTTTCAGACATGAAAATGTTTTTCCAGAAAATACTTTTCTCAGATTGACTAATACAAAACTTCAAGAGGGAAAGAACTAAGCCTGACGTTCAAAATGTGCCTTTACTTGTTCTCTTCATCTTCCATCACCTGGGTTCGGAAGGCTGGTTCTGTAGCTGCATTATTTGACGGAGGCAGCATCCAACTTGATGATTCAATTGACTCAACAGGTGACTAGATAGTTTTAAAAGCCCTCTGTGTCAGCAAGGCCTTTGCCTATATCAACTGCAAAGGCAGCTCTGCAGCTGCCTAAAATCACCCTAGAACGCTCTCCAGTCCATGGACTGGATGCCATGACTTGTCAATAAAAACAGAGCATTACCTGGTAAAGTTCCTCCTGAACAATGGGTCCAGATGTGAGTTTGAAAAATGTCCCTCGTGCTTGTTTCATTATAAAGCATGTGGTTAAAAGACTTTGGCATGATCTATTTGCTGGTTGGACATGTGGTGGAGTAGAGGGAAGGGGGCAGAAATTACATGATGATTTAAAACATAACAGATTTCATTTGGCACTCCTTGGTGGGAACTTGAAATCAAATACAGTAGCAAAGCCATCTGTCAAGGGCAACTTGCTCTGATGTCCAAGAGAACCTCCTTAAAAACCTATAAGTCATCGATGTAAGAAATAAATGACACTTTCATTCCTTCCACTCTTCATGTCTTGGGGATATAAGATACAAGGAATGAGATCTTGGGTTGTAAATCATGGTGCCTAGCTGCTAAATCTGAGGCAAGGCCCATAGGTTAGTCTGCACGTTCAGCATTATTCGGTTCCAACTCTCTCTCTTCTCACCCGTCACCTCCCGGACACCTCAACCCCCATCGGCTTGATATCCACCTTCATTTATCTTGGTATGAATGGCATAATGGGAAAATGTTAAGGCTTGAAGGAATTGCAAAGAAACGGTCCACTGAAAGATTAAACGTAGTCCTGCCCCCCTTTTTCTGGACTTGTGATAAAACTAAATGATAAATGAGGGAACGAGGAGGAATTGAATTAAACCAGCAAGTTGCTTTCTCATCCTGAAAAAATACAATCTAATCCAATCCAATCCAATCCAATATTTTGTGACTGTGACTCGACATTAGCAGCTGCTTGGAAGATCTTTAATAATCTGCTGGCTCAACCGAGGAGATAAACTCCAGCCTAGGTCTGCTCCTGCACCTAAAAGAAGTCAGGATTGTAAAGGGCTACCTAGGTCATAGAAGGAAAATAAAGAAGTTGCTTTAGGGGTGGGGGAGAGATAGACTGGGAGTTTGGGGTTAGCAGATGCAAACTATTATATCTAGAATGGATAAACAACAAGGTCCTACTGTATAGCACAGGGAACTATATTCAATATCCTGAGATAAACCACAATGGAAAAGAATATAAAAAAGAATGAAAAAAAAAAAGAATGTGTATATGTGTATAACTGAATCACTGTGCTATCCTGCAGAAATTAATGCAACATTGTAAATCAACTATACTTCAATTGAAAAAGTTCAAAAAAAAAGTTGTTTTATTTTATATAAATAACACCAGCTTAAATGTGGCCTTGAGTACTATTTAGAGCAGTGCGCGTGCGTGCGTGCGTGCGTGTGTGTGTGTGTGTGTGTGTGTGTGTTGGCGGAATCTCAGGAGAGGAGTAAGAGGTTGGATCATTCTCATCAGACCCTGACCATTTCCAATATGTGCACCTGGAGCCCTTCTGCCCGGGTTCAAAACTTCCACGCAGTTCTGGGGAGGATGCTCCCGGAGGCCGCCAGCCCTGGATGGGGGGGGATCGCTGCTCCACTCAATCCTGCACGCGGTCGGGCCGGAATCCAGGAGGGGTTGCGGCTGGGTGAGGGAGCAATTATCTCCTTCCGCAGTGTTGGCGGACACAGTGCTCTTACACCTCCCCAGGGACACAAGGAGGGCCAGGCTAACCCCATCTGAAAAGCTCTTTTCGCAGAAGGGAAAAAAAAAGGTTATTTCAAGTCAAGAAACTGACACATTGATTTACATTGGTTCTGGCAGTGAGCTGGCAGGAGAGGAAGTTTTTTCCAATGAATAGTGGACGCTGTGGCCCTCAAAATGGCCTAGAGCCATCAGTCATTCATAGTCTCCCACGTCCAAGTGTGGCATCCCCACAAGCAGGAGCCTTGCAGAAACTGTGTTTTCCCATGTGATTATTCAGGTCCTCTGAGAATGGTAAGAGTCAAAGGGGGTCAAAATAGTGGGTGGAAAGAAATGGAAATAAATTAAACACGCAACTAGAGCACAAGCTGGTAGGTGAATGCGGAGACTCTCTCCACAACCAGTCCATAGAATCAGAGTGGCCAGCAGCCCCCAAGGGAGCAGAACAGCCCAGCCCACCGACAGCCTCTTCTTCGCTTCAAGACCAGGAAGACTCGGGCTGCAGGGCTTCCTATGTTTCAGGTCAAAGAGAAAAGCATGTTCCTCTACAAGTCATTCTTCCTTCTCTCCCTACCCTGCATGCTCTCCATGGCCTATTTCCCAAGGTCACAAGAGATTGGCCAGCAATCCCAGATTTGCGTTTATTACTTTAAGGACAAACATAATGGTCAAGAGGACTGGGCTTCTCATGTCCATCTCTTAGAACCTTCTGTTCCCAGCAGGAAAATCAAAATTATAGCAGAAGCTTACTTAGGGAGTCTAATCATTGCCAAGAAAGTTGGACTCAAGAAATATTTTTATCAAGATATTACAGCTCAAGAAATCAACTTTTTCCTCTAAAGGAATTCATCTGCTACTTGGACCAGAACTGGTCTCTCCTTCCCTTGAGTTTACAGCCTGGAATACTTCAGGTTTTCCTGTGGTTAGTACAGCCCATATCATCAAGCTGAGAAAAGATTCAGGGATTTGGGGCAGACATTCAATCTACGTGGGGGAAAAAAAATTATCTCAGAGAACCAAGTGAAGCAAGAGTGTACGGAAGTGTAATCCTGATCATTGTTAAGAGGGCACACTCTGGGTGCAAATCCAGGCTCCACCACTTACCAGCTGTGTGACTTTAACCTGGTTACATATCCTCTCTGATAATAAGTTTCTCTATCTATAAAATGGGATAATAAAGTTGCTGGGAGGTTTAAATGAGCTATAAAACAATATACAGTGCCTGGCCCATTGTAAGTAGGATACATGTGGGCTAATATAATCATTATCATCATCGACTGTCTTGATTTTGCCATTTTTACCTTATACACCCTCCACCTTGCTTTGGATTTCTCTCTATTATGCAACAATCCCTCTATTTAAAAAGAAGGGTACCCTGACCCACTACACTGTCCAAAATTTTCTTATTAAAGGTAAAAAATAAATTAGTAGTCAACTGGAAAGGAGAAGGGACATTCCTTAGCACAGTATCCCTTTTTTTCGCAGAGAAGACACCTATGACCACGTTGCCCACCACTTGGCTGCTGGCAGGAGACTTGGGTGGCTTGCCCAGTGACATGGAGAAAACTGAAGAGGACATAGGAAATTGTCCTCTCTCACTTACATGTGGAAGCTTTAAAAAAAAAAAAAACTGAGCTCATAGATACAGAGAACAGATGGTTGTGTGGTACCAGAGACGGGGGATGGGGGGAGCAGTGAGCGAAAGGGGTAAAGGCGGTCAAAGGTACAAACTTTCAGTTATAAAAATCCCGGGGATATAATGTACAGCATGGTAACTATAGTTAGTAATACTATATTGTATTTTTGAATGCTGCTAAAAGAGTGGATCTTCAAAGTTCTCATCATAAGAATAAAACAATTGCTACCTATGTGTGGTGATGAATGTTAACTAGACTAGACTTACTGTGGTGATTATTTCACAATATATACAAATTCTCAATCACTATGTTGTACACCTAAAACTAATATAATGTTATATGTCAATTATACCTCAATAAAGAAAAAAAATTTTTTTTAACTGCCCTCTGAGTTTGGTCTGCAGGCTTCCGGGAGGGAGCCAGGGGGCACAACCCTACCTGCCATCACCTAGGCCTGCTTGACTCCTGAGAAGAATACACCACCTGACCTGGTCCCACCCTTGCCTGGTCCTCAGCCACCTCTGGCAAATAAGATGGGAGAGCAAACCATTCTCTGGCTTTCTCCAAGTCCAGGGTAATTTTATTCAAAAGAGCTTTGTTTCCAGAGAAACTATTCATTTGGTATCTCTGTCGCTGTTTGGTGTCTTTACTGTTGAGTATCCAAGACCCTGTAACCCATCCGTTCCTGGGATAAAATTGTTTTGAGTACTGACGTATTCTTCAAGAACAGATGAACGCAAGTATAGCCCTAAAGGGGCTCAGGAGGAAATGATTATGAAAACAGAAACAGAAACCAGAATTTCTTTTATCACAAACAAAATAGATGGTCATCACCATGGCAAACATGTAACTTATTACTACCTTTCCCTTGGTGTCATAAAACAAAATTCTTCATACCCTTCTGTCCAAAAATTCCACTTACAAATTGGACATGTGTAAAGATATTCATTGTAGAATTGTTTTTAATGATTAAAAAAATTGGAAGAAGTGTGAGTAAATTGTAGTAAACTATTATAGATCCATATTTTGGAATACCATCTAATAGTTTAAAAGAATGATATAAATCTTCATGGAGGGACTTGGAAAGATGCCTAAAACATATTGAGAAAGAAAAAAAAAGCAAGTTACTGAACAAATATAACCCCATTTGTGTTAAAGTATGTACACACGTATACCAAACAAAAACAAGACATGTTTTTCTATAACATATAAATGTAAATGCATAGAGAAAAGGGGAAATGGGGGTCTGATTCAGAAGGGCTTTGCTTTTCCTGTATCATTTGAATATTTTACAACAAGAAGGTATTTGTGCATTAGTCATGTGTTTACATATAGAGTTTTAAAGGCGTTATTAGGAAATATAATGAAATACATAATCTCAATTGGATGAAAAGAAGAGGTAGAGCCACATGCCATTTACAGCAGGAGAATTCTCTTGGCATTTACCAGCCCCTTCAACAATGAAGAGACCATTTTGTTTGGCATAGAAGAAAAGCCTGAGGCGAAGATCTAAGGGAACAGAGAATCACACGTTAATGAAATCAGGTTTAACCATCTGGTCAAATTAAAGGTAACCCGTCACCTGTTGAGAGCCACAAATCATTTACTAGATTTGAATCTACCCACCATGCAGGCAAAGATTAATTTGTCAAGCCCAGAAGTGATCCAACCCAAATCACTGCTCTCCCACTAACAGTATCTTTACTGAATAATTTTCCAGGTCTCTTATGTTTATAAAATGGAAGCAGAGAGCATAAGTCACATCTCACACAGTAGTGTAGCCAACAGGCAGTAGGGAAGATGAGCAATTCACATAAGGTTTTCATATACTCTCAACTGTTCATTCAATATCCTGTTGTGGAATATAATAAAAGGATGGTTGAAGCTGTAAACACAGAGCTAACTGTTGTTGGATTATAACGTTTATGTTGATCAGCCTATTTTTCAGCTGCAAAATCTCATCTACTTTCAAAGATAAATCTTCCTGATAAGTAAAATGTTTGAGACATTCTGTATCAAGATCACACTGAAGTTTGAAAGACATTAATTCAAGCCTTGCCACCCCCCAGAAAAATAAAGAGAGCAGGGAGTGAAGAAATATCACTTCCATAGCGAGCAGCATACTTTTGAAACTCATTCCCCCAGGATGCCGTCAAGAAAAGTTTAAATAAGTTCTAGGGACACAGTGGACATAATTGCTTTCATTCTTTCCAAAGCATTTTAACATCTATTGTAGGGGATACAACAACCCTATGGAACAGACAAGCAGAAATAGTGTTCCCATGTCACAGATGCAGAAATCGTGATAGATTTAAGAGCCCAAGATCAGATGGCTAACTAGTGACAGTGCCAGGGTTAGAATCCAGGTATGTTGACTCCCAACCAAGGTCTTAGAATATTGCTTAAGTAAAATATCAATTTCCTAGTTGGCAAAGACTACTTATTCTCTAAAAATGCCATTTAGTCAAGTCTTAGAGAAATGACCTTTTGCTTAGAGCAGGCCTTGAGCTCCCCTTAAAGAGGAGTGGACCAATGGCCCCAGTCCAGGCCATGCTCTTGCTGTTTTGCAGGTTGGGCTTGTACTACAGCTTCTAGTTGTTCTAAATTTTTTCACCGAACAACTGTCACAGCCTGTGATGTTTCCATCCAAATCATTTTAAGGTCAGAACATGTGGGGTCAGTAGCACATTGGAAAGTGGGTATTGATGAAAGTGGGTACATCTCATCCTGCCTACGGGCTGTCCATCAAGGCTCAGAGTAAGCAGCAACGTACTTTTTTTTTTTTTTTTTTTTGCGGTACGCGGGCCTCTCACTGCTGTGGCCTTTCCCGTTGCGGAGCACAGGCTCCGGACGCGCAGGCTCAGCGGCCATAGCTCACGGGCCCAGCCGCTCCGCGGCATGTGGGATCTTCCCGGACCGGGGCACGAACCCGCATCCCCTGCCTTGGCAGGCGGACTCTCAACCACTGCACCACCAGGGAAGCCCCAACATACATTATTGATTAGTCTTTCAAACTTTTCCACCAAGGTCATGGTCCACATCCCCATTAGTAAAGCTCCTCCGAGTGTCCCAGACCTTAGAAATGAGAGCTTCCTGGCTTTGGAGAAGACTGTAGTTATCTAGGGACATCACCCTTCCCACCACTCAGCAGACGCTCTCCCTCCCTGGAGGAATGACTCGCGCAGACAGCATGAGGCTGTTTTTGCAGGATCGATGACCTGAATACATGGGAGTAAAACTCCCCCAGAGAATTAGATTCAAGAGACTTGAAGCTTCCCAGGAATCTGAAAGAAATGGCATTTCAGTTTTCATGGCCCACTAGAGCCGGTTAAAAAGTCAGAAATAAAAGGTTATTGACCCGGGAGATCTTCCTGGGTGGAGAAGGGCACCGCAACTGCAGCCCCTGAGTTCCTCCAACTCAGGGATCATAAAGGAGCTTGCAGGTCACTGACTCTGGAGAAAATCAAAGTGGGGAAATGATTAGAAAATCTAGTCTGCGCTTCGCTGGATTTTTATTGAAGGGAGTTACTAGGGAATGTTCTGCTTTCAGAAAGAATAAGTTGTATTGGTTTGTTTTGAGTTTTGTATTCAAATTCCTATTCCCTTAATAATTTCTGCATCGGGGGAATTCCCTGGCGGTCCAGCGGTTAGGACTCAGTGCTCTCACTGCCGAGGGCCCGGGTTCAATCTCTGGTTGGTGAACTAAAAATCCCACAAGCCGTACGGCCAAAAAAAAAAGGATACCTAATCATTTCTGCATTGGGACTTCCTGAGGTTCACACAGCTCAGTTCCTGGATTCCAAGTAAGTAAAGAATGGGTTTCTGGCTGGTTCTCTGTTATCTCCTAAAAATTACCCCCTTGTGGGCTTCCCTGGTGGCGCAGTGGTTGAGAGTCCGCCTGCCTATGCAGGGGACGCGGGTTCGTGCCCCGGTCCGGGAAGATCCCACATGCCGCGGAGCGGCTGGGCCAGTGAGCTATGGCCGCTGAGCCTGCGCGTCCAGAGCCTGTGCTCCGCAACGGGAGAGGCCGCAACAGTGAGAGGCCCGCGTACCCCCCCCCCAAAAAAAAAATTACCCCCTTGCCTTGCAACCAGGAAACATAGCAAACATAAAATTCTCCTTAGCTTTGATCAAGACAAAATGCCAGTCATCTGAAACTGCATTTGACAGAGGGCATGTCCAATAGGAAGCGAACTAGTAAACTGGGTCGTGAAATTGGAGAAAAGGACAAAAGAAGAAGTTCACTGATCAAAAAGCCGTCACAGCCACTAAGATTCAACGTCTCCAGACATGACACTGGACACCCTTTTGGAAAGATTAGCCTTGTGGAAAGTGCAGTTGTAGATTTCCTTAGCATGTTTGAAACGTCCTCCAGCTCAGAACAATCAAGAGGTCGTGAAAATGCCACTTTCCCTCGGAACTGACAGAACCTGGAAGAGCCCTGTTCCTGGTCATTGATTACACCCCGCTGGAGCCATTAACATGCAGCTTCACACTCTTCTTGGAGTTTGACACAGGCTGAGCTTGTTTTTATAGTCCCCTGGGGCAAAAACTAAGCAAGCACCACAGTAATTTCACACTTTGAAATGGCCCTGTCTCTGCTAAATTTCTCCCTCGGTCACCGTGCAGTACCTGAGCTCATAATCAGGAGAGAAACATGAAACACACAGCTCAGCAGCCAGTGCTCCCCATGCAAACAATGGGGCCATTGGTCATGGACAGTTGATCGCCAACGGCTGGACCAAGACCAGCAAACCACTATGCATAGGCCTCTAAGCAACCATTAAGTGCGGTGGACTAGGGACTGAGTCAGGCTTGAATCAAGTGACTTGTTAAAGGCTCTCGATCCACCATCAATCTCTAGGCTTATAGTTCCCTGTGACTTCTGATGGTTTCTGATCAGTGTGACATGTCCAAATTTAAGCTTTTCCCTTGGGTACACTAGAAATGCTAAGGGACAAAAAATAAATATACTGTTTGCATAGCACTATATCCAGGATAACAGTCACAGGGGTGTCATTCCTACAACGGCAAAACTAGGAAACGTTAGTAGGAGACAAAGCCACCAATGTGTATGTTTACAGCATTCCTCTTTCTCCTCCAAGCCTAAAAAGAAGTAGGTTTTTACCCCTCCAGTTCTGGTCTCTGCTTTTGTGATGCAGAATGAGAGAAATGGATGAAGAAATGCAGAGGAGAAGGAATGAAGGAGACAGGAAATAAAGGGGGAAGAGAGAGGCTGGACCCACTGGGTGTGGGAGAGTTTTCGCTTGTCGGTGCCTGGGGTTTTTTGGTTTTTGTTTTTTTATGGTTAGGAATTAAGCATGGGAGAGAGAGAGATGCGGGAGGTCCACTCCTTTCTGCAGAGTCCCCTAAGAGAGGCTGGAATGGGAAGACAAGATGTTGAAGATAATTTGGCATGAGTTAAGGGCATATTTCCTTCTGTCCTTTTGTGGTTTCTCCAGACACAAGTTAGAAACAAAGTCGCTGTTATTTACATTTTTTTTTTCTGTTCAACAATTGTTTCTTTAAACCACCCTGAAACTGGACCACCTGAGGCCCCACTTGTAACAAAGTTATCCTTGAAACCAGCAATGGTAAAAGCGGAATTCAAATAGGACTTTATAATCATGGCCGCTTAGAGCCCCTTGCAGTTCAGAAAGCCATTTTTGCCAACCTAGCCCTTTCTTACCTACTGATAAGGATGCCACCTGCGTGACTGCTAGCCCTTGATGTACTTGAAAGATAAAAGTATCCTGGACCGACACTGACCATAGCATTACACTGATAAAAGTGTTCAATCAAGCAGATGTCTGCCCTTGAGTAAACAGAAGATCTAGATGATGAACTGGAATTTTCTTTTCATCTGGATGTTTTCTGTGAGGAAGATGTGGTCATTGACATCTCAGGTGTCAAAACCTTGGTAGGTTTGATGCAAGGCATGCGGGTATCTCAGCAGAGAATAAGCTAAGAATAAAAGGACTAAGATGGATGATGAAATGGGCCCCTTGGGGGAAAAGATGGTCCACAGTCCAAATCACAGTATTCAGCAAGCACCGTGAGCTCAGACTCAGTGCCGTATCTGGAGGATTTGACACGTGAAGTGTATCCTTTTTGAACACCCTCTCTCTCTTCAATACAACAAAATTATTCTTAGTGACAATCATGAAATAAACCTAAGAAGAAAAATGTCTGGAAAAGGAACAAAGACAGTGAAAATGCTTTTATTGAATTGCCTGTGCATAATCTTGCCGGTAAAAAATAAAAATAATAGTAAATAATAAACACATTCAGGTATATAAAAGGGGAAAGCTAATGCATTAACGCTCTCCAGTTTACATTACTGATTTTTTGAAAAAAGAAAAATCTCCTACATACATAGCTGTCTGTTGCAGTAATGAATCTCACAGTTCACACTGTTTCACTGTTTAAAATTGTAAACACAAGTAAAAACTCCAAGTGATCGTGTTTCTTCACGATCACGTTGATAATCACTGTGCCATCATTTTTATTTTGAATCTACTCTTTTTTTTTTTTTTTTTTTTTTTATGCGGTACGCGGGCCTCTCACTGTTGTGGCCTCTCCCGTTGCGGAGCACAGGCTCCGGACGCGCAGGCTCAGTGGCCATGGCTCACGGGCCCAGCCGCTCCGCGGCGCGTGGGATCTTCGCGGACCGGGGCACGAACCCGTGTCCCCTGCATCGGCAGGCGGACTCTCAACCACTACGCCACCAGGGAAGCCCTGAATCTACTCTTAAACGCAGGAATATCTGGCCCTGCAGGGGTTAGAGAACTAACTGGTGCCCTGAGCTATGTCAAATGATTCTAAATTGTTACAAACTTAGGAAACAAGCATACCTCTGATTCCGCCTGTGTTGGAGGCCTACTGTGTAACTAGCAGTCCTCAGAATTAAATTCCATGTTTTCATGGAATGTGTAGTAAAGCACGCTGATAAAATATGTACTACAATTGTATTAAAATGTGTATTACAACTGTATTAAATTACAATGTGTATTAAAGGACAAGAATAAAATGTGCTCATTTGACTCCTACATTATTAAAAGTCAATTGTTTAGAACTTAGAAAATGTACCCCCTTGTTTTTTGCACCCTGGGGGAATTGCTCCCACTGCCCTGCCCTTAATATGCAACTGTGCAGGCTCCTTCTGGCCTGATGCTGTCTGTTTTGATGAAAGGAGCCCAGCTGCAGGAATCTCAAGGTAGTTTCAAGATGAGGGAAATGAAGTCTAAATCAGAAACTGGACAAACACAGCGGAAGTCAGAGAGGATTACGGAGTGCTCATTAGGGGCTCAAGACTGACTCTACTCCTTACCTGCTCATAAGAATTGGATGTTTAATTTCCTGCTAAGTTTGGTCCCGAAGGCTCAGGACCAAGTGGGTGGGGCGGACATCTGGGGAAAGTTCTTTGATCCAAATTTGAGGGGGGTTGGACCAGGCAGAGTCAGCTTGGAATGGTCCTTAAGGTGGTGTTTTATCAATATCAGATGATAAAAGGAAACCGGTCAAACTCTTCCAATCAATCGTGTTCACAGTATTATTCCAAAGTGTGGTTATTTACAAAGCGCATGTTAATTTTGGGAAGTCCTCGTCTGTCTTTTTTCATGGAAGAATTGAAGAAATGAAAGGGATAAATAAAAAGATGCTACAGCACATCATTTATTTGACTGCTTTCCCTTGGGTTTCTGATGTGGCCACTCTTGAAAAGCTTTCCGGATTTCCCAAGTTATTATGTGACTGGAGTGCTTCAAAAATCACCTGCCCAGCAGGTTCCTGAGCAAACCTTGATTTTTAATTATCATACCCACCATTTATTTATTGAGTACTATGTCCCAGGCACAGCGTTAAGCTACATCTACAAAAGTAATACTAATAATTGGTCTTCTCGGTGCAGATTTACAAAGAGATAGTTCCCCATCACAAATAAGAACAGACAGAAAATAGCTCAGAGGAATTAGTCATCATCCAGCTGATAGATATAATCATACCAAAGTATGTCAGAGTCAGGAAATACCACAAGGTTAAGAAGATTACAAAGGACGAAGATGACTATAATTACCTACGTTTAACTGAATAGTATAATTGAATCACATAATTCTTTTCCACTATTTAAGTTCCTGGCTTAAAAGTCAGGACTGACCCATACACCGCTTCACTCTTGGCTGGTCAGAGACTCTGGGGGGAGCGAGGGGGCGTGGCATTCACAGCGGCAAATAAGGCTCTCCGAAAAGTCTGTGGTAAGTGAAGTCTCTGACATTGTCAACTACAAGAGGACAAGCCTTTGACTTCTCTGGGGTGTGAAGAATTCTAGGAAACAACTAGGAAAGCAACCAACTGTATGACCATGTACTGAAGCAGGGCTGTGTGTTAGGAAGAAAGCAGGATGCGGCAATAGATCTGGTATTGAGTCTCCATTCACACCTAACTGGCTTGGGACCTTAGCAAGTCACAGTCTCTCAGATTCCTGTCCGTGAAAAAAATGACAATGCCTCTGTTCTGCTTGCCTCGCCGGTCACCTGTGAGGATGACATGGGTGATGCACCTGAGCTCACCGGGGTAGGTCACAGAGTCTACAAGGGGAAGAGGCGTCCTCCACATACGTATTCTACCTTCCATCCCAAACGCATGCTAATAACCACAGTTTTTCTAAGCGATGGATAATATTCAATTCAAAATACACTTTATCGTAAAAATTATTTCAGGCCATGCAATCTTTTCTTTGTGGGGGGGAGTGTCTTTTATGAGAAATGGTTTAGTCATTTTGCTGTCATCCAGTCTTTTTTTAATCTTGTTATTCCATTGGGCCCAACGTAGAAGCTATAAATTAGGGAAGCAATGGGAGGCTGAACAAAATTCTTGCATGGTTTCAGTTCCACAGAGGACTCTGTGAGAATGATGCAGGTTTTAGGACTGGGCGGAAGAGGTGGCAGTGAAGGAAATCCAGGGAGAGTGGGAGGGTATTTCCAGCTCTGTGAATATATCCCTGGCCAAGACACGAAGACTCAGGGCCTCGGATTCCAGGGTCAGCTCAAGCCGGCCCCCCAACTCAGTCCTCAGCTCTACTGCTCTTTGACAAGCATCTAGTTGGAAAGTCCATCCTTTGGGTCATAGGACTTGGTGCATTTTGCTGTAGTGCATGGCCTGGAGGGCAGTATCAACACCAGAGCATGTTTACTTCTGATGTGACAAGGCTGGCTTCGCCACAGAGTCGATGTTTGCTTGGGCCTCAAAGCTTATTAGATAGATTAGGAGGCAATTGGCCTACCCTGTCAACCCCTCAGGTTGTCTCATTGTTGTGGTGTCTGGGCGCCTTGGTGTTTTGTGTTCATTTGTTTGTGTGGCTGGAGGGATGTGGGTTGTAGAGCCTGTGTGTGGGAGGAATCTCTCCATTGATTATTTCAAATAATGGTTCATTTCAGATAAGCTATTTTTAATATAAAACGAACCTTCCACTTAGAAGGACTAGGCCATTAGCTAAATTGTATTTCTGGGTCCAGCACACTTCTTGTGAGAGTTTTGACCACGTTCACATTTTCTGATTTCCATTTTGCTTTGATACCATAAATATTATCTTGCCTGGGGATATATAGTATACAACAAGGGGGAAATAAGTCAGATCACTAAACATTGATTCTCTGTCATTATTCACTCAACATTATGTGCCCAAAAGAGGTGCCCCAGGATGGAACAGAAGCATGCATATATTTGGAGGAAGTCCTTGGCTTCCCCTCAACTCAATCTCCTCACCTTACTCACCAGGGGGCAAGAGAAAGCCCACTCACCCAGCAGTGACACGAGTGGACCCTGTGCCCGGAGACCACTAAGATCAAAGTCACAATTACAACCCTTTCGGAGATTCTTATTGGAAGGCTGGACCCTTTGAAGAAAAGCACAGCATCACTAAGAACCAGATTGTGTGTTTGAACCCTAGTTTGCCTAATCAGCTATTACCCTCAGGCAAATTCTTAACCTCTCAGTACCTCAGTTTCTCTATTTGTAAATTGGGGATAATCATGGTATTTTATGATACGGTTGTGAGGAGCCACTGGTATAATACATGCAAAGCAATTAAAACAGTACCTATGGGGCTTCCCTGGTGGCGCAGTGGTTAAGAATCCACCTGCCAATGCAGGGGACACGGGTTCGAGCCCTGGTCCGGGAAGATCCCACATGCCACAGAGCAACTAAGCCCGTGCACCACAACCACTGAGCCTGCGCTCTAGAGCCCGCGAGCCACAACTACTGAAGCCCACGTGCCCTAGAGCCCATGCTCCACAACAATAGAAGCCACTGCAATGAGAGGCCCGTGCACTGCAACGAAGAGTAGCCCCCGCTCACTGCAACTAGACAAAGCCCGCGTGCAGCAACGAAGACCCAATGCAGCCAAAAATAAATAAATAAAATAAATTTATTTTTAAAAACCCAGTACCTAGGTTATAGTAAATGCTCAATAACCATTACTACTTCTTCTTTCCTTCCTCCTCCTTCTTCTCATTATTAATATTATTATAAAAATACACTATTCAACAATGATAGCCACCCCAAAATCTTTTCTTCTTATCTCTCTAACCAAAGAGATTAAAACTAAAAGAGGTAATAATAGAGAAAAACAGGATTTCTGAGCTCATAGAAACAGTCAACATGGTAGCCATGATCTTAAAACGATGAGTGGCAAAAATCGGCCTTGTTAAGGCAGAGTTCTGAAAAGAGGATATGCATCCCTGGCTTCGCCCCCTCTGAATCCTGACGTTGACTTTCATTGTCCTGGAGGAACTACCAACCTGGCACCTCTGTCGAGCCCAGGGTTTTCGATTATGAGGGCCCTTGACCTTGAGTCCGTCTTCCCACCCTCAGATTTAGCTAATATGGGTGTGAGAGGAAGATTGATTAATTTTATTTAGAAGCAATATTAGTGTCAAGACGTCAAACACACGCATGAACAAGTTTGCAACTAAAAAGATCAAGAGTAAACACAATAAGATGGAGAAAAGAGAGTCTTTCCAACAAATGGTGCTGGACCAACTAGACATCCACATGCAAAACAATGAATCAGACCCAGACCTCAAACTCTTCACAAAAATTAACTCAATATGGATCATAGACCTAAACATAAAATGCAAATCTCTAAAACTCCCGAAAGATAACATAGGGGAAACTTTGATGACCTTGGGTGCGGTGATAACTTTTTGATATGAAACCAAAAACACAATCTATGAGAGAGTTGTTAATCTGGACTTCATTAAAATTAAAACTTCTGCTCTGCGAAAGACATTGTCAAGAGAATGAAAGGACAAACCACAGGCTGGAAGAAAATATTTCCAAAAGGTTTATCTGATAAAGGACTCATCCAAAATACACAAAGACCTCTTAAAACTCAACCATAAGACAAACAACCTGATTCAAAAATGGGCCAAAGACCATAACAGATAACTCACCAGGGAAGATGTACAGATGGCAATAAGCACATGAAAAAGTGTTCCACATCACACATCCTCAGGAGAATGCAAATTAAAATGACAATGAGCTACCACCGCCCACCTATTAGAATGGTCAAAATCCAGAACACTGACAACACCAAACGCTGGCAAGGATGTGGAACAACAAGAACTCTCATTCACTGCTGGTGAGAATGCAAAATGGTACAGCCACTTTGGAAGACAGTTTGGATTACAAAACTAATCATTCTCGGGCTTCCCTGGTGGCGCAGTGGTTGGGAGTCCGCCTGCCGATGCAGGGGACACGGGTTCGTGCCCCGGTCCGGGAAGATCCCACATGCCGCGGAGCGGCTGGGCCCGTGAGCCATGGCCGCTGAGCCTGCGCGTCCAGAGCCTGTGCTCCGCAACGGGAGAGGCCACAACAGTGAGAGGCCCGCGTACCGCAAAAAACAAAAACAAACAACAAAAAAATACTAATCATTCTCTCACCCGATGATCCAGCAATCACGCTCTTGGTATTTATACAAGGAAGCTGCAAATTTATGTCTACACGAAAACCTGCACATGGATGTTTATAGCAGCTTAGTTCACAACTGCCACAACTTGGAAGCAACCAAGATGTCTTTCAACAAGTGAGTGGATAAATAAACTGTGGTACAAACAGACAATGGAATATTATCCAGTGCTAAAAAGAAATGAGCTCTCAAGCCACAAAAAGATATGGAGGAAACTTTAATGCATGGGAGTTAGTGAAAGAAGCCAATCTGGAAAGTCTGCATATTCTAAGATATACGTCATTATGGAAAAAGCAAAAACAAAAACAAAACCCTATGGAGACAGGGGTTAGTGGGAAGAGAGGAATGAATAGGCAGAGCACAGAAAACTTTTAGGGCAGTGAAATTACTCCGTGGGATACTATAATGGTGGATGTATATACATTTGTCCAAACCCACAGAATGTACAACGCTAAGCGTGATCTTAATGTAAACTGTGGACTTTGGGTGATAATGATGTGTCAATGTAGGCTCATCATAATGAATGTGCCACACTGAAGGGGGATTTTTTTTTTTTTGGCTGCAGTGGGTCTTTGTTGCGCAGGCTTTCTCTAGTTGCAGCGAGCGGGAGCTACCCTTCATTGGGGTGGACGGGCTTCTCATTGCGGTGGCCTCTCCTGTTGTGGAGCACGGGCCCTAGGCGCACGGGCTTCAGTAGTTGTGGCACGCGGGCTCAGTAGTTGTGACTCGCGGGCTCTAGAGCACAGGCTCAGTAGTTGTGGCGCATGGGCTTAGTTGCTCCCCGGCATGTGGGATCTTCCCAGACCAGGGCTCGAACCCGTGGGCCCTGCACTGGCAGGTGGATTCTTAACCACTGTGCCACTAGGGAAGCCCTGACCATCCAATTCTTCCATGGTTAGAAGAGATCTGCTAGTGCTGGAGGGTCTCCTGCAGAGGCAGGGGGTGGCTGTCTCCCACCGTGAGGACAAGGACACTGGCAGCAGAAGCCCTGGGAAGCACTCCCTGGCGTGAGCCCTCCCAGAGTCTGATGGGGGATCTTGACAATGGGGGAAGTTATGCACGCGTGCAGGGGCAGGGAAATCTCTGTACCTTCCTCTCAATTTTGCTGCGAACCTAAAACTGCTTTAAAAGGTAAAGTCTTTTTTTAAAGAACAATCAAAATTTGAACTTCACCTTTGAGCTAGAGGCCCTAAGCCAAAAGGCATGCTCATCCCTACACTCTCCTGTAGGATCTATGCATATTCCCATATATATCATTCTCAAGAAAGTCTGTGCAGCAGAAATGTGGATAAAGTAGTGTTTCTTAACATCTTGAGGAGCATAAAGATGTTTGAAGCAATGGACTCATTCTCCAGAAAAATTATACATCACAAATTTGCATGAAATTTTGGAAAGCTATGCATCCACCACTCCCACAGCAATTCTCAGCCTCCAAGAAGACAGTGGGACCTGAGCTAGAAGTGGGAATCAGAGTCAGGGACATAAAGGAGAATGGGAAGCTAGCTCTCACTTGCACTCCAAAGTCTATCACCCCATCTTCTGTACTTGGTTGATTCTTCCTGGAAACCAACCATGAAAGACCTCAGCTCACAACAGCAATGAATTTGGTGGCTCCCAAGTTTTGGGAAAAGCCACACTGTGATCACCTAACTCTAGCCCAGATCATCTCTGAGGTCCTTCTCAGGGACTTGTACCAAGGAGAGAGAATCTCCAGCAATCCCCTGCCTGCCCACCACACAAGGCTTCAGCCACAGTCCTTGGAAACTTTCACTTTCACACTATCAATCAAATTCTTATGAAACATGTACTCTGTCTCCAGCATGAAACTAGGTATTATGGGAAATGGGGCATTTCCCAAAAATGTCTCCTAATCTCGGCTCCTAATCTTGGGGCCTACAAAACAAATACATATTTTAAGATAGAGAGAAACGATGTGGTCAGAGGTTCATCATGGTCTAAGACCAGAATATTTTCTAAAGGTCAGTGTGCTATATGAGCTGAGGGCCCATAGAGCATAAAAGGCTTCCAGGAAAAGGTGGGGCTTGCTCCAGGCTTGTTCTATGCGCCCCTGTAACAACTGTTCTCCTTAAAGTACACTTTCTTCTACCCACCTCCACCTTAATCCACTAGAATCAAATATTGTCTTAGCAACCTGTTTCCTGATTGACCCTAACGAGCCAGGCAGGTCAGGATGAATCCTGCTGCCGAAACTCAGACCTTTGGCTCTGGGCTGCCTTTATTCCATCACAGAGTTTCAAGGTCAGGAGGGACGCCAGAGGTCACCTAGTCTAAACTCTCTTCTGTTGCTTAGGAAAGAGACATCTGGGGACACGTTCTCCAAGCTTCCGAGGAGAGTAAATGCGGGAGCTGGGGGAGTCTGGTCAACGGTGGAAGCCCTGTGCCCACGTAGAAGCAGGAGCTGGCAGGACAAAAAGCACACCTGGACAAACTCACCGGTGCGCGAAGGACACAGTCAACTCGAAGATTCAGGCCATGACAGCCGCAAATTGTGTGCCTATGGCCATCCATTGAATTACCCCTTCAACCAACCAAAGTTTACCAGACCATACGCACGGTAGTCATCAGTATGTGGATAGAAGAAGAGGGAAGAAATATGAGAAGATATCGTCAGAGGGGTAAGAAGAGGCCAGGACACAGTGATGTCCCAGCAGCCAAGAGGAGTTTCAATGGCAGCAGCCTCAGCAAATTAGATAAGGACTGAACTTTCCATTCAAGGTGGCAGTTAGGAGGTCAGAGTTGACGTTAGCGGGAGCAGGAAATGAAAGAACTGAGATGGAAGCCAGATTGCAGTGGCCAGACCAGCAATGAGAGTCAGAGGCCCCGAGAGGAGACAAGTTTTGGGGTCACTTGGTGCTAGTAGCCTGACTGGGGGTGGAACAGAATCAAGAAAGGTTCTTTATAATTAGAAAGTCTTGACCTTTTTCACAGGCAAAGCAGCAGGATCAGTGAAGTGGGATCGGTTGGGAGGCAAGAGAAAGAGGGAGGGTGCAGCTGGAGGGGGGATTTGCCTTAGAATGCATGAACATATGACAACAGAACATCATGCACCTCGGTAACCATCCTCTTCCCACACCCCATGCACAGATTTTCGTGAAAAAAAAGAACTCGTTTTGTATTTTTTGCCTCTTAAAAAACAGCAAAACGAAAACTCCCCCTCAGCAAGTGTGTATTCTCTGTCAGACTTGGTACTAGGTAACTTGACACTTTTACTGGGTCATTTCAAAGTCTCAGAAGCTCAGCTGGCTATAGGAGGTGAGATGCCAGTGGGGTGACATCTGGTCCCAGTTCTGTGAGACTGGAGTTCAGGGCATCAGAAATGCCTGTGCAGAAGGGCCCCGACAGAGCAGCAGCCCACTGCCATCTGCCCACTGAACGTTCCAGAATGGCAAAGACAGAATGACTAAGTCCCTGGCACACCTCCAATGACCCTCTCCTCCATTTGTCAACTTCTAAGTCAGGCAACGTGATCACAAAACATTCTTTTTTCTTTTCATCTTGTAGAGGAAAATAAAATACCCTCAAGTGTTCACAACTTGCTTATTCCGAACGCTTATTAAGCACCTATTATACACCAGTCTGCACCCGTTTGCTTTTACTGCATAACAATTCACCCTAAAGCAACAAGCATGTATTATTTCTCCCGATTCTGCATGCCCAGGTAAAAATCAAGGATCCTGATGAAGGGACAGGGGTGCCACAGAGATGGGAGCGGCCATTTCTTCCTGGGGAGCTCAGGGAAGGCTCTGAAAAGAGCAGCGCTTAATGGAGGTCTCAGACCTCAGACATGCGATGGAAGCTCGTTAGGCAAATAGGGGGAAAAAGGAGGTCATTGAAAGAAAGAGAAACAACTGGTAAAGTCAGAGCAAAGTGAAACAACAGGGTGAGTTTGGGGAACTGTGCAGAAATCAGTGTGAGTAGAACACAGGGTGAGGCAGGGATAATTAGGAGATGACAGGAACGGTTGGAAGAGTCAGGTCATGAAGGATGGTAAGCAACGCCGGCGTTGTCTTTGCTGAACTAAGGGAAAGACAATGGAGAAGGGGAAACATTTGCAAAAGCGACATTGAAGTAGCTTGACAATTGGATGCAAAACGTCATCCGAGAGAGAGTCAATCTCAAGAGAGAGAGAAAGAAAGATGAGTCCCAGGTTTTGGCCTGTGTTAGTGAATGGACAGTAGCACCATCAGTCAGGGTGGGGACGTGGGAAGAACAGGAGTAATGATGACGAATTTGCAGCGTCTCTGCCACATCCTGGAACGGCTGTGCAATGGGTGGGGTAAACATTGGTTTGGACTCAGAAGGAGAGTTCTGGCCCGGGGAATTCAATTCGCAAGCTGTCAGCATAGGCAGTGCTTTAGGGATATTAAAAAGGATAGCGATCTTAAACCCGTGTTTCATCCCAGCTAGCAAAAAAATGAATAAAAAAGAAGGAAAGTAATTTCTTTTTTAAAAACGAACAATCATTTTCAAATTCTTTTCTCTCTCAGCAAAGGAACTAGCCAAGGGTTTGTTTCAATACCAAACAAAAAGAGGGAAGCGATCGGCTTTCTACATGAATGCAACGGGTAATTCATGAAGCTCTGAAAAATATAGCTGCAGTTTTGCCAATAATTTCCTGTGCCCATGTAAACAGTACCATATTCTCTGAAGCTCTTTCCCCCTTCAAAAAGGTAAACTGTGCTTTGCCACTAAGTAGGGACAGAACAAGTATGCAGTCTCCAAATTCTTTCTCCTAAGACCATGTTCTTTCAGAAGAGTCTTCAGATATTAAACAGATGGTAACCACTTTGGTTACCTGCAGAACTGGGTAGGAACATAAGTCCAAGTGACCAAGTATAGTGAGCTGTTATTACTTACAGAGCTGAGGACAACTGAGGAGGAAGAAGATGGATCCTAGTAACAGATTTCTTGCTGTATCATTTCCCCACATGGCAGGAATTCTGTGTTCCTGCTTGAGGAACATTTTGCTACTCCACCAAAAAGAAAAACAAAAACCGTCAGTTTGCATCATATAAATTTGGGGAATACTGGACACTAAATCCAGTGTCCAGTAGAGAATCACAATAGTGAAGAATCTTATTTAACTTTATTTTATCAGTGTTTCCCCAGATTCATTTGACCAAGGAAACATGGGCTCTGCAGAGCAACCAAAGCTTCCCACTCGGCCTTTCTACCAACTCTGACATGGATTTGTAACAAAAGGGCGGTGCCTTCTCCCATCCTCATAAACCTGGGGACAGGATCTCAGCTCCAGCCATCTCTCCCAATTTAAATTCTGAATCTGAGTGGTCAGAACAGCTGCCTCCCCTCCCCCAAACCTGCCCAGCTCTGGGAGGGATCCCTATTGAAGAGGAAATCCACCATTTCCTGTCCAAGCAGCCCCTCTGGTGAAGTGGGCCTTTGACCTGCTGAATTGGAGGTCTGTCTTTGGGAGTTTTCCAGGACAGGGGAAACACTCCTCTTAGAAAAGATCTTTTGTCCTTGAGCAGCACAGCCGGAGGGAAAAATCAAAAATGAACATAGTCAGATTTTTGTAGCCTTCTCTTCTATTTTATTCTGTATGTTAAGTCAATAGGAAGCACCGTTTTAAAAAAAAAATCCAGTCAGGAAAAATAAAAATGTTTACGACAGCATTTTTTCTCTTAGATATTATATCCCATTTTAAATCAGGAAATACAACATCTGCATCTGCTCTTAAGGATTCTCTTTTTATTTCCTCATCACCAGAGATTTTCTTTTTTGGCTAAAATGTCAGACACTATAAATTTGAATGCACGTAAGATGAGATCAGGGGAGCTGAGAGAAACTACTTAAGAAAAATGGGAAGATGGAGGGAATTGAGAAGGGGGTGTAAATTGGCATCAAACCTCAGCCATGAAAAATAAAGAAATAAGCAAATAAACCATTGCACTGACCTCGTTAGGAGATTCTGGGTGCTGGAGCAGTGGGAAAAGAGAAGTAGAGAGAAAGAGGGGTGTCTGGGTGAATCATAGAATGGGCCTGTGATGGGCGACGGGGTGTTGCAAATACTCTATGGAAAGCTGACTTTTCATTTTCTCTCAAAACAATAAGATAGTTAGACTGCAACATTCTTATTGCATCACTTCCCCATGTGTGTAATGGAGGCTGGGAAATCATCTTTCATCTTTCTTTCTTAGGTCTTTGACTTATGCCTTCAACCTACACTATTATCATCCATCCTGTGCTTGGACCCAAATGCTACCTCTCAGGCCTGCATGGATGTCCCAACCCATGGGAGACCCCAGGTGCCACGACGGAGGAAGGAAGGTTGAATGAGTTATTCAACTCAGGAAGACTGTCTCAAGGCAGATACAAGTGTATAGGGTTTATATCAAGCAGTTACTATTGCTGTTACTGAACCAGACTTGGGTCCACTCGCCCTCATGCATAAAGCCAACCTCCTGACACCGGGATGCAGTGAAGGAAAGTGCAGCATTTATTGCAGGGCACTAAACAAGGAGTCCAGCTTGTTGCTCAAAATACCTGAACTCCCCGATGGGTTTCAGCAAAGCATTTTTAAAGCCCAGGTAAGGGAGGAGGGTCGCAGTGTACGTGATCAGCTCATGCACAATTCTCTGATTGGTTGATGGTGAGGTAACAGGGCGATGTTACAGAGGTTAACATTATCAGTCCTTAGGCCCCAGTAGGTCTAGGGGCTACTTGCCCATGGTCATCAAGTAGTTAAAGTCTTCCATTTGGTGGTGGTTTTAGCATCTGTAAAACAACTCAGGAAATGTGCATCAGATACTGTTATCTAGGTACTTCAGAGAGGAGCTACAGCAGAGGACATGGGGGAGGGGTCTGTCCTGGGAAGACCCCCATAGGGTCCTGCTTGGTTACATTGCTCTCAGCTGCAAGTAACCAATAAGATGGCTTAAATAGGAAGAAACCTAGAGGGAGGAAGTTGTTGGTTTTAGTCTAGTACCTTATCCAGTTAAGCTTAATGTCTGCAATTTTTATAGGCTTTCCTTTATGGTCATAAGATGATGGCCTGTGCTCTAGACATCACATCTACATTCAATCTTTCTCTTAGGGTCTAAGAAGGAGAAGGAAGTAGGTCTGGTGATGTCTTTCCCTTTTATCAGGAAAGAGAAATGTTTCCCAGAAGCCCCTAGCAAGCTTTGACTTTTAACTCATTGACCAAAACATGTGACATACCTTCAAGCAAGGCTGGAAAGGGGGCACTGAGCTTTCCCAGCCTCTAAAATGGAGGCTAAGTCAACTATACACCAATAATATTTTTAATAAATAAATTTTAAAAATGGAGGCAACAAGAAGATTGAGTAGGTCTATCGGCTCAACCAATGATAACTACCTGCCACCAGATTATTAGCCACTAACTCTATTATTACTGGATGCTCATTCCTGAAATTTGATCAAAGACCCACCCTATCATGAAGCTCTTAAGGCCACGTTCTGCTCATCACTTGACCACTTAGAGTTGAGCTATGGTGTAAGTGAACTGATGGTATGCAATAACTTTGTTCCCACTTAAATGAAAAGCTTTTAAATTCGTTGAATTTTTTTTTTTAGGACCACTCATGTCTTCCAAAAACTCTCAAGTTTCTTTGGTTTACATCAAAGTCCTATCTAATTTGCTCCCGAGAGGAAACCTACCACAATAGTAAAGTTGTATATTTCCACAGGGATTTTCCCTAAACTGTTAATGAGTTGTGACTTCCTTATATGTACATGCAGACGAGACTGGTGCACTCCAAGCAGGTAGACAGAATTCGAACCAGATGGTTCAAGGAAAGGAAACTGGATTAGCAGATCATTTCAGACACCTCCATGTGTTGACTGAAATCCATAAGGGGGATGACAAAACATGTACCTTATTTGTTCAACAAACTGTGCACCATATTGAATGTTAAGCATTAAACTGAGGGAGGGGTAGAGCAAGCTCTGGTTTTTCTTTCCTTGTCACTAGAGCCATAAGCCTAGTTTTGCCTGACTGATGTATCCAGAGCCGGGTGGCGGGGGAAAGAAAGAAGTGCATGGTTGGTTCATAAACTCATACCACTGAGGTGGTAATTCTATAGCACAGGCGTTTGAACAAATCGGAGGTGGCAAGGGTGTGTCTAATTTCCATGAGTTCCTGTATGGAAAGCAAATCCCATTTTGCTTGATTTTCCAGTTTAAACAATAAACCATAAGAGTCTCTCATCCCCCCCCCCTTAAGCCAATTTCACTGAAACTGGGGCCGATGCAAATTAAGGCACTTTCCAGTATTCAGGCTCCCAACCCCCCACCCTCAGTTTAATTAAAGCCCACTTTGGTTGAGGAGTAAACTGGTATTTACACATCAGGAGAAAAATCTGGTTCCAGTAATTAAAGGGATTTTCTAAATCTTGTCCCCCATGTTAGAACACCCCTTTTAATAGTTAATTAAAGACTCCTTAACCATCCTCTGAAGGAAATTTGAAAAAGAAAAGATTAGGGACCTGCCACAAAGACATTACTGACAACAAGGACTGAAATTCTTTGTTAGTCCCTTTAAGGAAAACTAAGGTCTTCATTTACCTAAAATGCTGTGGGTATGCAGACTTTTTTTTTTCTTTTACCTAAAGGAGATACTTATTTGCCTTTGTGAACAAGTACAATCTGAGGGTAACCCTGCAAGTTTCACAGCTGTTCCACAGATATAAGCCAGCTTGCAAGTCACCTGCATACCACCCCCATTGCAGTGAAGGTAGGTTGGGAGCACAGATGCCTTCTTCCTTTGGTCTCTTAAGGTATGGCTGGTGCCAAAATGGCAAACTCCATAGATAAGGCCCACCCCACCGCCGGCAACAGGGAAGAGCAACATTTCAGGAAGTTACCTAAAATCTATTTTGTCAAATGTGTCATAAAGTATGTATTTTAATTACAATCAGTGCTCATCTTATTTCAAATTATAATGTGTTTAACACTTTCTACCTCCCCTGACAAAGAGTGAACTTCTTTAAATCCAGGATGAAAACTGTTAGATGTTAATTTAAATGTTTATAAGAGAGTACAGGGCTTCCCTGGTGGCGCAGTGGTTGAGAGTCCGCCTGCTGGTACAGGGGACATGGGTTCGTGCCCCAGTCCAGGAGGATCCCACATGCCGCGGAGCGGCTGGGTCCGTGAGGCATGGCCGCTGAGCCTGCGCATCCGGAGCCTGTGCTCCGCAACGGGAGAGGCCACAACAGTGAGAGGCCCGTGTACCGGAAAAAAAAAAAGAGAGAGTACATAGTTTTGAAAAACTCTTTTGGGAGTGCCCTAGCAAATGACTTTTAAGAAACCCGATTTCCTTGGGATGTCAGTACAAGTTGGGAAGGGAAGCAAAGTGAGGGGAGGTTGGTCTCTGTGGTAAATTAAGTTTGAGAGGTGCTGAGTTACAGTGGCACAGGCCTCAGAACCTTTTAATAGGCTAATAGCGTTAGGATCCTCTCCAGAGAGCAATAGCCTTCAGTTTTTCACAAGCTTTGACCATAGGAGAGGGGCGGTGGCACCAAAGCGTAACTTGAGAGCATTTTACACCTCGCCCCAATAACCTCCATCTCTCCAACCTCCCCCCCATAAAACATAAGCTAAGTAAATACATATCTTACTATAAACACGAGCTTCAGGCAGTGGTGTGCTGAAGCCTGTTCGCACGGCTTGGGCATAACTGGCGATCAAAATGTGATCGGCAAAAAAAGTTCTGGAGCAGTAGGTCAAATCAACCCTGACCATATTTACATCATGCAGGAGAAGTAAACAGTTGAAGCACTTGCGAAGATAATGCCAGGCCCCCGAAAATGTCTATGTATCAATACTTTCCTTAGAATATCCAGACGTGCACGTCAGATATCCTTCTGTTGAATTATCTGAAAACTTGCTTCAGTTCTTAACATCATTTTGTCTGAATATGTGCAGCCTCTGTTCATAGAATACGTAGATTGTTTCTGATTTGGGCCTTATTAGTGGCATATTCCTCATACCAAAAAGTGTGTGGAAATAAACCAGTTAGCTAGAGGCATGGACCAGTGGTAGAGACAAACCATGATAAAGAACATCTTCTTATTTCATCAATTCATGCTCCACATCAAATCTTATCCCCTATGTGTATTTCACATGGTCTTTCTAGAATGCTTACAAGTATTGTCTTTGCTTTTCTCGAACAAAATTCAAAAAGGGTACTTGGTTAGCCATCTAATGCCCCCAAACACCTCCAATTTAGTTAAATCACTGGATTAAAAGATGTCTTTTCAATCCCGAGGTTAATAAAAATCTCTTGTTTGATATCAATTCGACAAGATAACCTATTGATTGAACCTTTGACTTTTCAACTGAATATTTTGCCTTTGTGTCTGACGATGACATATGTCATTGTGCAAAATGGAAAGGCCATCTGGCAAGAGCTGCCCTGCCAGATAAGGAAGAATGCTGGCATTCTTATCGCAGGGATGCTCAATATCAAACTATGTTGAATGCTGTGAAAATGAAAGCTTCAACAAAAAGTGTCCTTCAGATGCAAGCTTCATATCTCCCCGTCACATCTGTGCTGTCTCTGCATGATGACGAGTGATTCTGACAGAGCATTCCCTTGCCCCCAGAGTCCCCAAAGAGCAGTGCAAAGGACGTGGATAATTCTCCAGTGCAGGGCAAGAAACATAAAATTTCAGAAATGAGGTGAAGGCCCTTTTCAACCTCCAGTTAGAAAATAAGCCACAGGGGGCTTCCCTGGTGGCGCAGTGGTTGAGAGTCTGCCTGCCGATGCAGGGGACACGGGTTTGTGCCCCGTTCCGGAAAGATCCCACATGCCGCGGAGCGGCTGGGCCCGTGAGCCACGGCCGCTGAGCCTGCGCGTCCGGAGCCTGTGCTCCGCAACGGGAGAGGCCACGACAGTGAGAGGCCCACGTACCGCGCAAAAAAAAAAAAAAAAAAAGCCACAGGGATATAATATACAGCATAAGGAATATGGTCAAGAATACGGTAATAAATTTGTATGGGGACAGGTGGTTACTAAACTTATCGTGGTGATCATTTCATAATGTATGCAAATGTCAAAGCACTATGTAGTACACCTGAAACTAATAGGATGTCAACTATTTTTCAATTAAAAAAAAAAGTGTAATTGTCTCTGAACTTTCCTTCCTCACAACACATCATTACATTATTTTGTAATCATATATTTTCCAAGCCATCTGTTTTGTCTGCTTGACCAAGAGCATGTGCTGTGTGGCTTCACTTATCTCCATAGCCTCAAAGCCAGCACAGAGACTGACCCAAGGTGGGCACTCGGTAAATATTTGTTAAGTGAATAAATGGAAAGTTGAGTGGATGAATAATGAAGGAGGGAAGGAATTCGAGATCTGAAGTCCTGTCTTGTGGATGACACAGCGTGTTAACTCTAAGAACCATCCGAACAGCATCTTTTGGTCCAACTGTTTATCGTGACCTGTCTGCACCATAGTGTGACAGGCAACACCTGGCACGTCCAGGTCGAGGAAACTTGCTCTGCCCTTTATTTTCTGAACAGTTGGACTAAAATTTATTCAATATTGAGCTTTTCTAGGCTTAGGTGCAGTTTTTTGTGCTTCGACATTATTTAACCTCCCTTTTTTTCCAGATACTAACTATTATTTAGTATCATCGGCTGCTCTTGACTTTCCTTAAATGTGCATTTCTCCCCTATTTGTCTTCTCGGTCACTTTTAGAACACACCAATACTTCCTGTCTTTCCAGCCTGATATTGTTCTAATTAAATCTCTCCTTTGGAAAAAAATGTTATATCTTGTTTCCTTTATTTCTTTTCTATAATTTGTTCCCAAGGCCTTGACCCCTGAACTTACACTGAGTTTCCACAGCCACTTCCTCAGCTGGCCTGCCGGGCACTATCTCGAAAACATTCCTAGAATTGCTCCTTGCTGAGATCGAAACCCATGTGCACACCTAATCTCAACTTATCTTGACAGGTCCGATTTTTCCATACATGGTCCGCATACCTCCCTATTGTCTGACAGTCTGCAGATGAAAATCCCATGTCTGTTCCAAATCCAAGAAGTGCACGTATCACTTCCTTGGTTGTCCGCGTCTCCTGGGACATTTGGGGCTTCTCTAGGAGAGCTGCCGTCTTCAGATCTGATATGGCTCTTCAAGTTATTTCATTAGAGCCAGTGATCCCATGTGGAGACTTGTGTTTTATTTTGTTTCCCTCCAGCTCTGCTACTGACATGACAAAAAGCTGGAGACAAGGTACTGAACTTGACTCTCTCAGTTGGTATAAAGCAGGGATTTAAAATACTTGGCATTCATCCATTTTGGAGTGTAGCTCTAAGGATAAATGAGTCTGTAGCTATACTCAAGATTTTATTATTATGGATCTCTATTAACAGTCCTATAATTTTACTGATGTTGTTAATGGAGCTCATAATAATATAAGAAATCCATCAGCAGGCCTGGAAGCTCACTCAGACAGTCTCTACTACCACAGCCTTTAAGAATGATCTGCCCGGGGCTTCCCTGGTGGCGCAGTGGTTGAGAGTCTGCCTGTTAATGCAGGGGACACGGGTTCGAGCCCTGGTCTGGGAGGATCCCACATGCCGCAGAGCAACTAGGCCCGTGAGCCACAACTACTGAGCCTGCGCGTCTGGAGCCTGTGCTCCGCAACAAGAGAGGCCGCGACAGTGAGAGGCCCGCGCACCGCGATGAAGAGTGGCCCCCGCTTGCCGCAACTAGAGAAAGCCATCGCACAAGAAATGAAGACCCAACACAGCAAAAATAAATAAATTAATTAATAAACTCCTACCCCCAACATCTTAAAAAAAAAGAATGATCTGCCCACTGTGCTCCCTCCCTTCACTAAACCCCACTGAATTTTTTTTAGCACGTGTCAAACTGCCCAGTGATTAATTTTTATCTTATAATTTTCTGTGGGTTAGCTTTGTCCTAATGAGATTGTAAGACCCTTGGAAGTAAGGCTCAGGCTTGGGCTTTCTCCTGAACCTCTGCAGTACCAGCTTCAGGATGGGTCATGTAAGTTCTCAGTAACTTTCTTTTTTTTCAGTTGAAATATAGTTACAATGTAGAGATTATCATACTCAGTGAAGTAAATCAGACAGAGAAAGACAAATACCATATGATATTACTTATAGGTAGAATCTAAAGAAATGATTCAAAATGAACTTATTTACAAAACAGTAACAGTTTTTGATTGGCAATATAAAACAAATTTCATCCTGAGGATTCTCTTCATCATAGTGAATAAAGGATGGCTTATGACTTCTAATGAGGTTGTGAAATTGAAAGATAAGTTCAATGCCTTTTAAAAAAGTATTTCTCTGGGGGCTTCCCTGGTGGCGCAGTGGTTGAGAGTCCGCCTGCCGATGCAGGGGACACGGGTTCGTGCCCCGGTCCGGGAAGATCCCACATGCCGCGGAGCGACTGGGCCCGTGAGCCATGGCCGCTGAGCCTGCGCGTCCGGAGCCTGTGCTCCGCGACGGGAGAGGCCACAACAGTGAGAGGCCCGCGTACCGCAAAAAAAAAAAAAATTTCTCTGGAAGAGGAGTTGCTCCAAGCCCCCGCCCCGTCCCGCCAAGCCCTGAACAAAGTCCCCAACAATCCCGCTACTTGCGGCCAAATTTCCCAAGAGATTTCCCTGCTCCAGCCTGTCTCCTGCTTTCAGGAGTTGATGCTAAGTGGGAGCATCTCTCTTTTCAACTCACATTTCCTGGCCACATCCCTCTCCAGACTCCTCATTTTTATACGCCAACCCCTGAAAATGCCCTATTTATCAGTGACAATAGACCGGTAGCCAGAATGCTCCCCCAGCCCCAGCCCCATGTACTGCTATCGTGGTAGCACTCCTCTTGTCTGCTGCTCAAGGCAAGGAGGAAATCGCATTCTCTGAGCGCCTGCGTGGGTCTGGACTCCTCTGCTACAGGTGGGGAAGTGACGGTAAACGTGTAACAACCCATCTGCAGGAGGGAGCCCTGATTTGTAGCCTGCGCAGATGGTCCTGGTGTAATTAGCGCCACCATGGCCAATTGCAAGTTACGAATGTGACACCACTGAACGGAGCCGTAAAAAGCCGTGCTCCTCTGCACCAGTGAACAGGGTGGAACGGGCTCCAGTTCGGGGGAAGGGTAGGTAGTTCAGCAACTCCAAATGCTCAGCTCATAAAAAATAAGCATAACTTTGGCTTCTTTTTTTGGTATCTCCCTTTTAAAATTTGACTTGGCTCCCTTTTTATACATGGAAGACTATTTACCCGGAAGGGTAGCAGAATATGCCATCCCAAAATATGCCACCCTCTGCCCAGGATTCATTACAGAAGGTCTGCCTCAGCTTGCAAAAGACATTTTTCTCCAATTTCTCCAGTGCAAAGCATGCAGGGTAATTTTAATAAAAGGCACTTAATAACAAATAAATAATACCTTAAGACCATTCATGCAGACACTTCCTGACAATCCCTGGAAGTGCTGACTAGCCTGTGAGCTAATTATCCTGTAAATTTCCTTTTCTTCCCCAGTGTGGAGGTGAGATCTAATTTGAAAGATTAAAATCTTTGCATGATTACACTATCTGGTAATTGCTAAGCTCTGTAGTTACATGCTCAATAGCTACTAACTAAGTGCGAAGAATTACAAGGTGATTTGTGCCTGTAAGATAAATTCCAAGAATTTTGCTTTTACAAAAGGCAAGGAAGTCCAGGTGGCAGAATAACAGATGTGCTAAGCAGAGTAATTGATCATGAACTTCAGGAAAGAGGGACTTAGGGGTCTCTGGAGTCATAGAGAGGCCAAGTCGCAGAATGCCTTCCTGTGCATTTCTGAGGTTGTGCTAAACTTTATGTAAAAGCCCGGCTCAAGTGGGTAACGTTATCTAAGGTGTATTTAGCCTAAGCTTCTGGAGGGTTCCGAATGTCTGCCCTTCTCATGACAGAGGACCCACCCTAACCACGCATTCATCACTTTCAAAAGCAAAAAGCCAAAACCAAACTTCTTGAACTCGATACTAGAGCAATGATATGAGATTGTGTGTGTGTATAAAATTAGAATTTTAAAGAAAGAAGAAGAAAAAATAACAAAGCCTTTAGCATTTATGTTTCTGACTCCACCACTATTTGATTTTGTGCCAGCCATTCTTTCTCTGCTTTAGTAGGTCACACCGGAAAATTCATTCATTAAGCAAATATTTATTCAGTACCCAGTGCATACCAAGCTCCTGTTCTTGGCACCGGGGACATGATGATAAATAAAATAGATAAGGACTCTGCTCTCATGGACTTAGAGTCCAGCAGGAAAGAAAGATTTACTAATACTTACAAGTATTCATTTCAATTACAAATACTTATAAGTAATACTTAGAGGTCCTGGGAAAGAAACGGGCAGCCCACCATGGAGAGTGTAGGGTCTATCCTAGATTAAGAGTTAAGGAAATCAGCTATGAGGAAGTGATGCTTAATCTGAGACTTTAAGATTGGGTCGGCATTATTAGCTTGGAGAAAGGGGAAGGGCAAAACCAGTCTTTTTTCCAGCCAAGTAATGCAAAAGGAGTTTTCAAATTGATTATCTTTTAAAGCTTTTCTCCCTCCAAACCTTGAAGCTCCCCAGCCCAGTTTGTTTGTTGTAGCTAAGATTTTTAAGACTTTTCCAGCTATAACTTCTAATGTTACCGGTAGCTGCAGGCATAATTCTAAAAGAACAAGAAATATCAGATCCGATGAAACCAGGCCTTTCTGTAAACAGGCGATAATGAATCATTAGAAATTAAACTCAGAATGGCCTGGGAGTGGCCTGTTCCAGAATCCACTCTGTGGAGTATCCCGGAGTCAGGCCTCCCTGGTAAAGAGAAGGAAGGGGACACACGGGCAGGCCAAAGAAGGAGGGGCTGGTGGACAGGGACTGAGTCAACCTGGGCTCACACAGCACAGGGTAAATGGTGGTAGTTAGTCCACAGAACCATTTCAGGCAAACAAAAAGAAAAATGCAGAATACCTCCTTTCCTTGGAGTTTGTTCACATGTGCAAAATGAGAAACATAACTAGATAACTGTCAGTGTTATGCCTCCTGTTTGATTGTAATGACTCAGCTTAAACCATGTCAACATCCAGCAGTTTTGGAAAATTCACCCATTTCCCTTAATGGTAGGACTTTTAATGTGATACCAGTATAGGAGCCTCACCACTCACTTATCTTGGCCTACAATCATAACGTGCTATTATTGATAGTTTTTATATTTATATCTTTAGGAGTAGTTTTTGTTTTTTTCAAGAAAATGAGAAGTGTAGGGAAAAAAGGAAATACATGATCCATCTTTCAAACCATCACTCACATAAAATCATAGTTTACATTTGGGTATATTTCTTTTCAATCTTTGTCATCCATCATTTTCAGGTTTTACTTTTTCTTCTTTTAAATATAACCATTTAATAATCCACATATGGCTCTGAGAGTGGCTTAATTTTTATTTAACATTCTATCATAAACATTGTCCTCTGTTATAACTTTAGTAAACATTACGTTTAGTGGTTGCACAATATTCCATCAAGTGGAGGTGCCACCAATCTTCTACTGTTGGACATTTAGGGCTTCCATAAGCCTCTTAACCTGACACGTTTTGAATAATGAGGACTATGTCCATAGTAAGGACTCTTGGATGTGGCATAACTGGGTCAAAGGTATAAACTTTTAAAGATCCCTAAAATTAATTTCCAGGTTGTGTCTTAAAATATTGTCAATTTATCCTCCCGTTGACAATGTATGAAAGCACTTGTTCTACGACACACTTGTCAGTTTCCTCTCCCTTCCTCTCTTTTTCACTCTCTTAACTTTTAGTAATTTGTCAGGCAAAAAATTTCACGGATGGTATCCTGTCTTTTTTTTTTTTAATATTTATTTATTTGGCTGCGGCGGGTCTTAGTTGCAGCACGCTGGATCTTTTTTTTTTTTTTAGTTGCAGCATGTGGGATCTAGTTCCCTGACCAGGGATCGAACCCCGGTCTGCTGCATTGGGAGCGTGGAGTCTTAACCGCTGCACCAGCAGGGAAGTCCCAGTAGCTTGTCTTAATTTGCATTTCTGTGTGCTTGATCATTTTCCCATATTTTGTATTAGTTGTATTTTCTCTTTGATATGTTGTTCATTTGTGCTCTTTGTTCATTTTCAATTAGTCTTCGTTTATGCTTTGGGGGAAAAAATTGCCCAGTTTGAGCCTTAATATTTTTTAACATATTGAACATTTTCATTTTTGTGATGATAATTCTAAACTATGACCATAACACAAATAATGCAATTTTTATTTGAGATACTATTTAAACACCGCTAATTTTTGTCTCAAATTAATTCAACTACTCTGAGACTGACACTACAATGTATCTTTTTACTAGGCTTAAGTCTTTTCCGGCTTATGTTCTTGTAGCTTGCCTCCTTACTTTAATGTATATAAACACACACACACACACAGACTCATACACACAATGTGCAGGAAGAGACAAAAAAAGGAGATAAATTTTAATTTGCTCTTTTTTGTTTTAGTCACCAGTCCAATAAAATATTTGGGTAAGTTATAGGTGTCAATTACATATGATATTCTTGTCCTTAGAAGCATAGAAAATTGAGAATTGAATATAAAAAATTAATGAGAATCTTTAATTTTAAAAATAGATTAATCATGTAATTTACTTAAAAAATAACTATTTGAAAAATTGTGCATTAATTTCACTGAAAACTTTTTTTTATAATCCTCTTTTGGAATTGACTTCCAATTAGTTTCTGAGCCTCCTTCATTTTTATTGCAAATGATATCACCCAGGTTGGTACAATTCTTATTCACTTATTTTGGTTTAACCTACTTTGGGAGGGTTCCAATGGTAAAGTTTCTCTCATCTCCAGGACTAGAGAATTACTACATCAGTCCATAATCCCAAGAATCTAAGTCCAAATCTGAAAACCAAAGTAGGAGGAGGTTTGGGGTAAGAGAATGTCCTTGAAATAAGCATAACGCTTTTAAGGGCACCTACTGTGAAGGAGTCCAGGTTCATCTGCATATGTTGGTTCTGGCTGGGATCTCTGTGAGCAGGTGTGTCATTCACAACCTGTTCCACTGAGTGTGATGGCCCTACTTCTAAAATATGCATTTGAAAAAAATCCATTTGAGTCCTCACTTGAAGCTCAAATACTCAGAATAGCTTTTATTATTTTTTCAAAAACTAAGAAAAGTTGTGTAAAAATCAAGATTAAACTGTAATTAGTAAGGCTGCACCGTATCAGATTTAACAAGGTTTTGTTACAATTAACTGTGTACACATAATTTTGAGCACTGCTTTTTCTGATGAGAGGTGAGCTAGTGAAGTCTGTAAAGGTGTAATACTACGATTTAGAACATTATCACGCTGCAATCCTTGGCATATAGAATGGGGCTTATGTCAACATACACTTATTCAAAAATTCCTAAGATGCTCACTTTCTAAGGTAGAATCAGCAAGGTGATTGATTATTCATTTAAAAAAACACTCTTGGGCATCGCAGCAACAATGAACTAATGTCTTTGGTAGATCAATAATTTTTCACTCTAATCCCAAGAAGAAACCCAGTGCATCAAAAGAGTCATCAGGGGCTTCCCTGGTGGCGCAGTGGTTGGGGGGTCCGCCTGCCGATGCAGGGGGCGCGGGTTCGTGCCCCAGTCCAGGAGATTCCCGCGTGCCGCGGAGCGGCTGGGCCCGTGAGCCATGGCCGCTGGGCCTGCGCGTCCGGAGCCTGTGCTCCACGGCGGGAGGGGCCGCGGCGGTGGGAGGCCCGCGTACCGCATTAAAAAAAAAAAAAAAAGAGTCATCAGCAAAAACATAAAAAGTTATGTGCCAGCTGTTTCTGGCAGCCCAGCGAAGAGGGGACAGAGCAGAACAATAAGAAATTTTTGCGATATGTTGGGAGAGGAGCAGTAATGGAAAATATTCATAAACAAATGACTAACACTTGTCTGTATGTTATTCAGGTGTGCAGATAAAACATATGCATCTCTTGCATGGTCTCTTCTGGATACAAATTACTCTAAGGCTCAGGCAGTCAGTTCCAGGGTCTTGTAATTCTTTATGCAGCCCGAGCCATCATGGGTATCAGCAGTTTTGTTGCATAAGCACTTTAAGATTAAATCCTAACATCGAAACTAGCATAAAATATTCTGTGTAAAATAAGTCACATCAGAGGCTTTCCTTTTCAATTTCCAAATTGGTGTTGCTATTGTCTTGTGCTTCGAATCAGCCTAGAAACATTTTCCCTTCTCTCTAATTCCATTTCCTTGGTGCTTGGCCTGACAGTCCCTTCAGGCAGGCTACTTCCGCTGTGTTTGCTGGGACAGACGTTTGATGCAGGAGGAAAGGAATATGGTGTCTGCCCCACTAAGAGTCAAATCAAGCACATGGGAAAACCACCATTTCCTTTGCTTGTATTTAAGCAGGTATGATAGATTTATTTCTCCTGAAATTGAGCTTTCCCACAGCAAGAAGCAGCGGAGCAGCCACAGCGGGCAATACAAAACCCTGCTAAGTAAGACTCGCACAGCCCTTCCTGGATGCTAGAAATCGATAAACCAGATTGCACCTTTGACAACCTGCTTGGGCTTCAAACACTTGAGGGAGACATCCCCGGGCCTTGTGGGAGGGCCAGGGAGGCCCGCCCTCAAGACCATGGGATCCCAGGTGTGACCTTGACTGCGTGTACACGTAGCCACGGAAGCTCTTTAATTTGGACTACTTTGCTGAAACAGGGACCGACCAGACGTTGCCACAACTCTTGCTTTACAAAACCTTGAGAAGAGAAAACAGGTGTGTTTAGGCTAGAAGCAGAGGATTGACCAACTCAGTTCTCAAGGGAAGGGATAGTACCCTTTGGGGAAATATGGAAATCTGTGGGAGTATTTTTTTTTTTTTTTGCGGTACGCGGGCCTCTCACTGTTGTGGCCTCTCCCGTTGCGGAGCACAGGCTCCGGACGCACAGGCTCAGCGGCTGTGGCTCACGGGCCCAGCCGCTCCGAGGCATGTGGGATCTTCCCGGACCGGGACACGAACCCGTGTCCCCTGCATCGGCAGGCGGACTCTCAACCACTGCGCCACCAGGGAAGACCCTGTGGGAGTATTTTTGATTGCTGATTGGGAGACACCACTAGTGTTCAGTGGGTGGAAGGTAAACACCTTGCTAAGTATGGGATTTGGTCCACATGACAAAGAATTTTCCCATATCCCTTCCTAACTTCATATGAATGTCCAATTATGTAAGTGAAAAACTTGATAAAATTATCTGAGCCTAAGGTCTAACTCCATTTAACCTGGAAACACAATGTATTTTTTCACAGATTTAATATACATTGAATTTTTCTAGAATGCCACCACTGTGAGCAAACACCTGTTTTGTTTGTAATTTGACCAAGACTGATCACCCTTTGAGTAAATCTCTGATGACAATGTATCAGTCTGCCTGTATAACTTCTGTATAGATACAAATATACTTCCCTGGTCCTTCTTTCAAAATGCCAAATACAAAGAAAAAGTGTTGACAATACTCAGTTGAGTGTTGTTTTCTCTTAAGCCCAATTCACAGGAAATAGTTGTGGCTACACAGTAGAATTCAATTCCAATAGAATTGAACTATTTCCTAAAATCTTTTAGTTTTTTTTTGTTTGTTTGTTTGTTTTTGTTTTTGCGGTACACGGGTCTCTCACTGTTGTGGCCTCTCCCGTTGCAGAGCACAGGCTCTGGACGCGCAGGCAGGCTCAGTGGCCACAGCTCACGGGCCTAGCCGCTTTGCAGTATGTGGGATCTTCCTGGACCGGGGCACGAACACATGTCCCCTGCATCAGCAGGCGGACTCGCAACCACTGCGCCACCAGGGAAGCCCATAAAATCTTTTCGTTTTGCATACCAAAAATACATATGCTGGGCTTCTCTGGTGGCACAGTGGTTAAGAATCCGCCTGCCAATGCAGGGGACATGGGTTCGAGCCCTGGTCCGGGATGATCCCACATGCTGCGGAGCAACTAAGCCCGTGTGCCACAACTACTGAAGCTCACATGCCTAGAGCCCACGCTCTGCAACAAGAGAAGTCACTGCAATGAGAAGCCTGTGCGCCACAACAAAGAGTAGCCCCCGCTCGCCGCAACTAAAAAGAAAGCCTGTTTGTAGCAACGAAGACCCAACGCAGCCAAAAATAAATAAATAAATTTATTTTAAAAAAAAATATATATATATATGTGTGTTTAATATGAGTTACTTTCCTATTATTTTCTCCTATCTATCACAGGCTGTGCTGGACCCCGTGTGCCCCACCCCAATCCCCACTCCATGGCTTCCGCAGCTGCTGGAGTGTGGACCGCTGACAGCCCAGAGCTGAGTGCCACCACCCTCTCCCAGCAATAATTCCAGAGGGCTGTCTCTGCCAGGGTCCCGCCCTATCACTCCTCCCTAGGAGCTGCCTACATCCACTGACTGGTTGCTGGGGGTATAATAAAGCTCTAATTTGGCACAGTTCTGCGGGAACACCCCAGCTCCAGAGCTCCCTGTGAGATCTGCTGAGTCATTGGTGGGATTGCATCAAGGCAGAGCCCAACCTCTGCCTCCGCCCAAACCTGCTGCCTTCTCTTTCCCACACGTGCTGATCCTGAGAGCGTGCCCCATGTACTTCCTCCCACCTAATGCCACCTCAGGTTCTCCTTCCCGGGCAACCTGAACCGTGACACAAGTAGAGCATTATAATGGCATTTGGATGTTGGGTGGTATGTTATCTGGCAATTTTAATTGAGGATAGTAAAGCGGGAAATTACAAAACATTTGTAATTTTTAAAAAAGAAGCACTGGATCTGATGGGCCTGAGAACCTCTGGACTAGGTGATCTCTTCAGGGTCCCTCCACCTCAAGACCCTTTCCTTTAGGGCAGGATCACTGCTTGCCCCAGAAGGGCTGCAAGTAACCCGGACTCAGAATGACACCTTCTGTAACTCTTTCTCACGCACTTGAATAAAACAAGTGGTCCCGTACAGCATCACTTCACATAAGCACCTTTTCCTCCAGATTACCTACCTGCCAGGCCCTGTATCCTTCGGCAAGCTCTTGCTATTATATGATGCAACCAGCAACCCCCGGGAATGCGTGCCCTTCCTACATTCCTGAAGCCTCACCTACAAGTGGCCGGCGCCTCTTTAGCTCTCTGAGAGACACAAGGTGCCTAAGGAAATAGCAAACTGTCTCAATAGCATCAGGCACTTTGCCCTGTGAGACTTTTTTAGTTGAAATACAGTTTTAATTTAATTCTTAATATCACAGAACGGTGTTCTCCTTAAACTGTCAACTGAAGAAGATTCACAAAGCCAGAGGAGAATTGGAGTGTGTGTGTGTGTGTGTGTGTGTGTGCGCGCATTAGCGTCTGTGCATGTGTGTGTCTGCGGATGCTCTATGTGTCTGTGTGGGAGAGAGTGCTTGCTGGCTTCAGGGGCGGCAGAGGAGGACAGTCCAAAAGCAAGATCGGTGAGCGCTACATTTGTTCCTCTGGTCTAACCTTCTGACCAGGCTGCCTCAAACCAATGATTCAAAGTCCTTGGAAAGAACTAACTTTTTCCTCACGCCAGGCAAGTGTTCCTTTATAATCAGTAAAGCCAGAATGAGGGTTATTTACCTGGCTCTGTGACCTCATTCAAATTGACTGTTGACATAATTCTTCAGCGTGCCACAGGGCCATCAACTATCTTAGCTGTCAGACATTCCACACAGAAACACAGATCAGTGTCTGAAAGTGTGATCCCAGTTCCTCAGGGCTGGCATGCTGCCTCTAGGTTGGCTGCCTATTAGAGGCTGTCTTGTCACTCAGTATTTCTTAACTCCTTCACCTGTAATACTAGAATGCAGGTCAGAGTTTCCACCTCTGGTTCCTCCTAGGGGTGAGGTGATGATTAAAGCAATAATAGTTTTCAAGTACAGAGACATTCCAGATTAAAGACGCTACATAATGGAACACATTCTGCTTCTAATGACATAGACTGATGTAATAGCAAGCTAGGAAAATAAGATTAAGTCAGGCGTCCCTATTACAGCAACAATGCCATTTGCCTTACTCTCATGACTTAGGGCCTGCCTCAATATAAGAAGCCCTAGTGCCCAAGAAAGGAGACACCAGGTTGAGAAAGAAATGCTTTCATTCACTCAACTTCCATTTCACCAATCAACAAAGGTGTACAATTCTATTCCAGTCACTTAGTTCAAGGCTAAAAATCGAGTTGAGAAATAGATGGTCCATCTGTTTGTTCATCGTGTCATTTGTGCTTCAGAGAGAGCTTTTATTAAAGTATTCATGTTGCTCATGGATGGACCTAGAGATTACCATACTGAGTGAAGTAAGTCGGAAAGAGAAAGACAAATACCATATGATATCACTTATACGTGGAATCGAAAATATGACACAAACAAACACTTACGAAACAGAAACCGACTCCCAGACATAGAAAACAAACTAATGGTTACCAAAGAGGAAAGGGGGTGGGAGGGAGATAAATCAGGAGTCTGGGATTAGCATTTACAAACTACTATATGTAAAATAGATAAACAACAAGGCCCTACTGTATAGCACAGGGAACTATATTTAATATCCTATACTTGAATTAAAAAAAAAAATCATGTTGCAGTTAAGGGCAGGAAGACCACATAAGGTCTGCCAGTTAACCCAGGCAGATGCATTGCACGTTCATTTTCTTCTCTCACGTATACAATCGGCATACTATGCTGTGGCATGGCTACTCTGCTGCCCCACACAGCAGCTCTTAGCTGAACATCTTACGTCCCAGGACAATTTTTTTTTTTTTTTTTTTAACATCTTTATTGGGGTATAATTACTTTACAATGGTGTGTTAGTTTCTCCTTTATAACAAAGTGAATCAGTTATACATATACATATGTTCCCATACCAGGACAATGTTGATTGACATAGATCCTGACAAATCACTGTTAGAGGTTCAGCAGTGCCAAGGCTGCAGACCACAATGGTGGTATCAAATGTCCTGCAATGATATCAAGAAAAGTGGTTTGGAGGACTGAGCTATTGGCCAACAGACTGTACTTCTATAAAATGATGCTTATCAGAGATTGTATTAAGAAGTTCTGTCCATAGCCAAGCCACTGAGAATATATTTTCTGATTCCATTCATTCAAATATGGCTGAAGTCCCAGGTCTGAACTGGCAAAGGAACCCAAAAAAGGCAGTTAGAAATACAAGCGTTTATTAGGCAGCTTGGATTAAGGGGGCCAATAGAACGTGAAACAGAAAAGAACAAAGTCTGTTTCTGGTTGGGTATATCTGTTATTGAATGATATATAAAACATGGCCATAGGGCTTCCCTGGTGGCGCAGTGGTTGAGAGTCCGCCTGCCGATGCAGGGGACACGGGTTCGTGCCCCGGTACGGGAAGATCCCACATGCCGCGGAGCGGCTGGGCCCTTGAGCCACGGCCGCTGAGCCTGCGCGTCCGGAGCCTGTGCTCCGCAATGGGAGAGGCCACAGCGGTGAGAGGCCTGTGTACCACACAAAAAAATAAAAAAACTTGGCCATAGTGCCTACTATATTCCTAAGGTCCTGATGCCCAGCCTGCTTCCAGAGGAAAAGAGAGCAAGATTAGAAAAATATTCACATGGAAAGAAGTCAATGACATATTAAAAGAAAAATGCAAGTTGCAGATTCAGTAGTATGCTTGACCCTCCTTGCTCCAGCCCATGACCAAAGTTATCAGAGTCCAAGCAAGCACGGTATTATGGATCGGCTGCATTTAGGCCACAGCACTTAGAGGCCATCACAGAAAGTTCACCCGTCAAGGATGACACCTTCTCTGTGGAAAGGTATGTCCTAAATATCAAACAATTCTTGCTTATCAGCTTTTAAACGTGAGTCATTCTTCAAGGCTTCCAAAAATTTGTTACACAATGGCTTAACTTGGCCCTACCTTGATTCTTATTTCTCAAAAGCTGGGTGGTTTATAAAAATTATTTCCCAGGAACAAGCTAACATGTTCTCACCATCTTTCATTCAGGCCTTTGGTGCATTTCTGTGGACCCTCCCACCACAGGCAGCCCATGAAGACCCAAACCTCACCTCCAAAAATATTTTTTCAAATCCCCTGGAAAATATTCCCATCTGGAATTATGATTAACAGGTTAAATAACAAGTTGAGTATGTATTACTATTTAAATAAATCTAGTTTTGGGCATCACACTATACAGGGAACAGGCAGAGTTACTTAGATTTTTTAATTTTGGTAAAAAGAAGTTTGAGGGGCTTCCCTGGTGGCGCAGTGGTTGAGGGTCCGCCTGCCGATGCAGGGGACGCGGGTTCGTGCCCCGGTCCGGGAGGATCCCACGTGCCGCGGAGCGGCTGGGCCCGTGAGCCATGGCCGCTGAGCCTGCGCGTCCGGAGCCTGTGCTCCGCAACGGGAGAGGCCGCAACAGTGAGAGGCCCAGGTGCCGCAAGGAAAAAAAAAAAAAAAAAAAAGAAGTTTGAAATTATTTTTATCAAGCTGCCACATGAAAACCGTCCAGTCCACTTTTTTCTGGACTTAAAAAATTTCTCCTTCATCATCTGTCATTTCTCCTTCAGTTAAAATTCTACGGATGAGCTTGTGACAAGCAAGGCCTGTGGCTGTCAGTGATTCTACTTTAGCTCCTTGCGCCATCTCCAGTGGGTGAAGGATGGCACACTGACAAGGCTTAACTTCATCTCCTGCTGTTAACGTTTCAGCAGAAGGGGATCTTCTTAGTGGAATCATTCGATAACTCTCCAATCACAAATAACTTTACAGTGTAGAAAGGGAGGCCCCAAACTTTTTTTTCCTGTGACCAATATGGTTTCTTCTCCTCCTTTCTTAAAATTTCTAAGTGAATCACAGAGATGAACTGAAGGCTGAAAACAATGTGTCAGCTTTGTAATAAACTTTGTCACCACAGAAAATTATGCACAGGCTGAGAGTCAGGATCCAAGGTTGAATATAAACCCCAGAGTGGTAATCAGCTCTGATCCCATGATATTGCGAAAGCTTTGTCTTTGGGGTAGAGAGAGAAAACCCGTGATGAGCACTGAAAGGGAACTTTCAGCTCTTCCGTGGGGCCCCGGTTGAGACCACTTTCAGTCACCCCTGCCCCGTGGAGTTTGTCCCGGGCGCCCTAAGGCAGGATGGGAGCGCAGCGCACAAGACACTGGCATCCGTTAGTGGCAGCTTCCAAGGTGCTGTCCTCCGCTCATCTTCCAATTCTATATCCCGACAACAGAAAACTGACCTTGAAGAAAAACACTTGCTAGGGGGTCAGGATATTTAATAAACAGAAGGTGACCAGTGTGGGCTTCCTGCTGCTTCTAAAGCTGTTAAGATCTTTGCAGGTGCATTCGATCATCATGCTGTTCCTGAGTAACATTATAGCTGGGGGGGGAAATAGGAGGAGAAATAACTGTGGAACTCGGCCTGCTCAGCATCTATTTCATAACCGCGCTCAAAGGTCTCCACTGGAAAATCTTGAATAGATGCAATAGTCATGCTTTTAAAACTGATCAGAAAGGGATGGGCTGTGGTGAAACCACGTTCTTGTAAAATGCACATTAAATGCCTCCCAAATCCTTTTATTCAAAACCCCCAGATAAAAGGAGTAGTCTCTTCTCAAAGAAACCAAGGCTGCTTCTTCCTCAAAGAATAAGCTGTGAGAGCTGGTAAGACATTAGCAAATGGTCCATCTGAGGTTTGGTTTTGTTAACATGGAGAAGCGCCATTGCATTTAAGGCTTTGTTGTAGACTCTGCCCCTGGATGATTGCTGCTGCTATTAACCAGAATGTTCTAATTGGATATAAGCTCACTTATGGGGCAGAGGGAGGAAGAGTGTTTGCCCAGGTGACTTGTAACAAAATGAACTAAGCAGATGTTAGGCATCCTGAAATTACCGCCAAGTTTTCACGAGTTGTTAGACACTGAGATGCTCTGAAAATCCTGCCTAAAATTGCGGGTGTTTGTGAGCAGAGCAATCATATCTCTCTGCTCAGGCAGATTGTTGCCAAGTGCTAGGAGGTTTTCAAAACCATTTAGTCATCCCCCCAAATATAAAAAGGAAAGCAAAGAAACTATCCCTCTGAAAGTGACATACCGAAAGCTGGGCCACTGGGGTGATCTCATCCCTATTCCAAACCTTCCCTCACCTGCTCCTACACCTGCCTGGCCCACATGAAATCACAGGGCCACAGGGTGAGATAGCAGGTAGGGGGTGATTTCAATCTTAGCCTTCAGCTGTAACCCTCCTGAGTTATTCGGGTCGTCCGAGAAGCAGACATCAAGACAGGAGGAGCCCAGCAAGAGACGTTCAGGAGAAAGGCCTGTGAAGAATAAGGGGAGACAACCAGAGAAGGCGGGGATGGCACTCAGACTGCATCCCAGGTCGGACCCCTGGGAAGCAAGGCAGGAAGGAGGGAAAGCACTTTTCTAAACACTAACGTTTCCTGTTGGTAGTGGGTAGAGGGGCCGCCGTGTCAGGCACCAGCTGCTCTGTCTACTCATCCCACTTCCCTTTCGTGCAGATCCTATCCAGTGTCGTAGGTTACCGAGACCGATGCTATGTCCATCACAGACTCTGATACCCCGGAGAGAGGAAGTAGGCAGGTCTTCTCCACTCTCTGTCTCTGCTTTTCCCCTTTCTGCTCCCCACTGAGGGCTGCTGCCTGGCCCCTAGTCTCCAGGTGCAATTACAACTTCCCCTTCCCACCTCAAGGGTGGCTCCTTTCCTCTCTGGTTCTGAAAGAGCCCCTACAAGCTTTCTCAGAAATGCAAAAGGAGGGTTCCTGCCCATCCCTTGCTCTCAGAAGGAGGAAGGGATCTCCGCCCAGCCTGAGTAACTCACTGAATGTTGAATGTCAGAGCACAAGCAGTGCCAACCCAGAGGCCCCAGGACTCTGTGGTTCTCTGCCCTTGGACATGGTTCTTGGATGGCAAGAAAAGCTCCGAGTGCATTCAGAGGTTGTACAGGCAGTCACCCCCCTAGACCCATTCTCCTCACAGCCTTCTCTCTGGTCTGCTGGAAACAAAGGGCACCCGGCAGTGTTACCTGCCTCCATGGTGCCTCTGTGCCCCATCCCGTTCTCCACCCCCAGCGATGCCCAGGCGGAAAGGTGCCTCTTCACAGAAAGTTCAAGGAGCCTGCCCTAGGCCAGGCCAGCAAGGCTCACCTATGTCATCCGAGAGAGAAACATTCTGCTTCCCCCAGCTAACTTTAATCAGCTCCACCAGAGCTTTCTGAAAGACCCATTGTTTTTCCCAAATGGTTTGGTTTATCTCTGAACATTTCTACATTTCCACCTGAGATTATTATCCCTTCCTTCTCTGATGGTTTTTAAATTTTTTTCCTAGCCAATGAACCAATGAATGACGAAATGAATTTCTAGTTATATGGGCGTTTGGACACCCACACTGCCACGTATGAAGTTAGCTTTCTGCTCCAGAGAAACACCTGAAAGTGGAAATAAGAATATATTACAGTAATTAAATTTCAAACACAAAGTCTTGTGGAGGAAAATGTGCAGAAATAAAAATCTCTGAATCAGCATTTACACTGTGAGTGCAGATATTCACTTCAAGGTATTTGCTAAAATACTGACTGTCATTAACCTGTGAGTCAGTCAATTCCAGCAGTGTGGATTCTAAGTTTGCCGTTTGGAATGTGGGACAAATCCTCCTAGCGGCGATGTTATAATTGGTGGCTGGTTCCCCAGTTACCCATCACGACTCCACGTCCTAAGCCTCCGCTAGGCGGGCTGATCCTGGGTCCCAGGACAATGAATGCAGGGATGGGAGGAGGGTTTTTCTCTCTTTCCAGTACATGGAGTCCACCCATGGTAACAGTTTAAAAAATATATATATATACTGTATACTTTATTAGATTTAACAATTTATTTGACATCCTTAAAAGACTCCTTTTGTTTCTTTTTACTTTTTGGCATTTAATAGACTTTCTTTTTTTATTTATTTTATTTATTATTATTATTTTTTGCGGTACGCGGGCCTCTCACTGTTGTGGCGTCTCCCGTTGCGGAGCACAGGCTCCGGACGCGCAGGCTCAGCGGCCATGGCTCACGGGCCCAGCCGCTCCGCGGCATGTGGGATCTTCCCGGACCGGGACATGACCCGTGTCCCCTGCATCGGCAGGCGGACTCTCAACCACTGCGCCATCAGGGGAGCCCATAGACTTTCTTTTTTAGAGCAGTTTTAGGTTCACAGCAAAATTGAGAGCAAAGTTCAGAGTTCGCACACACCCCCTTACCCGCTCCCCTGGCCAGCACAGCACACAACCTTCCCCTCTATCAACCTCGTCACCAAAGTTAGTCCATTTGTTACAGCCTGTGTGTGTTAGGAACCTACAAGGGCACATCATCATCACCCACAGTCCATAGTTTGTTAGGGTTCACTCTTGGTGTACATTTTATGGGTTTGGGCAAATATAGAATGGCATGTATCAATGATTATAGTATCATACAGAATAGTTTCAGGGTCCTAAAAATCTTCCATGCTCTGCCTATTTATCCCTCCCTCCTCCTTAACTGTAACATTTTGAAGTAAAATATTGCCTTTCTCATCCTTCTCCCACCTGCTACTGACTCACCAACTGGCCTCCTGACTCCCAGTGTTCCCCTGGGTGGGTCTTCCTGTTCAAGCCCCCCTCGGGCAGCCGCTCCCCCCAGGGTTCCCAACCCCCGGCCACCCTCAGAGTGGCTTGATTCACAGGAAGGGAGGAATGACTAACAGCCCCCCAATGGAGCTGAGGTATTTCCGTTTTGAGAAAGGGTGCTGACTGACCCCCTCCACCTCTTGAATAGCTACACTCTCAGGAGGTACCAGAAAGGGACGTGAGGTGGACCACCACCCACCAGACACGTCTCCCCGGGGTTTCTTCTGCTTCTTCCTCTTTCTCCCTTCCTTCCCTTCAGAGCAGACACATGCGAGTACAATTCCTAGATCTGTTCTCTCAAAATGGTTCTCGTGGCAGCAACGCCTGGGCCAGAATGCGTGGAGATATCTGATGGGACACCGGTGTTTGCAATTTAGAGTTCGCGCCTAGATTAGTTAGATCCTCAGAGAGAGACATTTTAGTCCTTCACTTTACAGGTGCCCAATTTGTGTCTACTGATTTCATCTTCTTTGTAGCTACAATATTAGCAAGTACCCTCAGCCCTTCTAGGATGTCCAATAAACGCTCCCAGCAGCATCTAAAAACTGGGTGTAAAATCACTTTTCGTAACAAGACAAATCATCTGATAACCGAAGAAAAGGATTAGTGAGAGACTGGGCTGCACCTCCAACTGCCTTTCCTCGATGCAGTCCCCCATCTTTGTGCAGATAAAGATTATGGTTGCCAAGGAAACAGGACCAGAGAGAGAAAGATAGAAACTTTGTCTCATTTGGTTTTCCCCGGATTCACAAAGCAAGCTGGGTTGTAAGCAGAGCTGGATGAGATTATGGTAGATTTGTAATTTACTTAGTCAAATTGCTTTTAATTCCTAGTCATGCCTTAATGTACACTTTTTTTTCCCTCTGAAAGTTAGGTCTTGCACTTAGCGGTCCAAGGTCGGACAAATAACAGAGCTTTAAAATTCATTGTCTATGATTAAACTCAAATACAGGACAGATGGCTTGTCTAAGTATGTGTCAGACAGGCAAAGCACTTAAGATTTGTGACAGGCAAGACCAGGAATTAACTGCTAAGTTTTTGCATTTATCCATACATTCATGTGCACCATGAATACAACTATAAAACTCACTTTAGTGTTCTCACTTTATTCAAAATATTCCCAAACAAAGCCACGGCTCTCCGTTTGGCAAACCAGATGCCCTAATCTCAACCCCATTAACTCAAAATCCATTTTTCTCATACTATATGTATTGTGTACATTTCATCTTACTCTGACATTCAGGATGAAGATAACATCCCTTTGAAAGCCCAGCTTGCCCAGAACCCAAAATGTTCGTTCCCACCTCATTCTTATGAAGCTTTTTGTTGAAATATTTAATTTTTTTATTGAACAAACATTTGCCTGTCAAAATAAACAAAAACCGACCAAATGAGAACAGGCAAAGGCTATATTTATGTAGAGCTTGCTATAGCAGGGGAGTCAGCCACTGTCACTTGGTTTTGCCAGAGACTCAAAGGCAGGCTCAGAAGTGGGAAAGCTGTGTAAGTGGAAAAAAGGGAAGGTTTCAGATATGCCCTGATTGAAGGCTGGTGGCCTAGGGAAGCTGGAAGCAGGCTAACTAGAAGTAGGTACCCTATGTGATAGTTAGGGGGGCATATCTGATTTTTTTCTGGTTGGTCCCAAGTTGGAAGCAGTAACAAAAATTAAGGAAGCTGGAAGTTATTAATCAAGTCCTGGCTGTTTGGGGCCAATCGTTAACACGGTTATTGTTTGGCTTCCGGGACCAGTTGCTAGAGATAGTAATCTGACTTCCGGCAAGTCTGATTTGCAGATTGCAGGCTGACATCCTGGGCTGGTTACCGCAGATAATGGGGTTGGTTTCCTGCGCTGGTTGCTGCAGATTGTGGGTCAGAGTTCTATTTTTATTATGCTCTGGCCATTGTCCATTTGTATGTTCAATCTCTCAGGCAATAAACATTGTATGAACAAAAAAGTACACTGAGCCGAAGTGTACAGCTTAATGAATTATCAAGTATAACAACCACCCAGGGCCCCCATTTATTTTAAAATTCTCCTCAATCAGAATCTTAGAAGCCTGTTGTCAAGGAACACTGTGAGTTGGAGGGCAGATTCTTTCCCTGTGCTTCTTTAGTCCTGGTGTCCAGGGGCGGGACTCACCAGCTGCAACCTTCTCGGCCCGTGTCACAAAGTCAAGTCTTCCCAGACACAACGGACATGGGCAGCCCTGGGTTTCCCACAGTCAGGCTCAGCCCCATGAATCACCGTTCTCCACATTCCTGGACAGGTCAGAGAGTGTGCCTTGAAATCCAGGCTTCACCACTCCCTTGGGCAAGTTAATCTCTCCAAACCTGTTTCTTTTTTTTTTTTTTTTTGCGGTACACGGGCCTCTCACTGTTGTGGCCTCTCCCGTTGTGGAGCACAGGCTCCGGACGCGCAGCCTCAGCGGCCATGGCTCATGGGCCCAGCCGCTCTGCAGCATGTGGGATCTTCCCGGACCGGGGCACGAACCCGCGTCCCCTGCATCGGCAGGCGGACTCTCAACCACTGCGCCACCAGGGAAGCCCCAAACCTGTTTCTTAATCTACCAAATGGGGGTAATAATTGTGCCTGTTCTCAAGACCTCCCTGGAAGTCCAGTGGTTAAGACTCCGTGCTCCCACTGCAGGGGGCATGGGTTCGACCCCTGGTGGGGGAATTAATATCCCACACAGTGTGGCCAAAAAAAAAAATAGTGCTTGTTCTCATTGGATTGCTGTAAGGATCAATTAAGGCGATGGACATACAAACTTTTAACACAATTCCTCACACAGAATAAGCACTCAGATTTTGAGTTATTGGATGTTTAGCATGTCTAAAAATGACAGCTGAAAATTAGTGAGAAACTACTATGTGCTAGGCACTGGGCTTGGTGCTTAAATGTATATTATTAAATGTTTCTATTAGAGAATATTAATCATCCTTATTTTATAGAGGAAGGAGCTGAGGCTTACAGATGTTAAGAAACCTCTCTGTACTTATCTGCATTTTTTGTGAGAATTAAAAGAGATGAAGGACACATGTCCTTAGTGCAGTCCCAGCACATCGTAATCACTCAATCACCGGGGCTATTGTTTAAGCTGACCCTTGGATTATCCACTGTGACAGACCCTAGGCAGCAACTAACTGCCTAGCCAACGTCTGTGCTCCCTTTCACCCTTGCCAACAAAAATCACCTTTTGTGTGAGGCAGCATCATGCCTCCATAAAAGTACTTCTCTTATCAGGCTCCCTTACTTCTTCGGAAGTTCGTGAGACCCAATTCTGGCCAATGAGAGATAAGTGTAAGTCTCCTAGGTGGGTCTTTTGGGAAAACTATTACTGTCCCAAGAAAAAGGAAGTTCCATCTGACACATACTTCTTCCCCCTTTGTCCCCATCTTTGCTGCCTAGAAAGCACATGGAATGCCATGAGGTGCAGCTGCCATCCTGTAAGCGTGAGGACTAAAGGCCCGTGCCCAGGATGCCAAGGCAGAAAGAAGAGCTGCAGACCCCTGATGGCCTTGTAGGGATACTGTCCCAGCCGTGGACTGCCGGCCTCCAAAGGGTTTCACCACTGTGGTTAAACCACCATGGCCAGGTTTCTATTACATGCAGCTGAAGGCAATCCAAACGAATACAGCCGCTGCTTGGCGTGACGTGAACCTCTGAATGAACTGAAATTTCCAAACAACTGAAAATTAGGAATTTGAAGTATCTTCTTTTAATCTGTCTACACATCCCAACTGAGATGATAAAGAAAAAAAACTCCCGAGAATGAAGAGTCGGTTCCCAATCATCTCTACGTGAATTATTCTCAACCCTTCTGAGGACTGGTGTCATATATGGTGTCACCAACAGGGTTTCCATGGGTCGTCAGCACCGTGCACCAAGGTGTCTGAGGACTCTTGTCAGAGTCATTTATTCTCAAAGCTTGGCTCTAGACCAGCCTCACCCAGCACAGGACTGAATGATGCTTCTGTAAAACCTGAGGCATCTGCTCTGGCATCTTGGTCCAAGTCCAAGGGCGGTAATTGTATTCTGCCTACTTGTGAGATCTCCTAGATTTCTAATTAGGTAGTATTTATGTTCTCTCCGAAAAAGCTTATGCCCAATGTTGCTCTGCCCATTAAAACAACAAGGGGTCCACCCTAAGTGATAAAGGAGCATCTCATTGTGACACGAAGCCGTCATGAGGTGAAAGCAGGAGGCTTCCTCTGGCTTTACAATGAGCCAGCTGGGATGGCGGCTTTCCACTTGGAAGAAGCTAAGTATTACCAGAGGGGTTAAACTTGTGGTTTTCTGTGCCATTTCAGAGAAATAATATGCACGCATTTCCACTCACTTGAAATGATTCTAAGGTCATGTCAGATGAAAAGAGGACTGAACTACAGCCCCTTCTCTCACAGCTTTCCTAACAAAATATATCCCACACGATGAGTATAGAAACTAAATTCCTTCTATATACTAAGTATGCTGTCTCATCATTGCATAGTACGTGACTTTATATTCTAAGCTATCAATAACCCTAACTGAGGTAGTTTTGGTTCGCTTAAATATTCTAAAAGGTCAAAAATTTAAATTATTTAATGTGCAAAATTGCTTTCATAAATGGACGTAACTAAATGGTGAAATAGAAGACATCCAAAAAAATTTGAAATGATCCTCTTTTGGATTAAACTAGAAAAAGCACAAGTTTTCAGCGCCTAAAATTATGCTGTATTCAAATAAAGACCCATATTCACGATGAAGAGAAAATCTCTAATAATTTATTTGACCTTCAGTTTCACATTGTGAAAAAAAAATAACAGTTTTACAAAACCTCAAAAATGTAGTAGCAAACAAGTACATATGAACACGAACACTTTACTTCTTCAACTTATACAGTTTTGTATGTGAACCACATATTCAATAGTCAAGAGAGGGATATTATTCAGCTCTAATCATTCTTATTCAGACAGGTGTCAAGCCCAGAGAAAAGGGGGCTACACAATTATACCAGAAGTGGAAGGCTGCCCTTTGTTATCCGTTTCCACAGCAACCAGTCCACAGAATAAGAAGAACCTTCTCTGTCTTATGCCAAGGTTTTTGTGTGCACTGTGCTGTGAATTGTATTTGCTTCAAAGTGTAGGACGTTTCACAGGGTGAGAATGGTCAAGTAGTGAGCCCAAATGCCTCCATCGATTCAAAGAGCGGGGAGTCCAGAAAGTTCCCTGCAGGCTGGGGGCCCACCCTGACCACAGCTCCCTCTGGCTCACACACAGCAATTAATAGAGAATTCAAGGACAGACCACAACTTTGAAACAACTGCAAAAAATTCACCCTGCTTTCAAAAGCCACGCAGTGACACCCACATGTTGGCAGATTTGCATCATAAACTACGGAGCTGTAACTGCTACAATATACTGCCAGGGTACAATCAGACGTTTGCATTGTATAGAACAGGGGTCCCCAACCCCCGGGCCGTGGACTGGTATCGGTCCTAGGCCCATTAGGAACCGGGCCGCACAGCAGAAGGTGAGTGGAGGGCAAGTGAGTGAAGCTTCATCTGCGGCTCCCCGCCGCTCCCCACTGCTCGCATTACCTCCTGAACCGCTCCCCACGCCTCCCACCCCCGTCCGTGGAAATATTGTCTTCCACGAAACTGGTCCCTGGTGCCAAAAATGTTGGGGACCGCTGGATTAGAACACATCTAGCAGTGAGGAGCTGACTACCGCAAAGTATTGAGACCCTTTGATTCCAACCGTTCATTTATTTTGGTCCAACTATAACCCATTTATTCACGGCACGAACAGACATGTACAATTAGTCTAATATATTCAGGTGGAGAGAAATGTGAAGGATTCATCTGTCATTAGACGATGCAAACACACGATGTCAAAGGTTATTGGTCTTAAACCCTATTTTCTAAAATACGGTAATGAGAGAAACAGCAACGAAAGCAGTGCGAATTGCAAATGCTGAGCTTCCCCGGACACCTGTGAGGAAGCACCTATGAGTCTACCACTAAGAACTATCACGGCACGTGTTTAGGAAACAAGCACTTGAACTAGCAAAGAACGTATTCACAACTGATTCCCAACTCTCCCAGAAAGCCTCTCAGCAATGGCCACTGCTTACAATTCTTTGGTGTTTGGGGGCCATATGTGTCACTTTTGTGCACCAAAGAGTTCTTTTAGAGACTTACCTAAGAGGGAGCACTAAAGTATACATTGTACCCATGTGAATATTGCCTTGGAGAACTTTTAGCACTTGCTAAGCCCTACAGCAGGAAGAGAGAAGGACCCATCCAGGTCAAGTAAATCTGGTGAGTGAATTAATTTCCATCGGTGAGTGTTTCGTTTTCTCCTGTTAACTGTGGTTATGGCCAAGCATTCTCATAGGGTAATAAATAGATAAATAAATAAACTTTGGACAATGCCTTTGCCTGTGCCCTATATACAGAACTAGTCCATAGCATTTTCCAGGATTTCAGGATATTACACAGAGGAGAAAAACAACAACAACAACAACAAAACAACTGCCAAGCGATTTGGTCCTTTCCAAATTTCAGTAGCTGAGATTGAAGCGAGTGAATCGGACAGGAAGGAGAAGGGCAGAAAGAAGCCTCCTCTTGCCCCAGGAGCCATTGGCAGGACCACAGCCCACAAAACCCCAGTCAAAGTTGATGAGTCTGAGAAAAATGACCTTCATGCTTTCTCTACCTCTAGGATGTAACTTAAGTTTCTGTCTTGTAATCCTTCCCTGTCTTGACATTTACAAAATCCCACCCCCCACCCTTCCCAACCCACCCTCCAGTTATATTCCTAATTGTAACTCCAAAGTTTTCACTTTTGTGCAGCAGAGCACATCATAACAGCCACAAAATTGTGCAAAACGTACAACCATTCACACGCGTCCATACACGTGAAGACAACTGTAAGCATTGTTTCAGCATGCAGGCCTCAAACAATAAATAGCTAAATCTACAACAAATTTCTTACCAGCCAAGGGAAAGTTTAAAGTCACTTATAAATAGAAAAGAACATCTACCAAACAGCTACAACAATGTCCCCATTGTTCAGAAACGTTCCTGGGGAGCACAGCCCCTCGGAGATTATCGTGGAGTCCACTGGTCCTCACTCTGCAGCCAGCCCAGCAAGCGTCCCTCCAGGCCCCCCAGTCGGGCTTTCAATCTCCAACAGCAGCTGGTGTGGAGGCTTCAAGCTTGCTCCTCAGAGAGAGGTGACAACCATTTCAAATTTTACACATAAATGGTGGAACCCATGGAAATCAAATGCTGAATATGGTACAGCAAGGGAAAAGGGCCGGCTTTTCTCTCCCTTTGAGGGGCTGATTAATGCTGACATTAATCCACAATTACAAGACAAGGACTAGATCACAGGTTCGTTCATTCATATTTAAACCATGTGCCTCTTGCACTGAAAACCCCACCCCTCCCCCTCCCCCCTTCCTTCAAGTCCAGTTAGAAGCATTTACAAGGTGTGGTGGATTGGATTGTAGCAACTTCTTTTCCTTTTTCTTTTCTTTCTCTTCATTCAACTTGGCCTCTCCAAAGTAGAGATCCCATCTTGTCTCATTGAGGGATGGAGTCAGCTAAACTAGAGGAAAAGGAAAATGTTTTGTTAGTCTCAAAATCTGAAAAAAAAAATTAAACTTGGGACAGAGGTCAATATGGCTTCCAAAGGTCTTAATGACACATTCGGTAGGTGCATTCATGCATGCAGATGGCCCAACAAAAACCGTGGTATCCGAAGAAAGATCTTTGCTTCTTTCCTAAACATATATACGTTTAAAGTTCAAACCTATACATCTAGGTGCTGTTACGAGTTGCCTTCTTCTGCTTCCGACATTCATAATTCCTCTCCACAGTTAAACAAAGCCACGGTAAAGTGATCACCAGAGGGTCACAAGAGATTCCTTGGCCAATCCCCTCCCCGCACCCCCCCCCGCCCGCCTTGGGCCCATTTACCATAAAGGATTCCAAATTAAATTTATTCACCATATAGAAGGCAGACATATTAATCCTCTTATTTAAATGCATCTCTGCTATTCATTACGGCAGAAATCAGTCTCGCTTTCTTTCACATGATAGCATACCAGGCCTCACCAGCCCAGGGCTGGAGTTTATTCTCCAAGTTCATCAGTCCACACTTAGGAGACTCGGGCTGTGGTATGCAGTGTTATTAGCTACAGAATCAACCACCATCAAACGTGAATATAAATTCAAGGTGCCATAACCACGAAGCCTGCACATTTCATGGGAGCTGCTGTTTCCCACACCGCCCATCCTTCCCGTTTAGTTAAGTCTAATTTTACAGAAGGAGACTTTGCAGAGGGCTTTTGTCTTTCAAATGCTCACCCTGTCTGTTCTTGGAGCCCATTTCCAGCCCTAGCATAAGAGTCTGCAGCCCCAGTGCTGAAACTCGAAGTACAGACAGAGGGAATTCAGGAGGGGCGCTCATCCCTTGCACTGACTTCTTGCTCCTGTGTGTCCGGAAGTCTGATCCATTTCATTAGTTGTTTCTTTTGGCAGTTTCGTAATGGGGATTCAAACTTTCAAGACATTCCTTAGACTACGGGTGTCATCGCCCACCCTCACCTCCTTGAAACCTCTACAGCAACGTTAGGCCTAAAGAACGTATCTTGTGATAATATGAAATGTCAAGATGTTGCACACTCAAACAGAAAAACAAAAAACCCCCAAACAAAACCACCACTAAAAAGGGGGGCCGGGAACAAAGCAAACCAAAATCCAAACGCCGTCAAGTTGGGGGCCACACAGCACCATGAAAATGGAGCAAAATCAGAAGTAATTTCCTCTTTGTCCCTTCCCGGCAGCTGGGAGCAGCTGGAGAGAGTTAAAATCTCCTTGGTGGATAAGCTTTTAGACCTAGGGAAACCTTTTGTTAACACTGTATTAATTCGGGTAGCACCTACATGTGGAGGGCGAAGCCAGGTCCCGGAAGCGTCCGCAGCTCAGGACTGATACCTACACGGCTCCTCTTTTAAGTCACTGCATCCGGCTCAAGTGTTTTAACGCTATCTTGTGTGTAGTAAACTTTAGAAATTTAAACCAACATTCTCTCCGTCGGAAACTCCAACAGTGGCTTTGATCAGCTCCACGCCACCCTTTAAAAAGGCAAACCTGGCCCTGTCGAATTTCCTTATTCTGTGCTTGACTCTCTGGCTAAGAGCACCAAGGGCAGAGGGGATGTTGTTTCGAATATAACCGAACACTTTATTTGTTCCATTTCCCAGGGACCGGACATGTGTGATTAGGTTCAAATACCCAGGAGAGGGTGAATTCGAGTGTTTGCCAACATACTCACTCTGGGCTGAGAGAGGAGGTACCAAAAATGAAGTATAAAGATAACAAGCTGATAATAGTCAAAGAAACCTCATTTTCGCATGACACACAAAGCTAATTCCACTGCGAGCTAAGGTCTAAATTGAAGGGAGGAAAGAAAACTAATACGAGTATTGAACACTTAATATGTACCAGGCACTGGCTAGGTATTTTCACGCCTTTCTTTTCTTTTTCCTCATTTACCAATTCACCCAAGTCTGAACTGGGACAGATCTCAAGGAAAGCACAAGTCGAATCACTCATTTGACAAAGGAGATCTCTGAAGTGCAGAGAGGTCCAGACTCCACAGCTAGAAACAGAATGTACATGTGGTCTCTCTCTTTTCTACCTATATGACATATAGGATGCCAGCCACTTCCAAGGATGCCAGCCAGTTACCCTTTGGATGTACCGCCACCATCACTGGCAATTTTTAAGGCTCTCCTATGCAAATATAGTCAGTTTTGGACTAACACCCAATTTAGTGCACTGTTAATTGACGCTTTTGCCTAGAAGGTCCTTTAAACCTTCTTTAGAGTTGAGTAATGCATTCATATCGCAAATGAAATAACCCCTTTCAGAGTATTTGTTTATTCAGGATTATTGAGATGCCAGCAAGGCTGCAAAAACCAGTTTGTAGCCCCATTTGCTCCCCAGAGGACGGTTCTGACAGTTCCTGCTCCTTTGAAGGAGTTTCAGTCCAGGAAAACATTACATTACTAAGAACTGTACTAACTGTAATGGGCTGGAGGAGATAACTGAAGCAATGAAAGAAACAGAACGATTACATGTGAAAGGGAGGCCAGTTTTACTGGTGTTTCTAAATGAGCTGTAAGAGATGAGGAAAGAAAAGACAAATGAGTCCAAACCCCTCTTTGCTAGAAGGTCCCCTTCAAAGGTGTGAAACATACTAGGGAACACAGAACCAAACCTTTCCAAGGAAGGAGTTCATTTTCCCAGCAGTTCCTCCAAAGCAGATTTTTAAATTTTATTCTCTTATTATTAGTAATGAGCCCATTAGTCACCAAAACAAATCAATCCATGTGTTCTGTGCTACACTTAGATACGCTTAAGTGATTCCGGGGCCAATCCTGAGAATGCTTTATTTTAACAGCAGCAAAGCGGCCATTAGCTTCCCGAACCCTGAACTGTGTAGGCCTATTAATTATTTGAGCCAAGAGTATTATATACTCTTAAGTACACAAGACAACCATTATGTACCCAGATATATGACACAGAAACACAACTTTTGTTCGCCCTGACAATGGGCTCAGCTTGACTGATTAACTCTGAAAAGCTGCAGGAAGGGCAGTTTAGATGGCTCCGTGTGTCCATACATCAGACAAGCTTATACAATGCAGGTGCAACCTTTATAAGGACAGACCTAGACTTCTCAAAAGTTAATAAATGCCTTAAAGGGGGCTATCTGTGGGGGGGGGGGGGTAGAAGGAAAAACCTTTAAAATAAGCTAATGAATAATTCTGGACAGAATACAATGGGAATAATTTTCAGCATTCAATTTTTTAAACCCCACTTCATTCTAAAAAGGGTTTGAGGAAGTTAAATTTAAAAATCTACAATTATTTCCTGGGGTGATAACAATGTGAAGTTTATTAAGTAGCCATTCGGCGCGACCTCAAGTGCTTACGTTCTAGAGCCAAACTGCCTGGGTTGATGTCTTGACCAACCCTTCCGCCTGCTAAGCCCTATGACCTTGAGCAACTTACTTAACCCCTGTGCACATCAGGTGTTTTCATCTACGAAGTGCTCTCATAATAACATCCCACAGGGTTGTTGTAGGGACCAAATGAAATGATCCATGGGAAACACACAGCCCAGCTGCCGGCACACAGGGAGGGCTCGGGAGACAAGGTTCCCAACCTGGCCGTAATTAGAATCACTGAAGAACTTTCTAAAAATGCTAATGCCTGGGTCCCACCCAGACCTAATGAAACCCAGCCTCTGGAGTGGGCAGGTTTCAAAAAGCTCTTTGGGAGACTCTGAGGCCCAATAAAGGCTGAGAAGCACTGCCTTATGTTGGGTTGCAGCTGTGGTCAACACAAGTGTTTAAGTTCCGGGGTACAAGTGCTCTTATTTGTACTTCATGTAGAACCTCTATAAGATGCGCTATATGGAGCCTGTTTCACTCATGTACGGGCTCACACAGCTAGCTCAACTATACGGATACTTACAGCTAAACTGGCTCTTACCTTACGCTCACTCTCTTTAGGATGCATTGTGTTTAAGAGGGCAGATGTTTCCAGGTGCTGACGAACGCAGTAGGGATCAGCGAATACGGGACCGTGGTTATGCTGTTCCACGCGTCCAACGTTGGATCGTAGCAGTCCAGAGTTTTGCATCGCTGAATGCCAAAGTACCCTCCAACCACGTAGAGTTTGTTTCCGGAGGCCACAGCGTGGCAGCTCATCCGCTTTGCTGTCACGTCTCCCACCTTGGTCCACTGGTAAGTCTCGCTATTGAATTTATAAGCAGAGCAGGCGGAGAACTCGGTATCTCCCCCCATAATAAAAATCTGGTTACCCAGCACAGCTGCCGCCGTGTAACGCCAGGGTTGGGGACAGGTGGCCGGGACCGTCCACCTGTTTTCGCACTGATCATAACACTGAACCTTGGGGAGCTTGTCATGACTGACGCTGGTACCTCCGAAAGCAAACAGCTTGAGCTTGGCACTCACCACTGCGGCATTGCTGACCCCTTCTCGGAGAGGGGCCACCATGGTCCATTTGTTGGTTGTGGGGTCATAATGTTCTACTTGCTTTAGAGAGACTGAGGGGGAGGCCGGGAGGCAGCCAGTGGCGGCAGTGTGCCCCCCGACCACGTACAGGCAGTGCTTCAGTTCAGCAGAGCCATGGCCAAACCTGGCCACCAGCATGGGAGCCGCCTTGGACCACTCCTCATGCAGGGTATCATAAACCCAGACATCTTTCGAGACTCCATTCTCAGACCCTCGCCCCCCAGTAATGTATACTTTGCAGCCAATTGCACAGGCACTGAACTCTTTTCTTGGGCTGGGGATGTCAGCCTTGGGAATGATCTCTTTGGCCTTCTGGTCGACCAGATACAGCTTGTCACACATGAAAGTCTGTCCTCCCAAGAGGAAGAGGGCATGGCCGGTTTTCCGGGGCCGGGCACAGAGGCTGGTCACCACGCCGTCGTTCTGCAGGATTTTCAGCTTGCACCTGATGGCCTCTTCCACGATCTCCTTGCTCTTCCTCTGCTTAGTGATGAGCTCCTCCATGGCCACATTCTCCATGAGATAGATGGCCGGCAGCAGAGCCAGCCTCACCGTCTGCAACAGCTCCGGGAGATAGCAGTAGCGCTTCTTCAGGTCGTAGCTGATCCAGTTAATTGCAGACTCGTACACAAGTCTTTCGTCTTCCGTCTCCAGCTCTTCACTGGACAGGAGCTGCACTACCATGTCCTGAGGCAGCTGGAGGAAATCTTCATTCTTCCTGATGGTCTGGAAATTGCTGAGACACATCCTCCAGGAGAGCTCGTACAGCTTGGTGCACTGGTGCGCGTCGGACAGCAGCAGCATGCCCAGGCAGTTGGTGGGGTGCAGGTTCTTTTCTAGGAACTCAGCGCAGGCATCCCGGATGTCTTGAAACTCCAGCATGTCGCCAGCTTCCAGGAGCGATTCCGCGTTTTCTTCATTGATGATGACCCGGGAGGAGTAAGCGTAGTCGAGGAGCAGCTCCAAGACTTCCGGGTGGATGGAGTTGTCGAAGTTGACTTCGCTGTCCTGGCTCTCCTTCAGGCCGCCGCTGAACATGGCTTCAAAGTAGCGGCTGCACGCGGCCAGCACTGCCCGGTGACACGGGAAGGTCCTATTTCCGGCATGAAGAAGGACGTCGGTGAAGAGACGCTGCTGGCGTAACAGGTTCAGGTGAGTGAGGACACTGTCCGCGTAGGAAGACTTGTGGAACAGATAGATGTTAATGGAGCCACTGCTGGCCCTGGACTTGCGGTTCTCGTGCACGCTGACGGACATTTTGTTTCCACTCCTGAAAAACAAAACACAACTATTGAACCTGATGCTCTCAGTGTTCAGAACGGCCGAACCAAACCAGCAATTGTTTTGGACAGAGGAAACAGAACAGTTTGCTGTTGGCCCTGCCACCCTGCTGTTCTGAATATTGGACAGTCAGGCCTATACAAAGTCAGAGACGGCTACCTACCTATAAGGAAAGACACTTATTGTAATACTGTTGAGCTATTTAAACTATACACTGTTTAAAAAAAAACAAACAAGCACTGCTTAAGAGCAGGTTCATCTTGGAAAACCTGATTGCCAACTTGCAGGATATTGAAGTCCTTGAGAATGTAAGTCAGCAAAAGTCAAGAGGAGCAAGGTCTCATTCTCACAGCTCCCTGCCCTGGTCCAGCTGATTCACTGCTGGCCACCTGAAATGCCAGGCCTCCAGCTCTTGTAACGCCGGGATGGGCACAGGCTTTAATGCCCTATGCAAGCATCATAAAGCCATGTGTAAAACAAATACCTACTAATTAATTCCATTAAGAATTCCTTTGGTAAGACCCAGTGTCTTACCAAAGTAAGTGCAGTAAATGGGAAATGTAACATTAAAACCACAGGCTTAGGCCAACTTCTAAAATGACCAAACCTTTATTTATCATTACAAATCATTTGTAACCAGACACCTCTACCACTACAGCATCCTGAAAGAGCCCCAATATAAACACAACCACATACTGATCAGCAAGCTATCGTGGAAACAGGATAGATTCTGGCCACAGTCACCACTCCCCTTTCCTGCTCCGGACAGCTTCCAAAGTGGCGATTCGGGCACAGAAAGGGAAGAATATTTTGAGTAGCAAAGTCAGGAGTTCTGTTGTTCTGTTCTCCCTGCTTTAAATCAAATCTTAGAAAACCAGTTGCAAGAACAAAGGATGTATCCACCCATCTCTCTTGATTAAACAGGGCATCACCAGGACCATTCTTGTGTACCTGCAAACGCTGGCACCTGCATCTAGGGAGTCCAAAATGCAAATGTCGCTTTATCTAAATCAAAACACACACGTGTGTGTGTATGTGTATTGCCTGCCATTGTTAATTTAGGGCCACTCTAGAATTTATTTGCTGACGAGTGTTTTCCTCAGTATCTAAACGGAAATTATAGCAGAACCGAATGCTCTCTTTGGCTTTCCTCAGTAATCAAACTGTAGGCTAAAGATACAGGACATGCCTATCACCTGTCTTCAAAAACTGAACCATCTTTTTCCTTTCTCACCCTACCCTTCTGTTACTTCAAAGAAATAATAGCTTCAAGAACCTGCCTGTCAAAGGATTCCTAGGGAAACTGTTTACCCCAGGAGGGTAAACTGCGTGGTTACAGTATCTGTTCCAAACATGGAACAGCCAGTCCTTAGGGCAGAGCTGAAACCCAAGGCCTGCTAGTTTCCTTCAACCTGAGCAGCGGAAGCAAGGCAGGCGCAGAAAACAACAGAGGCAGGTACCTAACTTGCCTTTGACACACTGGCCTCATACTATTAGGAGTTGCAACTTGTTTTCTTTCATTCTGGGCATGTAACTTTTCACTGTGAGTAAACGTGACTTAGTGGAAGAAAATAAACAACAGAGTCCTAGGGCTCTGGTGTTAAGAAGCCTTTACGAAGCACCCATCAGTCTCCACAGTGACTTGGGCTTTGACACATGGTGAGAAGGCAAGCATCACCGCAACCCTCAAGCTAAGCCTCTGTGGTCTAGTCCATTTTACCCAATGCCCAATGCTCCTAAGAGCAAGTGACAGGACCCTATGTGAATACACTAGGTTCTCCAAAGTGTTAAAACAGTATTAGCATCCCTGCTGTTCTACTGCTGTAGTCATCATTTGCATTAGTACATTCAAGCTGAAATTCTTTGAGAAAGATTTTAAGCCTAAACCTCAAAAGATGGTATAAATATTCCTATGCCTTATACAGAAAGGTGCAAGAATTCTAAACGAGTAGCTATGCTTTTTTTTTTTAAGCTAATGCTTCCAAAGCAACCTCAAAAGCTGCCTCCTGTGGATGGACCTAGAGATTATCATACAAAGTAAGTCAGACAGGGAAAGACAAATATCATATGATATTGCTTATATGTGGAACTTAAAAAAAGATACAAATGAACTTATTTACAAAACAGAAATAGACTCACAGACAAAACAAACGTATGGTCACCAAAGGAGAAAGGGGGAGGAGGGATAAATTAGGAGTTTGGGATTGAAATATACACACTACTATATATAAAATAGATAACCAACAAAGATCTACTGTATAGCACAGGGAAATATACTCAATGTCTTGTAATAACCTATAATGGAAAAGAATCTAAAAAAGTATATATATATTATATATATAATATATATATAATGAATCACTTTGCTGTACACCTGAAACTAACAGCATTGTAAACCAACTATACTTCAATTAAAAAACAACAAAAAAAGGGCTTCCCTGGTGGTGCAGTGGTTAAGAATCCACCTGCCAATGCAGGGGACAGGGGTTCAAGCCCTGGTCCGGGAAGATCCCACATGCCACGGAGCAACTAAGCCTGTGCTCCACAACTACTGAACCTGCGCTCTAGAGCCCATGAGCCACAACTACTGAAGCCCATGCGCCTAGAGCCCATGCTCCGCAACAAGAGAAGCCACCGCAATGAGAAGCCCCCACATCGCAACGAAGAGTAGCCCCCGCTCGCAGCAACCAGAGAAAGCCTGCGCACAGCAATGAAGACCCAACGAAGCCAAAAATTAATTAATTAATTTTTTTTTAAAAAGTTGCCTTCTTTCTGGCTAACAGTGAATGCAGCTCTGACGGAAGAATGAGACTGCACAAGATACATAAGCACCAAAGTGCCTGCAGACTGAGCTGGAATTACACCCACCCGGCCCGGAAGGCGTTTCCCTAAGCAGTGTAAAACAACACTCACAGCCAGGCTTACGCTTAACAAAACAGTTTAGAAGACCTTGGGATATAGGATCTGCATCTCTTTGCATCCTGTGTTTATGCTCCTGTATTTCCCAGGTAGGTTCATAAAGCCAGCAGAAAGCGCCTAGCCTGTCACCTTGGATGCCACCCAGATGGAGAAGTGTGTCAGTCAAAATCCAACAATCTTGCAGCAATATTTGATTAAAATAAAAGGTAAACTTGAAGACCCAAGGGAAACGACTTGCCTTCTAGTTTAAAATTATGCAAATGTGAGAACGTCAGCAGAAACCACGTATACAGCCACTAAACACACCTTCAACATGAAATGAATCATCCTTCTGGCATTTTATTAAGTCCCCAGAGAAATAATATTTGCATGCCAAGTTAAGTAGCAAAAAAACACACATATATACTTAACCTGCCTCTACAAAGAAGGGGAAAAGGGCTGCTATTACCAGTGAACATCAAAAGGGATTCTAGCTACAGTAACTTCAGTTCACTTAATGCTCTTTAACCAGGCTCTGGGCCTCCAATACTTAGCGGCGTGTCACATTTCTTTGGGTTTTAAACCTGATCTCAATGCAATCAAAGGAGAAACTAGGCAGATTTTCTCGGACATTCATATTATTGATAACAACGGAACATTATAAAGAGATTGTTAACAAGAAAAGCATTTTACTATACAGTCCTCTATAACACCTGTAACGCTTTTTAACACTCTGGCCATGCCTGTGAGGGCGACACCACACACACGCCAAGTTCAACGGTTCATCTCCACCCTGCCCACCAATTCCTATCCTTCGAAACTAAGCATGGTAAGACTAAATACTTCCATGAGAAAAAACTAATTTTTCAGAAACCAGTTTTCATTCATTCCCTACAGACATCTGGCCGCAGTGAACGTGCCCTCACTAGGGGTGTCTGCGCGTGGCCCTATTGCTCACCGTGCCGGGTAGGGTGCAACGTGGACCAACAATCCCGCGCGCTCGACAATGCTCTTTCCGCTGGGGGGGAGGGGGGGAGGGGGAGGAGGTGCGGAGGGGATTGATCGTATTCCGGCTCAGCTCCTAGCTCTCCAGCAGCTCGCCCGGGCGGCGCGCCACCGAGAGGAGCCCCCTCCAGCAATGCCCGGCTCTTCTTGCTGTGGGAGGGCAGTGGTGGACACCAGGTCTCCGCCCCGAGAACAGCTCCCCACCGCCGCCTAAGTCGGAGCTCCAGGCTCCGGGGCGCACACACACCCCTCGCGATCACACCCCGCAGGCCAGGCAGCCCCTGAAACCCGGCGGCGCCCGCAACAGGTCCGCGGCGGTAGGGGAGACTTACAACAGTGGCGACCAGCCACAGTGCACGACCGGCTGGGTTCTTGCCTCGGTCACCGGGTAGGGAGGGGACGGAGCGGACGTCTCAGCCCCAGGAAGCAACAGCGACTGACCGGGCGAAGGGAGCGCGCATGTAACACTGGCTCGCGGTCTGGTTACCGCGGGCGGATCGCCGCGGCCTCACGATCCCCACGTCGCGGACTCTGCGCCCGCCACCCGCGGAGCAGCTCCCGGAGTGAGCTCCGGAGGCGAGAGCGAGCTCCCGGCTGCAGGCGCCGCTGAAGGAGGCGGGCTGTACCCTCGCGGGAGGGAGCTGGAAAGCGCCTTGCGCGCCGGCAGCCGCCTGGCGTCTCGACTCGGCCTCTGCAGCGCCACCGCCGTGCCGCCTCCTCTCCGGCTTCCCGAGCACTCTGCGCCCGGCCGCCCAGCGCCCGGCTATAAGCGGAGCGGCGGGGAGGGAGGGGAGGGGAGGGAGGGGAGAGGGCGCGTAGGCAAAAAGTGACACCAGGGGAGGGAGGGAGGAAGCGCGTGAATGCGGCCAGCGGAGAAGAAGGAGGAGGAGGAAGGGAAGGAGGACAAGAGTCGGAGGAGAGTGTGTCGAGGGAGTTAGTCGTGAGAGGAAGCGGGGGAGGGGGCTGTGGCGAGTGGAGAGAGACAAAGCGCACGCGGAATCTCAGCCAAGAGCAGCTGCAACCCTCGGGGATCGCGAATAAAACAAGTTTTCCTGCGTCGGTGTGTCTGCGTCTCTAGCCCAGCCGGGTGCTGAGGGATCCTCGGCCGGGGAGCGCAGCCCCTCGCTGTGCGCTCCGAGCTGCAGGAGCCCGCCTGATGCTCAGGACAGGAAGGCGAGGGGCGAGCCGGGTGTCCGCGGCACGCGCCGGGTGGGATATCTGGAGGGAGGACGGTGGCGAGGTTTGGGCACTCCGGGGACACCGCAGGTTGGGCAAAGCCGGGCCGTAGGGTTTCTCGGTGGCAGCGGACCAGAAAGACTTTAGCCCCTGGCGCTTCCCGCCCCCTCAGTCCTCCCTCCCCACCCCCGGCGGGTGCTGCACCCGCGGCTGGACTCTGCCCCACGCCGCCCGGGGCAGCGGCAGCAACCCGGCGCTCTCCGGCGAGGCGTGCACCACGTGCTTTGCAGCCAATCGCCGCCGCCGCTTTATTCAAAGCGACCCGCTCCTAGGAGCTGCCCAGCCGCCGCCTCTTCGTAGCGATAAAGCGTCAATCGCCCTCTCAGTCTGGGCCCTTTCCTGTCTTTTATCGCCGGGTCGTGTTAGTTAGGAGTTCAGCAAAGAAATGGTTCAGCACACACACGTTTGAAGCGCCCTTGTGCCACGAGAAGGGAAGGCGATTAGAAAACTAATCTCGAACGGCGATCACTATTTATGAAGCCCACTTTTGATCTTTGTACCAAGGGCTTGTCTTTCCACTGGGAGCTGAAATGCCTGTTTTTCTTTTTATTGGGTATTTGGAATAAAGTATATGAAGGAACTGTAGAGATTACCGATCCAGCTCCCTCGTTTTACAGGTTAGGAAACTGAGGCCCAGGGAGATGTGAATTGTCCAGCTAGAGGGCGCACAGCTACTTGCAGTGGCCCAGCCGTATAGCTGGAGTGGGGACCCACGACGGAGTTTTCTCTCCCCACTCCACCTCCCAGCTTTCTTTTAAATATTAGATGCAGAAATGGTTTAACAGGCAGAAGAGGCTCTGCCTGGCGCGCCCAGAGCCCAGAGACTGCCGAAACCAAGGCTCTGTCGGTCCTTTAATCCCACTTTCCTTTACACGCGGTCTCTTCTGGTATTCGCGCTGAGAAATTTCGCTCCTTGCAAACAAAGAAAGACAGTGCCCTCTGAAGTCCTTTGTTAGCATTAACTCGTCAGCCTCACCACGAGCCTTTACAAATCTGCTTCGTATTTTAACGTATTATGCAGAGTCTCGGCTCGAGACTGCTTCACAAAGCCGGAGAGGCCAGATCAATTCCCGGTCAGACCCACGTGCAGGGGTCTGCCTGCTGCGAGGTAAAGACAGGGGGAGCGCCGCGAGCCGACCCGGTTCCTAAAGATGTGGATAAAATCAGCGAAGACCAGACGGATAGAAACACCGTAGACGTCAGAGATAGGTGCTGAAAAGCCGGGTGAGGGAAACGTGAAGCTATTGCACATATGTCTTTGAAAAAACATGCTTCTGTAGCCTTCGGCAAGGAGTGGGGGTAAGGTGATCAGTGCAGCCCCCAAAGGCACCTCCTCCAAGCGCTTTGTCTGTCTGAGTTGTGGGTCAAAAACAAGCAGGTTGGTTCTGAGGACCAAATGTTAATGTCTTCCGCGGGGAGTGGGACTGGGGTGGGGTGGGGTGCTCTGTTTAAATTAAGAGATTAACATTTTTTTCTCATTAAGAAGTATTTCCTTCTTACTTAAATTACCTAACAAATCTGCTGGGAACTGTACCTAGATGACCCTGCCTAGGAATAAAACATGTCCTCAGTTCAGCTGGTTGGCTGGGGATTTTGCCACAGAAAGCCACTGAGCTAGGAACAGGCCATCTATTTTGGTTGCATCTTTACCACCCGGAAACTGCAGTGTCCTTAACCGAGGGGCCGGGGGGAGAACAAAGTTTACATGTCTTTGCAAATAGCTTTGCTAAGCAGGCAGGGCTAAGAGTGAACTCGTCTGGCCATTGTGTCATCATCCACCGATGCTAATTTCCTGTGTCTGTTCTACCTAACGTTGCCACCTTTCTATGCTTCAAGAAAAGAGAAGGAAAAAAAAGTTGTGGCCTGGAAAATCTTGAAAGTATTCAGTGACCACATACATTTGCTTCATCTGCCTTAGGGAGATAAGCAACATGGACGAAGGGAAAAGAAATTACTTATTATATGGGTTATGAAAACTGGAAGACAAATGACCTGCTGCAAACCGTACGCTGGTTTGCTTGAACCGATATATGAAAAGTTTTCAGGCCTATGGGCAGTGTCTAATGTTTATTCCACAGCTGAAAGTGATTTGCAAGTTAGCATATTACAATCACAGCAACTAAAACTGTTATTCCTCCGGCATCTCTCAGCCAAACCTAATTCTTATCACTTCACTTACAGGAAGAAAAGGTGAGCAAGTCTTGTATCTGTACAGGAAGAACTCTAGACAGACTTGTGATCAAAATGGATGATGATAGACGTTGTAGATATGAGTCATAAACATCTTGGGAAACACTACAGACATCCCTGTTGTACAATGGCCACCACCTCCCTCAAGATGTTAGGCCGGTCCCCTGGGCCCCTGGGAGCTGGTCTGCGCCTCTGCCTTGTGACACCAAACCAAGGTCTTGTTTTTAATGCTATTAAGAAGCTGTGCCCAAGGCTTTGGCCTTGTTATCTCCCTTAACGATGTTATTTTGTTAGGCTGAAAAATAAACAGCATGGGGTTAAATGTATTAGCTGCCTTCAAACGTAATTTATCTTCATTCCATCCTAATTTACACTCTGTCTGAATTAATGAGAATGATTTAATTAACACCGTGTGACCATAGTACCAGGGACAGGACAGCTCAGGGGATTAGACCAAACAGTGGCAAAGCAGCTGCCATCCTGCCTCCTGTGGTTCCCCGCACCCGAAGCCCCACCCGCATTTCAGACACATTCCCTGCCAGTCTTCCCAAAGTGTCCCTGTTTGTTCTTTGCTCATCTTCCTGAATGTGTGACGAAGATGGCTCAGCTTTCCTTCCTCCTGTGACTTGCAAAATGGGCCTCAAGACTGTGGCCTGTCGTCAGTGTGGCCGAGAGCCTAACAGCCTGACAAAGACTTGTGCTCTTCCTCCCCTAGTGTCAAGTTCGTGCTGCAAGTGGATACCCAGCCAGGGACGACACGCCTCACCTTCCACCCCGCCCCCCAGCCCGCCGTGGCGCACACGCGCGCATGCGTGCTTACATCTTGGGCGCAACACCTGTGGAAGGAAAGGGAGGGAAGCAGAATGGGCAGGGGAAGAAGTTGAGCTGGCGTGCGCCCTCAGTCAAGGCCTTGGCCGACCCCAGGTGGAGCTCAAGAGCGGAAATGACCCCGCAGAGTTGTCCTCAGGTAAGGCGAGAAGGCCAGGCGTTAGAGGGCTGCTGCATTACCAGTTGCTGAATGCAGGCTGCCCAGGAAGGGGGCCACGGCCACGGTCGTGTTCCTCAGAGGCAGTTCTGAGGAGGGCAGAGAGCTGTGTGCCTTCTGCTGCCAGCACCCCCAGGGGCCTTCATTCTCCAAGGAGATTCTGAGGCGCTCAGTGCAATGCCCGCTTTGACCCTTCACCCTAACACAGAGGTACAAACCTAGGAAAATGAGGCCTCAGTTCCACCAGCAATCCTCTTTCAAAAAGAGGGAGATTTTTTTTTTTTTTTTACTCTGGCTGTTTATTAAAAAGACAAGGATAAGAAAAAAGTAAGGTAATCAATACAAGAAGTCATCAGCATTGTCTAAGTCAGTAATTTGTCTCTCTGGGCACAAACAAGAGGTCTAAACTGGTAGTTGTCTAAATTTTGGTTTACCACCTGCTGCATTTATGTCTTTTTAACTGTATTTGTGTTAAACATGTCATGATAAACTTTGAGAGTATTCTTAGAATTGTATCCAAATTGGCATGGTCATTTTTTTTTTTTTTTTTTTTTTTTGCGGTATGCGGGCCTCTCACTGCTGTGGCTTCTCCCGTTGCGGAGCACAGGCTCCGGACGTGTAGGCCCAGCAGCCATGGCTCATGGGCCCAGCCGCTCCGTGGCACGTGGGATCTTCCCGGACCGGGGCACGAACCTGTGTCCCCTGCATCGGCAGGCGGACTCTCAACCACTGCACCACCAGGGAAGCCCGGCATGGTCATATTTTAAAATTTTAGTTGCTTCCTAAATCCATTATATGTGCTACCACTTTATGTGTATTTTGTGAATTAAGTTGGATTATAGTGTGACTTTTTAATTTCCAATTCCAACTGCTCATTGCTGATATATAGGAATACAGGGGACTTTTGTATAATGATGTTTAATGGAAAGTTTTCTGTGACAGTGTATTTGTGTCCTTTCAGTGCTGAGTGCTACCATTGGGCTGAGCTCCTTTATTTGGGGTTAGAGCTGGGGAATTCATTCTTCCTTTGAGACTCTGTCACTTTCCACACCCCCAAGTGACATTGCAAGTGGTAGATAGTTTATTGGCTGCTTACAGGACTGCAGAGGGTCACATTTGAGGCACTTTTCCTTGGTATTCCTCGCTAAGGTCCAGTCATTAGTAAATCAAACCATTTAGGATGCTTCTGCTATTTCTATTGCAGGACCCTTCAAAACACTGATCTTCACAGCCTGTGGCTGGTTATATATTTTAGGGTCAGGCTTTTAAAACTGCATTTATTATTTTCTCTCTGATCACAAAAGCACTGCATGATAGAAGGTTGGAAAAAAACAGAAAAGTAAAAGAAAAAATTAACCATAAACCTACCACTTAGAGATAATGACACCTAGCATTTAAATTCTAGTCTTTCTGGGACTTCTCTGGTGGCACAGTGGTTAAGAATCCGCCTGCCAACGCAGGGGACAAGGGTTTGATCCCTGGCCCGGGAAGATCCCACATGCCACAGAGCAACTAAGCCCGTGTACCACAACTACTGAGCCTGCACTCTACAGCCCCTGAGCCACAACTACTGAGCCCACGTGCCACAACTACTGGAGCCCACGTGCCACAACTACTGAAGCCCGCGCACCTAGAGCCCATGCTTCACAACAAGAGAAGCCACCACAATGAGAAGCCAGCGCACCACAACGAAGGGTAGCCCCCGCTCGCCACAACTAGAGAAAGACCGCACGCAGCAACGAAGACCCAATGCAGCCAATAAATAAATAAATAAATGTTCCTTTAAAAAACAAATAAATAAATAAATTCTAGTCTTTCTGTATCCACATAGTATTTTATTTTTAGCAGTTAAGTGGTTAAGGACAGAGACTCTAGAACCAAGCTGGAATTCCTGCTTTGACATTCACTAGCAAGGCTCCTTAACAAGCATATGGAAAGCGTGTAGAACAGAGCCCAGCTAGTGGTAAGTGCTATATAATGGCTCCTTTTATGATTGCGGTAGACTCTTTAAGGAGAATGATATTCCTGCAACCCCATAGCTATTTCCTAGGAACTCTCCTAAATAAAAGTGACTTGAATCCTTATTAAAGTTGCTGTTTCCACAATCTGCCCAATAGCACTGGATTAAAGGACACTTCTGGTCTTGAATGAATCTACATACTCTTTTGGAGTGTTTATCTGAGGCTCTGCTTCTCTCAAACCGAGCTTGTGCAGTGAAAGCTCATATTCACGGGAATCACCTTTGCTTCCTTCCACCTCTTACAGACACTGTCTTCTTTTTGTCCTGGGACCATCGTTCTTCAGTTGATGCTGGAGAAACAATTCTTTTTTTTTTTTTTTTTTTTGTGGTACGTGGGCCTCTCACTGCTGTGGCCTCTCCCGTTGCGGAGCACAGGCTCCGGACGCGCAGGCTCAGCGGCCATGGCTCACGGGCCTAGCTGCTCCACGGCATGTGGGATCTTCCCGGACCGGGGCACGAATCCATGTCCCCTGCATCGGCAGGCGGACTCCCAACCACTGCGCCACCAGGGAAGCCCTGGAGAAACAATTCTTAATTCTCCATTACCTTAAAAACTAAGCTGCTGAAAAGGAAAAGTATTTAGGAAAGCACATTTTTAAAAAGCAGCTAGCTGTATTTGGAAGGCAGCAGGCCAAAACAGAGCATACGTGAAATACAGGTCCCTGCTTTTTCCTGCCCTGAAGAGCTGGTAGAGGGCACTGGGTAAAAGCTTACTCATATCTGTCAGAATCATACCAGGTCTCTGCGGGGTGTGGCCTTTCACAGCCCAGGGGCATCTGAACCATTTTCCTTCTCTTTTCCATAATTTTTGAGTGCACCAAGCCCCTGGATCTAAACTCTTAATTTGTTCTCAGTAATTACATTGAAGAATTGACCGTTGTTCTGAGCAGTGAGAATGAAGGTTTTGTTTGGCCTATAGGCTTTGCTTCCAGGGCAAGATGCCAAGTCTGAGCATGTCTGGGCATGAAGAAGGCCCCAGAAGAAGGGACCTTTGTGGCCCAAGAGCTCGTACCTTTGAATGAATGAATATTCAGAGGATTTTATGGCACTCTGTGAGCACACACTTCACTCAGACAGGAGTCTGAAATCAGGAAGCTGCAAGTCAATGTTACGAGAATGAAGAAAGACTGAAAAAGGAGAGACATGCTGGTGAGGGTATTATCTTTATTTTTTTATTTTTATTATTTTTGCTGTACGCGGGCCTGTCACTGTTGTGGCCTCTCCCGTTGCGGAGCACAGGCTCCGGACGCGCAGGCTCAGCGGCCATGGTTCACGGACCCAGCCGCTCCATGGCAGGTGGGATCTTCCCGGACCGGGGCACGAACCCGCGTCCCCTGCATCGGCAGGCGGACTCTCAACCACTGCGCCACCAGGGAAGCCCGAGGGTATTGTCTTTAAGTTCTCATAACTGTTCCTCCTTGTGATTTTGAAAATACAACCTGAGCAAGGATATGAAGTCACGTGCATTCTACGGTCTCAAGTTTCCCTTAGCCACGTAAGTCATTTTTGACAACAGTTGCTATAAAATCCCAAATAAAGTTGGAAGACTTGCTATTTCTTTATCTGAGGATATTTGGAAATATTGAACTATCAGGAGGAAATGATAACTTTAAAAAATTATGTATATTCACATAGTACTAAATCTATTTTCATACCCACAATTATCTGAGAAGTTGTGGTTCCATTCATTCATTCGTTATTCAATCTGTCATTCATCCAGCGAATATTTATTTACAGGCGTCGTATTAATACTGAAGGCTGGGGTATTCCCCAGTCCCATCAGGGTTTTTCCAGCCTTCCACTGTGATTTCACATCCTGTAGGCTTGGCTTGCCATCAGTGTTCTCATATTTGCATTTTGAATGTCTCCTCCCAACTCTGAAACCCCGGAAAGAAGTCATATAGGGAAACTTGAGAGGAATGAGGGGGAAAAGAAGAAAAGCACAGGCAGAAAAGGAGCTCAAGTTCTGTCACCCTTATTAGACCGTTAGTCTAGAAGAGAACCAGAAGAATGCAGAGTGCCTGGGTTGTGAAATGGTGGTCGCCAATTGCCATTTTTCACCCAAGGATTATAAATAAAGCCGTTATTGCCTCATTAAAACCTGGCCTGTTAAAAATGGTAACGTGGCTCAGAATGGCACCAGCCAGGAAAGGAAAAGGGAAACGTCATAGGCAGGAGGTGAGAGTCAGCATTGCACCTCCTTGCTTTTCACAAAGGCTTTTGTTTTCGAGAGGCTCCGAGTTTTGCCACAGTGTCAGGCAACATCCCAGGGGTTCCCGAAACTGTGCATCAATTTCTTCTGCACCTTTTCTGGGTCACTTGTGATGCCCCCAATAAGCAAAAATGAGCAAGGTACACTCTGATTTTTCTGATGGTGGTGGGGCTCCAGGCAGATCCTTGATCAGTTTCATCTGCATGCCTTTTCTCTGTCTCACTTGTGTATTTTTAAAATGCCATATACAATGTTACCTAACTTAAACAAGTTAAAACTTTAAAAAGTGTCTCAATATTGTTTATATATATTTTCCTGCTACAGACAAAAGGTTGGGTTTTTTTCACCCCTTGCTGGTTACATAAGAAAGGAAACTATCATCCCGGACAAAGCCAGGAATGGGACACTAGTGCAGGACAAAGATGCAGGGCCACAGTGCAGAATTTGAGTGAAGCAACAGTGCCCTCTTCTGGCTACAATGAAGAATCAGCCAAAATTCAAGACGATTAAGGCTTAGCGATTCTACTGTACAGCATGGTGCCCATAGGTAAAAATACTGTATTGTGTTCTTGAAATTTTGCCAGGGGGTTAGGTCTTACGTTAAGTGTTCGTATCACAAAATTTAATAATAAATAAAGAGGGCGGGAAAAAAAAAGAGGGCGGGAGGAAACTTGTAAGTGATGGATATGTCCATGACCTAGATGGCAGTGATGGTTTCATGGATATATACTTACTCCCAAACTCATCAAGTTGTATATATTAAAAATGTACAGCTTTTTGTACGTTAATAATACCTCAATAAAGTGCTTTTTTAAGAAAACAAACAAACAAACACCAAGATATTGGAAAAGAGTGAACACAGTGTGGAGCCTTTGAGCAGCTGCATAGCCCTGAAGGTTATGACTCGAATGAGCACGGCCAAGTGTAATCTGGAGGCCAGTCTGTCTGCAACAATGTGATGCCACTCTTGTGCTCGACAGACTGGCAAACAGAGGGCACAGTTGGGCCATCTGTCTCCCCAGCACAGACTGGGCGATTCCCACTGTCCAGTCCAATGCCATTGCCCATTCTGCACACAATGCTAATATAAGTTGTCCTCAAGGCTACTGGACAGGGACCCGTTTGTCCACGGGGATGGTCTTGGAGCTAATAAGAATGACGAGAATGCCTAGCATTTATTTTTGTCTTATCGTGTGCTAAACACTACACGTGCCTGTCTCATTTAATCCCTGCAGCAACCCAAAAAGACTGAAAGTCTCAGTGGGTGAAGCCAGAACCCAAGGTGGGTTTTATCCCACTAGAGTTGCGCTCCTAACCACTGACCTACCCTGTCTCCTCTACTTACCTGATTAGCTAGGGCCCCTGCTTTTCCACCCCCTGGAAGGCCAGGTTTGGACCCCTGGCACATATGCAGAGAATTTACAAGAGGAGGAGAAAAAGTGACTTGTTTGGTTTTCTTTGCTTCACGTTGACAGGTCTGATAAGGAGGTGACAAATGAGAAGCTGGAATCAACTGACTAAAATTACATGTTTTTTTAAAATTCATTTTTACCCTTTAACCACAGTTGATTAAACGTCTTACCAGATCATTCTTTCATTCTGGCACACTGTACCCACTAGAAATGGGTACATCAATTCACAAGCAAAATAATGTCCTAATCAAGTTGCTTTTAAAAATGTAGTTCAGGCATAGTTTCTTAACTATGGAACGAAACACTATTTCCCCAGCTATGATTAAACACCGAATATTGAGAGTCACATCTCTGCTCACTTCAGTGTCTGCAGTCCAAATATCTAGGGAAGCTCTGTGTGTGTTCCTGGAAGGATTTGGAGAGAACATGCAATGGAAAATGAAGGAAGCACTGAACTTCTTGGCTATATCCAACAACTGTGAGATTATAGTTAAAAACCTAAGATATGGGGCTTCCCTGGTGGCACAGTGGTTAAGAATCCGCCTGCCAATGCAGGGGACACGTGTTCGAGCCCTGGTCTCCCTGGAAGAACACGTGTTCGAGCCCTGGAAGATCCCACATGACGCAGAGCAACTAAACCTGTGCGCCACAACTACTGAGCCTGTGCTCTGGAGCCCACGTGCCACAACTACTGAAGCCCGCGCACCTAGAGCCTGAGCTCCGCAACAAGAGAAGCCACCGCAACAAGAAGCCCATGCACCGCAACGAAGAATAGCTCCTGCTCGACGCAACTAGAGAAAGCCGCGCGCAGCAGCAAAGACCCAATGCAGCCAAAGATAAATAATTAATTAATTTTTTAAAAAAAACCTAAGATATACAGATTATGCTAAAGTTTGAAATCCTTAGATTGGACAGTGGTTTACAGATGGGAAGGATGTTGTCAGTGAGGAGACATGGATCCTCCTTGAGAATGTCACGGTGCTTTTCACTCCCTGAAGAAGCCAAACACAATAAACCTCAATTGTCTAGAAGCCAACTAGACATTAATAAAACTAGATGACTAATAAAACATCTAGAATGATTAATAAAACATTTTCCTATACTGAACTTTTAGAGGAAAGATGCTACACACAAGAAAATATGTCCCTGTTGGAGCTTTTTTTATTATTTATTTACTTTGGGGGGGGAGCTTTTAAAATTTTCTTCTAATTTTTTTTTTTTAGCCGCACCATGCAGCATGTGGGATCATGTGGGATCTTAGTTCCCCCCACCAGGGATCAAACCTGGGTCCTCTGTATTGGGAGCATGGAGTCTTAACCACTGGACCACCAGCGAAGTCCCTGTTGGAGCTTTTTTTTAAAAAGCAAGTAACATCTACCCAAGAAACAAATCAGTAAGAAATATCTCAAATTGAGAAATAAAAATGAACAGTATGAAGGCAATATTGACAGATGTGGAAAACAGCTGAAGAACAGAAAACAGAAGCCATCCCACATGGCCACCTCTGCAGAGCGGGCTGGAGCTTGTGGGGTGGGGACCGGAGACACTGCCGTTCCTGTTGTCCTTCTGTGCTGATTATGCATCCACTAGTTTGGTTAATGTTAGGATTTTTTTTTTTTTTTTGAGGTACGCGGGCCTCTCACAGTTGTGGCTTCTCCCGTTGCGGAACACAGGCTCCGGACGCACAGGCTCAGCGGCCATGGCTCACGGACCCAGCCGCTCCGCGGCATGTGGGATCTTCCCGGACCGGGGCACGAACCCGTGTCCCCTGCATCGGCAGGTGGACTCTCAACCACTGCGCCACCAGGGAGGCCCAATGTTAGGAATTTTTTAAAGTCAACAACAAAAATTAAAATGTTATTTTAAAAAAATACCCATTTATTATCTCACAGTGGGTCAGAAGTGCCAGCACAGAGTGGCTCAACTGTTTCCTCTGCTCAGAGCCTCCCATGGCTGAAGCTGTGGTTCAGCCAGCCTGAGCTCTTATCTAGAGGCTCTGAGGAAGATTCTCCTTCCAAACTCATTTCAGTTTGTTGACAGAACTCAGTTCCTTGAGGTTGTAGGACTGTGGTCTCTGTTTCTTTGACTCACAAACCCCTTCATCTTCAAGCCAATGATGGTACATTGAATCCTTCTCCTGCATCTATCTGTTTTCCTTTTCTGTCTGCCTTTTCTACTTTTAAGGACTCATGTAATTACATTGGGTCCACATGGATGATACAAGATAATCTACCTATCTCAAGGCCAGTTGATTAGTAACCTTGATTATATCCCCAGTGTCCCTTTTGCTACATAATACAACATAACCACAGGCATGACAATGGAGAGCAGAGACCGTGGGGGCCAAGCTACTATAGAAGCTTAAATATCGAGATAAAATCAACAGTTCTTGGAAATGGATGAAGAAACAATAATTATATTTTTCTTCCTTGAAGACAGATGCAAGTGGAGAGAAGTTATAGCCCAATATCAGGTAACAGGCTACTGTTCTTTGTCAGCTAGTATCATCAGATGCTTTGTAGGTCTGGCACGTAACTGTAAGTGATGGGAACTGGATCAGAGCAAGAGTGGCCTGAGCTGTAGTCTCAGCCCTGTGGGTTGTTAAATACAAGACAACAGGCCCAATATGGAATCACTTATGCTAAGCCCCACATCACCAAACTGAGTCTTAATTACAGTTTTGGCTCTCCCAGAAATGGAATTTTAAACCAGTCAATCAGGAATGGCCCGATCAGCACTAGTTAGGTCACCTGCCTGATAGCCCTGTCATCCCCTAAAGGTTGCTATAACCAACCTGCTTGTTGCCTACTATAACTTGCTTGTCCTGCTGCCTTCTGCCTGTAAGGCTCTTCCATTCTGTACAGCTCCTTAGAGCTCCTTTCTATCTGCTAACTTGGATGCTGCTCAATTCAAATAGATTTTCGCTCAATTAAACTCTTAAATGTTTAAATATGCCTCAGTTTATCTTTTAACAGCGTCCTTGGGCTTCCCTGGTGGCGCAGTGGTTGAGAGTCCGCCTGCCGATGCAGGGGACGCGGGTTCATGCCCCGGTCCGGGAGGATCCCACATGCCGCGGAGCAGCTGGGCCCGCGAGCCATGGCCGCTGAGCCTGCGCATCCGGAGCCTGTGCTCCGCAATGGGAGAGGCCACGACAGTGAGAGGCCCCTGTACCGCAAAAAACAAAACAAAACAAAAAAAAACAGCGTCCTTGAGCAAGTCAGTCCATCTCTTGAGGCCCTGGTTTCTTAATTTGTAAAAGGAAGGAATTGAACCAGATAGTTTCTTCTAAAGAAATTCTATTTTTTTTTAACATCTTTATTGGGGTATAATTGTTTTACAATGGTGTGTTAGTTTCTGCTTTATAACAAAGTGAATCAGTTATACACATACATGTGTTCCCATATCTCTTCCCTCTTGCATCTTCCTCCCTCCAACCCTCCCTATCCCACCCCTCCAGGCGGTCACAAAGCACCGAGCTGATCTCCCTGTGCTATGCGGCTGCTTCCCACCAGCTATCTATCTTTCGTTTGGTAGTGTATATATGTCCATGCCTCTCTCTCACTTTGTCACAGCTCACCCTTCCCCCTCCCCATATCCTCAAGTCCGTTCTCCAGTAGGTTTGTGTCTTTATTCCTGTCTTACCCCTAGGTTTTTCATGACATTTTTTTTTCTTAAATTCCATATATATGTGTTAGCATACGGTATTTGTCTTTTTCTTTCTGACTTACTTCACTCTGTATGACAGACTCTAGGTCTATCCACCTCATTACAAATAGCTCAATTTCGTTTCTTTTTATGGCTGAGTAATATTCCATTGTATATATGTGCCACATCTTCTTTATCCATTCATCCGATGATGGGCACTTAGGTTGTTTCCATCTCCGGGCTATTGTAAATAGAGCTGCAATGAACATTTTGGTACATGACTCTTTTTGAATTATGGTTTTCTCAGGGTATAAGCCCAGTAGTGGGATTGCTGGGTCATATGGTAGTTCTATTTGTAGTTTTTTAAGGAACCTCCATACTGTTCTCCATAGTGGCTGTACCAATTCACATTCCCACCAGCAGTGCAGGAGGGTTCCCTTTTCTCCACACCCTCTCCAGCATTTATTGTTTCTAGATTTTTTGATGATGGCCATTCTGACTGGTGTGAGATGATATCTCATTGTAGTTTTGATTTGCATTTCTCTAATGATTAATGATGTTGAGCATCCTTTCATGTGTTTGTTGGCAGTCTGTATATCTTCTTTGGAGAAATGTCTATTTAGGTCTTCTGCCCATTTTTGGATTGGGTTGTTTGTTTTTTTGTTATTGAGCTGCATGAGCTGCTTGTAAATTTTGGAGATCAATCCTTTGTCAGTTGCTTCATTTGCAAATATTTTCTCCCATTCTGAGGGTTGTCTTTTGGTCTTGTTTATGGTTTCCTTTGCTGTGCAAAAGCTTTGAAGTTTCATTAGGTCCCATTTGTTTATTTTTGTTTTTAAGAAATGCTATTTTTAATAAAATATACAGTCAAAATATAAATGGCTTTTCTTTTTAAATGTCCTAATGTTTGGACCATTTAGAATGATTTTCATAGAGCAATGCAAGATTCTCAGGCATCAAATAATATGACCATTCACAGAGAACTGCAATTTTTAGAGTGTTTTGTGGTTTATAATCCTCAAATGTCCTTGGCAACTAGACATTATGGTTATTGGGGCCCATTTTCCTGATGAGAAACTGAGTCCGAGAGAATATATACCTAGCCCAGGATCACATAGTTGTGAAGTGGTGGTGTTACAGCTGGCACATGGGTTCTTTTGACCTCCGTTAGACTACCTTTGTCTTTTTTCCACCATGTGTCCAGCCCCTAGCCCAGCACACGGTAGTAAAGCAATAAACATTTGTGGAATGAACAAATGAATGGTTTAACAAATGAATGACTCTCCCAACTACCTCACAAAGAAATAACCAAAGTATGCTCATTGCTCTGTACTTGCTAAGTCAAGAAATCTAACAAAACATTTAAAATAGATGTTCAACTTGGGCTAAGCCCAGATGATTTGTCTGACATGATCTGGAAAACCCCATTTCCAGAATATTTTGCCTAATCAGAGTTTCACTGGATGCCTCAAGAAATAGGACCACATTCAGAGCCATGAATTAGAGGAAAGTTCCCCCAAACCTCCAAAGAAGAACCGTCATCAGCATGTGATGAATGGACCTTTGCAAACAACTTGGGTTTCCTTGGAAGCATGGACCATTCCAACTGTTAACTAACCAGCATCTCTGTGCTTTCCTCTCGAGATAAGAAGTGTTAAATCACCCAAAGAGCAAGCCACCCAAAGGGGAGGTAATTTATTTCTGCTCCTTGGTGATTAATTGGTCTGTACTCGTTGGTGCAAGAAATGATAAGACTTAGGTAATGGAAAACCAGAGCATATCTCCCGGTGGGAAAGCCTCACAGTAAGTCGTGGGTTGTTAATTCTAACATGCCAGCACAAATCCTCCTGGCCTGTGGTCTGGTAGGTAAGTCTATTCACCAGCTCTATGTAACAGTACCTTTATGTCAGACAAACTAGGAATTCCCTTAAAAGTCTAACCCTAACGTTTTTTGCTGGGTCTAATACTTAAGTCTGGAGTGAGGAGCCTACACAGAAATTAGTTTGAAGTCCACAGGTAATACAATACACATGGATCACCTATCAATAATAATTCACGTCCACTTACAGTCACACCATGGCTTACAGAGTGTTTTGAACGCTTAGTCATCCTGGGAGGTAGGTACTATCATTATCCCTGTTTTGTTAATGAGGAAACAGGGGTAACAATGTATTTTAATTTGCCCAAGAGCCCACAATTAGTAAATGGCAAACACCAGACCCCAGACTTTTTTACTCAGAACCTGTGTTCTTCCTAATCTGTGTGTCTACTGGTCAGCGAAGCCGCTCGTACAACCAGCAGGCAGCTCATGAATACAGAGTGGCTTCTTACCTTCCTGTGTTTTCTCAATCGGTGGATACAAAAATCACAGCACCTCTCATACCTGGGGACATTCTGCAAAATTTTTTACATTGAAAGGGGTCCTTATACTTGGGTGGTAATTATGACTCTTAGGACACAAACTTAGAAGTATGAGAAATATATTTTTCTCTTTCTAGAATAGAATTTGATTTTTATTATAAGTCCCTAATCTGCTGGTTTGGTGAAAACTTAATCTGAGTCATTTCAGGGATTCCCTCCCTCACCACCCACCCTCCCACTTTTCCCCTAGGGCTGTGTCCAAGTTCCAAAGTGCTCTATAAGAGCCAGAAGGTCAAGGATAGAGGCCCATCTGGTGCCCTCCACCATCTGCCCATGGTACCACTGCCAGAACAGCCATCCCCCCTTTTGATCTTCATTAGGTGGTCACTGAGTCACCCCAGCTTCCCTGACCCTGTGTCATCTTGCTGCCCTATTCACACTGGAAATGCTGCCCTTTCAGCCCCAACACGCCACACAGCTCGCTTCCTCTGAGGTCATGTCACAGCCCCAGGCCTATCCCATCAGGAGTAAGGGGGAAACGCCTCCTTCTCAGGGAAGTACCCCCACCTACACCAGTGACGGTCTCTTTTTATGTCAATTATTTTTAATCCCCCCTTTGCCTTCCTAAAACAGAATTTGTAGACAATATAATCTATCAAATATAACTTCACAAAAACTCAATAAAATTCCTTAACTGTAACGTAGAGGAGAAACAAATGGAAAATTATAGTAAAATCATATACCCTTAAATATGTAAGTGCCCTAGCATGACTCCACTAAAAGACATCAAAAGAAGTCAGATGGCTGAACATGTATGCAGAATCATTGTGAATAAGGGTCTCCAGATGTAGCCTGACAATGGGCCTTATATTGGCCATTCAAGTACCGTGACTCACGTCAGCAACGTGATTTAACAAAATGATGATCAGCTCTTGCTAAAGTCCCAAACAGAACAAAGAGCTATCTCTCAGTCTTCACAGTAGTCCCCCTCCTGAATAATCTGGTGGGTATTAAAACACTGCAAAGGTACTATGTGTTTATAAGTGAAGTAGGTAACATCCACTTCTGGCCAAAATGGAATCACAGGGACCAGATTTACCTTCCCACTTGAAACAGGTAAAACCAGACAAAACATACAAAACAAGGGCCTTCAAGACCTCGGGTCATCAGGCAACGAAGGCCACAGGACCTCTAAGCACCTCCTCTGCCTTTGCTTGAATGAACAGACACACATTTACAGTTTACTGAGTGAGGCTTCCACAGGAACTGTGATGAGGTTGGTGGTGGCGTCGATGTAGACTGTTTTGGCTAAAAGTGATAGCTTTAAACCCTGATAAAGTCCCTGGAATTCCGTCATGATTGACTCATTTCTGTTAATGACTGATTTCTGTTCATCACAGTGGGATTGTGCACTGTGCTGGCCTGAGAGGCATGAGAAGACACAACGTTCATCACTTAAGCCAAAATCCACCCATCAGTGTTTATGGAGCCCCCGCTATGTGTCTGGTTCTGGGGGGGTCGGAGGATACACCTCCAGGGAGCTCAGAGACTAGCCTAAGCGTTCTAAATCAGCCATAAGGCCACCTCGTGCCAAATACCTCCGTGTCCTATGCAACAAAAGATAAAGATGTCGCATATCCCGTGGACGCCTGCCTGGGCGGCTCCAGGGTGTAGACGGCGAGCCCGCCCAGCTCTCTCCTGGTGAAGTGGCCTTTGCTCCCTGTGCCCCACTCAGACGCGTGCCTCTGGAGCCAGGTGTGGCCAGCCATGCTAGGGCCCAGTGTGAAGAGCCAACACATCTTTGGAATCTGGCCAACTTGAAACATCCGCGCCCAGGAATTAGCAGGTATCGTGCCCCTTCTATTTAATCCTCACACCAGCGCTTCTCAAACTTTAATGTGTGTACAAATCACTCATGGATCTTGTTCAACGGCAGATTCTGATTCAGAAGGTCTGGGGTAGGTGCAGAGATTCTGCTTTTCTAACAAGCTCCCAGGTGATGCCCATGATGCTGGGCTGCAGGCCACACCTGAGTAGCGAGGTCTCACATGATACAGCATCATGGAAGCCATCTGTAACCACAGAATCACGCAAAGACATTCCCGTGAGTTTTACAGACAGCTCTTCAATCCCCTGGGACTATGACTCCTGGGAGGTGAGGTTAGCCTTCATTCCTTAGTTAAGGGGATCCGACACATAAATAAATACATTACATAGAATGTAAGGAGAATGACGGACTCTCTGGGGAGGTGAGGGAAGGCTTCTGGGAGGAGGTGATTTCTGAGCTGGGTGTGTAAAGATAGGAGCTCAGCGGGTGGAGAGGAGGGACAGCCATGGAGGGGTGAGTGCCTGCAAGGCACGCACAGCCACACTGAAAGGTTAAACTGGAAAGACTCCATGGATCATGTATTTCAGAGACAGCACGCTGACTTCTGTGTAGGGAACCAGCTAGAGAGGAAGCAGACCAGGGAGATAGCTCTGCCCAATGCAAGAGACAGCACAAGTCTGGACTAAGTAGAGAGAGCAGGGAAGCAGGAAGCGGGATCTTCATAACCTGTGGATGGGTGCCTGGTGCCTTTTACTGGGACAGTTGTGGATGTGGAAGGTAGGGGCACAGCTGTGCAGGTGCTGAGGCTGGGTGGGGTAGAATGTCCAGGAGATGGACACCAGCTATCTGACCTTGATCCCATGAGCACAGGAGCAGTGGTGGAGTCGGGGCACTAGTCCTCCCAGGGAAGGCGCAGGTGTGGTGAGGCGCTGGGAAAGCTGCACAAAGTGGTTCTTTGGCTCAGGGTGACCTTTCCCATTTCAACAATACCGAGTATCTATTAACATGAGGATATAAAATGATATGTTTGCTTCTGCCGGGCACTAATAAGGGCTGTGATGGGAATATCAATGTTATTTTAAGAATGTTCTAACCAATATCCAGGTAAGCATGGTGATACTAACCCTTAAAGTGTTGAGCCTTTTTAAAAAAATTTTTGCATAGAATTTTAGACTACTGACTGTTGATCTCTCAGCATCTATAAGAATCACCATTCATTATCGTGTGGCAAAGCCAGTTAGTTAGAACCAGTCGGCAATCAGTCTCTATGCTAATTCACACAATTAGGTACTGCACTATTATTAAATGCAAATGACTTGCAGCAATGAAAAAAATCAGTTTATTTTTAAGGGAGTCAAATCCAATTTTCACAGCAAAGCCAGTCTTCTACCAATGATTATTCTTGCTACTTTATGTGTTATTTGTCAGAACTTCTACATAATAGGTTCCCCCCCCCCGCAATGGATATGCATATCTTACTGGTGTTTATTTTTTTAAGTTATACTTTCAATAATCTATTATGCAACTTGAGATATACAAGTTATAGTTTGGAAGAATTTATTTTGATTATTAGTAAAGAAAATTTATTCACAGGATTGCATACTCTGAAATATGAGAGAAGCAACGTTTTCTATGTCTTTCTTGACTTATGGAGGATAAAAAAGAGATTCCAGCAATTTGATAAAATTTATTGTACTCTGATACACACATTTTTCTCTCTTCTGACCAAATCAGTCTACTACTGACATTTATGCACAGCTAAGCTGACAGTGTACAGAATCATTCATTTTAATTATTTCTTAAATTTATTTCACATATATTTAGTGAGCACACAGTAGTATCCAAATTGGTAATTAAAGGAAAAGCGATCAGTTAAAATGATGACTGTCATTTGCATTATTTTTTACATGCACGGTAGCATTTAATTCTCAAGATTCTGGGTAGAAATTTTTTAAAATTATCTTCATTTATGGATAAGACTACTAGCACTCAGAAAGATCAGTTGACTCATCTGAGATAACATGGCCTCCCCCAATAAAGCCTTGCCTGAAACAAAAACAAAAACGAAACACAACAAAAAACATGGCCTCAATAGCAAATTTGAGACTCCAACTGAAGTTACTTGTTGCGTGATGACAATTGCATAAATATTCTAAAGTGACACAGAGTGTTTTTTTCAATTGTTCAAGGAAAAAGACAATATTTAGAGTTGACTAGAAAAGGCTGTTGAACAGCTAGGTCATTGATCTCGTCATGGACACTATAAATAGAAATGAAACCTGAATAAAGCTGGGCCACGTTGGGGCTGGTCTTGGCACAGTGTCGTGTCCAAAAGAAACACGAATCCAGCTGCAAAAAGCCTTGCAACGTGATGTAAGGAGTCTCTTGGAGAAGCAGCATGACACTGGGGAGTTTCCCTCATCTCGGTAGCTGCTCCCCCTAAAATGGCTCTTCCCCAAAAGACCAACCTCCATACCCCCTCTCTGCCGCTGTGCTGCCCCTTTGCCGGCCACCCTTACCCCTCATGCCTTCCGGAGTTCATTTCTTTTCATGGTCATTCCACAGCCTTTCTAATATAAATCAGTGTAACACTTTAGCTCCCTCTAAGGCTCTTCTGCAGTTACCTGTGGTCGAGATGATGACCATGGGACCAGAAGACAACACAGAACTCAGACTGAGGATGGAGACGCGGAGATGGCCGTGTGTGTGTGTGTGTGTGTGTGTGTGTGTGTGTGTTACGCGAACCTTTGTTGTCCCTGTCACGCAAACTTACAGTTGACATCCTTCAGTGGTTCCCATCTCCTTTCTACAGCCACGAGGCCCAGTTTATCTGGCTTCATCTCCGCTCCAGCCACACTGCTGCTTCATGTTCACACTGCTACTTCATAGTTCACCACCAGCCACTCTCCAGCCTCAGGACCTTTGCACTTTACTGTCCTGCTGAGAACACTTTTCCACAGATACCCACATGACCAGGTACCTCCCTTTACTCAAATCTCTGCTCAGATCTCTCCTGATCAGTGGGGCTGTCCATAAGCTCCTGATCAAAGATAACAAGCTCTTGTCCCTCCATCTCTTCGCCCTGCTTATTTTTCTTCAGCACACTTATCACCACTTCAGGGCGTATATTTATTTATTATTTGTATCTCCCACTAGAAAGCAAGCTCCGTGAGGGAAGGGACTTTGTTTTGTTCTCTGCCGAATCCTCAGCACCTAGAATGTTGCATGGAAATAGTAAATGCTCAATAAATATTTGTTAAATGAATATAGAATGTTGCATGGAAATAGTAAATGCTCAATAAATATTTGTTAAATGAATAGATGGCAATTATTCATCAAGATCTTATGAGAAGGCTAATAAATCCTTCACTTAAGGAAGAATATATTTTCCTTCTGAAACTTGACACTAATTGTGTAGTCACAAGTTTCCTAACGAATCTCTGTGTTCTATTTGCCCCCTTTGGCTTCTTTAGTTCCTGACTCTGTGCCTCACGTGTTGTGTGGTGCCTTCCACCCCCAGCCTGCCCCTCTCACCTGTTGTATATAAGGTCCAAGTTTTCCTGTCCAGTTTCCAAGTCAAGCCGCTTGGTCTCGCTGAATCCCCGAAGGCTTCGTGCCCCCAGATCTCCAGTTCAGGTGTTCACAGACTCTGAACTAGTTAGAGCTGGTCATTTGCCTCCAGAAGCGTCAACTATCTGTGAGTCCCCAGGGCACTGGTGTCTTGAAACACAGAAGACTCAGGAGCCCTGGCTTCTCAGCATCTCTGATGTCTGTGAGCGAGCCGCCGGGAGTGGTAGCTGGGGGCTCTGGTATGTGTGGCCCCCAGCGTCATTAGGGCGTTTCTGATGAGAAAGAAAATGGTTCAAAGCAACTGTGTGTGATCACCAGCACCGCTAACAAACTGCTGCTTCCAGGATGGCCCCATGCCTCTCTCACTTCACACTTTCCTGGAGACAGCACCATGATGTCAACGACCAGCAAGAAGCAAAGCATCCTGCTAGTAAAGAATTTGGCTTTGCCCAAAGAGAGGTCTGGCCCTTGCCCCCTGCTTCTGGAAGGCAGTCTGTGTCATTCCTGATAGAAGTGTCTTTGTTTAGGGCAGAGCCTGGACACAGCAGACCTTGTGGGGTGGGGGTGGGACAGCCACATCCCATAGTTTTAGGGTGGGAGCTGGCCAGGCCGGAAAGACCAACCTTGTGACTTAGGATAGGAGCTTTAGGTCACACGGTATCAGTGGACCTGGAAGCTGGGATCAACTCATGGGCAGTTGGTCAGTCAACCATGCCTACAGAATAGGGCCTCCATAAAACCTCCAAACATCGAGGCTCAGGGGAGCTTCCCTGGTTGGTAATATTCCTTGTGTTTTGTTGCACATCGACGTCAGGGTGGTAATGTGTCCTAAAGACAGAAACTTTGCTCTCAGCACCCTCTCAGACTCTGCTTTCTGTGTCTCTTCCTTCAGCTAATTTTAATCTGTATCCTTTTCCTGTGGTGTTCCATAACTGTGAGTATAATAGCTTTCAGTGGAGTCTGTAAGTCCTTCCTTCTAGTGAATTACCAAAACTAAGGGTGGTTTGGGGAACCTCCTCCCACAAACTGCAGTTGGTGTCAAAAGTGAGGGCAGGGCTTCCCTGGTGGCGCAGTGGTTGAGAGTCCTCCTGCCAATGCAGGGGACACTGGTTTGTGCCCCGATCCGGGAGGATCCCACATGCCGCGGAGCGGCTGGGCCCGTGAGCCATGGCCGCTGAGCCTGCGCGTCCAGAGCCTGTGCTCCGCAGCGGGAGAGGCCACAACAGTGAGAGGCCCGCATACCGCAAAAAAAAAAAAAAAAAAAAAAAAAAATTAAAAAAAAAAAGTGAGGACAGTCTTGAGGACTGTGCCTCCAAACCTTGCAATTAGGCTAACTCTGGGTCCGTCTCCGTGCCATAAGGAGACTGACGCTTCTGCTGCAAGGTGTTTCAATTCAATACAACATGCATCCTCTCTTTTTCCATTTAGCTGTAACTTTTATATTTCTTTATATCATGTTTCAAAGCTTTCATAGAGGAAAGGGACTTCTAAAACAGGAGAGAAACATGTCTGGTCTTTATGTAATATTCGCATCAGTAAGTCCCAAGATACTCTAAAAATATAAAATTTCAAAATGATTTCCCAGCACAGTATTACTTTTTCAGCATAATTCAATCACCTGCCTAAGGCCTCATAACACTCAGAGCAAAACTGAGAATGGAACGTGAAATGCCTGATTTCCCTCTGCCCAGCAGACCATGGTCAAGACCAGGGACACACTAACCTTAGAACACACTGGAAAGGACACGAGACCCAGTGCAGAGCAGGTGAAGGGGCCGAGCCAGCAAGAGATGAGGGACAAATACAGAAATGCTGAAGGGGGAGCCGCAGGCAGTTCTGAACTCAAAGAGATCACAAGGTGATACATGAAGTTCCCACCAGCAGGCGATAAGAAAGCAGAAGGAAAAAAGGAGGGGGTGAAGAAAGACCCAGAGACACTTAGTAGATGTGAACACAGAGAGAAAGTGGGGAGGAGATCATAGAGCTGAGGAATAAGCCCAGCTCATCCCTGTTCTAGGAAAAAGCAAGGATTGCGCTCAATGCTTTCTCCCTTTATCTTTTCAGTCAGCCAACATGTAACACTAGGGGCTTTTAGCAGAACCTAGCATTGCCTTATTGTCAGCTGAACATGAGTGTTCTTCCTCAACCCAGGAAATTGCATTTTGATGAGAATAAATGGAATTCAAACCTTAAAATCCTGACAAATAGCTGGAATTTAGCACCATACCTCAGAAGTCAAAGAAGGCGCTTGCCTTAGAAATCACGTGCTTTTCCACCCTGAGGGTGAAAGGCGAGAGGGGAATAACCCTCTCTACACCCCGTCTATAACTGATGGAGTGGAGAAGAAGGGGAAGAGCCCAAAGGCGGAGAGGCAGTCGCCACATTACCTGAACAAGAAGCAAAGGGAGAAGGAGGCTCTGACCTTCGTCGAGGAACAAAGGGTCATTTGGGAAAGAAGCAAGAGGATAGGGCATGTGTGGTACAGAGACCTCAGCCTGGCAGAGCCTACTATCAGGCCCGACTGCAACCCCAAACACGAATGTTATGCCACACAGTGTGCCCAGCCGTAAGTAATGAATGGTGATTGGTCTAAGCCAATCACAGCAACACGCTTCCTCTTATCAAGTGCTGGTTGCCCAGCCTCCCTCTTCAGCTAGGGTAGCTGTGTGACTCAGTTGGTGCCAATAAAATATAAAAGGAAGCCTGCTACGAAGTTTCTGGGAAATGTTTTGCTTTTATGTTAAAACAAATCAATATGGCTGGTTGGATATGCGATATGGAAGCTGCAGCGGCCAACATGCAGCCGCAACGGACGGGACAGGAGAGTCACAGAGACTCCAGCCCTGACGACGTTAAGCCACTGAATTGAGCCAGCAGCTGCCCACCTGCGGACGTCATGGGAGGTAAGAAAAACCAGAACTTGTTTGCTTAAGCTACCCTCGCTTGTGTTTGCTCTTCCCAGCAGCCGCTGAGTGCAGCCTCAATACAAAAGTCTTATTCCAAGAAAACATCTTTCAATCTTGATAGCCTTTATAACTGGTAAAACCACAGTTTAGGGCTTCCCTGGTGGCACAGTGGTTGAGAGTCCGCCTGCCGATGCAGGGGACACGGTTTCGTGCCTCGGTCCGGGAAGATCCCACATGCCGCGGAGCGGCTGGGCCCGTGAGCCATGGCCGCTGAGCCTGCGCGTCCGGAGCCTGTGCTCCGCAACGGGAGAGGCCACAACGGTGAGAGGCCCGCGTACCGCAAAAAAAACCCACCACAGTTTAGATGATCACAGGCGAAATCCTGCAAAAGGAAAAAAGAAATTTGTCTTGGAGCTCATGGAATCCACCAAAGACGCCTCTGATTCTCAGGGCTTCACACACTCCAGTTTGAGAACTGAACTAGGCCAGAGACGCCATTACAGCGAGGGTAAGAAAGACAGGGCCTTGACTGGAAGAAAAGGGTCAGCTCAGGAAAATGAGAACATGGGCACTGGAACATGGGCCGGCCCAGCATCCCTCCGGCAGAAGGAAAATGACAGTAAGAAATCCCTTTTGTCTCGGCCTCTACCCTTCAGGCCAAACAGCAATGGACTGAACCGCCAGGAGCCAGGGAGCCTTGTCTGTTGGTGTTGACTGGAGGTCGAGGAGCAATCAGCCCGCCTCTGGCTCCCAGCACAACAAGCCCAGAGCTGCAGCAGAGGCCAATTGCGTTTGTACTGAGCATTCATTAGATCCCCAGAGCATTCTGGAAACTGAACATAAATTGAAGTTTACAGTCCTTGACCCCCAAGAGTTATCCTCTGAAGGAGCATGAGAATAAGGGAAAACCAACAGGGAGACAGAGGGGTGGAAAAGAAAAGCCAGAAAAGGAGCAGATGCTAGAAAAACCAGCTGAGGGCTCATGTCTTCCTCTAGTTTAAGAAGGCTTTTCTTTTTTTTTTTTTTTTTGCGGTACGCGGGCCTCTCACTGTTGTGGCCCCTCCCGTTGCGGAGCAGAGGCTCTGGACGCGCAGGCTCAGTGGCCACGGCTCACGGGCCCAGCCGCTCCGCGGCATGTGGGATCTTCCCGGACCGGGGCACGAACCCGTGTCCCCTGCATCGGCAGGTGGGCTCGCAACCAGGGAAGCCCAAGAAGGATTTTCTTTTGAGTTCTGACTATATTTTGAAACTGACATATTTTAAAACTGAGTTCTACTTAAAGGAAATTCAAAACATAAAAAAATGTTGAAACAAGATCATTCACATTGTGGATGGAGAGTTCATTTTACATACTGCAGAGGTTGTTCATAAAATGCACTCTCATAATACCTTTACTGCAAGATCTGAATTCAGCAGAATTCTTCAGTATCGTCTCCATGTACAATCATAACATCTTACCTGTGTGTAAAGCACTTCATACTTTACAGAACGTGTCCACAACTTGTTTGCCCTCATGACAATTCCATTTAAAACTTATGATAACCCTATGATTATGAAAGGAACATATTTTTCCTTTCATAATTATGTTTTAGTTCAAAGAGGACATATTCATTTTAAAAGTGGGTTTACTTTTAGCTGAGTATAAAACTTATATGTGTTCATTGCACGAAATTGGAAAATACAGAAAAGTAGAAGGGGAAAAATTTACCATACCCCAAAGAAAACCTCCATGATTTTAAACTTTTCTTTCTTTTTAAATAATTTTTTAATTAAAATATTATTGACAGATAACATCATATGAGTTTCAGGTGTACAACATAATGATTCAGTACTTGTATGTATTGCAAAATGATCGCCACACTAAGTCTAGTTAAACTCCATCGCCATACATTGTTACAATTTTTTTCCTTGTGATGCCAACTTTTAAGGTCTACTCTCTTAGCAACTTTCAAATATACAATACAGTATTGTAAACCACTGTCACCATGCTGCACATTATATCCCCATAAGTTTTTCTTTTAGTCTTTGTGCTGTGTGTGGTATTTTTCCATAGGAATAATAATATTGATTAGACAATTTTATTTTCCACTTTTCTTTCACCTAACATTATAACATGAACATTTTCTCAGGATATTGTTACTCTTACTAAATATCATTTTTTAATGATTGCACACTATAATTTACTTACGTATTTCTGATAGTGAAATACTTTACTAAAATAAATACTTGCTTTGTTTTGAATTACCCTATCAGTGTCATTTAAGCAAAAATCTAAATGAATTATGTCATTATAAGATCTTCCAAGCTAATCGTTCTCCCTACTATTGAGATTTTCCTGGTTTCACTCGCTCTCCGACGAACATCATTATGTGCAAATCTTTTTTTTTTTTTTTTTTTTTTTTTTGCGGTACGCAGGCCTCTCACTGTTGTGGCCTCTCCCGTTGCGGAGCACAGGCTCCGGACGCGCAGGCTCCGGACGCGCAGGCTCAGCGGCCATGGCTCACGGGCCTAGCCGCTCCGCGGCATGTGGGATCCTCCCGGATCGGGGCACGAACCCGCGTCCCCTGCATCGGCAGGCGGACTCTCAACCACTGCGCCTCCAGGGAAGCCCTGTGCAAATCTTTTTATATACTTAGATGAATTTCTTTTAGGCTAAATTACTAGAGATGGAACTACTGGTCCCAAAGGAAAAAAATGTCTTAAGGTGCTTGATTGTAAAAATTGCTTCCCAAAAGTACAATAGCCATCTATACGCCAAAGTTTCCATTTAACCACACCCTCACAGCACTAAGCAGGTGTTTAAAAAAAAATTTATCAGTAAAAAATCATATCTCATTATTATATTAATTTACCTCATCTTTGATTACCACCGAAGTTGGTACATCTTTCCAGAAATTTATTAACTAGCTCTATTTTCTCTTTTGTGAAGGATTTGGTCCTAGGTCAGAAACAGGGAAAGAATGCTAGCAGAAGTTAAACCATTCCCCCAAGACTACACAGTTATTAAAATGATTAAGTGAGGGATCCAGTTCAAGCATTTAGAGCCCTACTTAAGTAATTGCCCCTCCCACCACCACCAGGGTTTTTTTTTAATACCTCAAACCTAGTTGCAAATATTAGCAAGATAAGCACATTTTAAAGCACACACTTCGGGACTTCCCTGGTGGCGCAGTGGTTAAGAATCTGCCTGTCAGTGCAGGGGACACGGGTTCAAGCCCTGGTCCGGGAAGATCCCACATGCCGCGGAGCAACTACGCCCATGCGCCACAACTACTGAGCCTATGCTCTAGAGCCCACGAGCACAACTACTGAGCCCACGTGCCACAACTACTGAAGCCCGCGCGCCTAGAGCCCGTGCTCCACAACAAGAGAAGCCACTGCAATGAGAAGCCCATGCACCGCAACGAAGAGTAGCCCCTGCTGGCCACAACTAGAGAAAAGCCCACGCGCAGCAACGAAGACCTAACGCAGCCAAAAATAAATAAATATATTTTAAAAAATTAGTTCCTTTAAAGCACACACTTCAAGCTCGTAGCGTCTCTGCAGGTTTATCATTGAGTAAACCGAAGCCCACAGACTCACGTGGGCATCTGTTGCAGACCTAGAGTCGGCTCTTCAACTGGAAAGAGGACCTGTTTCTAGTTGTGTGCTGTGTGACTTCTCTTAGGCTTAAGGCTTTAGGTGCTTACACAACAGAGATGTATATATTATGGTGAAATGTAATGGGCAAGCTAGGAGCAAACTGAGAAGAATTCATTTCTAAACAAAACTCTTAGGAGTCAAGGATTTCAGAGTCAGGCAGAGAGTTGTGGTTTGCCATCAGTGAAAATAGGTAAATCCTATTTTCAGGCAGAGCGATTGCCTAAGGGAAAAATTAAATATTGGTGAATTATCTGTGAGAGTAAATACATTTAAGAAAGACCCAGATAGAGAAATAACACAACTTCTGCTTTTAATTTTTTAAAAATAGATTGTTTTTAAATGGAATATTGAATCAGTGGTGCTGATACAATCCGTTAACCACTTAGAAAAGAATAAATTATTCCCTACTTCATGTAATATGCCCATTAGTTCTGGATAGATTGGTGTTACATATGAAAATGAAGCCATTAAAGAACTAGAAAAGCACAAATTTAAGAAAAGCCTAAATCTAGGTTCTGATTTCAAGGTGGGAAAGCTTAAAAGCCAAGGAAGCCTCCAGAAAGGAAGAGACAGAGGAAAGAAGTTTCAAACTTCTAAACAAGGGAGAGGAAGGGAAGAAGACTTGGCAAAACAAATAAAAATTTTCCAGCTCACCATCCAAGTTAAAAGGCAAATATCAAACTAGGGAAACAGTAGCAACTTAAACAGCAATCACAGGGTTAATGTCTTTACTATGGAACTGTTACTAATGGGAGGACCCAGAGAGCATGGAAAGTAGAACACCCTTATTCTCTTAGTGGGCGTGTATGACATACATCATTACACCCTTTCTGAAGAACACTTGGGACAGTATGTCTCAAATAAAGTCTTAAAAATAAAAGCTCATACCCTTTGATCCAGCAATTCTACTTCTAGGAAAGAATCAGAGATCTGTGAAAAGATTTTTATATAAAGATATTTATCATAGACTTTTTTTAAAATTGAAGTCGAGTTGATTTACAATGCCGTGGCAATCTCTGCTGTACAGAAAAGTGACTCAGTTACACACAGAGACTTTCTTTTTTCATATTCTTTTCCATGATGGCTTATCACAGGATACTGAATATAGTTCCCTGTGCTGTACATTAGGACCTTGTTTATCCATTTTACATGTAATAGTTTGCATCTACCAACCCCAGACTCCCAGTCCATCCCTCTCCCTCCCCCGCTCCTCCTTGGCAACCACAATATCATAGACTGTTTATAGTAGTGAACATTTCTAAAAATTCTAAATGTCCCCAAGTAAACTAGTTCAATAAGAATGGTCTGGGCTTCCCTGGTGGCACAGTGGTTGAGAGTCTGCCTGCCGATGCAGGGGACACAGGTTCGTGCCCCAGTCCGGGAGGATCCCACATGCCATGGAGCGGCTGGGCCCGTGAGCCATGGCCGCTGGGCCTGTGCTCCGCAACGGGAGAGGCCACAGTGGTGAGAGGCCTGCGTACCACAAAAAAAAAAAAAAAAAAAGAATGGTCTTTCCATCAAGATTCATATTTTAAAAGAACATTTAATACAAGGAAAAATGTGGTATTTGAAGTGACAAAACTATATAGAGCATCATTGTAATTTTATAAAATGAAAAATACTACCTATACACACTGTGGTGATAACTGGATACGGTTACAGATGATTTTTTAGTTTTCTTCTTGTACTTTTTAAAAATTTTAATTTTTTTAAATTGAGGTGTAGTTGATTTACAATGTTGTGTTAGTTTCAGGTATGCAGCAAAATGTCTGCTCGTACTTTTCTGTGTTTTCCAAACTGTCTAAAATAAGTCTGTGTGTGTGTTTCTGTCTGTGTGTGTCTTTGGTGGTGTGGTGTACAGTAGATCTTTGGAATAGTAGCCCGGTGGACAGTGCTCTAAATATCTTCGTTTCCCTCCCCCCATACACACACACATGTTAAAAACATCTTGTTGGAACCCCACAAAGGCCTATAAAATGGAGACTACACAGGTGGGTTACCAGATAAGCTTTCTTAATGAGAAACTGGAAAGAAGTGAACAGCAGGTTTGATGAAATCATTTTTTTCATAAAGCTGTAAATATTCCAGAATACAGATAAGAACATAAACGACGGCAAGATCAAAGACCCTCTGGAACAGATCCACTAGGAGAGAAGGTAAACTTTATAGACTGAATTCTTCTTCTTAAGCCAGTTCCCCGTAAGTGTCCAGTTTAATGACGGTTTAAATGATACCTGCAATTTTCTTAGCGATTGGCTTACTTTTCAAGTTTGTAAACCAACACATCAACAATTCCCAATCAATGGGATAGCATTTCTCCAGGGAGCTATGAAAATATGCCTTGCATTTAAAGGTAATAAAAAGCATGACTAAACATGCCTCTGTTCTTCATAACACAAAAGTACCACATCTGGTCATTAAAAAAAAAAAAACATGCATTATACAGAGTTGCAAGGATGCCAGATATTTATTACAGAGAACTGTTTTATCCATTTAGCCCAATTTTCCAGATGTTTTATTACTTGGACACAGGACAATTGTTGAAACTGGTTATTGAAGCCCATTTATTTCAAGGGGTTCGTCTGCAAGCCATAGGAAGTGTTTGAGGGACAAGTAATTTATGACAGGCCACAAGGCAATGCTTGAGGAGGGCTGCTGTCTCACTGGGTCACAAATAATCACAACAAGGGACAAACTACCCTATTTTGTTAACAACCAGCTTCATTTGCAAAATTTGCCTCTTAGGCCAGCACTTAGTTGTCATTTCACATGTAAATGTGATGCACATAATTGGAGCAATTTCCATAATAGTAGGTCAAGTTGACTGTGACAGTTTAGCTGTGATTGGAGGCCTGGTTCTCATTGTCTACCAGCAACAAAATACTCACTTGGACCAGTTGGAAGTCTTGTCCTCATAAAGACAACAGGATCAGGTTCCACCGGAGCAGGTGTGGCTTCCCCCAGCCCTTCAGCAGCCGGGTGTCCCTACTCCCGCCTCCCCCATCCCTTCCCAACACCCCACACAATCAGAACCTGCAGAGTACTAGCCTTGGGACATCCGTGGAGCTGGTCCTGGCAGCCACAGTCATTGCAGCTAATTAGAAGGCATCTCACTGTGGTCAATTCTCTCCACATGTCCATCAGCGTAGGGATTTGAGCAGGGAGCAAAATCTTTTTTAGCTTTGCATCTCTGAAATCACAGCCAGACACAGTCACTCTGTGTCTTTGCTTCACATACAGATGTAGGAGATCTCAGGGCATCTTGTAGGTATGTTTTCAGGCTAAAAGGGCCGTGTTGCAAATTACCTTAAGCCAAAGCATTCACGAGCAAGTAAGAATTGGGCAATTTATTTGTTGTTGTTTTTGGTATTCTTGTAAATGCTGGTCACCTCTGGCATTCGAGAGAGTGGAGACTACGTCTTCTTGACAATTTTGCTGCCAGGTTGTTTATTGCAATGAAATGGAATCTGAGACCAAACTCTGCTAAGTATGTCAGTGTTTATTAACAAGCAGGTATAAAAATGATCATATAGTGCTCTCTTGTGAGTGGGGGAAATGTCCCCTCTCTCTTCAGGCATTCCAACTAGCTCTTTGCTTGAGAAGATTCACTCCAAGGAGGAACAATATTTTTTAGAGCAGGATTAGCCAACTTACTGGTTGGGTCAGGGGATGTGGTCACAGGGATGAGGAAAAGCGCAGAGTCAAGCAAACGTCTGAGGGTCAAGTACTGCTCCAAAGGCTTGGGCTGGGCTGGCCAGATCCTCATGTTACCCAGTCCAAGCTCACTCTGCTTGCCGCATGACAGGCCAATAAATCGGGAGACAAGGTGTTGAGGCAAAAAATACGACTTTATTTGGCTTTAAGCCAGCAGACTGAGAAGATGGCATACTAATGTCTCCAAAAGAACATCTTATGGGGTCTGGATGCCAGTTTCTTTTCTAGAACAGAGAGGGGGAGGAGGTGAGGAAGTAAAGTGAAAAGGCCATTTATCTTGCAAAACATCTCACAGGGCCTGCATCAGGGAGGGGATGTGTTAATTTCTTCTTCTCTGCAGCCATTCACAGGTGGGCAGGGTCCCTGAGGCAGGCCATTATGTATGATTATAATAACAAAAGCAACAAAAGCAAAGGTTAAAGTCAAAGAAACAGATCCAACGTGGAGTCAAATTGGCTCTTCCCTGTTACACTCATACTTGCTCAGGTGAGGGCAGTAGGGCCCAGGACAGTCTTTCTAGCCAGCCACAGATTTCAACTCTGCGTTTCAATGGGGAATCATTCCAGTCATTACTTCCACTAGTTAACCAACCCTCTACTGTTAGATTTCAAAAGCAATATTCAAATCCATAATTCTGGAGTGTATCTTCTTGATTAGGGTGCTTTAGATGCTCACTAATCATCCCCGAAGTGTGGATTCCTGATTAGGGGGCTTCAAATGCTAACTGGCCCCTCATGCATCACACTGTTTACAGTGGATAATATTAAACTAAATGATCTCAGGTTATATGACATCCACAATCCATAAGGAGTGGGTTGGGAAGGGACAAAGCCTCCCAGGGAATGGACAACTTGTTCTGTTGCTCCACAAAGGGACGGAGCCTGGCTCTTTGATATTCAGCCATAAAATGCCTTGATTGTGATCTATTAGGAGGCTGGACCCAGCCCAGGCAGGGTTACCTGATGGAGATAGGGAACAGGTGCAGGGGTGGGGGAAGGGAAATCCCAAGAGCTGTAGCAGTGTGCCTCATCCAGCAGCTTTTCTTTTTGGTTTGTTTTTTGTTGTTGTTTTTGTTTTGTTTTTACTTTTTACGTGGTGTATCTTTTTTTTTTTAAATTGGGGTATTGCTGTTTTACAATGTTGTGTTAGTTTCTACTGTACAGCTAAGTGGAGTTCCCTGTGCTATACAGCAGGTTCTCATTAGTTATCTATTTGATCCATATTAGTGTATATATGTTAATCCCAATCTCCCAGTTCATCCCACTCCCCCTTCCTCCCTTGGTGTCCATACATTTGTTCTCTACATCTGTGTCTCTATTTCTGCATTGCAAACCGGTTCAGCTCTACCATTTTTCTAGATTCCACAAATATGTGTTAATATACGATATTTGGTTTTCTGTTTCTGACTCATTTCACTCTGTATAACAGTCTCTAGGTCCATCCACGTCTCTACAAATGACCCAATTTCATTCCTTTTTATGGCTGAGTAATATTCCATTGTATATATGTATCACATCTTCTTTATCCATTCATCTGCTGATGGACATTTAGGTTGCTTCCACACCCTGGCTATTGTAAATAGTGCTGCAATGAACATTGGGGTGCATGTGTCTTTTTGAATTATGGCTTTCTCTGGGTATATGCCCAGTAGTGGGATTGCTGGGTCATAGGGTAGTTCTATTTTTAGTTTTTTAAGGAACCTCCATACTGTTCTCCATAGTGGCTGTATCAGTTTACATTCCCACCAACAGTGCAAGAGGATTCCCTTTTCTCCACACCCTCTCCAGCATTTATTGTTTGTAGATTTTCTGATGATGCCCATTCTAACCAGTGTGAGGGATACCTCATTGTAGTTTTGATTTGCATTTCTCTAATAATTAGTGATGTCGAGCATTTTTTTCATGTGCCTCTTGGCCATCTGTATGTCTTCTTTGGAGAAATGTCTATTTAGGTCTTATGCCCATTTTTGGATTGGGTTGTTTGTTTTTTTGATATTGAGCTGCATGGGCTGTTTGTATATTTTGGAGATTAATCCTTTGTCCATTGATTCGTTTGCAAATATTTTCTCCCATTCTGAGGGTTGTCTTGTTTATGGTTTCCTTTGCTGTGCAAAAGCTTTTAAGCTTCATTAGGTCCCATTTGTTTATTTTTGGTTTTATTTCCATTACTCTAGGAGGTGGGTCAGAAAGGATCTTGCTGTGATTTATGTCCAAGAGTGTTCTTCCTATGTTTTCCTCTAAGAGTTTTATAGTGTCCAGTCTTACATTTAGGTCTTTAATCCATTTTTGTTTTTTTTAAACATCCATGCCCATGAGCTTCTTTTTTTTTTTTTAATTAATTAATTTATGTTTATTTTTGGCTGCATTAAGTCTTCATTGCTGCGTGCAGGCTTTTCTCTGGTTGTGTCGAGCGGGGGCTACTCTTCGTTGTGGTGCACGGGCTTCTCATTGTGGTGGCTTCTATTGTCGCAGAGCACAGGCTCTAGGCGCGTGTGCTTCAGTAATTGTTGCTTGCGGGCTCTAGAGTACAGGCTCAGTAGTTGTGGCACATGGGCTTAGTTGCTCCTCAGCATGTGGGATCTTCCTGGACAAGGGCTTGAACCTGTGTCCCCTGCATTGGCAGGTGGATTCTTAACCATTGTGCCACCAGGGAAGCCCAAGAAGGGCTTTTAAAATGATAACTTCTCTGAGCCCCCAGGAGCCTCCTGCTGTGAGAAATACTGAAATGAAGCAGGACCCTATAAGGCCTTCCCGGGACAGACACTTCCCCCTCATATCCTCTGCTTTAGCTCCTCTCTGAATTACTTAGATAATAGTATCTGATGTACATTTCCTGAGTTGTTTTACAGATACAAAACCTCCCACCAAATGGAAGATGTTAACTATTTAATGACCGTGAGCACATAGCCCCTAGACCTACTGGAGCCTGAGGATTCATAATATTAACCCCTGTGACATTGCTCTGTTACCTCACCATCATCCAATCAAAGAACTGTGCAAGAGCTGATAACATACCCTGCGACCCTCCCTCAGCTTGCCTTTAAAAATGCTTTGCTGAGGGCTTCCCTGGTGGCGCAGTGGTTGAGAGTCTGCCTGCTGATGCAGGGAACACGGGTTCGGGCCCTGTTCCGGGAAGATCACACATGCCGCGGAGCGGCTAGGCCTGTGAGCCATGGCTGCTGAGTCTGTGCGTCCGGAGCCTGTGCTCTGCAATGGGAGAGGCCACAACAGTGGGAGGCCCGCGTACCACATAAAATAAATAAAATAATAAAATAAAAATGCTTTGCTGAAACCCTTTGGGGAGCTCAGGTTTTTTGAGCACTAGCTGTCCTGGACTTTTTGCTTGGTGCCCTGCAATAAATGCTGCACTTTCCTTCACCACAGTCCAGTGTCAGTAGATTGGCTTTACTGTGTGAGGGCGAGTGAACCCACATTTGGTTTGGTACCAATACTATAACATGTATGAATCTTAAAAAAATTATGCTGAGTAAAAAAACAGGACCAAAGAAGAGAACATACTGTATGGTTCTATTTCTTTAAAATTTTAGAGAACACAAACTAATTTTTGTTTACAAAAGCAGATCAGCAGTTGTGTGGACAGGAGGTGACGTGGGAGTGGGGTGAGGGTAGAGAGGGCAGGGGCAGGGGGCAGGGACTGCGGAAGGCAGGAAGAAACTTTCGGGGGTGATGGATATGTCCATTATCTTGATTGGGGCGGCGGCTCCACTGTGACATACCTAAAACTTACCAAACTGTACACTTTGAATCTATGCAGTCTATTGGATGTCAGTTATACACAAGAAAGTTGTAGAAGAAAAAAAAAGAAAAAGAATCGCCCTCATCTTCTACCTGCTGATTCTTAATGAATAGATCTGGGCCTGAACTCCAGCATCAGTGTTTTTCCTAAGCTCCTAGGTGAGCCTGAGGCAGAGTGAGGTTCAGGACCGCTGGATATCTGAGCCGCTTCCTTGTTCTCAGATTCTGTCTCTTTGGAATGGGAGAACTCCTTGGTGGATACTAGGAAAGTATTTTCTTGCCCGTGTGGAGTCTGGCACCTTGGTAAAACCAGCAAGGAACCCCTCCTTTGCTGTTGGTTACTCCTGCCTCTCTTCTCATGCTGGGACTCGGGGCTGATGAGGTCTATGTGGTTTGTTCTCCTGGAGGTCCCTGTCTGAGTTCCTTCTGCTGTCCTAACGTATGTGACGCTTATTCTCAGGCCGTATACTCTACCCCAACCCACTCTGGTCCCATGACACGATGAAGTGTCAAAAGGGGTCACCATGTCTCCCCTCATCCCCATGTCTGTGCAGGCCATTTCAGGTACATGCCCCCTTGCTCAGATGGGGCAGTTCTCCAGGGGAGCGCATGGTTCCTTCTTCTAACCAGCACATTTTCAACAAAAGGAAGCAGTTCCTGTTTAGCGCTCTTCTGAAGGCTTCTAGCTGAATTTTCTGGTCTTCCACACACCACACCACACTTCCCAGAGCATTTCCATGAGCGCCAGCTGCCTGCAAGTCCTAGTGAGAAGTGAAGCCTCACTCAGTGTCAGCTTCACATTTCGTGTGTGGTTCTCTTGCAATCTCTCAGCCTCCGGAGCTGCAGACCAGACTGGATGACTCTGGCAGGGAACAAACCAAATGCTAGTCCGTAACTCCCAAGAACTTGGCTCTTCCCTAGAAAACAAACTCCTCACCTCTCTCTAGACCTCTTCCTGTGGAGAGCAGGGCAGGTTAACATTCAGGTCTGGCGGCAGTGCCCTCCTAGTAAACCCTGCCCTGGGTAGCTAGTGCCATCTCTTCTCATGTAAGAGATGTTCTCTGACAGGCCCTGGTTCATCTCCATACATCAAATCAAGTCCTTCGATCATTACATTTCTCATTTCCCCCCAGTTCAGATTCCTCCATCATAACATCTCACATTCCATGACAAATTGGGGATGGTGGGAGGAGGGTAAGAAGGAGGGGTAGGTGGGCTTCCCTGGTGGCGCAGTGGTTGAGAGTCCACCTGCCGATGCAGGGGACACGGGTTTGCGCCCCTGTCCGGGAAGATCCCACATGCCGCGGAGCAGCTGGGCCCGTGAGCCATGGCCGCTGAGCCTGCGCGTCCGGAGCCTGTGCTCCGCAACGGGAGAGGCCACAACAGTGAGAGTCCCGCGTACAGCAAAAAAAAAAAAAAAAAAAAAGTAGGGGTAGGAGATTAATTTTATTCTAGGGACAATGGGAAACAAGCCATTGACATGTATTGAGTAAAGAAGTGACATGACTTAGTTTACCTTTTACAAGGAAGACTTTGGCCGCTAGCTGTGTTTCCACACTGGTTGAGGTAGGGGTGAGGTCAGTGGTATATGCAGCAGGTGGAAAGATCTTTCCAGGCCAATATCTAAAGGTCTGCCTCATTCTTTTTTAATTTCTGGGGGCAAACTAGGGGTCAGGAGGGATTATATTAACACCAGCAACAAAGGAGTGAAAGGTCTAGGAACATGCCTAACGAGAAATAAGAAAGCCCAGGTAAAGTAGACTATGGGACTTTGGCGACAAGCATAAAACAATTTTATAAATTCAGAGATTATGTCTAAGTGGAAAGATTCAATATTGCACATTCTCTCACGGAATATCTTCGGCCTAACTTTTTTTTTTTTTTTAAAATATTTATTTATTTGGCTGCACCAGGTCTTAAGTTGCGGCGTGCGCGATCTTAGCTGCCCGGTGTGCGATTTAGTTCCCCTACCAGAGATATAACTGGGCCCCCTGCATTGGGAGCAGGGAGTCTTAACCACTGGACCACCAGGGAAGTCCCTATCTTCTGCCTAACTTTTAACCTCCCATCTGTTCAAAACTCTGTCCTGAGGGGTTCTGATGGGAGGCTTTAATAAATAAAGCTTTAATTAAAGCTTTATTGCAGTTATAGAAAAGTCCAGACTGAGGGGCAAATAAGCACCCGGTTATCTGGTGTTAGGGGTGGGGGAAGTTAGGTGTTCGTGGCGTGCGTTGTGCAGTTTCTCTAAGTCCAGAGGCCGGGAGGAGACCGCGAGCGCTGCAGGCACGAAGCCAGCGTCCCGCTCAGCGCCTGGAAGAGTCCGGGGTTGGGCTGGGCGGGGAGGGCAGCTGGGGCGGGGCGGGGCGGGGCGGTGGTCGCTCTGGAGGCGGAGCCGGGGCGGAACACACAGTCAGCTGACTCTGAGTCACGCGCCCGCGCGAGGCGCTCCCTGCTTCCCCGAAGTCCGGTACCGGGGCAGCAGCTCGGGCATACCTGGCCGAACGCGGAAGAGAGCAGCTGAGCAGCCATGGAACATCGCGGGCTGGGGTGGCCGAGGCTCCCCAGGCTGCTGGAGCTGCTGGCGGCGCTGGCGGTGCAGGCAGTGCGCGCCTCCGCCGTCGCCGCTGCCTCGCCGGACCTGAGTCTTTGGCCCATGCCTCTCTCCGTGCAGACCACCCCGCGCGTGCTGCACCTCTCTCCCGACAACTTCTTCTTCGGCCACAGCTCCACTTCCAAGGCCGGCCCCTCCTGCTCACTGCTGCAGGAAGCGTTTCGGCGGTGAGTGCTCCCGACGGGCGGCCGGCGGGAAGGGGACCCGGAGACCCCGGTACGGGGAGAGACAGACTACCCTGGGACGCAGTGCAGGCGCGGGGTAGGGGGGGGGCGAGAGGAGGAACACCTGAGCGCTTCTTACCACCTGCACAGCCATCCAGCCGCGCTGGCGCTCTAATCTCCATTCGACAGGGGAGGAAACAGTCTCCGAGTCGGCCAGTGACCCCACCAGTCACAGGTCTAGAAGATGGCAGAGCCGGCTCGAACCAACACGAACTGAAACCCAAGCTCTTCCCCTTCCCCTCCTGTCTCCTGAGGAGCTTCCTGGGTGCTCTGGAACCCTGCTTTGAGTGCGGGATACTGAGTGGACGGAGTACGTTGCTCAGGGTCAGTGGCCGTGTTCGCCTCGGAGAGGAGAATGGGGTAGACGAAGAGGAGGGAGGGAAGCGGCAGTTTATTTGAAGGGAGTTCTGAGAGGAAGATGAGTGCTTAAAGCTTGGGGACCAGGGGTTCCCCAAAGTTGCTTGTCATTTATAGGCCATCTCTCCCCCTCCCCAAATCTGGCTACAATTCAGATGGCAGAAAGTCGGTAGGTTGGAGCACCGCCCAAACCTCCCCTTCCCTTCCCAAATCTCTATTCCATGCAAAATGCTGGATATTTTCACCTAACTACTTTGATATGGTCGCTGCGCTGCAGTATCTGCTTCTCCTTTTGTTTCCCAGAAACACTTATGTGCTTAACTCTCCCAGCATCTTGTTTAGATCTTTATCATCTCACATTTCCACAGCCCTCATGTCTGTAAACCCGTTGGCCACAGGGTGAATTGTGTAGTGAGGAGGGAGCCCACGGTGCTAGCTTTTGGGTTTTTTTTGCCTTTTTAAATTGATGTAAAGTTGATTTACAGTGTAGTGTCACAACGCTAGCTTTGCTAACTACACCATGTACAAGACAGATTGCACTTGGGGAGATGTTTCAGTAAGGCTCACTCTGCGACCGGTGTGGGCAGGACTGTCCTGAAGGTGTTCAGTGCCCCGAAGGATTGTAATTTGGTGCTGACAGTACTACCCCTTTTCTCCCTCAGATTTTGGCCGCCTCTGTTCCTAGAGGTCATTATAGTTTAATTGTGCCTGCAGGACACCAAGCAGCTGGTGGAAAGATGCAAAACTAGTTTAATAACACCTGCTGGCCCCAGGTAGGCCTGGAGCTTAGGCGGAAGAGGCTCAAGAAGTTGATGGCAGAGACGTTTTCTTCTCCTTCGGTTGTGTACAATTAAAGGGAGATTGTTACCCTCAGTTTAGATGCATACTCCAATGAGCCTTTGATGTTGAATCTGCTAACAGGTCAGAATGGCTAGAACCTGGATGAAGAAGTAAAATCAGGGTGGTTGGTTGCCTTGGGGTATTGAGAAGGAAAAAGTACCCGCAGGCCATCTAATGGAAGATCATGACTAGGAAATCTTTTAAGAACAAACACACCATATTTGCTTCGGGACTCAGTTCATAAAATTGGATTTTCCTTCTGTGCCATTGTGCTAGTAAAGTAAGGACTCGGTAATAAGCTGAAGTGATAGGAGTATGGCAAGAAAGCATGGAAGACTTAAGTTAACCATGGTTAGATAACCAGAACTTGAATCAGCTGTGAGACGGTTTAAAAACAAATCTTGGCATCTCAAGGCAGTGCAGGTACTTATCTGAGGATTGCCTAACTAATTCATGCCATGTGTGTGAAGCAGCTATTAATTATACCCTGCATTGTTAGGAAGCAGGTTATAAAACATTAGGCCTGTATGGGGATATATGTATACGTGTAGCTGATACACTTTGTTATAAAGCAGAAACTAACACACCATTGTAAAGCAATTATACCCCAATAAAGATCTTAAAAAAAATAAAACATTAGCCCTAATGGCTAAGACTTGGAAGCATTCAGGTGAGCATTCTAGGAACTCAGGAGGGGCAGTCTCTACTTCAGGGTAAAAGCATGATGGGGTTGTTCCAGAAGCTCTAGTCCGTGGGGAACACACAAGTTTGTTCAGATTCTCTGGCTCCTGAAGAGCCCAGTTTCTATCTCAAACCCTGCTTTGAAACACTATGCATTTTGCAGGCAGAGTTCTGTCTGTTTGGTGCGTGGCTGCTTCCTCAGCTTCTAGAACAAGATCTGTCACATGCTAGTTACTCTTGTTTTTTTTTTAGTTACTCATTTTTTTTTTTTTTAATTTTATTTATTTATGGCTGTGTTGGGTCTTCCTTGCTGCGCGCGGGCTTTCTCCAGTCGCGGCGAGCTGGGGCTAACTCTTTGTTGCCACAGCATGTGGGATCTTCCCGGACCAGGGCTCGAACCCGCGTCCCCTGCACCGGCAGGTGGATTCCTAACCACCGCACCACCAGGGAAGTCCCTAGTTGCTCATTTTTTTAAATGAACAAATAGCTTTGCTCCCTCAGTTCCTGAAAAGCTAAATTAACCCACAGACCTTGCACACCACTGCACCAGAACCCTTTGAGTTTTCTGTTAGAGTTTTAATATGCAGAGCCAAGATTTTCCTTATGTGGGACAAGCCAGCACCTAACTCAAATCTCAAAGCCGCTGGCAGCTGTAATTTCCCTTAAAAATTGTGGTAAAATATACATAAGATCACTGTCTTAACCGTTTCTAAGTATACAGTTTAGTGATCTTAATTTCCTTTTCAATCTGTCAAGGTTTTCTTACGACAAAGGTCCTCAGCACCTTCATCTGTTCCACTGTCTCACTGGTTAACTTCCATACACTGACTTCCAAGTTCATCAGAACTCTCCCAGCTCTCCTTACGTCCCTGGAAAAACACAAGATGGTCTTACATATAAGTAGCATATACAACCTTCTGGCTTATCAAAATCTATTAAATATCATAGGCTTTGAGGCCTGTGTGATCTTGTATCTTCTAGCACCTTCAAATGTTTATTTAATATCCTCCTTCTCTGCTATTCAGGTACCAGCAGAAGGTAAATTTTCAAGGCCCTAGTGAGAATTCTGTGGTGTTTGTGTATTAGCTAGGATACTTTTGTTGGAAGGTAACAGGAACCCTGACTCAGTCTGGCTTGAGCAAAAAGAAAACCTATTATCTCATGTATTATGGAAATATAAAAGCAGGCAGGATTTCAGGGCTGGTTGGCTAAGTGGCTCAACGGTATGATTAGGAAATCCGTATTCCTTCCACCTCTGCTCTGCCATCTTTGGTGTGGCTGCAGCTGGTCTAAGTATCACGTACAGAGAAGTTTTCTTCTTGGGGCTCACTTAGAAGAGGAAGCATCCTCCCCCCGTCCTCCCATCCCTGCCCCATCACTGGTCAGAATTGACTTGCACACCCAGGATTATTAGTTTGGTTATTGGTCCTTAATGGGGACTTCATAGGAGTCACTTGGGATTGTGGCAGGGGGACTTTTAAAATCTTTGTGCCTGGATCATGCTCTCGGAGATTCTGATTCTGAAGGTCTGGACATCAGTACTTGTTTGCAAAAGGCCCTCCATGTGATTCTAATGTGCAGCTTGGGGTGAGAGCCTCTAGTTGGACTGATATGGGGTAGCAGGGGTTTGCGGAGTCAACGACAGTGTCTGCTACCACATATGTATTTAAAACTTGGCTACAGTGCTTTAAAATTTTGTTTGAATTTCTCTCTCACACAGATATTATGACTATATTTTTGGTTTCTACAAGCGGCATCATGGCTCTGCTGATCTTCGTGTTGGAGTGGAGTTGCAGCAACTTCAAGTCTCGGTTGTCCTGGACCCAGAGTGTGACACTTTCCCCAAGATCTCTTCGGATGAGTCCTGTGAGTACCTATGTCATGTGAATGTATTGTAAACAAGGCTGCTTGTCACAGGCTCGAGTGCTAGAAGCTGGCTCCATGCCGTGAACTATAGTGAGCTCTTGACCAGTGAGTTTATAATTCCTATTTTAAAAATTATCATTAGGGGACTTCCCTGGCGGTCCAGTGGTTAAGACTCTGTGCCTCCACTGCAGGGGGCACAGGTTCGATCCCTGGTCGGCGAACTAAGATCCCACATGCCGTGAGGTGTGGCGCAAAAAAAAAGAAAATTACCATTAAAGTCTGATGGCAAAACGAATACATAATTGTTGTAGGAAATCTTTAAGTACAGTAAGTGAAGAGGAGGAAATAAATTACTCATAACCCCAGCACTCAGAGTTAACCACTGTTATTTCAGATTTTTTTTTTGTAGAGTGATACATTGAAATATTTTACATAGATATAAATAGAAGCATATGATAAACAATGGCATGAAAAAGGGGGTAGTTCTGTACCTGTGGTTTTTCTGTTTTGCATAACAATCCATTACAAACATGTATTTCACTAAATATCTTTCTATGACAGCATTTTTAGCCTCTGAATAATATTCTACCAACTGTACGGATGTGTCAAAACTTACCTGGCTTATCCCTGATTTTTGGGCATCTAGGTGGTTTACTTTGAAGACAAGTCTGTGCTGATCGGCATGCTCTTTTTTTTTTTTTTGGCTGTGCTGCACGGCATGCGGGATCTTAGTTCCCCGACCAGGAGCCGAACCTCTGCCCCCTGTAGTGGAAGCACGGAGTCTTAACCACTGGACTGCCAGGGGAGTCCTGGCATGATCTCTGTAATTTAACTTGACACAAAGATAATGCAGAACTGGGAGGGGTGAAGCGTTGCATTTTCTTTTATATTTATGTTGTATTATATATGTTTCATCTTCATTTATATTGATTGACAATGTAATCAACATTTAGCTACATGATTCTTTTTGTTTGCCTAAAACGTTATTCTCTAAGGCTTTTCCTAAATTGTTCTAGAAGAAATAAACAAATGGGCAGCCCTTTTCCATAGTGTGTACTGACTGGGAATAATGTGGAATTGTATCAAGGAATCAAAGAGCAATCAATGGGTGATATAAGATTAGTGCAGAAAGAGCAGACTGGTGAGTCAGGTGTAAAAATAGAAAGGAAAATGCATATCTTAGAGAAAAGAGTGACTCCTTTGTTCTCAGACTGCCTCACAGACAGTTAAGTACATCTCTTCATCCTTTCAACAGAGATGAGATTTCTTAATACATCTCTGAAAAATAACTTAATTTCTCTTCAATTCTGTAGCTGTTCTTAGAAGAGAAACAGGATGATTTGCCAACGTCAGCCATGGGATTTTACTTGACAGTCAGCACTCAGACACTTTATTAATTAGGTTTTGCAATCTGAATTGAGAAATGGTCATTATATTACCAAGGAATCTTTGCTGACAGGCAATACAATGACATATTGTAAATTCCAAAAAATGGAACATATCGAGGCTGGGGAGTTATAGCCTATCTTCCATTCAGCTTTTCAAACCCTCTTTTTTCTGAAAGGGAAGCTTCTGGAGACAAGCTTCCTGTGAAATTTTCTGGTTAAAGGATAAACTAGTTTCAAACTAGTTGATGATGATGATGATAAAAGTAACACACAAATGGAAATAACAAGATATCAGCCGTTGTCCAAGAGTATGAGGAAATCTTGGAGAAAGTGACAAGTGTTACAGCATCATCAATTAAAATAAAAATATGCATACCCTCAGAACCAGAAATAGACTAATTTCTACCGTAGAGAAATAATTACATACATCAAGAATGTTCCATGCAGTTTGCCTGCAATGATGAAGATCTATAAGCAAAACTAAATGTTCATCACTAGAAGAATGGCTAAATATATCTTGACAGTTGACACTAGAGAATACTATACAACAATTAAGAATAAAGAAGTGGAGTTATAAAGAACAGATGTGGAGAACTTGCGAAGATAAATTGCTGAGTTGGACAAAGAAATTTACATAATGTGTACAGGAGGATACCATTTATATACCAACATACAAAAGAAGGCACACATAAAGCAGTACTGTATTTTCTTGTTACACGTATGTGTATGAAAATGCCTAAGAAAAGGCCTGATATTTCCTCTGAGGAAAATAGGGGGAGTTGAGTGGGCATCTCAAAGGGGATTTTAGCCTTATCTGTAACATTTTATTATTATTTTTTGCGGTACGTGGGCCTCTCACTGTTGTGGCCTCTCCCATTGCAGAGCACAGGCTCCGGATGCGCAGGCTCAGCGGCCATGGCTCACGGGCCCAGCCGCTCCACGGCACGTGGGATCTTCCCGGACCGGGGCACGAACCCGTGTCCCCTGCATCGGCAGGTGGACTCTCAACCACTGCGCCACCAGGGAAGCCCACATTTTATTATTTTAAAAAGAGGAGCCCATTACTGTTATTTGTATGTACACCCTTCAAAACCACAGTGTGGTGCAAAAAGTACAGAAAGGGATAACTGAAAAAAAAAAGATGTCTCCTATCCCCTGTCAGGGAGGTAATCACTGTTAACACTAAGAATTTGGCTTTGAAATAAAATTTGAAATTCTATAGCTTATTTGTCCATATATTTAGAAACCAAAGTCTCCTTCTAACTGCTCTATATCTGCGGTTTTTGCGTTGAGTTGAATCAGAATCCTTTTAAATATCAGCCCGTCCTCAGCTATTGGAAAATAATTGGCATGAGGTACATGCCACATGTTAATGTTTTTAGATAACTCTTTAGGCTGACTAATTCCAGGCTATCTCAAAACTGTAATGCGGCAAAAACTGGCTTTTAAACAGTGACCGGTGGAACGGTAAGCTCTATCTAGGTAGCTAACTAAGAATTGGGTATAGAGGGGGAGATGGTTAGATTGTGGTCATAATAGCTATAGCATTCTTAGCCTGGCCTTTAGCTAACTCATGACTCTGTTCTTCTGATGGCAAAGGCTACCTTGTCAGAAGACTGTTACCTGATTACTGGCTGTTGATAGAACGGTTTTCCCTACCTGTAGCCAATTATCGTGGGGCAGCCTGGGGTGGTCAGGGTGGTGGAGGAGGAGGATGCAGCCCAAATGCGCTATTAAATCATTAACCTGCAGCCCTTGAGTGTCTCTACCATGGCAAAGTCTGCATCTATCACACCCCTTTAGCTTTCGATCTCTCTGTGCTTTCTGGTGCTTTCCTTTATCTGTGGATGATTCCATCCCAAACCTCTCCAAAGACTAAGATGACTATTGGGGTAACCTCAGGCAGAGTATGATTTCAAGGATTGAGAGATTAGTGCCCCCTTTGCCCAGAAGCAGCCAACTGGAGCCCCGTTTTAGATGGATGTGAACTTTTTATTGAGTGGGACAAAGCTGAATTAAGCTGTAGTGAGTTAAGAAGTGAGTCTTGGGGCTTCCCTGGTGGCGCAGTGGTTAAGAATCTGCCTGCCAATGCAGGGGATGCGGGTTTGAGCCCTGGTCCAGGAAGATACCACATGCCTCAGAGCAACTAAGCCTGTGCATCACAACTACTGAGCCTGCGCTCTAGAGCCCGCGAGCCACAATTACTGAGCCCGCATGCCACAACTACTGAAGCCCGCATGCCTAGAGCCCCTGCTCCACAACAAGAGAAGTCACCACAATGAGAAGCCCGTGCACCACAGCGGAAGAGTAGCCCCCCACTCCCCGCAACTAGAGAAAGCCTGCACGCAGCAACGAAGACCCAAAGCAGCCAAAAATAAAAATAAATAAATAAATAAATATTTGAAAAAAAAAGAATTGAGTCTTAAGGAAGATTTAGCATAATGTTGGGGGAAGGTAGGTACAGGGCAAGTAGGGGAGCACAGGGAGGGAAGGGACAGAGTAGAGAAGACTCTCTGGCCTTAGAGGGAATGGAAGATTGAGTGATACTGGAGGCTTCACCAAGGAATTATGGGCACTGAGGAGTTTGCACTTTTGACTTAAATTCTTAGCTTAATTAGGATCCTACTCTGTAGTGGGTAGTTGGAGAGAATAACTCTCCTGCAGGGGAAAATGAGGAATCATGGAGGTGACACCCAAGTTCCTGACTTGAGCAAATCAGCTGGTCGGAGTGTGGTGCGCGATGAGCCCAGAGCCCGACAGGTGAAAGAGGGAAGAGTGCAGAGTGGGGCATGTGGAGTTAAAGGAACCTATAGGACTTCTAAGTGAGGATGTACAGGAGGCAGTTGGAGAAACAGGTCTGGAGCTCAGGAGAAAAGAATGATCCAGAAATACCAATTATATGTTTAGGGAAATGTGTGTTATTGAGGGATTAAAAACAAACATTTTTTTCTTCCAGTTTTGAGATATAATCGACAGCACTGTTTCAGGTGTACAGCGTCATGATTTGACTTATATCATGAAATGATTATCACAGTAAATTTAGTGAGCATCCGTCACCTCATATAGATACAAAGTTAAGGAAAAAAAAATTGTTTTCCTTGTGATGAGAACTGTTAGGATTTACTTTCTTAACAGCTGTCATATACTGCATCCAGCCCTGTTTACTATATTCATTGTGTTGTGCATTACAGCCCTAGTACTTATTTATCTTATAACGGAGTTTGTCCTTTTGACCGCCTTCTTCCAATTCCCTCTCCCACGACCACCCGCCTCTGGTAACCACAAACCTGATCTCTTTTTCTGAGTTTGTTTGCTTTTGAAGTATAATTGACTTACAACACCATGTTAGCTCCTGTTACACAACATGGTGATTCGATATTTCTACACATTTCGAAATGATCACCATGATAAGTCTAGTTACCATCTGTCACCATACAAGAAAACTTTTTTTTTTTTTTTCCCCAATACAGATACTTTACTTGTGAAAGGACCAGTGGCCTCGCTCACTGCCAACAGAGTTTGGGGAGTATTACGAGGTAAGTTCTATGTCATTGTTATTTTCTAGTAAGGAAATGTTTTCAGTTGCCACTTTGGGAAATGAAGCACAGCAAAACTTTGCTTCCTTGGGCCCTTTATAGAATGATTTGTTGGGTATTTCCAAAACAATTTCCATTAAATATATACCACTTAAAGCATGGGAGAAAGATCATTTGACTTTTTAAAAATGCTTGAAGGTTATTACATTCATAATGCTGTAATTCATTGATGTTCTTGGGACTATAATTTTTTTTTTTTGCGGTACACGGGCCTCTCACCGCTGTGGCCTCTCCCGTTGAGGAGCACAGGCTCCAGACGTGCAGGCTCAGTGGCCATGGCTCATGGGCCCAGCCGCTCCGCGGCATGTGGGATCTTCCCGCACTGGGGCACAAACCTGCGTCCCCTGCATCGGCAGGCGGACTCTCAACCACTGCGCCACCAGGGAAGCCCTATAATTTTTTTTTAAATTTATTTATTTTATTCATTTATTTTTGGCTGTGTTGGGTCTTCGTTGCTGCGCGTGGGCTTTCTCTAGTTGTGGTGAGTGTGGGGACTATTCATTGCGGTACGTGGGCTTCTCATTGTGGTGGCTTCTCTTGTTGCGGAGCACGGGCTCTAGGTGTGCGGGCTTCAGTGGTTGTGGCACACAGGCTCAGTAGTTGTGGCTCGTGGGCTCTAGAGTGCAGGCTCTGTAGTTGTGGTGCACGGGCTTAGTTGCTCCATGGCATGTGGGATCTTCCCGGACCAGGGCTGGTAGGCGGATTCTTAACCACTGTGCCACCAGGGAAGCCCCAGGACTATAATGTTTATAGAGTTATAAACGGCTCTGACCTGCTCTGATTAAGGAATTTTGTTTTATTATTTCTTGCTGCCTTCAGTAGCAAGCATTTCCCTTCTGCATGTGTTTATACATTCAAACAAAAATATACTCACGTATTTTTTTCTGAACCAACCTATTAGTGCAGAAGCATGAAAACAAAGAGAATAATCATTTTCCCAGTAAAACATGTCCAACTGTCCATGTGGTGGTGATGTTTTCAGCTTGATACGGTAAGATGCTAGTGATATAGATGCAGCATAAATGCATGTGCCATCGCATGTGAGAGTCCTTCAGCTCGACTCGGTTCTTCTCCACTGTCTCCTCATGGGAGTTGTACTTGATCTCATCACCAGCTTTCATCTGAATGCACTGGGGAATGGGATGATTCTGCTTCTGTTTCTGGGCCAGGAATCATTTGATCCTAGGAGTGTTGTGAGAAGACAAGGTCAGGAACAGAGTCAACCATACACACCATGATGGCTGAGAAAAGAAGAGAACCCTTCCCCCATTTTAAATTCCTGTGGATTTAGAAATATAACAAAGTTTGCAGGAATAGCATGAAAAGATAAAAATATACTCTAGACTGATTGGAGGTAGTGGGCAGAGAGGAACCTTAAAAGCTTTTCCAGTGACTTTCAGTCTGAACTTCGAAGTTCGGGCATGGGACGTTTATTTTTGCTGTTCAAAAGCTGCTATTACCTCTTCTTTCAAGTAGATGAGATTTTGTTGTACTGGCTTCCAAATTAGTATAGTTTTGAGAAAGGAGAGTAATTTTCTTAAATGTGAGCAAGCCAACCAAAGTTATTAAAAATAAAGAAGGCTTTGGATTTGACTCAGGTGAGTGTTATCTAGAATAAAATGATCAATGTTACTGCTATATGTTTTGTAGTCATAATAATAATGGTATGATTATAATCATTGTTACTGCTATATGTATTATAGTCATAATAATCGTATGATTATGATCTTATTTCAAAATATGACATGAAAATAGCTATAGATGTTTACCGCAAATGTAACTGCAAACACTATCATGTAGATCATCTATATATAATGTTATGTGATTTTAAGCTTCTGTCGGTCTGATGTGCCCGTCTTGTCTGGGGCCTGTTAGGGCTTTATTGATGTTTGCCCTGATCCACATCAAAATAATAGAACTTTTGAAAGCATTTTGTGAATCTAGTCCAGGAAGGCCTTATTTTCTGCTTACTGTCAGACTTCGAAAGTAACAGACGTGCTCTAAATGATAATTGAGTGTATTGCCACTTAACAGAAAATTCCAAAGTTATTCCTCCTGGTTTGGGCCTGTATTGGGGGTGGGAGGGAGGCGTAGCAAAAATGACGTTGAACTTTTTATTGTTTCCTATTTCCTATTTTTTTTGAGGTATAATTGACATAACATTATATTAACTTCAGGTATACAGCACAATGACTTGATATTTGTATATAATGCAAAATTATCACCACAGTAAGTTCACATCGTCACCACACATAGTTAGAAAATTACTGTTTTTCTTAACGATGAGAACGTCTAAGGTTTTACTCTTTTTAGCAACTTGCAAATAGGCAACACAGTATTTATTAACTATAGTCACCATGCTGTACCTTACATCCCTAGGATTTATTTATAAACGAAGATTGTACCTTTTGACCCCCATCACCTATTTTGCCTACCCCCTACCCCCGTCTCTAGTAACCACAAAGCTATTCTTTATATTTATGAGCTTGGTTTTTGTGTGTGTTTGTTTAAGATTCCACATCTAAGTGAGATCATTCAGTGTTTGTCTTTCTCTGACTTATTTCATTTAGCATAATGCCCTCAAGTTCCATCCATGTTGCCCCAAATAGCAGGATTTCCTTCTATGGCTGAATAATATTCCGTTGTGTGTATATATATATATATATATATATATATATACACACATACCACATCTTTATCCATACATCCATTGATGGACAGGTTGTTTCCATATCTCGGCTATGGTAATGCGGCAATGAACATAGAGGTACATATATTTGGGGGGTTAGAGTTTTGTTTTCTTTGGATAAATACCCAGAAGTAGAATTGCTGGATCATGTGGTAGTTCTAGTTTTAGTTTTTTGAGGAACCTCCATACTGTTTTCTGTAGTGGCTGCACCAATTTACATTCCCGTGAACAGTGCATGACGGATCCTTTTACTCCACGTCCTCAGCAACCCTTGTTATTTCTTGTGTTTTTGAGAACAGTCATTCTAGCAGGTGTGAGGTGATATGTTACTGTGGTTTTTTGTTTTGTTTTGTTTTTTTTGCGGTACGCGGGCCTCTCACTGTCGCGGCCCCTCCCGTTGCGGAGCACAGGCTCTGGACGCGCAGGCTCAGAGGCCATGGCTCACAGGCCCAGCCGCTCCGTGGCATGTGGGATCTTCCCGGACCGGGGCACGAACCCGTGTCCCCTGCATCGGCAGGCGGACTCTGAACCACTGCGCCACCAGGGAAGCCCTACTGTGGCTTTGATTTGCATTTCCCTGATGGTTAGTGATGTGGAACACTTTTTCATATATCTGTTGGCTATTTGTAGGTCTTCCTTGAAAAAATATCTGTTCACATCTTCTACCCATTTTTTAATTGGATTGTTTGTTTTTTTGCTATTGAGTTGTATGAGTTCTTTATATATGAACCCCTTAACAGATATATGATTTGCAAGTATCTTCATCCTTTGGTAGATTGCCTTTTCATTTTTCTTGGAGGGGGGAGATAAAGGGCTGTCATTCATTCATTCATTCATTCATTCTGCACTGGGTCTTAGTTGCAGCACGTGGGATCCTCTTTTTGGCATGCGGGATCCTTAGTTGCAGCATGCAAACTCTTAGTTGCAGCATGCATGTGGGATCTAGTGCCCCGACCAGGGATCGAACCTGGGCCCCCTGCATTGGGAGCGTGGAGTGTTACCCACTGGACTACCAGGGAAGTCCCAGATTGCCTTTTCATTTTGTTGATGATTTCCTTTGCTGTGCAGAAGCTTTTTACTTTGGTGTAGTCCCACTTGTTTATTTTTGCTTTTGTTTCCTTTGCTTTTGGTGTCACATCCAAAAAATTAATTTTTTTTTTTTCTTTGCTTTGCGGTCTGCGGGCCTCTCATTGTTGTGGCCTCTCCCGTTGCGGAGCACAGGCTCTGGACGCGCAGGCTCAGCGGCCATGGCTCACGGGCCCAGCCGCTCTGTGGCATGTGGGATCCTCCCAGACCGGGGCACAAACCCGTGTCCCCTGCATCGGCAGGCGGACTCTTAACCACTGCACCACCAGGGAAGCCCAAATCTTTTTTAAATGTTTGGTAGAATTCACCAGTGAAGCCTTCTGGTCCTAGACTTTTGTTTGTTGGGAGATTTTTGATTACTGATACAATCTCCTAGTAATCAGTTTGCTCACATTTTCTGTTTCTTCATAATTCAGTCTTGGTAAGTTTTCTCTCTCTCAGAATATATTCATTTCTTCTAAGTTGTCAGATTTGTTGGCATATAGTTTGTCATAGTAGTCTCCTGTGATCTTTCGTATTTCTATGGTATGTTGTCACATCTTCTCTTTAATTTGACTTTGAACTACAGGCAAACCTTGGAGATATTGTGGGTTTGGTTCCAGACCACTGCAGTAAAGTGTCTATCTCAATAAAGGGAGTCACACAAATATTTTGGTTTCCCAGTGGATATCAAGGTTATGTTTACACTGTACTGTAGTCTTTTAAGTGTGCAATAGTATTATGTCTAAAAAAAACAAGGTACATACCTTAATTTAAAAATACTTTATTGCTAAAAAATATTGATCATCAGTTTCTCTCTAGTTGTGGCGTGTAGGTTTTCTCTCTCTAGTTGAGGCACGCGGGCTCAGTAGTTGTGGCACACGGGCTTAGTTGCCCCGCAGCATGTGGGATCTTAGTTCCATGACCAGGCATTGAACCCGCATCCCCTGCATTGGTCCAGTGGGTTCTTTACCACTGGACTACCGGGCAAGTCCCTATGCCTGTATTCTTAGGTTAAAATTTTCCTTGGCAATATAGTTGTCAGCTAGAATGATGAATTTTGGTAAAGTCAAGGCCAGATAGAGGAGTTGGCCTGTAATATAGAGAACAATCCACTTGAATAAAAAATGGTCAGGAGATAGTCTTTGCAGGTATAAATAAAACACTGTAAGTTGGGCCTTTATCTATAGTTTCATGGTGTTTTCTGAGCCTCTTTGCCCTCTGTTAAGTTTAGGTACTTCTAAAGTGCCTATACTATTTTATGATAAAAGTTCTTTCTTACAGTGCTATAAATGTATTAAGGAACTGGCATTTTGTTTTATTAAGTCACTATTTTGTGTTTATCATTCAGAGAAAACCAAGGGTATGGGTACAATGAAGTAAAGCATTTTTATTAGATGGCACAGGGATTTTTTTAAATTGAGCTTTGATTTTAGAAAATATGTTACAGGGTATATGTATAACATTTAATTTTATTTGCCTTTTCTCCTTATGGTTCTGTGTATGGATAATACATTTTTTATCTTCTCTTTTATAAATTAATGCAATAAATTATAAATTTTACTTTCCCTAGGTTTAGAGACCTTTAGCCAGTTAATTTATCAAGATTTTTATGGGACTGTAAGTATGATTATTTTATGTTCCTAACATTATTGGGTAGATATAATACTATAGGAAAAATATAAACTTTTTAGCTATTTATTACTTCTTGAATGTTTTTTCTCCCCTAGTGTGTATCTTATCTGGTAAATGTATATTTCACACTTTTTGTTGGTTTTAAATTAATCTTTTATCCAATACTTGCATAGATAGGTATAATTTATTTATTACATAAATAAAATGAGTACACATTTTATCTAAGACAAAATAAATAAAAATTTTCTTTTGTCTTTTAGTTCACTGTCAATGAATCCAACATTGTAGATTCTCCAAGGTTTCCTCATAGAGGAATTTTAATTGATACATCCAGACACTTTCTGTCCATTAAGAGTATTTTTAAAACTCTGGTAGGTAATTATTTTATTTTAATCCACTGTCTGTTCTGAAGATGTGTCCTTTAATGTTGTTACTTTACGTTGGTTACATATGCTGTTGTGCAGGTTGGAACAGGGGATTCATTTTCCATATACTAAGTATAAGCACTGGGCTTTCTTCCCTCCCTCCCCTGGGAAGTATATTTCCTCTACTGAGAAGTGGAGGCTCCCTTAGGGAATCACTCTCTTGTTTTCATTGGTGTGGGAGAAGGGCTTAACCAGTATTCAGTCAGCATTGTTAAGAGAAAGACTCAGTTTTAATAGTGCCCACTGGCCCTCTGTGAATCATTTGTCAAATCATGGGTCTAGACTTCTGGTTAGGAATATATGGTCATTGTACCTCTAGTTGTTTTTAATTTTGTGATCTCCACTTACTTTTTTTAAAGTGGCCTAGAAAGGAATCTGAGAGCAGCTTCATACCTAAGGAAGTGTTGCAAAGGAATATGGAACTTCAGGTGGTGGGACCTTGGGGGCAAGGTAGACATGAACTATTTTCTCTTTTCATTGGTTCATCCCCACCATCACTGCCAGTTTGTAGGGATCGGGAGGTTTTCTGGCCATGTTTTTCTGCACCTTCACCTGATCATTTATGAACACACTATGTTATAAAAAAAATTATTTTTATGTTTACATTAAAACCCTGAATTTCTTTCTCCAAAAGACATTATTGTAATTTTTATCAAAGAAATATATGCTTAGTTTAAAGAGTTTGAACATAGATATGCATAAAATAAGTAGCGATCCCATAATTTCATTTACCAAAGATTGACATAAATTTTTATGTCCCATTTATCTCATTTTAAACTTAAAAAATGAATACCTTAACGTATAATATGACTTATTTTTTTTTACGGAAATATAGTTGACATACAACATTATGTTAGTTTCAGGTGTACTAAATCATGATTTGACATTAGCATACATTATGAAACGATCATCATAAGTCTAGTATCCATCTCTCCCCATACAGAGTTATTACAATATTATTACATCCCCTTGACTTACTTATTGTATAGCTGGAGGTTTGTTCCTCTTAATCCCCTTCACCTATTTTCCCCCACCCCCTTACCCTCCTCCCTCTTGCCAACCACTCTGTATTTATGAATCTACTTTTGTTTCATTTTGTTTTGTTTTTTAGATTTCACATATAAGTGAGATCATTGATATTTGTCTTTCTCTGTCTGATGTATTTCACTTAACATAATATCCTCTAGATTTATCCATGTTGTCACAAAGGCAAGATTTCATTTTTTTATGGCTGAGTCGTCTCTGTGTGTTTTGATTGGAGAATTTAGTCCAATTACATTTTTTTTAAAGAGCCAATCATCTTTTAAATTTTTTTAAAATATTTATTTGTTTGGTTGCACCGGTCTTAGTTGCAGCAGGTGGGCTCCTTTAGTTGCATCTCGCAGGCTCCTTAGTTGCGGCGCTGGACTTCTTAGTTGTGGCATGAGAACTCTTATTTGTGGCATGCATGTGGGAATCTAGTTCCCTGACCAGGGATTGAACCCGGGCCCCCTGCATTGGGAGCTCAGAGTCTTAACCACTGTGCCACCAGGGAAGCCGCAGTCCAATTACATTTAAAGTAATTATTGATGGATATGTACTTACTGCCATTTTGTTAATTGTTTTGGGATTGTTTTCATAGTTCTTGTTTGTTCCTTTCATCATCTTTTGCTGTGTTCCCTTGCCATGTGATGACTGTCTTTAGTGTTACGTTCGGACTCCTTGCTTTGTGTGTGTACCTATTAATAGGTTTTTGGTTTGTAGTTAACTGTGTGTGTGTGTGTATCTATATATAAAGAGAGATACACATATACATACATATATATGTATAGTTTTATATACATGATTAGGTTATATATACATGATTATTGTAAGTTGACGATCTCTTAAGTTCAAACATTCTAACAGCCCTACGTCTTTACTCCACCTCTCACATTTAATGTTTTTGACATCATATTTTACATCTTTTTGTTTTCTGTATCCCTATGCTACTTATTGTGGATATAGATGATTTTTATTACTTTTGTTTTTTAACCTTCCTACTAGCTTTTTAGATGATTGACCTACTACTACCTTTACTGTGTGTTTGCCTTCAGCAATGATATTTTTCCTTCTGTAATTTTCATATTTCTAGTGGTGGTCTTTTTTTTTTTAACATCTTTATTGGGGTATAATTGCTTTACAGTGATGTGTTAATTTCTGCTTTATAACAAAGTGAATCAGTTATACATATACATATGTTCCCATATCTCTTCCCTCTTGCGTCTCCCTCCCTCCCACCCTCCCTATCCCACCCCTCCAGGCGGTCACAAAGCACCGAGCCGATATCCCTGTGCCATCCGGCTGCTTCCCACTAGCTATCTACCTTACATTTGTTAGTGTGTATATGTCCATGACTCTCTCTCGCCCTGTTACAGCTCACCCTTCCCCCTCCCCATATCCTCAAGTCCGTTCTCCAGTAGGTCTGTGTCTTTATTCCTGTCTCACCCCTGGGTTCTTCATGACATTTTTTTTCTTAAATTCCATATATATGTGTTAGCATACTGTATTTGTCTTTCTCTTTCTGACTTACTTCACTCTGTATGACAGACTCTAGGTCTATCCACCTCATTACAAATAGCTCAATTTCGTTTCTTTTTATGGCTGAGTAATATTCCATTGTATATATGTGCCACATCTTCTTTATCCATTCGCGATGATGGGCACTTAGGTTGTTTCCATCTCCAGGCTATTGTAAATAGTGCTGCAATGAACATTTTGGTACATGACTCTTTTTGAATTTTGGTTTTTCTCAGGGTATATGCCCAGTAGTGGGATTGCTGGGTCATATGGTAGTTCTATTTGTAGTTTTTTAAGGAAACTCCATACTGTTCTCCATAGTGGCTGTACCAATTCACATTCCCACCAGCAGTGCAGGAGGGTTCCCTTTTCTCCACACCCTCTCCAGCATTTATTGTTTCTAGATTTTTTGGTGATGGCCATTCTGACTGGTGTGAGATAATATCTCATTGTAGTTTTGATTTGCATTTCTCTAATGATTAATGATGTTGAGCATTCTTTCATGTGTTTGTTGGCAGTCTGTATATCTTCTTTGGAGAAATGTCTATTTAGGTCTTCTGCCCATTTTTGGATTGGGTTGTTTGTTTTTTTGTTACTGAGCTGCATGAGCTGCTTGTAAATTTTGGAGATTAATCCTTTGTCAGTTGCTTCATTTGCAAATATTTTCTCCCATTCTGAGGGTTGTCTTTTGGTCTTGTTTATGGTTTCCTGTGCTGTGCGAAAGTTTTGAAGTTTCATTAGGTCCCATTTGTTTATTTTTGTTTTTAGTTCCATTACTCTAGGAGGTGGGTCAGAAAGGATCTTGCTGTGATTTATGTCATAGAGTGTTCTGCCTATGTTTTCCTCTAAGAGTTTGAAAGTGTCTGGCCTTACATTTAGGTCTTTAATCCATTTTGAGCTTATTTTTGTGTATGGTGTTAGGGAGTGATCTAATCTCATACTTTTACATGTATCTGTCCAGTTTTCCCAGGACCACTTATTGAAGAGGCTGTCCTTTCTCCACTATACATTCCTGCCTCCTTTATCAAAGATAAGATGTCCATATGTGCGTGGGTTTATCTCTGGGCTTTCTATCCTGTTCCATTGATCTATCTATATGTTTTTGTGCCAGTACCATACTGTCTTGATTACTGTAGCTTTGTAGTATAGTCTGAGGTCAGGGAGCCTGATTCCTCCAGCTCCTTTTTTCGTTCTCAAGATTGCTTTGGCTATTCGGGGTCTTCTGTGTTTCCATACAAATTGCGAAATTTTTTGTTCTAGTTCTGTGAAAAATGCCAGTGGTAGTTTGATAGGGATTACATTGAATCTATAGATTGCTTTGGGAAATAGAGTCATTTTCACAATGTTGATTCTTGCAATCCAGGAACATGATATATCTCTCCATCTATTTGTATCATCTTTAATTTCTTTCATCAGTGTCTTATAATTTTCTGCATACAGGTCTTTTGTCTCCTTAGGTAGGTTTATTCCTAGATATTTTATTCTTTTTGTTGCAATGGTAAATGGGAGTGTTTTCTTGATTTCACTTTCAGATTTTTCATCATTAGTATATAGGAATGCCAGAGATTTCTGTGCATTAATTTTGTATCCTGCTACTTTACCAAATTCATTGATTAGCTCTGGTAGTTTTCTGGTAGCATCTTTAGGATTCTCTATGTATAGTATCATGTCATCTGCAAACAGTGACAGCTTTACTTCATCTTTTCCGATTTGGATTCCTTTTATTTCCTTTTCTTCTCTGATTGCTGTGGCTAAGACTTCCAAACCTATATTGAATAAGAGTGGTGAGAGTGGGCAACCTTGTCTTGTTCCTAATCTTAGTGGAAATGCTTTCAGTTTTTCACCATTGAGGATGATGTTTGCTGTGGGCTTGTTATATATGGCCTTTATTACGTTGAGGAAAGTTCCCTCCATGCCTACTTTCTGCAGGGTTTTGATCATAAATGGGTGTTGAATTTTGTCAAAAGCTTTCTCTGCATCTATTGAGATGATCATATGGTTTTTCTCCTTCAGTTTGTTAATATGGTTTATCACATTGATAGATTTGCGTATATTGAAGAATCCTTGCATTCCTGGAATAAACCCCACTTGATCATGGTGTATGATCCTTTTAATGTGCTGTTGGATTCTGTTTGCTAGTATTTTGTTGAGGATTTTTGCATCTATGTTCATCAGTGATATTGGCCTGTAGTTTTCTTTCTTTGTGACATCCTTGTCTGGTTTTGGTATCAAGGTGATGGTGGCCTCGTAGAAGGAATTTGGGAGTGTTCCTCCCTCTGCTATATTTTGGAAGAGTTTGAGAAGGATAGGTGTTAGCTCTTCTCTAAATGTTTGATAGAATTAGCCTGTGAAGCCATCTGGTTCTGGGCTTTTGTTTGTTGGAAGATTTTTAATCACAGTTTCAATTTCAGTGCTTGTGATTGGTCTGTTCATATTTTCTATTTCTTCCTGATTCAGCCTTGGCAGGTTGTGCATTTCTAAGAATTTGTCCATTTCTTCCAGATTGTCCATTTTATTGGCATAGAGTTGCTTGTAGTAATCTCTCATGATCTTTTTTATTTCTGCAGTGTTGTTACTTCTCCTTTTTCATTTCTAATTCTATTGATTTGATTCTTCTCCCTTTTTTTCCTGATGAGTCTGGCTAGTGGTTTATCTATTTTGTATATCTTCTCAAAGAACCAGCTTTTAGTTTTATTGATCTGTGCTATTGTTTCCTTCATTTCTTTTTCATTTATTTCTGATCTGATTTTTATGATTTCTTTCCTTCTGCTAGCTTTAGGGTTTTTTTGTTCTTCTTTCTCTAATTGCTTGAGGTGCAAGGTTAGGTTATTCGAGATGTTTCCTGCTTCTTAAGGTGGGCTTGTATTGCTATAAACTTCCCCATTAGAACTGCTTTTGCTGCATCCGATAGGTTTTGGGTCGTCGTGTCTCCATTGTCATTTGTTTCTAGGTATTTTTTATTTTCTCTTTGATTTCTTCAGTGATCACTTCATTATTAAGTAGTGTATTGTTTAGCCTCAATGTGTTTATATTTTTTACAGATCTTTTCCTGTAACTGATATCTAGTCTCATGGTGTTGTGGTCGGAAAAGATACTTGATACAATTTCAATTTTCTTAAATTTACCAAGGCTTGATTTGTGACCCAAGATATGATCTATCCTGGAGAATGTTCCATGAGCACTTGAGAAAAATGTGTATTCTGTTGTTTTTGGAACGAGTGTCCTATAAATATCAATTAAGTCCATCTTGTTTAATGTATCATTTAAAGCTTGTGTTTCCTTATTTATTTTCATTTTTGATGATCTGTCCATGGGTGAAAGTGGGGTGTTAAAGTCCCCTACTATTAATGTGTTACTGTTGATATCCCCTTTTATGGCTGTTAGCATTTGCCTTATGTATTGCGGTGGTCCTATGTTGGGTGCATAAATATTTATAATTGTTATATCTTCTTCTTGGATTGATCCCTTGATCATTATGTAGTGTCCTTCTTTGTCTCTTCTAATAGTCCTTATTTTAAAGTCTATTTTGTCTGATATGAGAATTGCTACTCCAGCTTTCTTTTGGTTTCCATTTGCGTGGAATATCTTTTTCCATCCCCTTACTTTCAGTCTGTATGTGTCTCTAGGTCTGAAGTGGTTCTCTTGTAGACAGCATATATAAGGGTCTTGTTTTTGTATCCATTCAGCCAGTCTATGTCTTTTGGTTGGAGCTTTTAATCCATTTACATTTAAGGTAATTATCGATATGTACGTTCCTATTCCCATTTTCTAAATTGTTTTGGGTTCGTTATTATAGGTCTTTTCCTTCTCTTGTGTTTCTTGTCTAGAGAAGTTCCTTTAGCATTTGTTGTAAAGCTGGTTTGGTTGTACTGAACTCTCTCAGCTTTTGCTTGTCTGTAAAGGTTTTAATTTCTCCATCAAATCTGAATGAGATCCTTGCTGGGTAGAGTAGTCTTGGCTGCAGGTTTTTCTCCTTCATCACTTTCAGTATGTCCTGCCACTCCCTTCTGGCTTGTAGGGTTTCTGCTGAGAGATCAGCTGTTAACCTTATGGGGATTCCCTTGTGTTATTTGTTGTTTTTCCCTTGCTGCTTTTAATATGCTTTCTTTGTATTTAATTTTTGACAGTTTGATTAATATGTGTCTTGGCGTATTTCTCCTTGTATTTATTCTGTATGGGACTCTCTGTGCTTCCTGGACTTGATTAACTGTTTCCTTTCCCATATTAGGGAAATTTTCAACTATAATCTCTTCAAATATTTTCTCAGTCCCTTTCTTTTTCTCTTCTTCTTCTGGAACCCCTATAATTCGAATGTTGGTGTGTTTAATGTTGTCCCAGAGGTCTCTGAGACTGTCCTCAGTTCTTTTCATTCTTTTTTCTTTATTCTGCTCTGCAGTAGTTATTTCCACTATTTTATCTTCCAGGTCACTTATCTGTTCTTCTGCCTCAGTTATTCTGCTATTGATCCCATCTAGAGTATTTTTCATTTCATTTATTGTGTTGTTCATCATTGTTTGTTTCATCTTTAGTTCTTCTACGTCCTTGTTAACTGATTCTTGCATTTTGTCTATTCTATTTCCAAGATTTTGGATCATCTTTACTATCATTATTCTGAATTCTTTCTGAGGTAGACTGCCTATTTCCTCTTCATTTGTTAGGTCTGGTGCATTTTTATCTTGCTCCTTTATCTGCTGTGTGTTTTTCTGTCTTCTCATTTTGCTTATCTTACTGTGTTTGGGGTCTCCTTTTTGCAGGCTGCAGGTTCGTAGTTCCCGTTGTTTTTGGTGTCTGTCCCCAGTGGCTAAGGTTGGTTCAGTGAGTTGTGTAGGCTTCCTGGTGGAGAGGACTAGTGCCTGTGTTGTGGTGGATGAGGCTGGATCTTGTCTCTCTAGTGGACAGGTTCACGTCTGGTGGTGTGTTTTGGGGTGTCTGTGGCCTTATTATGATTTTAGGCAGCCTCTCTGCTAATGGGTGGGGTTGTGTTCCTGTTTTGCTATCTGTTTGGCATAGGTTGTCCAGCACTGTAGCTTGCTGGTCGTTGAGTGAAGCTGGGTGCTGGTGTTAAGATGGAGGTCTCTGGGAGATTTTCGCCATTTGATATTATGTGGAGCTGGGAGGTCTCTTGTGGACCAGTGTCCTGAAGTTGGCTCTCCTACCTCAGAGGCAGAGCCTTGACTCCTGGCTGGAGCACCAAGAACCTTTCATCCACACGGCTCAGAATAAAAGGGAGAAAAAGTAGAGAGAATTAGTAGAAGTATGAAGAAAGAAAGAAAGAAAGGAGGGAAGGAAGGAAGGCAGGAGGGAAGGAAGGAAGGAAGAAAGAAAGAAAAGAGAAAGAAGCAAAGAAGGAAAGAAGGCAAGAAGGAAAGAAAGGAGGGAGGGAGGGAGGAAGGAAGGAGGGAAGGAAGGAAAATAGAAAGAAGATACAGTAAAATAAAATAAAGTATAATTAAGTTATTGAATTAAAAAATAATTATTTAGAAAAAAAAGGGACGGATAGAACCTTAGGACAAATGTTGGAAGCAAAGCTATACAGACAAAATCTTACACAGAAGCATACACATACACCCTCAACAAAAAGAGGTAAAGGGGAAAAAATCATAAATCTTGCACTCAGAGACCACCTCCTCAATTTGGGATGATTCGTTGTCTAAAGGAGGGAAGGAAGGAAGGAAGTTAGGAAAGAAAGAAAGAAAGAAAGAAAAGAAGGTAAAGTATAATAAAGTTATTAAAATTATAATTAATTATTAAGAAAAAAATTTTTTAAAAAAACTATGGACGGATAGAACCCTAGGACAAATGGTGCAAGCAAAACTATACAGAGATCTCACACAGAGGCATACACATACACATTCACAAAAAGAGGAAAAGGGGAAAATATCTTAGATCTTGCTCTCGAAGCCCACCTCCTCAATTTGGGATGATTCGTTGTGTATTCATGTATTCCACAGATGCAGGGTACATCAAGTTGATTGTGGAGCTTTAATCTGCTGTTTCTGAGGCTGCTGGGAGAGATTTCCCTTTCTCTTCTTTGTTCTGTTTGGCCCCGCCTCTGCGTGTAGGTCGCTGGAGGGCGTCTGTTTTTTGCTCAGACAGGACGGGGTTAAAGGAGCCGCTGATTCAGAGGCTCTGGCTCACTGCGGGGGGTGGGCGGCACTGCGTGCTGGGCGGGCCTGCTGCGGCAGAGGCCAGCATGACGTTGCACCAGCCTGAGGCCCGCTGTGCGTTCTCCCAGTGAAGTTGTCCCTGGATCCTGGGAACCTGGCAGTGGAGGGCTGCACAGGCTCCGCGGAAGAGGGGTGTGGGTAGTGACCTGTGCTCGCACACAGGCCCCTTGGTGGCAGCAGCAGCAGCCTTAGCATCTCCTGCCCGTCCCTGGGGTCCATGCTTTTAGCCGCGGCTCGCTAGTTGTGGTCTTTTCTGCTTAGAAAAGTCTTTTTAACATTTCTTGTAAAGTTGGTTTCGTGGTGCTGAACTCTTTTAGTTTTCACTTGTCTGTAGAACTCTCTCTCCTTCAACTTTGAATGATAGTCTTGCTGGGTAGAATATTCTTGGTTGTAAGTTTTTTACCTTTCATCACTGAATATGTCATGCCACTCCTTCTGGCCTGCACAGCTTCTCCTGAAAAGTCAGCTGACAGTCTTATGGGAGTTCCCTGGGAAGTAACTAGCTGCTTTTCTCTGGCTGCTTTTCAGATTCTCTGTCCTTAATTTTTGCCATTTTAATTGCAGTGTATTTCAGTGTGGTTGTCTTTGGGTGACCCTGTTTGAGATTCTCTGTCTTCCTGGACTGTATGTCTGGTGTTTTTTTCCAGATTAGGGAAGTTTTCAGCTATTATTTCTGAAATACATTCTCTGCCCCTGTCTCTCTTCTCCTTCTGGGACCCCTATAGTGTGTATGTTGTTATCCTTGATGTTGTCCCAGAGGTCTCTTACACTATCCTCATTTAAAAATTTTTTCTGTTCAACTTGGCCGATTTCCACTACTCTGTCTTCTAGTTTGCTGATCTGTTCCTCTCTATCTACAAATCTATTCTTGATTCCATGTAGTGTATTTTAAATTTCATTTACTATGTTCTGTAGCTTTTTGGTTCATCTTTATTTTTCCAACTGTCTATTAAAATTCTGTGTTCATTCATTCTTAGGTGCAGCGAGCATCTTTATGATCATTACCTTGAACTCTTTTTTGGGTAGATTGCTTCTCTCTACTTCGTTTAGTTCCTTTTCTGGAGTTTTGTCTTGTTTCTTTGTTTAGAACATATTCCTCTGTATCCACATTTTGCCTAATTCTCTGTTTATTTCTGTGTATTAGGTAGGTCAGCTACATTTTTCAATATTGCAGAAGTGGCCTTATGTAGGAGATGTCCTATGGGGCCCAGCAGTGCACTCCTCTGTGGTCACCAGAGCCACCTCTAGGGGTGTCCCCTATGTGGGCTGCATGGGCCCTTCTGTTGTGGTACAGCTGACTACTATGAGTACACTGGTAGGTAGGGCTGGCCCCTGGACCAGTTGGCTGTCAGGCCCTGCCTCCTATGGTGGCTGCTGCCCTGTGGGTGGGCAGAGCTGGGTCTTGGGGCAGCTGGCTATGGGGACCACGGTTCCTGGGACTGGTGCTGGCCTGTTGGTGGGCAAGTAAGCCCCTGGCTGATAGTCTAGAGGGAGGACTCCAAGATAGCACTTGACAGCACCACTGTCCTCGTGGTACAACAAGCTCCCTGAAGTCGTTCTCTCCAGTGTCTTTGTTCCCAGGGGGGAGTCCCAGTTGTCTCCTGCCTCTCTGAGAGGCTAGATCAGCAAGTGGGTCTGACCCAGGCTCCTTACAAATTACTGCCTCTGACTTGGGACTCAGAGCCTGTAAGGTTTTAAATGTGTTTTGTTTTGTTTTTTAATTGGAGGATAAATGTTTTACAATGTTGTGTTAGCTTCTGCTGTGCAAGGAAGCAAATCAGCCACATGTATACCCATATCCCCTCCCTCTTGGATCTCCCTCCTGCCCTCCCCATCCCACCCATCTAGGACATCACAGAGCACCGAGCTGAGCCCTCTGTGCTGTACAGCAGGTTCCCACTAGCTATGTTTTACACATGGTAGTGTATTTATGTCAAACCTAATCTCCCAATTTGTCACACCGTTCCTTTCCCCTCCCTATGTCCACATGTCTGTTCTCTATGTCTATGACTCTATTCCTGCCCTACAAATAGGTTCATTTGTACCATTTTTTCTAGATTCCATATATATGTGTTAATATATGATATTTGGTTTTCTCTTTCTGGCTTACTTCACTCTGTATCACAGACTCTAGGTCCATTCACGTCTCTACAAATGACCCAATTTCGTTACTTTTTATGGCTGAGTAATATTCCATTGTATATATGTACCACATCTTCTTTATCCATTCATCTGTTGTTGGACATTTAGGTTGTTTACATGTCCTGGCTATTGTAAATAGTGCTGCAGTGAACATTGGGGTACATGTGTCCTTTTGAATTATGGTTTTCTCAGGGTATATGCCCAGTAGTGGGATTGCTGGGTGGTATGGTAGTTCTATTTTTAGTTTTTTAAGGAACCTCCATACTGTTCTCTATAGTGGCTATATCAATTTACATTCCCACCGGTGTGCAAAAGGGTTCCCTTTTCTCCACACCCTCTCCAGCATTTGATGGTGGCCATTCTGACTGGTGTGAGGTGATACCTCATTGTAGTTTTGATTTGCATTTCTCTAATAATTAGTGATGTTGAGCATCTTTTCACGTGCCTCTTGGCCATCTGTATGTCTTCTTTGGAGAAATGTCTATTTAGGTCTTCCGCCCATTTTTTATTTTATTTTTTATTTTTTGCGGTATGCGGGCCTCTTACTGTTGTGGCCTCTCCTGTTGTGGAGCACAGGCTTCGGACGCGCAGGCTCAGCGGCCATGGCTCACGGGCCTAGCCGCTCTGTGGCATGTGGGATCTTCCCGGACCGGGGCACGAACCCGTGTCCCCTGCATCTGCAGGCGGACTCTCAATCATTGCGCCACCTGGGAAGCCCCGCCCATTTTTAAATTGGGTTGTTTTTTTGCTGTTGAGCTCCATGAGCTGTTTGTATATTTTGGAGATTAATCCTTTGTCAGTTGCTTTATTTGCAAATATTTTCTCCCATTCTGAGGGTTGTCTTTTCGGTTGTTTATGGTTTCCTTTGCTGTGCAAAAGCTTTTAAGTTTCATTAGGTACCATTTGTTTATTTTTGTTTTTACTTTCATTACTTTAGGAGGTGGGTCAAAAAAGATCTTGCTATGATTTATGTCAAAGAGTGTTTTTCCTATGTTTTCCTCTAAGAGTTTTATAGTGTCTGGTCTTACATTTAGGTCTTTAATGCATTTTGAGTTTATTTTTGTGTATGGTGTTAGGTAGCGTTCTAATTTCATTCTTTTACATGTATCTATCCAGTTTTCCCAGCACCACTTATTCAAGAGGCTGTCTTTTCTCCATCATATGTTCTTGCCTCCTTTGTGATAAATAAGGTGGCCATATGTCTGTGGGTTTATCTCTGGGCTTTCTATCTTGCTCCATTGATCTATGTGTCTCATTTTGTGCCAGTACCGCACTGTCTTGATTACTGTAGCTTTGTAGTATACTTTGAAATCGGGGAGCCTGATTCCTCCAGCTCCACTTTTCTTTCTCAAGATTGCTCTGGCTGTTTGGTGTCTTTTGTGTTTCCATACAAATTGTAAAATTTTGTTCTAGTTCTTTGAAGAATGCCATTGGTAGTTTGATAGGGATTGAATTGAATCTGCAGATTTCTTTGGGTAGTATAGTCATTTTCACAATATTGATTCTTCCAGTCCAAGAACATGGTATGTTTCTCTGTTTATGTCATCTTTGATTTCTTTCATCAGTGTTTTATCATTTTCTGAGTATAAGTCTTGCCTCCTTAGGTAGGTTTATTCCTAGGTATTTTGTTCTTTTTGTCATGATAGTAAATGGGATTGTTTCCTTAATTTCTTTTTCTGATTTTTTGTTGTTAGTGTATAGGAATGTAAGAGATTTCTGTGCATTAATTTTGTATCCTGCAACCTTACCAAAATCATTGATTAGTTCTAGTAGTTTTCTGGTGGCATCTTTAGGATTTTCTATGTGTAGTATCATGTCATCTGCAAACAGTGAGAGTTTTACTTCTTTTCCAATTTGTATCCCTTTTATTTCTTTTTCTTCTCTGATTGCCATGGCTAGGACCTCCAAAACTACATTGAATAAGAGTGGCGAGAGTGGACATCCTTGTCTTGTTCCTGATCGTAGTGGAAATGCTTTCAGTTTTTCACCATTAAGAAAGGTGTTTGCTGTGGGTTTTGTCAAATATGGCTTTTATTATGTTGAGGTAGGTTGCCTCTATGCCCATTTTATGGAGAGTTTTTAACATAAATGGGTGTTAAATTTTGTCAAAAGCTTTTTCTGCATTTATTAAGATGATCATGTGGTTTTTATTCTTTAATTTACTAATATGGTGTATCACATGGATTGGTTTGTGTATATTGAAGAATCCTTGCATTCCTGGGATAAATCCCACTTGATCATGGTGTATACTTTTAATGTGTTGTTGGATTCTGTTTGCTAGTATTTTGTTGAGGATTTTTGCATCTATGTTCATCAGTGATGTTGATTGGTAATTTTTTTTTATATCTTTGTCTGGTTTTGGTATCAGGGTGATGGTGGCCTCGTAGAATGAATTTGGGAGTGTTCTTCCCTCTGCAGTTTTTTGAAGAGTTTGAGAAGGATAGGTGTTAGCTCTTCTGTAAATGTTTGATAGAATTCACCTGTGAATCCATCTGGTCCTGGACTTTGTTGGAAGATTTTTAATTATAGTTTCAATTTCATTACTTGTGATTGGTCTGTTTATATTTTCTAATTCTTCCTGGTTTAGTCTTTGGAAAATTGTACCTTTCCAAGAATTTGTCCATTTCTTCGTGGTTGTCCATTTTATTAGCATATAGTTGTTTGTAGTAATCTCTTATAATCCTTTGTATTTCTCTGGTGTCAGTTGTGATTTCTCCTTTTTCATTTCTAGTTTTATTGATTTGCATCCTCTCCTTTTTTTTCTTGATGAGCCTGGCTAAAGGTTTATCAATTTTGTTTTTCTTCTCAAAGAACCAACTTTTAGTTTTATTTTTCTGTGCTATTGTTTTCTTTGTTTCTATTTCATCTATTTCTATTCTGATCTTTATGATTTCTTTCCTTCTACTGACTTTGGGTTTTCTTTGTTCTTTCTCTAGTTGCTTTAGGTGTAAGTTTAGATTGTTTATTTGGGATTGTTTCTTGAGGTGAGATTGAATTGCTATAAACTTCCCTCTTAAAACTGCTTTTGCTGTGTCCCATAGGTTTTTGGGTTGTCGTGTTTTCATTGTCATTTGTTTCTATGTAATTTTTAATTTCTCCTTTGATTTCTTCAGTGATCTCTTGGTTATTTAGTAGTGTACTGTTTAGCCTCCATATGTTTGTGTTTTTTACAGTTTTTTTCCTGTAATTGATTTCCAGTTTCATAGCATTGTGGTCAGAAAAGATGCTTGATATGATTTCAGTTTTCTTAAATTTCCTGAGGCTTGATTTGTGACCCAAGGTGTGATCTATCCTGGAGAATGTTCCCTGTGCACTTGAGAAGAAAGTGTATTCTGCCACTTTCAGGTGGAATGTCCTATAAATATTAATTAAATCTGTCTGGTCTATTGTGTCATTTAAACCTTGTGCTTCCTTATATATTTTGTTTGGACGATTTGTCCATTGGTGTAAGTGGGGTGTTAAAATTCACTACTCTTATTGTGTTACTGTCTCTTTCCCCTTTTATGCTTGTTAGCATTTGCCTTATGTATTGAGGTGGTCCTATGTTGGGTGCATAAATATTTATAATTGTTATGTCTTCTTCTTGGATTGATCCCTTGATCATTATGTAGTATCCTTTCTTATCTCTTGTAACAGTCTTTATTTTAAAGTCTGTTTTATCTGATAAGATTATTACTACTCCAACTGTCTTGATTTCCATTTGCATGGAATATCTTTTCTCTATCCCTTCAGTTTCAACCTGTATGTGTCCCTAGGTCTGAAGTGGGTCTCTTGTAGACAGCATATATATGGGTCTTGTTTTTGTATCCATTCAGCCAGTCTGTGTCTTTTGGTTGGAGCATTTAATCCATTTATATTCAAGGTTATTATTGATATGTATGTTCCTATTACCATTTTCTTAATTGTTTTGGGTTTGTTTTCTGGGTCTTTTTCTTCTCTCATGTTTTTTGCCTAGAGAAGTTCCTTTAGCAGTTGTTGTAAAGCTGGTTTGGTGGTGCTGAATTCTCTTAGTTTTTGCTTGTTTGTAAAGCTTTTGATTTCTCTGTCAAATTTGAATGAGATCCTTCCTGGGTAGAGTAATCTTGGCTGTAGGTTTTTGTCTTTCATCACTTTAAGTATATCCTGCCACTCCCTTCTGGCCTGCAGAGTTTCTCCTGAAAAATCAGTTGATAACTTTGTAGGGATTCCTTTGTATGTTATATTTTCCTTTTCCCTTGCTGCTTTTAATACTTCTTCTTTGAATTTAATTTTTGTTTGTTTGATTACGTGTGTCTTGGTGTGTTTTTCCTAGGGTTTATCCTGTATGGGACTCTCTGTGCTTCCTGGACTTGGGTGATTATTTCCTTTCCCATGTTGGGAAAGTTTTCCACTATAATCTCTTAGAATATTTTCTCAGACCCTTTCTTTTTCTCTTCTTTTTCTGGGACCCCTGTAAATCGAATGTTGGTGTGTTCAGTGTTGTCCCAAAGTTCTCTGAGATTGTCTTCAGTTCTTTTCATTCCTTTTTCTTTATTCTGCTCCTTGGCAGTTATTTCCACCATTCTGTCTTCTAGTTCACTTATTCGTTCTTTTGCCTCAGTTATTTTGTTATTGATGCCTTCTAGTGTATTTTTCATTTCAGTTATTGTGTTGTTCATCTCTGTTTATTTGTTTAGTTCTTCTAGATCTTTGTTAAACATTTCTTGTAGTTTCTCAATCCATGCCTCCATTCTGTTTCCGAGATTCTGGATCATCTTTACTGACATTACTCTGAATTCTTTTTCAGGTCGGTTGCCTATTTCCTCTTCATTTATTTGGTCTTGTAGGTTTCTACCTTGCTCCTTCATCTGTGACATATTTTTTTGTCATCTCTTTTTTTTTTTTTCTGGGGTGGGATTGTGTTCCTATGTTACTGGTTGTTTAGCCTGAGGTTTCCAGCACTGGAGTTTGTAGGCTATTGGGTAGAGCTGAGTCCTGGTGCCAAGGTGAGGACCTCTGAGAGACCTCACTCCAGTGAGTTATTCTCTGGGGTCTGAGGTCCTCTGTTGGTCCAGTGGTTCAGACTTGGAGCTCCTACCACAGGAGCTCAGGCACGACCCCCAGCTTGTGAACCAAGATCCTGCAAGCCATGCAGGGTGGCAAAAAACAAAAAAGGAGCTGAAGAATAACAGAGTAAAAAAGAAAATAAGATTAGAAAACTAAGAGATACGTTAGAAAAAAATAAACATATAAAAATATGGGTGAAACAACAACTGGAAAGTAAAAAAGCAAAAAAAGAGGAGGGAACAAAAAGCTGGAAAAGGCCTTGGCTGTGGGAGGCAAGGTTTAGTTGGTGGGCAGGGCCTATGCTTAGGACCCACTGGGCTGAAAAGGCCCTTCGGGGGTGAAGCTTAGGTTCTATGCAGCAAGAGGGGCCCAGGGGTGCCTCTGGCCTTGAGGGCGGAGGACCAGGTCTGGGACTCCAGCAGGCTCCCTGGGCCCGAGTGGGCAGGGGAAATGCCCGCTGGGCCTCCCCTGATCCTCTGGTCCTGGGGGTTCCCCCCGCCACCATCGGCCTCCTCTTCCCCGCTCCTCCCTCCCTCCCACACCCCTAGGACCTGCGAGGCCCAAGGAGGCCCTGGAGAACAGAGGACCAGGCCCAGGAGCCCAGCAGGCTTCCCAGGGCCTGAGTGGGTGGGGGAAACGCCTTCCGCATCTCCCCTGATCCTCCGATTCCAGAGGGCCCCTTCCCGCCTCTGTCCTACACCCCTAGGAACCTCGCGGCCTGGAGGGGGCCTCAGAGAGTGGAGGCCCTGGCCCGGGAGCCCAGCAGGCTTACCCAGACCTGATTGGGCAGGGAAACACTAGGCACGCTCCCCACTGATCCTCCAAGCCCCTGAGGGTCCCTCCAGGTGTGGGAACCCCTGCCCTCTCCCATCCACCCCTCAGGGGTGCCTGTCCTGTCCGGCCTCCACTTCTCCTCCCCCCTCACTCCCCCACATGTCCTACCCGGTTGCTGGGGGGTTCCTCCCATCTCCTTGGGTATCGAGGTCCCCCACCAACATCTGCCAGGTGCCCTAGTTGTGGGGAGATGCGAACTCCTCGTCCTCCCACACTGGAGGAGGAATCTACATATGCTTTTTAAGAGCACGATCTGTTTCCTAAGCCTGCCAGCTCATCCATATGCAAGCCCTGCTGTCCTTCAAAGCCAGATGTTTTGGGGGGCTCGTTTTCCTGGTGTTGGACCCCAGGCTACAGAGCCTGATGTGGGCTCAGATTCCTCACTCCTTGGGGAGAACCTCTGCAACTGTGATATCCTCCCATTTGTGGGTCACGTAGTCTGGGGTGTGGGTCTCTCCTTGTGGTTTCTTCTTTATACTGTTAGTTGTGGAAAAATCTTTTCTGCTAGTTTTCAGGTGGTCATTCTCATCAATAATTGCTCTGTTAATAGTTGTAATTTTGGTGTGTCTGTGGCAGGAGGTGAGCAGGAGGGTCTTCCTGCTCTGCCATCTTGGCCACATCATAAGGAGAAGGGAGGCTATAAGTTTTGATTCTCTGATAGGGCAAATCTCTCCCCTTATCATTTTTCATCTTCTTCATATAGTCTTTTATATTTTATATGCATATTGTTTATTCCTCCAGAGTGTACATAAAATCAATGTCAATTTCCCCCCAAATCTGAGCATTTTAATTAGAACTGTACTGTGTTTGTACTGAATTTCTTTCATCTGGAAGGAAGGGTTGGCACTCACATCTCAGAATTGTGGGAATCACAAGGCCCATTTTTCCTCTGCTGCATTCCCAAACACAGTAGTAGTGGTAGCCAAGAGCTATTTTCCATTCTTGGCTAACCCCTAAATACTTACTGGAAATTTAGAAGCTTGCTCCCTTCCCATAGGGCAAAGTTCTATAGCTTGCTGTTTAGAATAAATAAGAATTCTGTATAGGCGTTCTGAAAAGCAACATGCCATGGAAAGAAGATAAGGAGTTCATATCTCTTCACATCAACACATATTTCTTCACCCTTGTTGAAAAAGTTTTAAAAGGAAACAGACACATTGGAAATAATCCTGGATGCAGATGAGTAAACTGGATTGTATAATATATCTGTGGTAATTTTTTTTTTCCTTCTCTCCCCACTGGGTTTGTTCTCTTTATCTGTGAATCTGCTTCCATTTTTGTTATTCACTAGTTGTATTTTTTAGATTCCACATATAAGTGATATCATACATATCTTTCTGTCTGACTTACTTTACTTAGCATAATGCCCTCCAAGTCCATCCATCTTGTTGCAGACAGCAGACAGCAACATTTTTTTTTATTGCTGAATAGTATTCCATTGTATATATATACACCACATCTTTGTCCATTCATCTGTTGATGGATACGTAGCTTGCTTCCACATCTTGGCAATTGTAAATAATGCTGCTACGAATATTGGGGTGCATGTATCTTTTCAAATTAGTGTTTTTTTCAGGTATGTATACCCAGGAGTGAGTGGGGATTGCTGGGTCATATGGTAGCTTTATTTTTAGTTTTTTGAGAAACCTCCAAACTGTTTTCCACAGTGGCTACACCAATTTATATTCCCACTAACGGTGTACAAGGGTTCCCTTTTCTCCACACCCTCACCAACATCTGTTGTGTTCTTTTTGATGATAGCCATTCTGACAGCGTGAGCTGATAATCTCATTGTGGTTTTAAGGTATATACATTTTTAACATGTTTGCTTGCAGGATGCCATGGCTTTTAATAAGTTTAATGTTCTCCACTGGCACATAGTAGATGACCCGTCTTTCCCTTATCAGAGCATCACTTTTCCTGGATTAAGCCAAAAAGTGAGTTATTCATGTTATTGTTGTTGGTATACAAAAAAAAAATTTGGGTATAGTTTCATTAGAAGTTTGCAGCTTAAATGTTTCTTCTTATGGATAGAATTGAAGTATAAAAGTTAGATATTTGGGGGACTTCCCTGGCGGTCCAGTGGTTAAGACTCCATGCTTCCACTGCAGGGGGTGTGGGTTAGATCCCTGGTCAGTGAGGCCAAAAAAAAAAAAAGAGAAGATATTTGTGGTTTTAAATGTTTTTAATAGGCTTCTGCTGAGCATTTTAGATCCACAAAACTGTTGTGGTTTTGTAATTGTTATGTTATCGTAAATGTAAACAATCTCTAGGGGCTATACAAATAAAAATTTAAAAACCTTAATGAATGTAGCAGACCTGAAGCATTCGTGATTAACATAAGGTTAAGTAATTATATTTACCAAGTAGTCCAACTGTATATTTGTTTCAAACAGAATTGTTTTGAATTCTATAAATGACAACTTCTTTTCTCTCTGAAAAACTATATGAAACAGGGAATCTTACAGATAACGGCTCCTTCTTGGAAAATAATGGTGGTCTTAGGAGTGTTCAGATTCACTGTATTACAGACCAGGGAAGCTGGGAGTGAGCCTCGATACCATCTAGTTGAATCCCCCTCTAGTACAAGGCCAGTCACTGACAGCCAAGAGAAGCTGCATGTCTCATCCAAAGTTGTAGTTAGGAAGAGGCAGAGCCAAGACCCTAAATTTTGTCCTCTGGCCACAATTCCAGAACTTTCTCCAAGGCTTTGATGTAGTTTAGGTTGAAATCCTAGCAGCACTCCTGTTGTTGTTTGCTTTTAATATGGAAAACTTCAAACATATACAGAAGTAGAATTTAATGAATTCCCATTTCCTTATCAGTTAGCCTCAGTAATCAAGTAATGGCCAGTCTTGTATCACCTATACCCCCTCCATTATTTTGAAGGTAATCCCAGACATCATATCTTATTGGTTAAAAAGGCCTGTTTAAAAAGTTATAGTTCATTATCACCGCTAAGAAAATAGCAATAATCCAGATAGCCAGTCATCATTCGTGTTTCCCCAAGTGCCTTTTTCAAGAAAAATTTATTTGCATTTGGATGCAAATAAGGTCCATACATTGTGGTCAGTTAATATGTCTGTTCTCTCTTTTTTTTTTTTTGCGGTGCGCGGGGCTCTCACTGCCGTGGCCTCTCCCGTTGCGGAGCACAGGCTCCGGACGTGCAGGCTCAGCGTCCACGGCTCACGGGCTTAGCCGCTCTGTGGCATGTGGGATCCTCCCGGACCGGGGCACGAACCTGCGTCCCCTGCATCGGCAGGCGGACTCTCAACCACTGCGCCACCAGGGAAGCCCTGTCTGTTCTCTTTTATATATAGCTGCCCATCCTTGCCCATCTCTTTTTTTTTCTTATAATTTATTATTTTCATTGAGGAAACTAAGCTCAGTTTGTCCTATAGTTTCCCACAGTCTGGGTTTTGCTGGTTGCATTCCCAGTGTCAATATCTTCTTCTGTCTCCTGTATTTACTGTAAACTGGTAGTTAGATCTAGTCTTGATTCAGTACAAATTTGATGTTGAGGGTGGGGGTAGGGCAAGACTACTTTTTAGAAGTTGAGCATTTATTTATATTTATATATTTATACCTTGAGAAATGTGCCATGGTAACACCTTTAATGGACCTTTATGTTTAGTTACCACCAATATTGAGTTCTAATTTTTCAAGGACCTATAGTAGGACCAAGGGTAATCTTTAAAAACAAAAAACGGGTCACTTATCAGAGCATCTCGGGGAATTTTTAAAGCTGACAGTAATTAAAGTTACTTTGAAAGACAACAGCTATGCTTTGTAATAATGTGTGAATTTTGATTCTAAAACTGACAAGGGCAGTGTATTCAGAATTTTCACTTCAAACATTTCTGTTTTGTCATACAGTTACATGAGGTTGAAACAGCCTGACGGTAGACATTGCTGAAACGAGGTGCTGGTAGAGAGAGACAGTCCTATCAGTAAATCTGGAATTAACCCAAAGTGTGCTGAGAGCTTATTAAGATACAGTAAACAAATAATTTAAATGAGTCATCCAACATCACATAAGACTATTTTATACTTTGTAATAATTGAATAATCTGCCAGCAGATACTGAAGTACAAACAGAGCTGTAAAGAGTTCATACATTTTAAGAAATATGGCTTTTACAGGGAAGCTATTCTTCGTCTCATGTTTATACTCCAAACGATGTCCGTATGGTGATTGAATATGCCCGATTACGAGGGATTCGGATCTTGCCAGAATTTGATAGCCCTGGACATACGCAGTCTTGGGGAGAAGGTAAGGAGCGTGTTTTATGAGTTGCAGAAAATGAACATTTGAGGTCCTGCATCTCATGACTTGGTGTTTGCTCATTTTGTTCTTGTGATTTGCACAAAGGTTGTGCAAACTATTGATAGTTGTAATTCAGTAACTATTATGTGTCTGTTGTGAGCAAGTCACTATCTAGGCATTGCCTAAAGTGTAAACACAAGGGATAAAGGAAAACAAGAAATGATTATAACAAGTAGAATGCATAAGTGAATTAAACATTACATGAATGAAGTAACACTTAAAATGCTTTTGAGAGATCAAAGAATATATTCATGTTTCTGGTAGAGGGAATAACAGGAAAGGCAATTTAGCTGGAGTACAGTGCAGCAGAGAGTAGTTGTACTGTCGGGTGCTTAAGAACTGGCTCTGGAGCTAGATTGCCTGGATTTGAATCCTGCTTCTGGCGTTTATAAACTGAGTGACCTTGGGCAAGTCAGAACATCTCATCCTCAGTTTTCCCATCTCTAAAATGGGAGTATTAGCAGTAGCTATCATGTAATTTTTTTTTTTGAAGATTACAGAATGAATGTAAAGCACATAGCACCACACCTAGCATTTATAATTGTGCAATAAGTTTATTAGAATAGACATGGAGTACAGTGGGAAATGAGTCTGAAAAAGTAGTGTAGAGGGCTTGGGTGAGGAATGTGGGATTCATCAGGACACATGGAAGCCAGTGAAAGTTACAGAGTAGAAGAGTGACATGATGGGAGCCACACTAAAGGGAATCCTATGTGAAAGTGACAGATTTGGAAGGGGGAGGAGATTGAAGGTCCTAGACCAGAATGGTGATAGCAGGGATGGAAAATAATATACAGAACTGAGAGACATTCTGGAAATACAACCCATAGAACTTGGGTAACTGACTGACTCCAGGAGGAGAGGGACAAGAGACTTATTAGGAGGATGGTGACTCGCTTACCAGAATGTGAAAATCAGGAGAAGCTACAGAAGGAGCTTGGGGAAGACTATTTGGTTTTTGTTAGATTATATTTGAAGTGAAGCTAGGATATCTAATTGTGTCCAGCAGGGACTTTGAAATATGGTTTGAAGCTCGAGACAAAAGGATTGGGGCAAGGTTTAGATTTGGGAGTCGTTAATATTTGAGATAATATTTGAAATGGGTAAAATCTCAGAGGCTGATGGAAAGGGAAACAGAAGAGGTGTACAGGGATAGTATTCAGGAAACAGTTCTTATTTGGAAGAAATTATAATAACTCTTAGTAAACACATTTATCTTTTTCTGTATAAAATCTCTTTTGGCTTCAACAAAATAATAAAATCATGTGCAAAGCCGTGTCTTTGTGACTGAAATACTTCTTTAGAAAAGATTCTCTGTGTTTCCTTCCAGGCCAGAAAGACCTCCTGACTCCATGTTATAATGGAAAAGATCCATCTGGGGCTTTTGGACCTATAAACCCTATTTGGAATACAACTTACAGCTTCCTGTCTAAATTTTTCAAAGAAATTAGTACCGTGTTTCCGGATGAATTCATTCATTTGGGAGGAGATGAAGTAGATTTTGATTGTTGGTATGAAAATTCGTTAAAACCCACCTATTTCTAAAAACTTGTACCTGAAGTAGGTGTAGAGGTCTCCACATGAAAAGGGAAGATTTGGGGTAACATCTCTGTACCGTTTTAACTTGGCAACACAACTCGTGAGATGGTGGATTTCTGCAGAATGTCCATATGGGTGGTATGACAACGTAAAAGCTTTTAGGAAGGAGAATTAAGATGCAGAAGGAAATGGGAATTAAAAAAAAAGACTAAAGAGTGAACAAGAATAGCTTTAGTGAAAGAGGGTAATGATTAAGTGGGAGAGATTTTTCAAGTAAAAGTCCTCTTTGCAAATAGCCTCAGATGGAGGAGAGAGGCGGGAGGTTAGGGAAAACCATTTTTCTAGGAAATCGGCTTCTAGAAAAAAATTATTTGCACTGGAAAGCTAAGATAACTTATAATTTTTAGGTTTATTTTACTCTACAAAATTTAATAGTTTTACATGTGTATAAGATGTTAGGGATATATGCTGCTTTAAAAAGATTGGGCAGGGACTTCCCTGGCAGTCCAGGGGTTAAGACTCTGCGCTTCCAGTGAAAGGTGCGTGGGTTCAATCCCTGGTCGGGGAACTAAGATTCCATGTGCCATGCAGCCAAAAAAAAAAAGAAAAAGATTGGGCATATTGAACTTTTAATGAAATTTTGATCACTTTTTGTTTAAGGGCATCCAATCCAGAAATCCAGGATTTCATGAGGGACAAAGGCTTTGGCAGAAATTTTAAGAAACTAGAATCTTTCTATATGCAAGCGTAAGTTACTTTAAAGCCTACTTCTGTTTTTATTTCATCAATGCCTTTTGTAAAAGCTTAAGCTGTTATTTAGTACTACTTTATTTTTCATTTTCTCTCCACTCCTTGCCAAAGTATAGACGTTATATTCTTTGTTACACAAAATATAGATGAAAAATCATAAAGGAGGGAGCAATAGCCACTATTTTCTTTAAATCAATAACATGGTGACTCTGATCCTTTTGCAGTAACTGTTGAAACACAGGATAACAGTCATCTGTTCTAAGAACTCAGCTCAGAGCCCTGGCTGCCCTGCAAAGTCTTCGTCACCATCCATCCCCTGGAATTCAGTCCCTTTTGTCAACGCCGGAGCATTTCTTTTACTTTATATCTGTGCTGTCTCGTGTGGTAGCCACAGCCACATGTGGCTGTTTGTATTTAAATTAGAATTGAAGAAAATTAAAAATTCAGTTCCTCAGTCACATTAGCCACATTTCAGGTGTTCAACAGCTAGATGAGGCTAGTGGCTACCATGCTGGAAAGTGCCTATATAGAACATTTCCATCACTGCATCAAGCTTTAGCAGACAGTGCTGCTCTATGCTAGGGAGCAGTAAACTTGTTCTCTGAAGGGCCAGACAGTAAATATGAGAGATTTCGTCGGGCACATGTGGTTGCATACTTTTTTTTTTGTGCATACTCTTATTTTTTTAAACAATGCTTTACAAGTGTAAAAACCATTCTCAGCTCAAGAGCCATACAAAAATAGGCTGCAGGTTATAGCTTGCCAACTCCTGCATTGAGCAAGCCCAGATTCTAGCCTTTTTCTGTTCAGCTTTTTGTGTGATACAGGCTAATTTTTTTATCCTGCAGAGCACCTGCCATTGTCTGAACATCAGGAAATATTTGTGAGTTGATTGTCAACACTGTTGGAAGTTATTTAGGTGATGTCACAGGCTAGTTTCTTTTATTCTAAGATACCCATGAAATTACAAAGGTTGCTGTTTATACACTTCCCTAGGAGTTGTCCCATCTTCCTTTCTTTGGGGTATGCTTAGCTCATTCATTCTGCAGTTGACTGTTGAACCCCTCTGCTGTGTCAGGTTCTGAGCCACGTGCTAGAAAGAAGGAACCACATGGGTCACCACCCAGCTTTAGCTAGTTCTGCTGTAAAGCTGTGCTATACTGAGAGGCACCTCTCAGTGTTGGGAGTTCTTGGGATAAAAATGTGCATTCTTTACACATATTGGTAAGCTTGTGATCTGAAATAACTGTAATTTTTTTCAATGGTAGGGTTTTGGATATGATTTCAGCCATAAACAAGAGCTCCATAGTCTGGCAAGAAGTTTTTGATGATGCAGGCAAGGTGAGAAGTATTAAGACTGCATTTGGTTTTGATAATATGAGAGACTTAATACTTCCTTGGATGGAAGGAACCCTAATGAAGCTTCCCTGTAATGCTGGGGAAACGAGTTTACCTTTCCATTTGAGCTGTAACACTGAGACCAATGATAATGGTACTGATCTGATTTCTTCCATTTACTTCATTCTTCAGCGCCGCCACCTCCTCGTCTCCCCCATCTCCCCTCCTCCCCCGCCATCTCATTTTTAATCACCAATTGAAGTACTCTGAAGACCGTTCCTTTATTCAGAAGGGCAGAACAAACAGATAAATAAGTCTTTACTGCTGTTAAGAGAGTTTTAAGTAAAATTGTCAATGTACACTTTTTATTTTAAATGGCGTTTCTCTCTGACTTACTCAGAATTCTTTATGTTCCTTTGGGGGCAACTGAGAATTTGCAAGTCCAGATACTAGTATTATCTTTCCAGAAGGGTTGGTGGCATCCTCAGAGTTCCAAAGTAAGTACAATAGTGTGGTAGAAATGGGATGAAAACCTTTAATTCATTGCACCTATATGGTATCATATGTAGACAAAGGTTAAATATCCAACCTTAAGGTTGATGAAACTTCTAAGTCCCTACAACAAATAGCATTTGCTATTAATTCTAAGGAGAAAGGGGAAAAAAGAAAATGCTGCTTTTTTCAAGGATCTTAAAAGTTATTTTCTTCGCTACAGTGCCTTGGACTTAATTTCATCTACTGTAGTTGCGAGACCTAATAATATATATTGTGATTTGTGACTTTAATAGCTCACGCCAGGCACAGTAATTCAAGTGTGGAAAGTGGAGGACTATACTCAGGAACAAAGTAAAGTTACAGAAGCTGGCTTCCCTGTGATCCTTTCTGCTCCTTGGTACTTAGACTGGATCAGTTATGGACAAGACTGGAAAAAATACTATGCCGTGGACCCTCTTAGTTTTGAGGGTAAGTGAAGCAACCATCGTTACTTGATTTGTTAGGTTTTTTTCCCTACCCTCCCTCCAGGGAATCCTTACCTAGGTAGCATCTACCAACTATCCTCCCTTTTATGTTTGACCCTTGATTTTGTTTGTGTGTACTTAAACAGATCAACTACAATATGAAAGAAACCACATTCTTCCCTAAATGAAAGAACTTCAAAGTAGATTCCCTTATATTTTGCTCTCCATTTTCACTGATAAGACTTGTTATCACTATGCATTTAAAGATGCCTGACTGCATTAACCTTGTATCTCCTACTCTGAGCTGCCTCTCCAATGCAAGACACCTAAGCAGGGATCCCGTCCTGTTCAGTGGCTTCCAGGTTCTGAGGAGGAGGCATCCTTGGGGGTGGGCATGTCTGAGTGGTGGGGCTTCAGACTCTCAAACCCCCTTCATTAAAAACAGTTCTACTTTGTCCATTTTTGTACACCAGACTTTAATATAAAATTTCCTTTGAGGAATAGTATTTTGCTGTTTAAAAGAGTTTCAAAACTGTAGGTCTATTAGGAATTGACATAACTGTTTCTCTAAAAATCTCTAAAAAGCATTTTCTGAGAATCAAAAAGTCATAATTACTATAGATAGTCTCTTTAATAATAAAATGGTATCTTTACTACCAGACTGCCTAACTACTACATTAGTTAACATATGCTAACAAATACTGTGTGAACCATGGGGTCAGCCATGGCAATAAAGTTGGCCACCTTTTTTTGTGCCACAGCCATGAACATCTCCCAAGGTCCTGATTAACAGGAGAGAAATGCTGCCCTAAGATAACAATAGAAATCAGCATTGCCTCTGTATATAGGCCTCAAGTTGCAACTACCTAACTTACATCAATGATTTTAATCTAGGGTCTCAGGAACAGAAAAAACTTGTCATTGGTGGAGAAGCTTGTCTATGGGGAGAGTATGTGGATGCAACTAACCTTACTCCAAGATTATGGTATGGAATTTAAGTGATAACATTTGAATTAAGGTGCCTGAGTTTTCCTTCTGTACCCAAGTTGGAAACCACTAGGAACTTCCCCAAGCATGTGGTTTGCTTATTTAAGAAAATAGAAAAGTACATTGGGGCACATGTGGTTTAAATTTTAGGCCTCGAGCAAGTGCTGTTGGTGAGAGACTCTGGAGTCACAAAGACGTCAGAGGCCTAGAGGATGCCTACAGGAGACTAACAGTTCACCGCTGCAGAATGCTCAGGTAAGACAGGTTTATTTTTAAAAAATGTATGTCACCTAAGAGGCTGTGATTTAATTAGGAGGAATTGGGAACTATTTCCAGTACCTATAAGGAGAAGATATGCTTGGACTTTAAACTGTTTTATAGATATATTAAATTTTGCTGTAACTTAGAACTCCATTATGAATCTCTCTTTTCAATAATTAGTGGTATGGTTTAATGATTCTGATTTGAGCTGTTAAGTTCCTTAAGATGGAGATGAGTTATATCAATCTAAAACATCTTTTGTTTGTACTTTACCTGTCGTACAGACGAGGAATAGCTGCAGAACCTGTCTTTACTGGATATTGTGACGAGGACAGAATGTAAAAATGAACTGAAACAAAAGAAAAATAGGGGAAAATGCCCACAGTCATCTGTACCACGATCAGCTTGATTTTAAAAATCATGTTTTTGAATAAAATCTTTTTATTGATTGAACCTCCATCTTATTTATACGTTATACATAGAAGACTGACATCTTTCCTGTGAGCGCAGCTTAAAATCAGCCAACCAAAAACCTCGTGATATCTATCACTCAGTATATTCCAAAAGACTGAATCTTGACTACCGACAGTAATAGATACACAATACAATTCAGGTGCATTAACCTTCAACATCAAAGCACGTTTCTCATTCTATAAAATAGAATGGGCAGCACCAAGTGCCACTGTTTCACGTTCTACCTTTTCAGTTGTTCTTACGGAAAATGAAGTAGGTAGGTACTCCTGAGTTTCTCTCCAAGGACTTAGGACGAGCCACTTCTCTGGCTGAGCAGTGTACTTTGGTCTTGAGGATTCATGGCTTGATAATTAGACAGCTCTAAGGCAAAGGTAGCTGAGCCTGATGTTAACGTTCGAAGCACAGTTGAATAACCCTAATTAAAATAATTTTAAGTCAGTTATCTCTGCAAAGTTAAGCCTCAAGTCTCTTCCTGCAGAACCTTTGACCATTATCAGGAAAAATTTGGTAAGTATCGTGGATGACAGAAAACCAGTAGTGTGGGTATGCTTCAGAAGTATTCCTTGGTCCCAAATGGTAAAAAAGGCTCTGCTGGCACTCAGGTGCCTGTCCTAGCAGGAGAGGCTGGTGGGGAGGAGAATGAAACTTGCCTCAAAGCTGGCAACAGAAGTAAGATAAGTGCTTGGGATGGAAAAATGGTCATTCAGGCTGGTGGCTGGTGACACATTTTGGTACAGCACACCTCAACCTCTGTAGAGGAGTGGAAAGGGATACCCCTCCTGCCCCCATGCTGCCATAATCCCCTGGATTTCTCCAGCAATTTACATAAAGTATGTGTACATTTAGTCACAAAGTACCTACCATAATTTCTGCTAAGGGAACAAATCCAATAACAACTTTGTTGTCCTGACGAGTCTGGATTTCCTGAATGTTCCCTCTTCTTTGTGCTAGATCTGCTAGGACAGGACTGAGGTAATCTCTAGTCACTGTAACCTCAAGATTCATCAGGGGCTCCAAAATTTGCTTATCAGCTTTCTTCAGAGCCTAAAGAAATGAAAGAATATTAACTCCTCTTCCTTAAACTGCAGAGCAAATTTCTGTTATGAAGGGAAGACTCATAAAAATTTAAATACTGTTCATAATCTTAGCCTAGAGCCTCTAGCAAAAAGACATAAGCCTGCTTTAACACTCTATAAGAAGTCCAAAATTTCAATATTTGCTTGTACATGCATGACAGTAGCATGTCCGAGACCTCTTGTATGGTGTGTTGCAAGGGAATGCTTGGCAAAATCTCATTATGTAGAGTACCTGTGAACATGTGCCCAGAGACAGAGGGAAACAAAATGGTTTTCCCCCTTCAAAGACTTATTTCTTCATATTTAAACCTCTTCTTTTGTTTTTGATACCTATAGTTACATAGTCCATGCTACAAGTCAAGGCAAGCAGGAGGGAAATAAAGGAGAGAGCTAAAAACACAGTAAGTTAGTAGAAACACATTCTCTTCTATTTGAAACAGACTGAAATCTAAAATTCTGAACAGATAACAAAGGCCAAGAAGAATAAGCACGTGGAAAGGAAAGAGCACGGAAACTATAAAAAGCTAAAACAGCATAGGGCAAATAGGAAGTGGACGAAAGCAGAGGTATAAAGACTTACTGGGGTCCCCTAGTCAGACGCTGTCTTTAGAGCATCATTCCATCAGGCCAATTGCTAAACGAATTTTGGAGGGCGTTTGCGAGCACCCTAACTATTGATGGGTTTGATTTTAAAAGCTAACTCACTTACTTCTCCAGCCTGCCAGAGTTAAAAAATAACAATTTCCTATAAATTCTAAGCCTTTGTTTGGTTGTCAGGTGGGATGAGCAGTGTGCTTTGGTCTTTATTACAACTTCCTCAGTTGTAATAAACTTAGACTTAGCAGCGGAAACCAGATAGAAGAGCCAGGGCTCTGGAATGTACCCCTCACCTTTATTTGGCTATGGCTGGTCCTCTCTCTGCTCACCTGCCACCACTCACTTAGGACCAGGCAGTATCTTCGCCTATATTGTCAAGTAATGCTCTTCTGTCCCCGATACCTCACCACCTCCTCCCTCCCCCCCACCCCTGCCTCCCCTACTTTCACGATCATGAAAAATGGCCAGCAGTATATTCTCTTTATCACAGAAATTTCAAAAAACATAGCACACATATAGAGTAAAAACATAATCTCAGTTCTTCACAGCAGATTAAGCCTTTAAAATCACTATCAACCGAAACAACTCAACTATAGAAAAAGTAATAGTCCTTGAATGAAAACATTACTAAAAAATAATGAGTCAACAGCAAACAACTAAATATATCCTCTGTATTTTTGCAATTCTTACCAAAAGCTTTGTGCCACTTCACGCAATGTCTTTTAGAACAACATAATGGAGTGGGAAAAGGTTAAAAATTAAAGAGAAAAAAATGCTACAACTAAGGAAAGGACTGAGTTCTATGTAGCTGAACAGGAAGTACTGTGCTTGTGGGTCTGTCCTTAGTCCTCTTTTCTTTTCACAGCCTTTTCCTTGGCAACACTGCCTAGTTACAGAGCATCAAGAACAGCTTCTACGTAGCTTCCTCAAAAATTCTAAACTTTATCCAAGCCATGGTCTGAGTGCTCCAGCCTTGTACTCCACTGGTCTGCTCTGGGATAGTGTCTAAATATCTTATAGCAACCCAATATGCCCCAAACGGAACTCATCATTTTCTTTTCCAAACACTCCTGTCTGCTTTTTCCTCTTTCTGTTGATGGCATCACTACTCTTCAGTTCCCCAGGACACGCATCTTTGATTTATTTCCCTTTTTCCACAAGTAAGCTGTAAGATTTCCACTCCTGTTGCTGGTATCCTGGTTCAGACCTAGTCCATTCCCTGTCCTAGACTCTTTTCCCTACTCCAGTCCCTTCTGTATTCTAAGGATTATACTCTCTTCAAAAACTTTAAATTATTCACCACTGTTCTCAAAACAAATCTCAAACTTCTAGATGTAGTTTTTACAGGTTTCTCTAAAGCCTGGCCCTGCCTTCTTTAATCTCCCCTTGTCTGGAATGCTGCCCACTGTGCCCAAATCTTCCAAAACATCACAGCTCAACAATTAATGAAACCATGTACAAGCCCCTGTTGTGTTTTGAAATAAAATGCTGACTCAAGAGTTAATGATTGGGAAATGTGAAGATGCAGAAACAAAGAACAGCTGTTGGGCTAGGGAACTGGTAACAATTTAGACTGTAATGCTGCCGCATGGCAGAATCACCGAACTCCCAGTTCCCTGAAAGATATAAAGGCCTGACACACATTCCTAAGTTGTTTGTACAGGAAGCAGACCCCTGCCAGATGAAAACTGCTGACCACAAGCACATAGACCCTAGACTGGTTGAAACCAGAAGGCTGATTGATGATGCTTGAAACTTCACCTTGATGCCAACCAATCCCAGAATTGTCCACGAGCTGATCACACCCCTGCTCCTTGAACACTGTAAAACTCCTCATAACCCCTGCAGGGTGGATCACACAGTCTTGAGGGCGTTAGCCCTCTGTGGCCCCCTTTGCCTGGCAAAGCAATAAAAGCTACTCTCTTCTACTTCACCCAAAACCCTGTCTCCGCGTTTCTGTTCGGCACCGGTGAAGAGGCTGAGTTTCGGCAACATAAACTTCTTTCCAAGAACCCTGCCCCAATTCCCCACGTCTCAGCTTTCATGGATCTCAGTCCATTCTAATATTCTGGCTATTTGGCTATTTATTTCCCTTCTAAATCATAAGCTCCTTTAGGTCAAGAAAAATGTATGTATCTTAATTTGTGCCCCTCTCAGTGCCTGGTGCACTATAAGCACACCACCAGTGGCTCAATAAATATATGAAGCGTCATTGACTTCTCATAGCAGAGACAAGGAGCTTCCCCACTAGATGAAGTTTAACAAGGGCCACAGTATTTCCATTAGTAGTATTTAAAGTAATGAATTAAAACAAAAGGTTAAGTGTAAGCCCCATAAAGTTAATTCTTGTTCTCTACTATGATCTTGTCCATATACTGGGGCTTGGGGTTAATTTAGAAACGTATCATCTTTCAGGTTACCATTATTTCAAAACTAAAACCAATATCAGGAAAAACTAAGAATTACTGGAAGGTAAATGTTCTCAACAATTTAATCATGACCACTTTACAGGTAATATTTCTAACTATATGCTTAGGCAAACAATATTTAAACAATTTTATTTTTGAAAGTGTAGTGTTTTTTCTTTTTAATCAAAAACTTTGTTTTCAAAAACTTTTTAAGAAGTATGAATTTGAACTTATCTGAAGGAGCCATTAAAGTTCAGCCTTCCTAAGTCAGGGGCTTAGGGTATTTAACTTTATAATTATGGATTCAAATAAGACTACAGAAAATCAGGTCTCAACCACAGTCCAAAACATTAGAAAATGATTATAAAGGCAAGTGTTTTAATGCAAAATCAGTCACCAACAAAACTATAGTATTCCCATACTGAGAAGAATGCATGGAATCAGCATTCAGCACACTAAGGCCCTTGGGGGTTCATCCAGCTCTGGTAGATTACTGGGGCAAGGCACTCAAGGACATATCCCCAGGTAAACACAGAAGACCAGACTGCTTTATGCTCTGAGAAGGAAAAATGCTTATTTGATCTGTTATTCAACAGGACTTATCTGATTTCAGTGATCCTTGATTAATCTTATTAGAACAAACATAAACTCCAACATTGGAACCAATATTAGACCTTCAATGTCCTTTAGATTATAATCCATTTCGGGCCAAGCTGACCCCAGATATGTCTTTTACTCAAATCTACCAAGCTTGCCTCTTATGGCTGTGTATCTGGGATGGGGAAAGCAGAGACACCACTTAAAAAAACTTGCCTCTTTGCCAAAATCAGAGGATATTTAATAACTATCTGTGTCAAACAGTAATTTCTTAGATCCTCTTTTGAATAAAACCCTGATGATTAAGAAATCAAAGATTCTCCATGGTAAAAACTCTTGACTATAAGGCTCAGGATACAAAGACACAAGGTCAGGCACTGCGAGCACAGCTGTCTGTGGACTAGTGGTTTACTACTGTCCAGAGAGTCACCTTAAAGCAAAAAGGATTAGGACACTTCTATACCTTTTGTAGGCATCTTGAGACACAGGCAGAAATCATAGCTGTGGAGGTACCGGGATGAATTACCAATGAATGTAAAGTAATTGCTACATCTTGAACTGGGGATCCAAGCAATGGTCCTAGGTAAGGGGGAAAAGATTTTATTAGGACTCAGTATTACAGTGAGGGGTAAATGAAATGTGTAAAGAGATAGGCAGAGAACTTCTAGTTTCCAGTTCTGCATGTAAAGGAGCTTTGAAGTCATCACTTTGTTGTAAATAATAAGTAAAAAGCAACAATTCTTATTGAATTGGTAAGAGATGGGAGGACAAAGGGCAAACCACTGTCCCCAAGACTGGGGAGACAGGTGAGTGCGGGCAGTCACACCTGATCTGTAATTGATGAACTGCTTGAGGCTCAGTGTGGCCAAGTCAGAGTTAAAAACTCCAGGGGGGCCCAGTCTTGGGGATGGAGAGGGGCATAATTCTGTGAGCTCAAGCAGGTTCTCACAGTAAATATCAGAGATTCAGGGGGAGGGGAAAAGAATCCATTCTGAAATACTCCAAGGCACTCTATTCTTAACAAGGCCTGCCCTCACGGGAAACTAGTTAATTAGAGCAAAATCAGAGACTAACGGACTTGAGGGAAGTACCCAATCCAGTCTACTCTAGCCATCCTGTCCCACCTAAGGGGGGTGAAAAAAACTGAGAAACACTTGTGCAGCTCCGAGTCCAAAGGCACAGGCTGACTAGAAGACAGACCTAATCTTGGGACTACAGATGCTTCCCCTCCCCTTTACCTCACCACCACATTACTAAAGGCCGGTTTATAGCAGTCCCTTACCCAGTACCTCACTTCTGGCTATCAAGAAAAAATTATGGGATGAATTGGGAGATTGGGATTGACATATATGCACTAATATGTATAAAACAGATAACTAATAAGAACCTGCTATATAAAAAATAAAACAAAAAAAGAAAAACTTATAAGGCATATTGAAAGGCAAAAAGCACAATTTGAATTTGAATACAGAGAGCAAGCATCAGAACCAGATGTGGCAGGGACACTGAATGATCAGACTAAGAATATAAACAACTATGACTAATATGCTCAGGGCTTAAATAGGTAAAGTAAAGGGCATGCAAGAACAGATGGGCATGACAGCAGAGAGACAGAAGTCCTAAGAAAGAACCAAAAAGAAATGCTTCAGATGAAAAACACTGTAACAGAAAGGAAGAAGCCCACTGATGGTCTTAGATGGGACACAGCTGAGCAAACAGTCTGAGTTAGAAAATATATCAGTAGAAACCTCCAAAACTGAAAAGCAAAGTGAACAAAAGACTGGAAAAAAAAAAAACAACAATATCCAAGGCTGTGGGACAACTATAAAGGTATGACATATGCGTGATGGGAAGAGATAGGGAGAAAACACCATCAAAGTTAGAAGAGAAGAATGAAACAATTTCTAATATCAGGAGGGATTAAATCGTTGAGTGTGATACTAATGCGTACTCTGATTGGAGTACCTTACCTTGGAGGCACGCACTGTGAAGGCCATTTTCAATGGCCTCTCGTGAGGCCTGAGAAAGGTCTTTGGCAACACTTGCTGCATACTCGATGACTGGCAGAAGAGATGATGTTTCCAGTGATTTTGCTTCCAGTTCTACAGTCACAAGATGCCGTCTGTCTCCTAAAGTTCTATCTAAGGTATCTGTAAACAAATCGAATATAGTACCTCAGAGATTTGTTCCAGAAAGATGTCAAGGTACCACAACTGGCAAAATTACAATCAGCAAGTTCAAGGTCTCATGGAAGGTAAAGCGGAAGAAAATATCAACAATGACACTAAATACAGTATAAAAATGTCAGAGTAAACAGTTCTACCAAGAAAGCATCTGCTGGGACTTTCCTGGTTGTCCAGTGGTTAAGAATCCACCTTCCAATGCAGGGGATGCGTGTTCGATCCTTGGTCGGGGAACTAAGATCCCACATGTGTTGGGGCAACTAAACCCAAGCCCATGTGCTGCAACTACAGAGCCCACACACTCTGGAGCCCGCATGCCACAACAAAATATCCCGGCGTGCCGCAACTAAGACCAGATGCAGCAAAAAATAAATAAATTAAAAAAAAAAAAGGAAGCATCTGCTTCTGTGTTTACCAACATTAAAAACCTGCTCTGGGGCTTCCCTGGTGGCACAGTGGTTGAGTCTGCCTGCCGATGCAGGAGACATGGGTTCGTGTCCCGGTCTGCGAGGATCCCACATGCCACGGAGCGGCTGGGCCCATGAGCCATGGTCGCTGGGCCTGCGCGTCTGGAGCCTGTGCTCCACAACGGGAGAGGCCACAACAGTGAGAGGCCCGTGTACCGCCAAAAAGAAAAAAAAAAAAAAACCTGCTCTGAATCACCTATTAATATTGCTTTAGGACTTCCCTGGTGGTGCAGTGGTTAAAAATCTGCCTGCCCACATATATACAATGGAATATTACTAGCCATAAAAAGAAATGCAATTGAGTTATTTGTAGTGAGGTGGATGGACCTAGAGTCTGTCATACAGAGTGAAGTAAGTCAGAAAGAGAAAAACAAATACCGTATGCTAACACATATATATGGAATCTAAAAAAAATAAAATGGTTCTGAAGAACCTAGAGGCAGGAGAGGAATAAAGACGCAGACATAGAGAATGGACTTGAGGACACGGGGAGGGGGAAGGGTAAGGTGGGACGAAGGGAGACAGTAGCACTGACATATATGCACTACCAAATGTAAAACAGATAGCTAGTGGGAAGCAGCGCATAGCACAAGGAGATTAGCTCAGTGCTTTGTGACCACCTAGAGGGTTGGGATAGGGAGAGTGGGAGGGAGATGCAAGAGGGAGGAGATATGGGGGTATATGTATATGTATAGCTGATTCACTTTGTTTTAAAGCAGAAACTAACATGCCATTGTAAAGCAATTATACTCCAATAAAGATGTTAAAAAAAAAAAGAATCTACCTGCCAACATGGGACACGGGTTCGATCCATAGTCTGGGAAGATCCTACATGCCGTGGAGCACTAAGCCTGTGTGCCACAACTACTGAGCCTGCACTCTAGAGCCCGTGAGCCATAACTACTGAGCCCATGCTCCACAACTACTGAAGCCCTTGCATTCTAGGGCCCATGTGCCTCAACTACTGAGCCCACGTGCTGCAACTACTGAAGCTTGCATGCCTAGAGCCCGTGTTCCACAACAAGAGAAGCCACTGCAATGAGAAGCCTGTGCACCACAACGAAGAGTAGCCCCTGCTTGCCACAACTAGAGAAAGCCCGGGTGCAGCAATGAAGACCTAGCACAGCCAAAAAATTAAAAAAAAAAACAAAAATTACTTCAGTGTTAGGGTGTGTTGAGGCAGGTGATCGCACAAATTTTGTTATGCAGATTACACTTTTAAACATTTCTTATGTGACTGATATTCTTCTAAATAAAAAATTTTTATTTAAAAGTAAAACAGTACAAACGGTTATCTAATGAAAATTAAAAGGCTTCACCCTGCCAACCAACAAACTTAAATTTCATACACTCTTCCAGCAATATTTTATGTATTGGGTTTGGCCAAAAAGTTCGTTTGGGTTTTTCCATAAGCTGGTATGGAAAAAACCCAACGAACTTTTTTTTTTTTTTAATATTTATTTGGTTGCACTGGGCCTTAGTTGTGGCAGGCAGGCTCCTTAGCTGCGGCTCACCAGTTCCTTAGTTGTGGCATGCAAACTCTTAGTTGTGGCATGCACGTGGGATCTAGCTCCCTGACCAGGGATCAAACCTGGGTCCCCTGCATTGGGAGTACAGAGTCTTATCCGCTTTCACCACCAGGGAAGTTCCCCGAATGAACTTTTTGGCCAGCCCAACATTTAATGTTTATGATTCTTCCCCCAAAACTAGTTATCTATTTGTAAAAATGAAAATAGACTCCCTCATTAGCTAACAACCAATAGCTGTCAGTGAAACCGAGTGGGGCCCTGTGGGGCTCCGAGGCATGGAGGCCCTTTTGTCCCCCATTTCTTGAAGGCAAGACTCCAGCCTCCATAACTTTCCTTAGTTCCAAAGGGCAGATTCGAACAGTTGCTAATCAAGGGAGGAAGCAGCCAAGAAACCACCTGAGGCAAGATTAAAGGGACCAGAGAAGCTCCTCAAGATTAGGAGACCACCTGAGATGAGATGAAGGGAGTGAAAGCCCTGTGTACACCCTGATGTTGTCAGAGACCCCACCTTTGAACCACTGTTACAAAACCCTCATCAAATCCTCCCAGGTTGGGAGACAGTTTTTCGAGGCAGAAGCCTGCTGTGTCCCCCTTTGCCTGGCAAAGTAATAAGGCTATCCTTTTCTACTTCACCCAAAACTGTGTCTCTGAGATTTGATTTGGCACCAGTATACAGAGAAGTTGAGCTTTCGGCAACATCACCAATCTCCAAGAGTTTACTAAGACAAAACTATGCTGTATTTATGTGAGTGACCATGGAACACAGTGACTCATGGCCCAAGTTCAAAACTAAGAACTAATTATGCTCTATAATTCCTCTTCATAATTCCTTTTATATTATGAAATATAAAACTAACTTTTATATTATGAAATATTTTATACTTAAAAATACATGCATAACCTAAAACCAAAATGAACATTCATAACCTAAAAACAAAATGAACATTCATGAAACCTAATACTACTACAAGAAACAGAACATTACCAGTAACCTAGAAGCCTTCTGAAGAAACAACCACTATCATGATGTTGTATTTAAACATTCATATGATTTTCTTTAGAGTTGTATCACAGATGCAGGTATCCCTAAACAATATAGTTTACTTCTGCTTTGTTTTGAATATGTTATTATACTGCATGTATTCAGCAACTTGCTTTTTTCTGCTTCACATCTGTGCGTCATCTGGACTGACACCTGGTGATGTAGTACATTCTTTTTCACTGTTATATAGTATTCTGTTATATGAACAGAGTACAATTTATCCACTATGTCCACAAATATTTGGATATTTTTCACCTAAAGTTTTGTTTTATTACAATGCTATTATGAAGGTTCTTGTATCTGTCTCTCAATGTACATGTGTAAGATTTTCTCTAGGGCATATACCTACTAGTGAAACTGCTGAGTAGTAAGGTCTGCACATTGTCAACTTCATAAGAAAGTTGCCAAACTGTTTTCATAGTGGTTATATAATTTACACTCCCACCAGAAGTTTTTGTAAAACTTTCCATTGCAACTTTCCATAAAACATCTCACCAACACTTGGCATTGTCAGATTTGCATTCTTGCCAATTTTGTTGGTATAAAATGCCATCTTGTCCTTTTAACTTGCATGATCCTAATCATTACTGAGACTGAGAATCTTTTATTTTCACAGGCCTTTGGGGTATCCTCGTTTGTGAAATGTCTGTTCAATCTTTTTTGCTCACTTTTCTACTTGGTTGGTTGTCATGTTTTTAATGATCTTTTGAAGTTCTTTATATATATTCTGGATACTGATCTGTCAGTTTTATATGAGGCAAATATCTTCTCTCAGCTTTTGGCTTGTCTTTTTGCTTTCTTTATAGTATATTTGAATAAATTCTTAATTTCAATAATATCAACTTTAGTAATCTTTTAGTTCATAGTTTCAACCTTATCTGGTTAGTAAAACAATTCTATATTGTCTTCCAAAAATTCGAAGGTTTCCCTTTCATAAAGTTTTGGGGTTTTCTTTCTTTTTTTTTTCTTTTTTGCATATATTAGCATTTATTCTCTTTATTCTTTTGTGCTCAAAGAGAGATTTCCAACTCTTCTTTCATATTTAGGCTTTTAAATTCACCTGGAATTGACTTTTGTATACAGTATGAGGTATGAATCTAAATCTTTTTCCATATGAATAATTATCCCAGGCCCCTTTATTGAATATCAGTCCACCCCTTCTCACTGAGCTGCAATATCACTGATGTAAATCCAATTTCCACATAGATATGAGTCTGTTTCTAGGCTTTCTGGTTTGTTCCACTGGTATATTTGTCTATTCTTAGCTTGATTTGTGTCATAATGACTATGGCTTTATAATAAGTATTAATGTCTGATACAGTTCTTTGGGTAGAACTGGTATGTTCATGGTATTTAGTCTTCTTATCTATGAATGGTTTTCCATTTAACTTAGGTCTTTTTTAATGTCTGTACATTTTGATAATTTTCTAGATGTACACAAATGTAATCTGCTCCTCCTCAGTGACGTGATCATTAGTGATCTGACTGTCCAGTCAGGGTGTGGTCTGATTGCTGCAGCATCTGGTTACTAGTTTTCACCTTGTAACTAATAAGCAATCTAGAGCGAGACACTTGAAGACCATGCAAATATGCTGCTCAACAATGTACTCAATATTAAGCATTCACCATATTACAAGATGACGATTTCTTATTCCAGCCCTCCTCCTCAACATCTAACAGTCAGCATTTGGCACTTCAGTGTAAGGAAGAAGAGTCTCTTCTTGTTGATCTATCATCAGTATGGACTCATGAGTTCCAACTTTTTCTCAGTGGTCTATGATTATTGTTCGTAATTATTTTGGAGTTCAAATTAACCCAGATTTAGCCAGTGGAGCCTCTTCGGGTTAGTTCCTGTGTCCTTATGACACATCCCCATTATTTTTTTGAGTATTTCCTTTCTTTCTCAGATAACATGATGTTCTGTTGCTTGCTTATTTTTGATAGTCTCCTATTTCTTACTAATACTTTCTATCCCCTTTCTTATTTCTTCAAAACTAATACTTATTTTATACTCAGCATATGATAATTCTAGTATCAGAAGCCTTTGCTGGTCTGCCTATGATGTTTATTGTTCCTGCTGCCTTTTTTGCTCCTTGTGCCTTTGCTCAAGGTTTTATGATTAAAAATAAATAAATAATTTTTTTTTTTTTTGCGCGGGGGCTTCCCAGGTGGCAGTGGGGGTAAGAATCCGCTTGCCAATGCAGGGGACATGGGTTCAAGCCCTGGTCAGGGAAGATCCCACATGCCGCGGAGCAACTAAGCCCATGTGCCACAACTACTGAGCCCTCGAGCCACAACTACTGAGTCCTCAAGCCACAACTACTGAGCCCACATGCCACAACTACTGAAGCTCATGCACCTAGAGCCCATGCTCCGCAACAAAGAGAAGCCACAGCAATGAGAAGCCCGCGCACTGCAACGAAGAGTAGCCCCCACTCGCTGCAACTAGAGAAAGCCCGCACGCAGCAACGAAGACCCAACAGAGCTAAAAATAAATAAATAGGTAAATTTATTAAAAAAAACTTTTTTCAATTGTGAGTTCATATTCCTTTGTGGGATTTTCTTTGAGGCCTGGATTGAGGATACATTTATCTAAAGAGGCCCTACATTTGTTTTCTCCAGGTTCCTTGGTATATTACCAATCCATAAGCATTTTACACTAAATTCTTCTCTGTTTGGAGTTTTTCAGGTCACACTGGTTCTATGAATTTAGGCTGAAAATGCTATCAGAAGCCTACAGTTACAAATTCTCAGAAATTTTGCCCCTTTGCCCCACAGTCAGTCAGACAAGTTTCCTTGTCCTCTTCTTTTATGGAGAAGATTTTCCTCATTACTTCCATGAGGATGTGGCCCTCAAGTTCTAGGTTAGACATTACCACAGATTTCTCCAAGATAGCTAGTGGCTTAGGTGCTGGCTTATTTTCCAAGATTCCTGCTCCAGTTTCCTTTTTGGCCTCTAGAAATTTCCATTACATTCTAACCATCTCAGACATTAATTTAAAAGATGTTATTTATATTTTCCCAGAATTTTTGGTTTTTCCAGATATAAAGTCCAGAAAGAGAAGTCATCGTGTCATTTGCCCCTATATCCTGCTTGTTTAATTTTTCAAGTTTCAATGAAAAATAACCACCTGGCCTTTTTACAAATCGCTGAGTTGCTTATAAGTTCCTAGTTATCCTAAACATATCTCTTCTATATTTTTTCACAAACCTGCCCATGTTTTCTCCTTGGCGGGGGGGGGGATAGGAATGATTGTCATGTTCTTTTGTTTAAGGGAACCAAATTGAAATTATCATATGTAGAAAAATCATGAATTCTTACATTTTGGGACAGAAATATAAAAAGTACACTTTCTTAAGAATACCATCAGCACAGGATTACCATACTTATTAAATAGTGGAAATTATTTTCCACTCTATTTTTGGTTTTTTTCTTTTTAAATTTTAAAATTTTATGTCTTATTTTATTGAGATATAATTGACATACAGCACTGCCGGAGTTTAAGGTACACAACATGATTTAAGTTACACAGATCATGAAACGATTACCACAGAAAGTTTAGTGAACATCCATCATCTCATCTAGACACAACATTAAAGAAATAGAAAAAAAATTTTTTCTTTGTGATAAGAACTCTTAGGATTTACTCTCTTAACTTCCATTTATAACATACAGCAGTATTAATCATCTTTATCATATCATATATCATATCACTAGTACTTATTTATCTTATAACTGGAAGTTTGACTACCTTCACCTAATTCTACCTTCCCCACCCAACATTTCCACTCACTTTATGGAGTAAAACTGACACACCAACTTCAAATTGTTATACTCCTTCTGGTAGTGAGGACTGGGATGAGCTGTCTACTTCAATGGCTGATCCCACTGCATACCTGCTTGATGAGTGGCTCAGCCAATATATGTAATAAATGAGTTGTAATGAAATAGAGCTGTGTCTAAAACAAACAAATGCTAAAAAACAAGAAAACACACACATAAAACCTGTCCCCACTGATGGAAGACACTAGTGACTATGAACCCTGCCTTATGCAACTAAACTAAGAGATTCAGAAAACAGGTCCTGGAGAAAAAGAGAGCAATAGAACCAGCGAATTCTAAATGCTGTGAATTCGAAATGTATTTTTTACCTGTGGCACGAACTGAATTTAGGATGGTCTCTCGGTATGCCACCTGGAGGGGCCCTAGATAGGTTTCCAGTCCATATTCCCTCTTGATTCGGTCATGAATTATCTCAATATGTAACTCCCCCATGCCACAAAGGATAGTCTGGTTAAAAGAGGAAGAAAACAAAGATCAAGGAAAAAATTAAGTTTATCACAAAATACTAATAAAGGTATATCAATATATTTTATTTTTCATTACTTACAAAATGAATTTCTTCCGTAATTTTTTTTGGCTCCTACATCAAAACACTGCTTTTAACTTTTCTGATTGAAATAATAAATCAATTAAAAGTGAATCACTAGGCCAATCTCTTATTCTTTGATAGCTGAATTATCAGCTGGGTAAGTGGTATCTAACTAGAACCACACTTCCCAACCACAAAGGTAAGTTCTGGCCAGTGAAATATAAGCATAAATGATGTTGGTAACTTCTGGGTTATGTCTTTAAGGGTAAATAAAGCCCTTCTCTTAATGAAGATATAGACAACCGTCTTGAAATGTGAATGAGGGCAACATCTTGTGAATGGGGGGAATAATCCCTCCCCCAAACACTGCCAACCACATGGCTATTTCCAACCATCCTGGGCACCTTACAGTTTTGTGGGCAGTTGAAACTTCCAAAGTAGCTTGGAACTTTACGTGACAGAGAAACTGACTTTTATCTTCTTTGAACCAATGTTATTTTGGGTCCTTGTTAGAACAAATTTGCGTCAAAACCAATCAAAACATGTTTTTGTTTTCAGAAAGCAACAATGGTTATTCCTGAAGAAGGTCTTTGTGTATGAGAGAATATAGTGCAAGGAATCCACATTTGCCCTATTTTATTCATATACCATCTGTGTAGTAAGGCATTAACTTTACCCTAAAGAGAGATCTGGCCCTTGCCTTCAGCTACTGGGAAGTTATCTCTAGGCCAAGATGCTGCCTGATAGAAATGTCTTTGCTTGTCTGGGGCCTTTGTCCACCAGATAGTCTAACAATGTGATTTATGATGTGGCTTTGGAATAGCTGTACCCATTTACAACCTAGAGAGTAAAGGTAGTAGCCCAAACCTACAGGAGGCACTAGAGATTAAATGTCAACCACATAGACAGTATGTGATTATGCCCTAATAAAAACTCTGGGCATGGAAGGCCTGGGTGAGCTTCCCTGACTGACAATACTCTATGCCAGGAGGATGAAGAAAAGCCTTGCATTTAGAACCTCTCAGACTTTGCCCTAGGTGTCTCTTCCTTTGGCTGGTTCTGATTTGTTTCCTCTCACTATAATAAAACTATAATTGTAAGGAACAACAACAAAAAACTATTTGGTGTATGAGGGCTATACTTTAATATAAAGTTAAAGACGTAATTATTTGGAAAAAAGCCAGTTGTAGAATAATACAAATAGAATGACTTCTTATATATCTGTACATATATATTTGGAAACATAAATACTGTGTTTTATAACATTGCACAGCAGAAAAATGGATGTTTGGAAAAGTGTGAAAGGCTATTCACCAAGTTTTCACAGTGATTACCTATGTAGAAAAGGATAGAGAGACTGAAAGGGAGACTTTAATTCTTTACTTTGTACACTTGAATGTTATTTGCTATTTAAAAAAAAATATGTACTGGCATTTTTTAAATAAAAAGTTTCTGTTTTAATTGCTGTTGTAGCCTTCAGAATCAATTAAACTAAATTGCTACCTCATTTAGCTGGCATTTGGGAAAATAAAGTACTCCATATTTTTCAGATTAACTAAATCAGTTTATCCTTTTTAAAGGCAAATTTATAATTTTTTAAGGAAATGGTTTTCTAGAATTTTATATAAACTCTACCCTGCCCCCCTAAAAAGAAGATGCAGAATGAATATGTGTTCTTCTACTGTATTATATAATATACAGCACAGTCCTGTACCTACTTTAGGTCTCTATTTCCTCCCACATTGTTAGGCTGTAATCTATCACTTCTCACCCATTTTAGGTGTGTTATCATCATTAAAAGTATACCTAGGGCTTCCCTGGTGGCGCAGTGGTTGGGAGTCCGCCTGCCGATGCGGGGGATGCGGGTTCGTGCCCCGGTTCGGGAGGATCCAGCGTGCCGCGGAGCGACTAGGCCCGTGAGCCATGGCCGCTGGGCCTGTGCGTCTGGAGCCTGTGCTCCGCAGTGGGAGAGGCCACAGCGGTGAGAGGCCCGCGTACCGCAAAAAAAAAAAAAGTATACCTATGCATCCTCCCTTTAGAAAGCTGCTTCTATAAGTTTTAGCATAAGAGCCTTAAGGTTTTGTCTTGGGGTTGAACTTTATTTCAAAATTTCACAAAAGGCTGTCTTCTGGAAGGTAGAAACGTTGGGAAGTAGTTTATATAAGTAAGGTATAATCATACTGAGGAATTAGGAGAATTTAGCTTGACAGTCAAAATATAATCAGAAATTTATGAGAACCAAAAAAGGCTTTCTCTTTCAGGGGCATAGACCAATCAATGTTTTGGATGTATGCACTTAAACACTCTCTCTCACACACACAGATGTTTTTATTGAAAGATTCTGGGGATTAAATAATAATATGCATACTTGTCCAGAGTCAGGATCTAGCTTCACTTTCAAACTGGGATCTTCACGCTGAAGGCATTTCAATGCATGATCCAAATCTAGAGGATAAACAATAACTGTTATCTTTATGTTTCATTTTTTTGATAAGGTACTATACATTCTAGTGGGAAAATAGATGAACAAGCAAATTTTGAAAAAGAAAATTTCAAACAGCCAGAAATGTTCTGTAGAGAATAAAACAAGGTGATGAGATAGTGATGGGAGGTTACTTGAGATTGAGTGACCTGGGAAGACCTGTCCAGGATGATTTAGATAAAGACACAAACCAAAAAGAATGACATCGCAAGTAAAATCCTGAAGAAAAAGAATTCCAGATAGAGGAAATGGCTGTGCAAGGAATGGCTTCTACTGGAGAAACAAGAAGGCTAGTGTAGCTGGATATTGGTGGACAAAAGGAAGAGTAGCATCAGATGAGGCAGGAGATGTGTGACAGGGAGCACACCATGTAAGGAATTGAAGGCCATGATGAAGAGTTTGGATGTGCACTGGGAAGCCACTGAAGGGTTTAAATGGGACAGTAACATCATCTGATTATGTTCTGCAAAGGTTAAGGAACTGACAAAAAAAGCAAAAAAGACTTTAGAAACACATACAATAATAAGAAACTGGCAAAAGGAAGCTAAATTACATCATGAATAAAGAGATACTAATGTGATCACTCTATGATGAATTATCACACCAAGGAGGAAGTAAGAATACAGCTGACCCTTGCACAACATGGGTCTGATGTGGGTCTGCTTATACGTGGATGCAGAATCGGAGGACCTAAGTATAGGGAGGGCTGACTGTAAGTTATACTGGGATTTTCAACTGTGTGGAGGGCTGGGGCCCCAACCCTCCTCTTGTTCAAGGGTCAACTGTATGTTATTTGCATTAAATATGCCATCTAAAGTAAAGAGATACTTTGATACAATCAATTAACTGATATGCACATGCTCCCTCTTTAGACCTGCACTGTCCAAATGGTAGCCACAACCCATCTGTACAAAATATTACTAGTCTGAATTAATGTTAGCTGGAAGTGTAAAATTCATACCAGGTTTCAAAGACTTCACGTGGAAAAGAAAAAAGAAAGTAAAGTATCTCAATAATTTTTATATTATGTTGAAATGATAATATTTTGATATACTGAGTTAAGTAAAATACATTACTAAATTAATTTTGCCATTTTAACTTTCTTTAAATGTAGCTATAAGGAAATTTTAAGAAGCGGGATGGAAAGACTGGAGCTTGGGTGCCTGATGACGTGTGGAGTTATCCTTGACCCCCTGGGAGAAAGAAGTGAACTTTGGTCATTAAAGCAACTGCTATTTGGGGGTTTTATGCTCTATGTAAGCAAATCTAACAAGAAATGTTATAGCTGGAATCATGAGCTTTACTATATACTATACTAAGGAGTTTGGGTTTCTGCTATAAGTAATGAGAAGCCACTGAAGTATTCTGAGCCAATATGCTAAAGAACAAACTACTTATCACTCAAAAAGGTCAAATGACATTAAACATACTATATAAATATCTTCACTGAGTTCTAAAAGTTAAGCCAGAAAACAAGGAAAAGTTGATTTTTATAAATGGTGATGGGAAACTGAATCGGTTATGAATTGGTTACCATCTAATCTAATACACTGGAAGGGCAGTCCTGAGGTCAATTACTTAGAATCCCATAGATAGCACCACAAGAACAGAATAAGGAAAAATATGGTAAGAGAAAAATGGCAAAGCTGAAAGAAAAAAAATGAAGAGTTTGTAAAAATCAAAACAAATTAAAAAACTAGACCAATCGTAAGAAATACTTACCAATAAATGCTCATAAAGTTGAACTCAGTGACATAAGAAACCTTTTGAGGTTAAAATGTAACTATTTTATCTAAATTATCAGAGCACTAATTAATTGATGCACCAAGATTATTTGTACCTGGCTGCTTAGCCACTGATGGAGGTTCTATGGTACAGAAGAAAACAGGTTCTGGAATCTCCACCCCAGCCAACAAAAGCCTCTCTGCTTCATCGTTTTGTCTATGCTTCTTTTCTCCCTCCCTTTCCGCTCGACGACATGCAGCTAAAGCACTGGACTTGGATGAGACAATGGTGTCACCAGTGGCAGTCTGCAAGCAAAGAAGATGCCTTGGGACAAAATAGGCTATTGGCAAGCACTCAGCTTCCACCAAGGACCACGAAAACCAAAGAAAAATTTTAAGGTAGCACTTCCTCTTCATCAGAACTTAAAAGAGACACAAATTCATTAAGCTCATTATAACTCTGCATTGGTAAAGCTAATTTAAGTTGTAGAAGAATTCTGTCCAAAATATTGCTGTAATAAGTTCTAACAATAAAACATTCATACACACAAAAAATACATTTAAAACTCATTTGGTAAAACAAATTCATCTTTGAACAAGAGACAAAAGAATGAAAGAGACAAAAATCCTTGCCCTTACAGAGCCTTCATTGGCAAAATATCTTCACTTTTTAACCTGATCAGTTATAAAGTTAGATTTAATTGTCTGCAATAATCAAGATAGGAAAAAAACGATGAAAATAACATTATTTTACATAAACTTAAAACATAAGTATATATCCATAGTGTGTGTATTTTACTTGGATTTGAACTTTATATGAATACAATCCATTCTGTAATTTACTTTTCTTTCTATTAAATGTTTGAGATTCAACCATGTTGATGAATATACTACAATATTCATTATTCCACTACTGATAGCTTTTGGATTGTCTATGGGCTTCTGCTATTACAAAATACCTACTTTTAATTAAACATTTAATCTGTTATTTCCTAGAGAAAAGATTTGGTCACTTACGTGTTTAAGCCCAACAGTCAAAGCAATGTTACCAGCAGTCAGTGAAGGGATTTCCACATGCTGGTCAGCAAATGGCAAAAGCAGACGACTTATTCTCTCCCTGTAAAACCATGATTTATATTAGTAAAAGTATATTTAAAGAAATGAGTGAAGTTTTAGAAAATAACCTAGGCTTCTACTTACGTGCAGTTTCCATTAATATTATGGATGGCCAATTGGCGTTTTATCATGCCTGAGTAAATGCGCAAAAATACCAGTGGGCCTCGTTGCTTGTCATGGAGAACTTTAAATGCCAGGGCACATAAGTCACCCTTATACCACTGCCTATAAAATTAAGGAGAAGTTCCAGAAAAGCCACTTTAAAATACACTTCCTATATATCTATACAGATCAGATCAGAATCACTGCATAAACCTAACCTTGATGTCCTCAAAAGATTCCTCATATATTCTGGTTTAGCTACCAAGGCCAATTAAATAATGTATTATGTACCTCTCTTCCTCCACCGGACTAAATTATTCATTGGAGATCTTACCATTAATTCCTCAAAACCAGAAACAATGGATTCTCTTCCAAATATTACCTCTATTAGCAAATAATTCTTGCCTAGATTTCCCTCCTCAAAAAATATACCTAGGAACATCACACCACTTCTTAAAACCCCATACAGGGTAAACAAATAGGTACTTTCCAATTATTGCTTTCACTCTCTCCTCCCACTTTTCTTCAGCTGCATAGCCATATAAATCTACACTATAAACTTGAACTTGTTTACACAGCGAACACTTACAGAATGATGTCCTTAAATTGGAGTTCATTACTAGGTTTCAGAAAGTGTGAATCCCTCTCAAATTGCCAAACTTTGCACACAGGTTCATTTTTCTGAGGAAATATGGAAATATTTCTCCATATTTTCATTAGTTTCAAAGGAGTTCATGATTCAAAGTAGGTTAGACACTTCTATTATTGAATTTCTCTAATCTTATTCCTGTTCCCTCCAAATTTTAATTTTATTTAACAAATCCTTATATAGAGAGTTGATCATATACTAGGCACTGTTTTATGTGCTTTATAAATATTAGCTCATTTGATTCTTGTAACAATCCTATGAGATAAGTCCTATTCTCTGCATCTTATAGATGAGAGGTTAAAGCAACTTGGAAGACCTGAGATTTAAATCCAGGCAGTACACAGTCTATGGTCATCTCACATCACCATAATGCCTCTCCAGTTGAGAGATATGGAAAGTGACTCAGGTCCTAGTTAATAGGATCAAAGTTCACCTCTGTTTGCCATTTGGCACAAAACTCACTGAGATTTTAGAGGATTTATTACGAAGGACAAAGCTGTTAGTGACAAGAGGAAAAAAACAATGGACCTTTCCTTACAGTTACAAAATATTATGAAAAATCTTGAAATCCAGAATAAATATAAATGTATCTATAGAATATTTATCAAACATCCCCAGTATACTACTTTTATTTTTTTTAACTAAGATGGCAGGGTCAACACTTATACTTTTACACAGCAAAAAAGCCATAAATTCTTATTTAGCTCCATCTGTAAACACAGCAGGTTACAAGAGATGATGACAAATATCCCTTTCAAGTAAAAATTACTATGGCTCTATATTATATTGTTTAGAATAATATTCTTCACCAATGTTATTCAAAAACTGTGATTCAACTACTCTCTGTGAAACATGACCTATCTGTCTACCTGTCTTTTCAAGGCTATACGATTTTAATCTATGCACTTGCATACTTACAGAAATTCATAGTTGCGTTCTTCAGGTGAAGGCAAGTACATAGTAATAGCATCTAACAAGGGCTGGACCCCTTTGTTTTTCAGGGCACTTCCACAAAGCACAGGCACTGCTGTCTGAGCCAGTGTTACTCTGTGTACTGCAGTTTGTAGCTGTAAAGCAGAGATATAAATGTTTTATGTGTAGTATTCTGGTCTCGACCAAAATATCCCAGAATTAGATGCCTTCCCTAACCAACCACGTAAAATAAAATCCAAAGGAAAATGAGGTATCAAAGTAGAAACAATTTTTAAAAGACCTCAAAAACCAAGAAAAGCTTAGGTGTGCTTGCAAGCTATTGATAAGAGAAACGGTGGGTTAATTTTAGATTGTAAGCTCTTTGAAAACAGAAATCATGTTATGTGACTATAGGGCACAATAAACATCACATTTAAGCATTCAAATACTAAACAAGAAAAAAATTCAAACTTACAGCTTTTCATTCAAAAGAAAAGAAATAATTTTTTCCACCTCTAACTTCAAATGGCTCAAAATTAATCTACAGATCTTGTGTTTTTCTTTACTTCTTTTCATGAAAAATAACCAAGTGAATTTGCTGGGCTCATCTTGGAGCCCACTTAAAACACTACCACTTAAAAAACTTTTCATGGGGGAAGGTTCCTGGCAGAAAAAATAAAAAACGCCTTGAATAAATCTGTCATAATTCAAATACTACCAGTATTTTACTGGCCTATTCTCTGGTTTAATATATTTCAAAAGAAAACCAAAAAAAGGGAAGACCTGGAATAAGTTTCCACTAACAATTAAAACAGATTCAGAAAAAATGTTCTGAGAAAAATGACCATTATAGTATCCAAAAGACCAGTAGATCAAAAAAAAACTTCTATCTGTGATTTCCCTAATACTACTTAGTGAAATGATCACAATGAAGGGAAAAGGCTGCAGTAAATGAACAATGTCTTCTAATTTTTAACAGTGTTCTCCTAATTTTTAAGTCTGCATTTTCTAATGATATGCAAAGTTGAAAAAAAAACCCACCTACAATAGAGTAATCAAACCACATCCAATTAGTAAAACTTGGTCAAAGTAAATGAATAATAAAATTTACCTTTTCAGCCGGTAGCAAATCAAAATTCTCACTAAATTCTCCTAAAACCAAGTCAGCAAATTCATCATCCAAATCTGCAACCTATAAAGAAAGGCTTTAGTTCTGTAACTTGCATTCATCATCACAACTATCAACTTAAGTCTATACACCATAAATATTCATTACCCAAATATTTCAAGACAGCTACATGATCTAACTTATCCAGACCAAGGAACTCTTCACATCTTCTAAAGAGATAAAGAGTTTTTCTTTCAAAGGAAAGGAGATTGAAAATTGAAGATACGCTCTCATGAGTTTCCTAAACTCATGGGAAGCCAGAGCCAGACAGAGCACCTCAATGAAGTGTGCTACCTACTCAGTGCTCAAAAGAAATAAAAAGTCCACAGCTGATAGCCAATGATAATATATACAATGAATTGCTGTTTTTAAATAGATTTGGGGGGGGGTCTTAGTTCATAAAAAAAAGTTTCATTTGGTAATCCTCTAATATTTTGAATGTTCACCAGATCTCCAAGACATTCAAAGTAAAATGACTGAACTTGTTTATAATCCTTCACTGAGGGAATAAATTTAAGTTGAGGAGGTAGTGGTATAATTTCAATAATAAAAATCTAATTATCTAATTCATGTTCATTTCATAATCATCTGTGCTTATATGACAGGAGAATTCAACTGACAATAAAATTAACAAAAGAGTTTCAAAAGTTTATAATAGTAAAAGGGAGCAAAACATTCAACCTTGGTGAGAAAAACACATTTTTAACAGCTAACTATAGTAGAAATGTACCCAATCATCTTTCCAAAAAGCAGCAAATATGATGATTAAGTATAGCTTCTGGAATCAAACTGTCTGGAAATGGCTCCACTACTTACAAACTTGTTCAAAAAAACTTTGGTCAAGTTACATCACCTCTCTTTGTCTTGGTTACTCATGGAGATAATACTAGTACTTATCCTATGGTGATACTGGGAAGTTTAAATAACCAATTCCAATTATGCTTCCAGAATATATAGTAAGTATATAATAAGCATTGTTTTCATCGCTGTTCACCTTTAGAACACAGGAAGGTGATTCTAGTCCACACTAATCTTATTCTCTAATTCAAAAAAAATTTTTTAACTTTGATAAAATATAACAAACATAAAAGTACCACCTTAACCATTTCTAAGTGAATAATTAGGAAGTAGTAAGTATATTCCACACCGTTGTAAAACTAATCTCTAGAACTTTTTCATGTCACAAAACTAAAACTCTATACCCATGAAACAACTCTTCCTCATTCTCCCCTCCCCACAGCTCCTGGTAACTACCATTCTACTTCCTGTCTCTATAAAGTTGAGGACTCTAAATACTTCATGTATCTGTAAACTATGAAGTAAAGCAAATGAAAGATAAACACTGCAATCAAGATAGTGGTGATGGTGGGGTAGATGATTAGTGGAATGGAGAGAGAAGAGCAGGGAGTAGCACAGGGAGATTCAAGAGTATTGCTAATATTCTATTTCTTAAGCTGGGTGGTGATTACACTGGTGTGCACTGTATTATACTTTACATATTCCATATGTAATTTTAGATGAAATTTCACAATAAATATTTTTTAAAGTTTCTAAATATTTACGCAATTTTAAGCTCAAAGTATTTATTTTACTTGTTCAATTAAGGCATTCCTTGCTTCCGTTATCTCCTTCAGCAATTCAGGATCACTCATTTCCAAGAGGGGTTTTCTCTCAAAGTCTTTTCCATCATCTGAATTGGGATTCCAAAGAAGTTTTTCTTTACTTACTACATCCACCACTCCTTTGAAAGTTTTGCCTTCACCAATTGGTAACTATAAGTCAGAGTGAGATTAACATTTTATTAAATGATCATTAGAACTCAATTAGAATTGCACTGGTGATAGAATTTATCTTTCCTCACTCCCCCCCAAATGTCTCTTATCATTATTGCCATAATCTATACCTATTTTTATTTATATCCTAACTTCTTCCAAAAGGATTTGCGAAAGCTTCAAAAATGTATATAATATGCCACAATAAAATACGTTGATGAGGAAACTGAGAAGGATCTGTTCATATTAATAAACCAAATATTAATCAACCAACCTGTAAAAGCAAAGGCTTTGCCTTCAACTTCTCTCTGATGCTTTCAACTGCATAGTTAAAACTGTAGAAAGTAAAATCATTTAAAATGTTAAGATACTTAAAACAGGATTTAAGAATGTACTCTAAAATTATAACCCTCAATTGTTCCTAACGTTTACCATTTAACAGTTTTCCACAGGACAACATCTTGTCTAATCTTTTAACATTAATTTCAGATAATAGTGACTGAGTATCTACCATAATTCTGCCACACAGGTATTTAGGGTATTATTATTGTGAGCTTCATTTAACTAAAGTTTGAGGTTAAGTGACTTGATCAAGGTCACACATAATAAACTGGAGTTAAGATTCAAATGCAAGATTTGTGATTACAAGTCAAAGATTCTTTCTTCTAACAACTATGTTTGTTATCACATGACTACCCACTTTCTTCCAAGAGCCAGCCTAATTTTTCTACACTTTTATCTTAGGCATTGTTCGTATCATATGCTATGCTGTTCACTTCTGTGCTAACACTAGGGATGGCTACCTATGGAACACATGACACATCTTTGGCACGTGGGCTGATTCATACACACATGCAGATCATTCTGGTCCCAATGTCTTTAAGAAGCAGCCTAGTATCCAGTCATCTCCCTCCCCATCATCACAGGTGCTGTCAGTCAGTATAGGCAGTATTTCCCTCAACCTCAAGGAACTCCAAACAGAACAGGGTCAGAACCTAAGCCTAGCACATTTTGAAGGTTGCTGTGCTTTTACTATCAAGACAAAAGTCCTCTAAACCAGCAGCTTTAGAATTACTGTAGAGAGTTACAGAAATACAAAGCATACTGTGTGATATCAGGAGAGACACGGTTTATGTTTTTTTATTGCCGCTCTCATACCACAGATCAGGATCTCTCCCTTTCACATTTCCCCAGTATCCGTTGATTCTTTTTTTTTTTTCGTTGATTCTTAATTCTTGCCCTTTCACATTTTCTCCAAATCCTTCATCATTCTTGATTGTCTGGATTCTGTTCTCAGAACAACGTATCCATTTTGGATTACCACTCTGTAAGTCTGCAGTATTACCACTACATCTCAGCATTAACTCTTTTGCCCTATATGCAGGTCTCAAAACATCTACATTCTCCTCTCCTAGTTTCCTTTCATTGAGAGCATTTTACCCATTAGCTAAAGAAAATCGGGGACAAGGAAGAACATCATTCTCTGAAGCAACTACAAGAAACAATTCTCTTCCCTCCCCCATTAGCAATGACAGGGAGCACCGTAACATTCAGCAATACACGGACTCGACCATACAGCTCTAAACAGAAGCAATGGATTCAGCAAGACATCACTCTGTCAGGAGCCTAGAAATCAGGATAAAGCCTCTCTACATGAGAATCAGAATGATTCATCATCTATCAGCTCTCTATTAATCCCACATTGTTACTTTACCTATGAATCAACTGCTCTGAAATTTTTTTTAAATGGGATTGAATTGGGATTCCATGGAATATTTATACCTTATAGGGAACAGCTGTTTATAAATTTAAGTTATAGTGCATTAAAAGCTCAAATCATATTCTTACTTTGATAAGCCAAAGAAACACACGTTAAATACCTTGCTCCAATTTTGTCCATCTTGTTTAAAAAACAGATTCGAGGTATCTTGTGTTTATCAGCTTGCCTCCATACTGTAAGAGTTTGTGCCTAGAGCAAAAATAAGGAAAAAAACCCATATTTGACAAAAATAACTATGTTACTACACATGGAATAAGCATACCTAAGACTATTATAACATAGAATAAGGCCCTATTCTAGCATAGAATTAGCGCCATTGCACACATACCTCTGGACCCACTCTTATGCTATCAGATTAAAACAGTTAAGAAAATGATCAAGCATGACTGAAGATTATGCTTCAAACTGAGAATACTTTGGGTGAACTAGGTTGCAACACAAAGGGAATTAACAACTGGGAAGTACTGGGAGTCACAGAAAGAGGACTTAACGAAGAATTACAAGACCTACTTTTTGTTTGGCTTCACCTTACTTAGTAACGTCACACAATACTGAACTCATCAGTTTTCTGATCTGTGAAATATGGACTTTTGCCTTAATTAATTCAGACAGTTGTGATGTAAAAAGAATAGGAATGTACTATAAAATGCTAGTATGATAAAAATCGTGTATTTTTACTGTGAATTTTGAATGTTCATATAAACTGAAAAGGATTTAAGGGGGGAAAAGGAAGCCAATACCTGTATTTCTAAGTTACAATTCTCATATGCTTTTCTATTTGGCTTTCTGGTTGTTGTTAAACAAGTAATTTTTAATATTTGGCTTCTTTTAATTCCACTTTCTGTACATGTTAAATATAAACAGTTTGCCTAGTACAGTCTAATAGCCCTGAAGCAGAGCATTAAAAGCCTAATGTGCTGACACTGTTAAAACAGAAGCCAGTTTGTCATTTGTTTTATTAGGTAAAATTGATATACAATAAAATACAGTTGACCCTTGAACAATATAGGGATTAGGGGCGCCAACCTCTGCAAAGTCAAAAACCACTTATAACTTTACAGTTCGCCTTCCCTATGTGCTATTCCGCAACTGTGGATTCAACTAACCACGGATTATATAGTTCTGAAGCCTGTATTTAGAGGAAAAAATCCACATATAAGTGAACCCATGAAGTTTAAACCCATGTTGTTCGAGGGTCAATACAGATTTTCAGTTTATAGTTCAATGAATTTTAATAAATGCATATACTTGTATAACTATTACCCCAATAAAGAGAAAGAACATATAGAACATTAGAGATTTTTATGTCCCTCTCCCCATAGCAACCTGTTCTGATTTCTGCCACCATAGATTCATTCTGCCTATTATTGAACCTCATATAAATAGCATAGCTTCTTTCACCCAACATAATGTTTCTGACATTCATTCATGTTGTTGGGCATACTGGTTCAGTTTTACTGCTAAATTCCTTTGTATAAATGTACCAGTTTTTCTATCCACATGTGGATGTGCACTTGTGTTGTTTCTAATTTGGGACTATTATGAATTTAGCTGCTATAAACATTCTGAACAAATCTTTGGTGAACAAATGTTTTCATTCCCTTGGATAAAGATGGAGGAGTAGAACTGCTGGGTTATAGGACAAGTGTATATTTACCTTTATAAGAAACTGCCAAATAGTCTTCCAAAATGGTTATAATATTTTACAGTCCACCAACAATGTATAAGAGTTCCAGTTACTCCACATCCTCAACCACGATTTGCTATCATTCTTTTTAATTGTAGCCATTCTTGTGGGTATGAAATGGTCTCTTCGTAATTTTAATTTGCATTTCCCTAATGACCAATGAGACTGAGCATCTTTTCATGTGCTCACTGGTCATTCACATGTCTTCTTTGGTAAAGTACCCATTCAAGTCCTTTGTCTTTTTTTTTAATTGGGTTGTTAGTTTTTATTATTGATATGCAGTTCTTCATATATTCTGGATACAAGTCTTTGGTCATACACATGTACTGTGAAAATTTCAGCACATACTCCCTACGACAATAATATTCTCTACATAATCGACTATTATTGCACTCTGGAAGTTTAACATTCATATAATATTTTATCTAACATTATAAATTTTCTCACAGTTTAAGGTTTGCCTTTTTTTTTTAAGTTTCATGCACATAATTTTGAAGAGGTCCAATTAATCAACTTGTTTTTGTTTTATGCTTCTTGTGTCTTCTCCAAGAAATTGTTACCTACCACTCCCTCCACCCATGCCAAAGTTGTTAAGATAATACTTTATTTTCCCTCTAGAAGGTATATGGATTTAGCTTAACACTATGATCCACTCCAAACTAATTTTTATGTGGGGGTGGGGGGATATATACTATAAATTTCCCAAGAACTAAACATATTAAAAAATAAAACAACAATTCCCATCACCCCACCTGCCAGCTAAAAGTCCATCTACTGTTTTAGCAAACAGTAGCCGCCTGTATCACAAATTCAGAAACTTCCTATTACAGCATATTTCAATCTTGTAAATAATGCAATCTGAATGATTAAGTGTCGAATTTATGTAAAGAAGTTATAATGACAGGAAGGATGCAACCATTAGGAAATGAAATGACTCTAAGAAATAGAAATAATAGGTGTATAATCAACCTCAGACATCAGTGTCAGGCTTTATATCAAGCAAATATCACTGTCTGTCAGGGGTCCGCAATAACTATTATTTCCCCTCGAACTAGTACAATAAGTATCCACTTAGTCTTCACCTAGATTCACCAAATATTAACATGTTACACTTGCCTTTTTTCTCTCTCTATAAAACATTATGTGTCTGGTGGCTGGGAAAATGTGCCACTTGGAACTACTATAAAGAGCATGATTAACTGATGGTTCCAACTGTTACCCTTCTAGATCTACCACCATGTACTCTCAAGGCGCACCTTCTTGGGGGCTGTTTCCAGCTAATGACTGAGCTCAGCAGAAGGACAAATGGAGGCCCATTCCCACAAGACATGGGTTCCTCTAACAGGTAACATTAGCTTGAGGACTCCCCATGAGCGAAGCCAAACGCTTTTGGAACTGTACTATGGCCTGAGACTCTTCCTGCCTAATCCCCCATCCTTCCCCCTCTCCTTCAAAGGTGTCAGCCTGCCCTGTGGTCTGAACGCCCTCTCCCACTTCCCTCTTTTCTCCCTTACTCTTCGCAGGTACTTCCCCCCCCGATGAATCTCCTATACATCTAATCCCATCTTGGCATCTACTGATCAAAGTACCCAAACTAACACCATGTGTGTATGTGTGGGTGGATGGGAGCTGAACCATGAGAGCAAGTTGTAGACACCATGAGACTTTAATCCTAAATACTTCAGCATGCATTTCCTAAGAATAAGGACATTTTCCTACATAATGAATTTCAAAGACCACATTCAGGAAAATTTAAGTTGACACAATACTTTAATATATATATATTACATATTCAAATTTCTGATTTTCCCAGTGATGTGCTTTGTAACTTTTTCTTTTTGATCCAGGATTCAGCCAAAAAGGATATATTACGTTTAGCTTTCTTGTCTCTTTAGAATCCTTTAATCTAGAACAATTCCACAGCTTCCCCCCAACCCCAATTGTTCATTTTCCTTATGTTAAAACATTTTTTTTTGAATTTCTGAAAAGTCCTGGCCAGTTGTTTTGCAGAATGTCTTTCAATTTAGATTTGTTTGTTTTCTCATGATTTGGGCCGAACATTTTTGCCAGGAATACAACATAGGTAATGTTGTATCCTTCTTAGTGCATCATATCAGGAGGCCCATGGTGTCAATTTGTCCCATTTTGGGGGATATTGATTTTGATCCCTTAATTAAGGTATCGCTTTTAGTAATTTTAAGATTAGAAGAACTAATGTGGGTTCTATATTCAAGATAAAGCCAATCTTGAGATTATAAAACAAATGGAGTACCAGCTAAAGAGAGCATAACTGACCCCAGTAGCAACAATTTTATTATAAACCCACTTTCAGGATTTATTCACGGAGTTATATATTAAGTTTTGGGAGAAAATCCTTCATGGGTCGCTCACATTTCTGCATGTTTTGTCAGGAGAGGCACTGACTGACTGCCTTTATTCTGGACTATCTTTTCAAAAATGTTTGTATAGCGAACAGTTTAGAAAGATATTGTATTTCCCTTCAGAGCAAAAGGTAGGTTGGCTTACAACCCTGGAAGATAATGTATTCCTTCAGAGCAAAGAGCAGGCACTTTTACTGCCCATTATAAAATACTTGCATTCTCTAAGCACAGGGTTCCACTGCAGCTGTCACCTGACTTCCCTTTGTCACCCTATGGGAATTAGGGCTTGAGGAACCAACACAAGGAAATGCTGATACTCTGGATATTGCTATTTTGGAGATTAATAAAGTCCTTCATCCCTGACTCAGAAATCTTGTGTCTTCTGCCAGAATCCATAAAACTATGGCAGACGAACTTGTTAGCTTTAAAGTAAGAATCTCAGCCTCTTCACAGTTCTCAAAACTTTCATATTTCCTACAGAAAAGCAAACTTTACTTTCCCTTTTACTATGAAGTATATTATATGAGATCATATATAGATCATATCTCAATATTCAATTCCAAATTCCTTTAACCATAATTGGATTTATATGAGCTTACCAAATAAAGGGTTATAGTTAAATCAATCTGATGCATTCTACTTTTTTAAAAAATCATGCTGTTCTATCTTCACTTTACTTTGACAATATTTTTTACCTCTACACCAGCAGAGGCATCAAACACAGCCACTGCACCATCTAACACTCTTAGGCAGCGCTCAACTTCCAAGGTAAAGTCCACATGACCTAAGAAAAGGATGAGAAATGTAACACCTAAAATGTTTAAACCATCACCACCACCACCACCACGTGATCCAGCAATCCCAGTTTGGGTACATACCCAGAATAATTGAAAGGATAATCTCAAAGAGATATTTACGCCCCCATGTTCAGAACAGCACTATTCACAATAGCCAAGAGGCAGAAGCAACCCAAATACCCATCAATGGATGAAGTGTGTGTGTGTGTGTGTGTGTGTAAAATTTTGTATATATACAAAATGTGTTACTTATGGGCAATGGAATACTATGCAACCTTAAAAAGGAAGGAAATCCTGTCACAGGCTACAACATGGATGAATCCTGAAAAATTTTGCTAAGTGAAATAAGGCAGTCACAAAAGGACAAATAGAGTACGATTCTACTTATAAGAGGTATCTAAAGAAGTCAATCTCATAGATCTACAAAGTAGAATGGTGGTTACCAGGATTCAGGGGAGAGGACAAAGAAGAAAAGTCATTTTATGGGTATAGAGTTTCAGTTCAACAAAATGAAAAAGTTCTGGAGATCTATTTCACAATAATGCGAACATACTTAACACTACTGAACTGTACACTTAAAAATGGTTAAGACAGTAAATTTTATGATATATATATATTTTTTTTACCACAATTAAAAAAAACCCACACATACACAAACAGAAAAGCCTCAAAATAATGCAGCACCTCTGCATTGCTGAAACAGCACTATACCTGGTGTATCAATTAGATTGATTCTATACCCCTTCCAATCGAATGTAACAGCAGCTGACTGAATAGTTATGCCTCGTTCTCGCTCTTGAGCCATGAAATCTGTCACCGTGTCTCCATCATCAACATCTAACCAGGAAAAAAATGACATAGTTAGGCTTAAAAGTATATTTTATAGGTCTTTGATATCTACCTGACATAGTTTCAGAAAAACTGTTCATAAATATTTGGTTTAATATTTAGAGCCCTTAATCATTCTCTAAATAAATCGTCATTCTAGAAAAAGATTTTTCAGCAGATGAGTAATTTTTCCATAAAAATAATCTTTCTGTAATAACTAAGATTAAAATCTTCTAATATTTTAATTTTACTGAACCATATACTTCTTCCATTTTTTTTCTAGTTTAACTTTCATTATCCCGTCCTTATCTGACGTTCCTCACACCTGATCCCTTGACAGGAGGCAGAGTAATGCCCTAAGAGCAGACAGACCAAATTTAAATCCCAACTTTATCACTTCTCTACAATCTTGAGCAAGTTACTTAACCTAGTTTTTAAAATATGGCTAATAAAGCCAACCTTGCTGGACTGTTATAAGAATGAAATGAGACTATATATATAAAGTACCTAGCTCAGTAAATGGTAGCTACATGGAATAAGGTAGAGACAAAATTCCTCCAAAGTTAAATCATCTCTTACAAACCTTTCTCATTACTTAATTCTCCTTTTAGGATTTATTTATACAAACATAAAGTCTTCTGTAGTATAAAGTCATGGATAAAATTTATCCTGACTACCAAAAAGGTCACTCAAATTACTCTGCAGGGCTTCCCTGGTGGCGCAGTGGTTGAGAGTCCGCCTGCCGATGCAGGGGACACGGGTTCATGCCCCGGTCTGGGAAGATCCCACATGCCACGGAGCGGCTGGGCCCGTGAGCCATGGCCGCTGAGCCTGTGTTTCCGGAGCCTGTGCTCCGCAACGGGAGAGGCCACACAGTGAGAGGCCCGTGTACCGCAAAAAAAAAAAAAAAATTACTCTGCAGTAAAATTCTTGGATTATGCATTTTACTCTTACTCTTATTCAGTAAAAGAAATGACAAAGAGCTGATCTTTACCAATCAAAATTCAAGTTATCATGGCCTTATACTACCACTGCTTATGTCAGCATTAAACCTCTAAAATGCTAGTTACTCCATATCATTTTTGTGTGTGTATACGTGTGTATAAATATACATACACACACAAATGCACCAACAGAGGGGAAAACAGCAAGAAAAATGTATCTGTTAGCAACTCCAAATATCAGTGTTAAAGAATTGCAGCAGTATTGCCAGTTATTCACAATATAACTAACCGAGAAAACAAACATCATTAAGAAGACAAAGACCGGGGCTTCACTGGTGGCGCAGTGGTTGAGGGTCTGCCTGCCGATGCAGGGGACACGGGTTCGTGCCCCGGTCCGGGAAGACCCCACATGCCGCGGAGCGGCTGGGCCTGTGAGCCATGGCCGCTGAGCCTGCGCATCCGGAGCCTGTGCTCCGCAACGGGAGAGGCCACAACAGTGAGAGGCCCGCGTACCACCAAAAAAAAAAAAAAAAAGAAGACAAAGACCAAATAACTAACCAGAGGTTCTAAATAAGGCAGTAAGTTTCTAAGACACTCAAAAAATAAAAATTTGCACAAAGATAAAGATCTTTATTTCCTATTATTATTTTTTAAACATATAAATTATTTATTTATTTATTGGCTGTGTTGGGTCTTTGTAGCTGCGCGTGGGCTTTCTCTAGTTGCGGTGAGCGGGGGCTACTCTTTGTTGTGGTGCACAGACTTCTAATAGAAGTCCTCCTATTATTTCTTTATGATGACACATATGGCTAATAAAATCAACCTTGGATCAACAAATTCTGCCACAATTTGGATAGTTTCTAGGCCTCTGGCCTGAACCAGAAAAGAACTTCAAAACATATCTAGTTTATGTGTGTGTGTGTGTGTGTGTGTGTGTGTGTGTGTGTGTGTGTGTACACATGTGCGTATATATATGTATCTAATATATATATATATATATATATATATTCCTAGAGTAGTCAGATTCATAGAAAAAGAAAGTATAAGGGTGGTTTCCAGGGGCTGGGCAGAGGGGGCAATAGGGAGTTGTTGTTCGACGGGCATATAGTTTGGGCTTTGCAAGATGAAAAAGTTCTGTAGAATAGTTGCAAACAATGTGAATATACTCAACACTATTGAACTGTACACTTAGAAATGGTTAAGATGGTAAATTTTATGTTGTGTGTTTTTTTACCACAATTAAAAAATAACTGTTTACTTGAAAATTGCCTGCGTCCACCTCATCTGGACCCTCGACTCAAGGATACACTCGGGGGGCTTCCCTGGTGGTGCAGTGGTTGACAGTCCGCCTGCCGATGCAGGGGACGCGGGTTCGTGCCCCAGTCCGGGAAGATCCCACATGCCGCAGAGGGGCTGGGCCCGTGAGCCATGGCCGCTGGGCCTGCGCGTCCGGAGCCTGTGCTCTGCAGCGGGAGAGGCCACAACAGTGAGAGGCCCGCGTACCTCAAAAAATAAAAATAAAAAAATAAAAAAATAAAAAGGATACACTCAGGGAATATGAGGGAAGGATTCTAATCAGACTCGTGATACAAAAGAGGAAGCCTAACAATGTTCAGTGTTTTGCTGTCTGTTATTTCCCCATTTACACAGCAATAAATTCTATGAGAAATTCATGTGCTTATACATTTAGGAACCTATCATCATGAAGATTCTAATCGTGAGTGGTTTTCTCCTCTATAAACATTAAGTCTCAGCCAATTCCAAGGGTCTAGAGAAATAGGTCTCAATAGAGCACATTTCAAAATCACTGTGGAGCGTTTGAAAAAGACATTAATTTCCACTTCTGGTATTCTGGACCTGATGACCTCCATGTCACATTTCAAAACAAACTGTTTCACCAGAGATAAAGAAAGGCACTTCATAATGATAAAAGGGTTGATTCATCAGAGAAATATAACAATCATAAGTGTGTGTGAATCAAATACAAGTTTCAAAATACGTGATGCAAAAATACAGACATCCAGGCCATACCCAGACATGTTGAATCTTAATTTTCAGAGTGGAGCTAGGGCACTGTTATTTAAAAACAAAACAAAACAAAACAAAACAAAATCTTTAAAAGATACATGGGCATTAAATGTGCATGCCTGGTCAAGAACCACAGTTTTGGGACTTCCCTGGTGGTGCAGTGGTTAAGACTCCATGCTCCCAATGCAGGGGGCCCGGGTTCAAACCCTGGTCAGGGAACTAGATCCCACATGCATGCTGCAACTAAGAGTTTGCATGCCACAACTAAAGGAGCCGGTGAGCCGCAACTAAGGAGCCCTCAAGCTTCAACTAAGGAGCTCGTCTACCGCAACTAAGACCCAGCACAACCAAATAAATAATAAATAAATTTTTTTAAAAAAAGAACCACACTTTTTGACATACTATAATAAAAAAGTAAATTCAAAACTTAGGTAAATTATACTACTACTGGGGGTTAAGGATTAACGAAATCTTTTCTTGTTCTGCATGGGAATTTGACCTCTGGTTAACTTTCTGGCTCTCTTCTCCTAGAGCCCAGAAAACAAGTATGCCAACTGCATTGCTAGGCAACACACTTATGGAAAAAATAATTTCCAATTGGTAAACTACATCTGACCTGGGAAGAATAAATAATGAATTATAAATACCTGCTGAAGATACATAGCTTTAGGCTTCCCTGAGTGGGGTATGGCATGCCCCTTGCGGGAAACCAGGAAGATGACCCACGGAGCTGTAACAAGAGATGCTCGTTCCTACGGGGCATGAGTCTTCTAAGCTAGGGTGGCTCCTGTGAATCTTGTTACCTTGCAACTAAGCTATCGCTTTTGGGTGGCCAAAGAAGACAGTTCCCACACAGCTATGTGGACTGCTATAAGAACTTCTATAGAAAGAAACATCTATTGCTGGCAAGCTATGTTTCCTGTCTCACAGCCTTCTGAGTAGACCAGTGCCAACTATAGCCCAAGATAGTCTTGTGAGTCTGATTGTTTAATTGAACCTAAAAAGACCCTTTGGAGTACTGTAACTACCTTAACTTTATGCTGTGGTTTAGACAGCAGTGCCTCCATGCCATACTCAAGGTCTCTAGGTTGACTTCTTAATCAAAATATTTTCCATTGATGTTTTTTTCTAATGGGGGGGGGGCAGGGTGAGAGGAGGAATCCATTCTAACCTCCCAGTGATCTTGTGTATCCAGAATAATACAATATTCTTTCTGTGGTGGTAGTTTTTCCTGCATCGATATGAGCCATAATTCCAATATTACGGATTCTATTTAAAAGGGGAAAAATTAAAAAAAGACATGTATTATAAGGTGGACATTACTAAAATTGTAAAACCAAAATATGCTGCACAAATTTCAAAGCTGGTTGGTATTTCAACAATTTATATAATGGTGTAAAAACTAGAAAAATGGAAAACATATCACTATCACATTACTCTGACAAAACAGCTAAGTAACAAAAGAGCTAACTACAATTTTGTGACTACCTTATATTAATTTCTATGAAAAGTGTGCTGTTGCTACATTAAAAATTTTTAGCATCGAACTGAGACAAGAAAATAGCTTTTAAGATACATACCAATATCTATTTATAGTTAATTAGCTAGGGCAGGAAGTTACAGAAATTAAGAGCATTCACTAAATGCTGAATTAAGCCTATGTGAAAAACCTGTAACTCTTCCTGGCAGCCTATGGAAAAGACAATATCAATGACAGTACTTACTTAGCAATAGGAGGATTGATGATGGAATGAAGGGACTTGATATCATTTCCTATTAAACCTAATGGAAAGAGTGTTAAAACTCAACTGTTAAATTTAAAGAAAATTTCCTTTAATTTATAAATGAAAGAAATTAAAAGAATTTTAAGCAAATAGTAAAATTACTATTAAAGGAAATCCAATTAAAGTAAAATTCAAGCTAAATATAACACTCATTTACCTAAAATTTATTTTCTTGCAATCTCTAAAAAAACCTGTGGATGACAATAAAACAAGATAAAGTTTTTAAACATCAATTTCTAGATTATATCCTTAGAAAAATATAGATTTACCCCAATCTCTGCCACCTGCTACAATTCTATAATAGAATTCTATAATACATAGAATTTCAAAAGTAGAATGTTCATAACAATAATCTTCAGACACTAGTAGATCTTGAACCAAAAAAAAAAAAAATAAGCACAGTCCTGTAAACCTACATTGTCAAGGCTTGAAGAGCAAAGAGTGATACTCATATCAGCTAATAATGAGTTTTTGTACAGCTTGAAACCTACCTTCCCTCAGCAATTCCAAGGACATGATACCTATAAAGATAGCCTGGGAGGTAACACTGAATAGAAGCTATAATAATCTAATACTTGTAAAGGGCCAACTTGTAAAAACTAACAGTATTTCTGAAAAAAAAAAGTCCATAATGACTTACTCCATGCTTACCATTTATTCTATTAATACTAAAGAAACAATGAAGTTACATTTATAAATTTAATTTATACCTTCCTGCTATTTAAACCAGTTCTCCCAAACTTCTATAATAAATTATGATGACTTCTATTACATTTTGAAAACCTGATAGCAGTTTGAAGACTGAAAGATAATCTGTACTGCTATAGATAAATTTGTACGGGCAAAATATAGAAACCCAGATATACACCAATAATGCAGAACAGTAAATTCACATGCCTTTAACAAGTCACACAGCCAACTGGTATTTTTACTCCATTATTCTCACATGACAAAGATGGTAATGAGAACAGCTACAGAATGAAGCTACAGGTGACCCCTGAACAACACAGGTTTGAAGTGTGTGGGCCCACTTATCCAAGGATCTTTTTCAATACATGCATGCTACAGCACACGATTTGCAGCTGGTTGAATCTGCACACGGAACTGCAGATGCGGTGGGCTGACTACAGTTATATGTGATTTTCAACTGTTTGAGGGGTCAGCACCTGTAACCCCCTCATTGTTCAAGGGTCAACTGTAGTTTCACTAAGTCTCCCACATGCTTGCTTACTTCAAACACAAGAAGCACATTCAGAATTACAGTACAAATGACCTTTGAACAACCTGAAGGTTAGAAGGGCCAACCGCTGTGCAGTCAAAAATCCAAGTATAACTTCACAGCCTGCCCTGTGCACACATCGTTCCTCTGTATCCTCAGTTCCGCATGGGCAGATTCAACCAACCGTGGATCATGTAGTACTGCAGTACCCATTTAGTGAAAAAATTCTGCATATAAGTGGACTCTTACATGGTTGAACTTATATCGAAGCTCAAATCTGTGTTCAAGGGGCAACTGCAGCCAGTTCCTCAGCCTTCAGGCTTTTAATAGCCATATTACCTAACCTAATCTATCCCAGATAAATATTAAACCAAACTACTCTTAAGAACCCTCAAAATAAATTATCCTGTTAAACCTCTATTAACAGAAAATACTTCTGTATAAAAACCAGAAATGAACTAGGAAAATCAACATTTTACAGCAAGAGCACTCTACAAGTAGACTCACTGCTAAACCTCTGAGCCGACCCTTCCCTTTGCTCAGCTCATGAGGATGGACAGCAGATGAGGGACATAAGTCTACTGGTACTACCTCCTAGCATCTATCAGAATACTCCAACTCCTAATAATCTCAAGGAAAGAGCCAAGAAGTAAAAGGGAGTCACTGTTTTCAAAATGGTTGGAGACCCCTAATAAGGGAGAAGATTGCAAATAAGAGAGAGAGACAGAGAGAAAAGGGAGAAAGCAAGCAAGCAGTTTAAGTAAAATGAGAAGAACCTAACATTTGTACCTGGTAGGGAACTGTAATTTCTTCCAAGAAGCACATGTAGCCTTAATCTTTTTAGACTTGCCCTTATTTTTGAGGAACACATATTCTAGTGAGGAGAAAAAGAAACGACGTTAATTTTATTTTAGCATAACTCACTACTGTAGTTTTAACATCGTAATTATGCTTTGAATCTCCATATAGTAGTCTCAATTTATTAACTCCAATTCTTTTAAAAAGTGACAACACAAAATTACATTACAATAAAAAATAAGGATAAAATTAATACTGCTTGCTCTTTTGAGCTGACCTTCGATGATGGCTCTCCTAGACATGCAGCATTAGCATCACAGGGATCTTATTTGAAGACAAATTCTCAGGACCCACTCCAGAGAAGAGAATCAGAAACTCTAGGGATAGCGCCCAACAATGTGTTTTAACAAGCCCTCCAGGTGATTCTGACAGCTGCCGTTTGAGAACGACCCTAAAGTTTCCAGAGAGCCAGAAAGGTTAAATAAGGTTGCTAACCCTGGATACCCCTTGGTTCTCCTTTAAGCCTATTAAGAGCTGGTGCGAGTCATGAACTCTGAAACCATTAGGTGTTTTCACCTAGATTTATAACAGCGGCTACATATTAGAATCACCTGGAGAGCTTTTAAAAAGGAAGGGAAGTTGGAGGAACTATAGCATTTTTAAAAGCTCCCCAGGTATCTTCTCCTAATATTCCCACATAGAGGTTGAATGTTCTCCATCGATTTATCCCTGGACCACTAAATACACATTTAATGGCTGTCAATATATTTGGAATTGTAGTTAGTGTATGTAGTGATTTTGAGCTGCCACAATCTGCCTTTCATGATGTCACAGAATGCATACCTGTGCCTTCTGTATTATTTCTACGTTAGTTACCAAGTTTCTGGCAATAAAACACTATTATTCTAAGCAAGTATATTAAGAGTAGAGAAGAGACTCAAACTATTTAAATTTCTACTTCATAATGGCCAGGGTAAGACAGCATCACCTATCACAGGGTGTACAGTCTGAAAGCATCAGAAATGAAAACACTGAAGAAAAACCGTGCAACATCTTGGGCTGCTAACGACCTCAAAAATGGAATACAGATAGTCTCAAAATGCTGCACAGGTGATTTTAAAGTAGCAAAATGAATTTATAGACTAATGATAAGGCATACTTCTTGTTGATTACAGGTTCCCCCATACCCCCTGTTAAGAAACTGTTGATATACTAGTATATGAGATACACTAGACCTTTGGGGAAGTCAAGTAACTGAAGCTGTTGAAGTACATTTAATTTTACAAGAAAAACTTACGTTAATGTGCAAGCTGGATATTTTCTTATGATTCACTGCAAATATCCTCAGATTGGACATCTTGGACCTCTAAGCTGTTATTCTCTGAAAAAGAAATATACAAAATTACGAAACTAAATTTATGTATTACATGTAAGACATATGTAAGTAAGGCAAATGTAATATATTAGGTAAAAATGTATTACTTTTAAAAAGTAGGAATAATATTTGTAGCTATCAAAAAGAAAATGTGCAATTCAGAAAATGAAAGCTCAAACTAAACATGAGAATATGGTCCCTTATGTTTTCAACATCCTTTAACTCTTCAAGAAAGATATGAAGAGGGACCTCCCTGGCGGTCCAGTGGTTAAGACTTCGCCTTCCAATGCAGGTGGTGCAGGTTTGAACCCTGGTTGGGGAACTAAGGTCCCACATGCCTCGAGGCCAAAAAACCAAAACATAAAACAGAAGCAACATCTTAACAAATTCAATAAAGACTTTAAAAATGGTCCACATCAGGGCTTCCCTGGTGGCGCAGTGGTTGAGAGTCCACCTGCCGATGCAGGGGACACGGGTTCGTGTCCCGGTCCGGGAAGATTCCACATGCCGCGGAGCGGCTAGGCCCGCGAGCCATGGCCGCTGAGCCTGTGCTCCGCAACGGGAAAGGCCACAACAGTGAGAGGCCCACGTACCCCCCCGCCCCAAAAAAAAGGCCCACGTCAAAAAAACTTTAAAAAAAAAAAAGAAAGATATGAAGATACTGTAGGAAAAGATATACTGAAATTACAAAAATATATCATACCAACCAAAAAGCACTTTTATGTAAAAATAAAAAACAGAATTAAGTATAGAAAGGTAAGCATCTACATGTTAACTTGGTAATTTCTCACTGATAGTATAAGTTTTTGGTTTATTTGTATATTGATTTTCCTAATATATTGATTTACCATATCTGTATATTGATTTACCATAAATATGTAAATATGTATTTCTACCATGTAAAAAATATACAGAAGTAAATCCTCTTCTTCTATGATCACGGAAACTAAGCATCTTTAGTTTAAAAACGTTTACTAAATATTCACGATGCATCAAGTACACTGTCAAAGCTATGAGAAATGCATGGAAGTATATGAGACTGAGGAAGGTGGGCAACAACAGAAAAGGTTAAACCACTGTGCACCATGTTATGTAAGAAGGCATGTCAAAACTTATTATTATTCCTCCTAAATCTGCTCCTTTCTGTATGTTAATACAGAAACATTCACTACCCTTATTTAGGAAGTCACCAAGTCCTTTTATTTCCTAAATATATCTTGAATCTATTCCCCCTTCTTCATTTCCAATGCCAAAGTTCAGAATGTTTGCAAAATCATGCATGTTAGATCCATTCTAAAACAGAACAATGGATTCTACCATAACAGAATACAAAAAGCTCACTAATATGGTTTGATCCCACATTGCACCTAACCTTTAAGAAACCATCACTTGTCAAAACCTGGTATAACATTTAAGACAGTCCACAATTTTCTGAAAAGACTATTAAAATACTCCTCCTTTTCCCAACCACATATATGTATGCTGCTAGATTTTCTTCAGACACTTCAACCAAACATTTTACAAATATATATACAGTAATATAATAAATACAGAAGCAGATGTAAACTGTTTTCTGTTAAGCCAGGCATTAAAAAGACTTGCAAAATTGTAAAGCAATATAAAACACTCTTCAAACAAAATCATTTTTGTTTTTGAAAATACATTTTTCATAAAAGTATATTAATTACATTAATATTTAATGGTTTATTATTTTTAATGAATTATTAAAACATTTTAAAGATTTGTTTTCATTTCTGGTATCTGAATATCAATTACAACCCACACAAACAAAACTGTTCATTCGGACTCATTTTTAAGTGTGAAGGGTTCCTATAGACCAAAATTTTTTTAAACTTATTCCAGCACTGTGTTTCTTGAAGTGACTGCCCATGATTATTTTACGTTATAAGTAAAAAAACAAACAAAAAAACTGAACAAATGTTAGAAACAACAGCCAACAAAATCTGTGATCTTGTAGTGTTGCTTATGATGAAATTATTTACATAAAAGTGTGAATTTAAGGAAAAATACTAAGTAATTAATAGCACAGGTAATTCAGTTGTCAGTCTTAAAAAAGTAGTACTCAGATCACTTAAGTGGGAAACACTTCTTGAAGCCATTCTTGACACATACCTTTGAAGTAAACAACCTCATCTTCTCAATTCCCTACTTAAAAACCTGTAAAAGTTCTTAATACAACAAATTCTGTCCCTAACTACCTTCACAGCCTTGTACTTGCCTACTCCCTACTCTATTCCAGGAGCTCTAGCCAAAATTCCTCTAAAACACTGCGCTCTAACACCTTTGCATGTAATGGTGCCACTGTCTGAAAGCAGTCCTCAAATTCCCAAAGTCACACACCTGGCAAATTTCTATTCAGTATTCAAGCCCCAATTTGGAAGCCTTTCTTAATCTCCTACAAAGTTTTAATACTACCTTGTCTGTGTTTTCATAACACTTGGAACTTATATTTACTCATGACAAGTATGGTATTTCCACGTTATCTCCACCACTGGGAGCTGCCCAAAAGGTGGGATTTTCTACCAGCAGCCTAGCACAATTCCTCAAACATTTTTTTGACCTATAAAGTCATTTAGGGCCCGCCACTGATTTTCTTCTTCCCCATGGCTCAATGATTTTCAACAAAAATGGTTTCCTACTGGTACTATCAAGTGAGTTATTCTACAAGGCCCAGACCTCCTTAGGCCTTGGACAACACATAAGTGTAACAAAGCAGGGCCCTATGGGCCCTTCCCAGAACAGACTCCTCTCCCAAGTCCTCTGTCTGCCCCTTGTCTGTAGAAAAACTTTAGCCTCCTAGGGCTTCCCCAAGTTCCAAAGAATAAATTTAATAAGAGAAGTGAGAAAATGCAGAAATAAAACAGTCAAACAAGACAAAATAATAATAGTTTAGCCATTAAACAAAGTCAAGGACCTTTAGTTCCTCCTAAAGGGCTACAGATAATATTCTGAGCCATGTCCTTTGAGTTATTTTGCAGATACTGAAACCCCCACCAGGTGGAAGAAGTTAACTATATGCTGCCCACAAGCATGTAGACCCCAGAACTGTTGGAACCAAAAGGTTGATGATGTTGGCTCCCGACTATCTCACCACCAACCAGTCAGAAGAGTGTCCATGAGATGATCACACACCCCACAATCCCCCTCCCTCTCCCTATCTTTAAAACCTTTCCCTGAAAGCCTCTGAGGAGTTTGGGTCTTTTAAGCACTAGCTACCTAGACTCCTTGCTTAGTGCCCTGCAATAAGTGCTGCAGTTTCCTTCACCACAACCCGGTGTCAGTAGACTGGCTTTATTGCGCTCAGGCAAGTGGACTCAAGCCTGGTTTGGTAACATAAGTACTCACTAAAAACTGTGACACCTGATGGTATAAAAACGGCAAGTAATGAGAAAAAACAGGTAAATACCCATTCTACATTATCAACAAGTTCACAACCAATAAACAAAAGAATCCATGGACTATTTTTTTTTAAAAAAATCAGTAGACTATCACGCCTGTAAGGCTTAATACACAAAAACAGGAATCACGGGACACTAAAGTACAATCACAACATACATTAGCATAAAAGCACAAATGAAGATGATGTTGCTGATGATAAAGTAATGTAGGAAAAGAGATTCTAAAGCATCAAGTTAAAATAGTGTTTTCATATGGTATTTGTTACTGTACTTAGTAATTTTTCCTAAATTAGAAACTTCAATTTAGATTTGTGTCATATTCACTGTTTCTTAAAAAAGTATCAAATATGAATTAGGCCAATATGTTCATTATTGATTAACGTCAATCCCTAATGTCATCTTTGCTCTTTTTCTCTTTATATTGAATAGATCATCTCAAGCTATCTATCTCAACATTCATTTTCACTACAGAATTTATGTCACAAGTTCTAAAACAAGCTACTTATCTAAATTTTAAAAATTAGTTCTAGCCTTTAACTTCATTCAAGAAAAAAGCTTGGCAAATCAACTTTTACTCGCTAAAAAAAATGCTCAGTAAAGATACTCTTAAATTTAAGTCACCTGGACTGAAAAAGCCCCTTACAATTCCCTGTTCATCCAACATTCATTGGAGCAACACAAGGAGTTGATTATTGGAAACATGAAAATGAGTAACACATGATCCCTATCCTCAAGAAAAATATTAGGTTTAACAATCCTGCATATCACAATAACAAACATTTCATTCATAATACTTTCTGCATGGCTCTTACTACTGTACCTGTTCTTCCTCTTTAACACAAATAAGCTTCATTTTTTAACACTATGCAATTTACAAAGCAGCTCTCACATCTCCTGGCTTATTCTTCTAAACTATACCAATAAATACTGTCAAAGTTTCACACAGATCGAAGGAATACATTTTTATGCTTCTGACTGCCAAAATGCAAAGACTGGGTATCTAGTATATACTTGTAGATGTACCAAAGTAGTGATGATACCCAACTTGGCTACTGCCAGTTACACAGGAAGAAATTTTTTAAGAGACCTTTTTGCTGACATTGATCAGTTTAGGCCATTTTTGTCCCACCATCACAGCTGAAAGAACAAATGATAACCCACATAGCGATAACTTTGCCTTGTCTATTTCACACAAATCAAAATGTGACTATTGCTTAACCTCTAAAACATTTATTTTCTATTCCTGATTCAGAAGAGAAAAGGGCATTACGGCTTTGAGAGTTGTAAATGAAAAAACATGAGTTCACAATTTAAACAAACCTATTAAAAATTTCTATAAACTGACAGGAAAGAGGGTAAATCTCACAATGTTAAGCAAAAGAAACCAACACAAAAAAGTTCATACTATATGATTCCAATTACGTCAAGTTTAAAACAGGCAAAACGAATCCATTCTGTTAGAAGTCAGGATAGTGTGTACCCTTGGGAATGACAGTTACTAGAAAAAGGCACGAGGAGGGCTTCTCAGGTGCAGGTAATTTCTTGATTTGGGTGCTGCTTATACAGGTATATTCAGGTTTTAAAGAATCGACTAGGAACGTTCATCTACAATATGCATTTGTCTGCCTGTCATAATTATAACACATCAATAAAGTCTTTTTAAAACTCTCCATAAACTTTTAATTACACCAGAAATGTCAAGTGGGCCCTTTACTTGTGGTGGAAAACGCCAGACTAGGCTTTACAGTCAGAGGACTTGCTGGAGCCCCAAGTCTTCTGTGATCTGTGACAAGTCACTTCAAATCTGAGCCTGTCTTTTCATCTATCACATCACAGGATCCACATGAGAAGTAAATTCAATTATCAACAAGAATATATTTATTGTGTGTCTACCACTGCCTTCTAAGTAATAGGGTTAAAAGTAGTGAAGAAAAAACAATCCAACAATCCCTTCCCTCATCCTGTCCCTATCCTAATCAGTGGATACAAACAACAAAATAAATAAAATACATAGCATCTCCTATGGTAACAGGTGCTACAGAGAAGAATTAAGCAGGAAAGGGGAACTGGGGCAGTAGTAACTATAAAAAAGGAGCTCATGGAAGGTCTCAATAAAACAGTGACCTGAATCAGGTGAGGAAGGCAATACCAGGGGGAAGTGTATCCCAGGAAGAGAGATTACATAATTTACTGTACTTGAAAATATACAAACGCTAGTTAGAATTAGTTCGGGTTTTAAAGGAAATAAGTCCCATTAGAAGATGAAGCCTTAAAAAAAAAACTGCCTCAAATCCAAGCTCTAAGACTTAGGGAGACGAATAACAATGACGTTCCAGACCGTGAGGGTAATTAAGGGAACTTCAACGACCGTACATTAAACTGTAAAAACCGACAGCTTTCCTCGCTACCACTAGAGGACCACTAGATGCAAATCCACTCGGCACCGTCCTGGACACCAAAGGCCTCAGGAATTTCAGAAATTAGTACGGAAAAACAGGACGTTGTCTTTCTTTTCTGACAGCTGTTAAGGCCCAGTAATTTACTTCCCTCTACAGTTAGTTTTCATTCCCCGGCATCCTTCTCAATTGTGCACACATTACACACGGTGACAGGAACCAAGACCAGTCGCTCTCGCCAAAGGCGAGAGAGAAAGGCCCACACGTGGGCGGACACCGAGGTGATGGGGCGGGAGACCCTGCAGTCCTCGTGCTTGCCTGGCTGTAGCATCCTGTAAGGTCGCCAGTGGCCATCGTGGGCCTAGGCACGCAGGAGTCACACGGCGCGGCCCCGTACCCACCTGGCACTTGGTCGCATTCCGGAGGCCGGCTTTTCCCCGCCGGGCTGGTGAGAGCCGAGGTGCGGGCTGCACCCAACAGTGCAAAGGCCTCACGTCGCGACGCCCTACCTGGGAGAACGCCCTACCCGTGAGCGGAACTTACGTATTCTTCCCTCTGCCTCCGGCGACGCCGCTTTTCACCACTTCCGGCGGTGCCTCACTCAAAAGCCGCCGGCCAGCAACTTCCGTCCTTCTAGCTGAAAGTGGAGAACGGAGGCTCGGAACGGCTGTGTAGCGCTTTCTCTGGAGTCGGTCGAGTTACAAGCGTCCCTTTCCTGCCGCGGGCGGCTTGGAGTCGGCTCGTGGGTCTCTAAGACTAGAAAATTGAGAGCTTCTTCGCGCCCCGGCGGCTGCACCCGGTGGCTCGGCGGCCGTCACCATGGTGAGAAGGTCGCCTCAGGAGCTCGCCACTTAGGGCGTCAGAGGTGGCGGGGCCTGGGGGCCCAGGGGCGCTGGGGTTAGCGGTGAGGGGTGGTAGGCGGAAGTGAAGTGCAGTTGAGGGAATGAGAGCGGGGTGCGCTCCGAGGAGTGAAAACAACTTCAGTCTCGGGCCATAGAGTGGGGTATTTGCCCGAGCACAGGCTTTTAGAGCCAGACAGGTTTCACTCTGTTAAATTCCTGGCTTCGCCCAAAGTTGTGTGACCATCAGTGCCAGAGCCTAGTGATAACTCTATACCGTAGAGTATAGAGGAAACCGAAAGTATGCCCTGCCACCGGCCAAGCAGCTAATGAGTTGCAGAGCCGGGCGTATAGCCCAGATCTGACTGCCAGACCCTTTGTCTTTCTACTACATGTCTAATCTCTTTCTCTGCAAAGTGGCATTCCACATACCTTTTTTATGGTTGCTGCCAGGTGTATGTGATAGCAGTTGAAAACACCACACAAGATACCTAGTACCTTGTTGATTGTTACATAGCATTATTCTCCGTGCTGGAGTTGGCTTTACACCTTTATTTTTGTAGTCTTAAAGTACAAATAGACTGGGGCCGCGTGTTGAAATAAAACAATATTGGTGTATAAGATAAAACAGGCACTTAAAAAGCAAAAGGGGATCCCATACATTGCTCATGAAACGCAAAATAGTACAGCCACCTTGAAAACAGTTGGGCATATGTCCACACAAAGACTTATATGCAAATGTTTATTCACTAAGAACTGGAAACAACCCAAATATCCATCAACTGGTAAACAAATAAACAAATGGTGCTATATCCATAAAATGACTACTTGTCAAAAGAAGTATGGATACGTGCAACAACATAGGAGAATCTCAAAAGCCTTATGCTAAGTGAAAGAAGCTAAATGCAAAAGGCTACATACTGTAGATTCCATTTACATTTCATTCTGGGAAAGGCAAAACTAGGACAATAGATATCAGATTGGAGATGGAAAAAGAGGATTGACTTCAAAGGGGAACTTTCTGGGGTGTTGGAAATATTCTCAATTTTGATTGTGGTGGTTACAGAGCTGTGTAGCTTGTCAAAACTTACAACTCTATATCTATACCTAAGAAGGGCACACTTCATTGTATGTATGTAAATTATACTTCAATAAAACTGAGTAAAATGTTATTAAATTTTTAAAAAGTATGATGATGATATTGAAAGACCAGATTATCAATGTTCAGAAGAGAGAGATCCTAGAATCAGATCATCCCTTTTGTGGTCCAGTGGATTTTGGACAGTTCTCTTCAATGAACAGTAACTTTCACTGAGTTTATTACAGATGTAAATCCTGATGCCTCATATCATTCAGGATCAAAATTTATTTAACTTACATCATGTGATTAGGCTTAACAGTGCAAGAGTTATTTAATCAAGTGATCAGTGGATGACCTAGGACCTTCTATACTTTATATGCTACTCAAAAGAAAGTATTTTAGGGCTTCCCTGGTGGCGCGGTGGTTGAGAGTCCGCCTGCCGATGCAGGGGACACGGGTTCGTGCCCCGGTCTGGGAAGATCCCACGTGCCACCGAGCGGCTGGGCCGGTGAGCCATGGCCGTTGGGCCTGCGCATCTGGAGCCTGTGCTCCGCAACGGGAGAGGCCACAACAGTGAGAGGCCCGCGTACCGCAAAAAAAAAAAAAAAAAAAAGTATTTTAGAATAATTCTGTCAGTGATTTTTTTTAAAATTAAAGTAACACTTCTTGCATCGTTATAGCCACAAAATGAATATATCGAGTTACACCGTAAGCGCTATGGATATCGTTTGGATTACCATGAGAAAAAGAGAAAGAAGGAAGGTCGAGAGGCTCATGAACGTTCAAAGAAGGCAAAAAAAATGATTGGTCTGAAAGCTAAGCTCTACCATAAACAGCGCCATGCTGAGAAAATACAAATGAAAAAGACGTAAGTGATCATTTATTTGTTGTACCAAGTTAGTCTTTTGAGTAATAATTATTAAAACCAATAATCCTGAATCTTTTTCATTCTTGGTAGTATTAAGATGCATGAAAAAAGAAACACCAAACAGAAGAATGATGAAAAGACTCCACAAGGAGCAGTTCCTGCATATCTACTGGACAGAGAGGGACAGTCTCGAGCTAAAGTACTTTCCAATATGATCAAACAAAAACGAAGAGAGAAAGCGGTAAGCAGTAAAAATTGAAGTCTTTATTTTTGTTGCCGTTGTTCATGAGAATTATTTAAATACATATTTGAGGTTCTTAGTTGTTTCTTCAGTTAAATGGAAAAATGAAGTCCAACTATTCCCATTATTTAGATGTTGAAGTCTTTGTAAGTTTCATTTTATGTAAAATGTTTAAGGAATAAAAAAATGTGCTTTCTCACCATGAGAACATTCAACAGGATTTAAAATTTTTTTAGAATGCCATGCGTCTTTAGTTTTAAAAAATTATTTAAAACAGGTTCTTATACTTGACAACTCCTAATGTTGTGCTCTTGTGGAGAAGGATACAACTGCTTCTTGTTTTTGCTGCCCTGCAGTGCCAAAACTGGTTAAATAGTAGAAAAGTGGAAAGCATCCTATGTGATTTGACTTAGATAAAAATAGAGCAATTAAAAAAAATAAATACTTCTGGGTTGCACTTGGTGTCAAATTAAGTTAAATTCTGCTAAAAGTAGAGAAAAAGACATAGATACTATTTTTAAACACCTGTGGATAGACTGACAGAAATCTAGGTATCAGCAGAATATGCAGTATCTGCATTTAAAGAACTTAGTCTCCAGATTGGATTTTTAAAATCTTATTGCTTATTTTTTGATATGTAAATATCAAAATTAGAATGGTAGAACTTTAGCACCAAAAGAAACTTCAGAGATTATCTACTTAACCCCTCTTCATTTTACAGATGAAGAGACTGGAATCTAGGAGGTTGTAAATCACTCTTCACAGGCGCTTATCTGTGAAATGGTAGAGTTGCTTCTAGAACCTATGCCCTTAGTGATAGGTCCAGAATTCTTTCTACTGCCTTGCACTGCTTCCATTTTTTCATGGAATCTGCATTCTAGGGAGGTACAAAATATGGGGTGATGATTTCGTCTTACTAGTAAATGTAATCTAAAAATCCATTCAAGGTAGAAATATAAAGATATGTTAAGAGGTGGAGACAGTTTACAATAATCAGGACATGGAAGCAACCTAAGTGTCCATCAACCGATGAATGGATAAAGAAGATGTGGAATACAATGGAATATTACTCAGCCATAAAAAGAAATGAAATTGAGTTATTTGTAGTGAGGTGGATGGGCATAGAGACTGTCATACAGAGTGAAGTAAGTCAGAAAAACAAGTACCGTATGCTAACACATATATATGCAATCTAAAAAAAAAATTGGTTCTGAAGAACCTAGGGGCAGGACAGGAATAAAGATGCAGACGTGGAGCGTGGACTTGAGGACACAGGATGGGGGAGTGGTGGGCTGGGACGAGGTGAGAGAGTGGCACGGACATATATACGCTACCAAATGTATAATGGCTGGCTGGTGGGAAGCAGCTACATAGCACTGGGAGATCAGCTCGGTGCTTTGTGACCACCTAGAGGGGTGGGGTAGGGAGGGAGACACAAGAGGGAGGGGATATGGGGATATGTGTATACGTATGACTGATTCACTTTGTTATACAGCAGAAGCTAATGCACCATTGTAGAGCAATTATACTCCAATAAAAATGTTAAAAACAAAAGGTGGAGACAGTCTTCCAGTTTTACCCTATTAACTATTTAGTAGTAAACTAGTTCCAATTAATTTCAGGAGACAGTGCAGATCTCTAGAAAAAAATTGAGCCAAAATGTTGTTGGTTACACAAAAAAGTGAATCTACTACTTTGTACAACTAAAAAATATTTGACTTTTTATTCTCATTGTCTTTTACTAACAATATAAATTTTAACTGTGGCCTGTTTTAGGGAAAATGGGAAGTCCCTCTGCCCAAAGTTCGTGCCCAGGGAGAAACAGAAGTATTAAAAGTTATTCGAACGGGAAAGAGAAAGAAGAAAGCCTGGAAGAGGATGGTTACTAAAGTTTGCTTTGTTGGAGATGGCTTTACTCGAAAACCACCTAAATATGAAAGATTCATTAGGCCAATGGTAAGACCCTGCTAGAGTGCAATGGCTTAAATATCATTTTCTATGTTAAAACTGGATAAAGTACTTGACAGTTTCCTGAAATTCCTAAAACTGATAGAAAAGAACAGGTTGATAGATGTTTTTAGGCTATTTTTGTTATTTTAAGTTATTGATGGAATTGGTTAGCACTCTTCCACTACTGTCAAGAATCTTGTCTTCAGCTTCATAGGATATTTGAGATGAAAAAGAATTTTCATTACAGAGATTGTCAGTGAATCTTGACTTTTAAATATGACATATTAGAATCTTCATTTTCCACAGTCATTTTACTTATTGAACAAGTGATCTACTATGTGCCTGACACTTGTCTTTGAGAACAGTTAGAGAATGAGTACAATTGTTTTTTTCAAGAGTTAATTCCAGTTTAGTAAGGGAAGTATCTTAATGCTTTTGAAAATACTTAGTATGCAGTCATTGACAAAAGAGAATATTAAAATGGGACTTTAATTTCTGTTGACAGCAGTGATGGTCAAAACCAATCTCCTCTCCACCTCCCCAAATAAAATTGAAGATATATTTCTGCAGAATGTCTTTAAACAGAATGAATTAATCTGCCCACTGGATACCAGCCTGCTTACAAAAACAAAGAGGGGAAAGTTGGCAGTGTTACTCTAGCTCTCAACCTGAATAATTTTCAATGAATTAAAATGTTGTCAAACAGCCTGCTTCTATAAAAAAAAAAGTTCTATTGGAACACAGCCGTGCCTGTTCATTTACATATTGTCTATGGCTATTTTTTTCTACAGAGTTTGAGCACAGTATTTGTAACAGAGACCATGTGGCCTGCAAAGCCTAAAATAAGAGCTTCACTATATGGTTATTTACAGAAAATGTTCACCCATTCCTGGATTCCATCATGGACTCCCCTTATTTTGATTGTATATTCATAATCTTCTAAATACATTTTGGTAATCTTAACAAGTTCTACAGGGAGAGAATATACTAGTCAAGGTGTTCTAGGCTTTCTGTAGTTTGGCAGATACGTTTCTTGTTGTGAATTAATCATATGGCATTCTGAATGTTATGTAAGCTTGACTAATGAGTCTGTTACTAAGAATTTGATTTACTGTCATTTGCCCCCTTCCCCCCCCCCATACAGGGAAAAATCAAATTTAAGAGATTGCAAAGTGTTGTGGCTTCTAAAGTGCCTTCACCCCAGAAGACCGTATCTAGGTGACTGGGTGAATCTGGTCTCTGTAACAGAGATCTCTCTGGGCTCTCTCCAGTTTTTGACCAGTATTAACCATCAACGTAAAGAAAGCTGACAATCTTTCATCATGGAAGGTGGCTGAAGTATACAGACTTGGAATCAAGATACTTAAGTTTGATTCCACCCTCACACTATTTAGCCTGGGTACAAGTTATTTAACCTGCTGATCCTTGTTTTTACCGTTTAAAAAAAAAATAGGGAGAGTTGTAAGGCTATCATGTTTAAATGGTGCTGTTTGTGAGCTCTAGCATAGTGCCTGGCATGTAGCAAGTCCTCAGGAAGTATAGGTAACTGGACAGGAGAAAATCTGAATATGATGCTAGGTAGCTGTTCCATGGTGAAAACTTTTCAGAAGTATGTGTTTGGGTTTTTCCCCCACATACTTTTCCTGTTAACTATGAGGTTTTTAGTCTGTAGAATTAATTCTAAGTATTTTCTTCGATGCCTTAAGATTAGACACTCAATCCTTTTGGGGCAGGGTGGGGAGAGGATTGGAAAAGATAAGCAAAAAGGATCAATATTCATCATTAACATTTTCGACTCAAAACATTGTGTTTGACTTACTAGGGATTACGTTTTAAGAAGGCCCATGTAACACATCCTGAACTGAAAGCCACCTTCTGCCTGCCAATACTTGGTGTGAAGAAGAATCCCTCATCCCCACTATATACAGCTTTGGGTGTTATTACCAAAGGTACTGTTATCGAGGTGAACGTGAGCGAGTTGGGCCTAGTGACACAAGGAGGCAAGGTCATTTGGGGTAAGTACAATTTTGAATATGGGGCTGCTAATGTTATAATCCTAAGATAGAAGTTTTTAAGTTGACATAAAGTATAGAGCAAATTTTAATGCAGTTAAACTTGATGTGAATCAGATTTAAATCTTTAGGAAGAACACTGTAGAGAGTTATGAATGCAGTTCTTTAGTTTACTGGTTTCAGTTACGTAAGGTTTACTACATTGCTAGATATTTTTTTGATGCTTTTTATTTAAAAAGATATGAGAAAAGCAGATGGGAAATTGTAACTGAAAAATATTGGAAGAAAATAAATTGCCCACAAATGGGGGAAGGGAGGCAGACAGCAAACACTGTAGCCACACTATTTCAGTAATAATTAAAGCCTGAAATATGTCATGCAACAATTTAAAATTTTTTCTTCATTTTCTTAGTTTTCTGCTTTCAGTACCGAGATATTTCTAAACTTTAATGTTCTTTGAAACATTAATGTTCTTTTAAACGGTATAGCTTCTTGATTGAATCTTCAGTATGAGTCACTGGCACATACTTCATGTTAGTTGACCTCGGTTGTTTGTTTTAAATAAATTTATTTTTGGGCTGCATTGGGTCTTTGTTGCTGCGGGCGGGCTTTCTCTAGTTGTGGTTAGCCGGGGCTACTCACTGCGGTGGCTTCTGTTGCGGAGCACGGGCTCCAGGCGCGCGGGCTTCGGTAGTTAGGGCACGTGGGATCAGCAGTTGTGGCGCACAGGCTTAGTTGCTCTGCGGCACGTGGGATCTTCCTGGACCAGGGCTCGAACCCGTGTCCCCTGCATTGGTAGGCGAATCTCAACCACTGCGCCACCAGGTAAGTCCCTTGACCTCGGTTTTAAAATAGGTTAAATTGATTTGAAACTTAATTAATACTTGATGCTTTTTCCAGCAAGAATCGTGTGGAAAAGGAGCATTGCTCAGGTCAATCCATAAAGGCTTGTTAATATAACATAGTAACAGAATGAAGCTAGCCACCATTTATAAAAACAGTACTTATATAAAAATTGTATGGAGAACTCAAGCTTGGTCTTGAGTGATTTCATTTTATAAAATCTCATTTATATATTATGGTCGTCCATTTTTTCTTTCTTAAAAGTGGTAATTGTAAATAATTTGGGCAAAGATTATATGTATTCTTTAAAGGTAATTTTTATTAGCTAACATCCCTCCTTTTTGTTTTGTTTTCCTTAGGAAAATATGCCCAGGTTACCAACAATCCTGAAAATGACGGATGCATAAATGCAGTCTTACTGGTTTGACAGCAGATACATACAAATAACTCCTTATAATTATTGAAGACTACACACCAATCAGGAAACCATTACTCTGATATTTCTGAATACTGCCAATCAGCCTTACATGTCTGCAGTCATCAAGAAAACTATTTATTCTATTGTTTAAAAAAAAAAAAGATTAAAATGGCCTAGTTTTACAAATTGGTCTTTTGCGTCTGTTTAGCATTTAGATGTTCATCAAATTGCATGATTAAAAAAATCAATTATAGAAATATCCTACTTCATCAGTATCTGTATTAATAAGTGGTACTAAGCAGTGTAGATCTGTCATTATTGGAAAAGCCAGTGCAGTCGAAAACACATTTTATCAAAGGTTTGTGCACACTTAACTGTGAGGAATAAGCCAAGAAACTTTTTGTCACATCTAAGACCTTACCTGAGGTCTCCTCCTCCTCACTGTAGATTATTAATCCTAAGAAATGTAGCATTAACACAGCATTTTAATGAAAATATAAAGTATATGAGAAGGCATACTACACTATAAAGTTCAAAAGAACTTAGATAAAACTTTTTACTTCTAATTATTCCTATAGTAAGTCAGGGAATTAGTATTTTAAACATTTTCCCCCTCTCATTCATCATATATAATGCCATATACTTGGAACTGTATTTTCTACTCAAGATAGATACATGAAAAACATACCAACCAAAATGTTTATACTTTTAGCATTTCCTGTATTCTAAACTTAGGGTAGTGTAGTTATATTTTTAAAGTGGTAAAAATTTAAGTACTTCCAGGTAAAATAGTTTTAAAAAGAAAAAGGCTGCACTGATGTCCTTAAAGAGAAATTTATTTGCAGTTACTTAGATAATATTAAAAAGGTCATGTTTTAGTCAAAAGCACATTTGTGATTTGAGTTATGTTTGTGACTTTGAGCTTTAGGGTGTCTATAATATTAATTTATAATCACATTAATTGTTTTCAATTCTGTTTATTTTTTTTTTAAGTCTGTCTTGAAAGTACAACCAATGTGATTGTGCCTTAAACGAAATCAGTGTCTAAATAAATTCAATATCTAAACACATCTTCACCAATGAACTTAGGGGAAAGGGAAGGAATTTCAAAACACAGACCAGGAAACAATCACAAAATATAGGTTTAATTACTACTGTTAAAAAAAAAAAAAATTAGAAAAAAAGAAACTACCAAGAAAACAAACGTAAGTACTTGAGTAAGTCTTGCTATTCTGAATAATGTAACATCTTTTCTAAATTGTATAAACACAGTAGAAGTTTTAGAACACACAGACACTAAGGAAAAGAAAGGCTAGTTCCTTGGGAATTACTATCCAGTATGATACAATTACTTCAGGATAACAGAAGCAGAACCTTCCTTACAATTAGATTTTAACAAATGATTTTGCCGCTAATAGAAATGGGGAATGTGTGAATGACAAATTTTGGAGGGTGAAAGAAAAAAAATCTACTGAAGGTAAGCACTGGATACAGAACTGAGGTTTGCTTATTTTTCACAACCAAAAATAAGTTAAACTATCTGTACAAATAAAGCTTGATACTAAGTATGCAAACAGAAGCATAAACATTTGTAACTAATCACACCCATGAAAGACTGGGTTAACACTTCAAACACGGTATTGCAACTAGGGGACATACAAGGCAGAAATTTCTAAAATACTGTTACACAGATGAGTAATGTTAGTATAAATTCTTTATTTACATTAAAATCTGTTTCAGTTTGCTGGTGTGACCAAACCTTAGAAGGTATAATCCCTAAGAGTAAATCAGAATGTAAGAGCAGATATTTAGATACCAGGTAAAGGCTCAATTCGAGGCAATCATAGACCTTCAAGATATTTTTCTAAAGTCACTGAAACCATTTTAGGTGGTGTTCTGGTGGTCAGCTAAAAGTGAACCATTAATCACTAGTAGTTTTTATCCTTGCCATGATAATTTTCTGCACTGAATGGAAACACCATGAATAGAGACACATTTTAAGTAGTAGAAGATTGACATTCTGTCATGCTATTTGATTTTATAAAAAATCATAATAGACCCTCTCACTGTTAAAAGTTGTAGAGGAACTTTATAATAAATTCTTAAATATATTTCTGTGATGTCTAGCAATTGAATAAACTTGAAAGAACAAAAATTTTGCTAATAACTGCTTTATATTACACAAGGAAATATATATGTATTTACACAAACTGAACTGAACTCCCTTCTCCACAAATAAGACTTCTAAACAGAAAAATTTCACAAAGGACTATAGAATGTAACTGGACACTTAACAACTAGACTACCTGGTTGAAATCAGATTTCAGTCCTCTGTCATTCTCAGAGTTTTTCTAATGCCTTTTGCAAAAAGTACAAGTAATGTGATTAAGTTTTATTTAGATTCCTTATTGAGGATAAATTGTTATAAATTCTACACTCACTCACTGAGCATAGAACTCATTGTTACTGAACATGAAAGTTAGGTTTTTTTCATGTGACCTAACTTTCCTCTACCAACTATAAACTCCAAAATAACATTTTCTGTCAGAGATAATATGGACAAAAATTGTGTGCTGAACAGAAAGTTTTGAAACTGCTTAAAATGCACCTACTGTTTAAACCAAACAAGTTTAACAAGTTTAAATTTATACTGCAAGTCCTTAGTGGTCATATAAATAAACGTTTCTTTTTTGTAAACCTCAGTAACTATATTCACACATCGAGTTGTCATCGAGTTAAACTACACCTTTTTAAAGAAAATATTTTAAAGAGAACAATTGAAGAATCCAAGTAAAAAAGTAGGTGTTAGGTTTTTAAATCTATTTTAAGAAATTAAAAATGGAAAGGTTAAGAATTTACTAAATCCTTATTTCCCTAATTGTGGTATTAACAAAAATTTCTCACAAAATGTATAAAACAGCATAAACATTCAACAGATAACACTAATATCAGTCATACTTATTCTTTCACTTGATTAGCATTTGTTGGGAAAACAAATGGCCAAAGTGCTTAATTTTCATTTAGAATGGAATAATCTGGCCTAACTGACCAATAATTAAAGAAAATAGTAGAGGATACAAGTATTCAAAGTTTTACACGAATAAGGAGGGTTTGCTATTTTGTCTGCTAAAGATTTTTACCTCAACTTTAAATCTTCCTAAAATGCCAACATCCCAAAATAAAATTTAGTATCATTTGACTGTAGACTGAATAAACCTTCAACATCAATCCTTAGCACCTCAAATAATGACACAAAGTCATAACACATTTTTTTTTCATGTAAGGACCAAGCAGTTTTAAAAACAATCTAAATGGCCTCAAAGCATTCTCAAACTTACATGAAAATTTGAGTACACATAATACTTCCAAAGAGTAGGACTGTTTTAAGATTCTCTTTGGATTCTAAGGATAACCATTTTGTTCATTTTTAAATAAATTATTATACAAAAATAAACAATTGAGGATGTTCTTTGTTTTTAGTTTACCCAGGCAAAGGCAACCACAATGTACACACAGGCTAGACTGTAACCTGTCCGCACAGAACAAATCAAGAGCGAGCAAGCCAAAAGGGACAAACGAAGCCTCCAATCTGATTTAAGCTCTTGTAACTATGGCTCCTAGAGCAGCTTATTCCTGCCATCTAGGTCTAAGATTGTGGGGCGCAGTTCCAAACCTACCAAAAATGGAAGCCAAGGGCATAAGCTGGCAGGCAGGCAAAAAGATCTTTTGACAGGAATCACTCCATGAGTTAGGGAAGTGGATGAAAGTGAGGGGAATATAATGAAGATTCTAGAATAAAGGCAGTGGCAGGATTAAGGAGAAGCCTTAGGAAGGGTTCTCACACTTCTAAAGTATACATGTTAACTGGGTGAGGACAAAAGTACAGTCCCCAGATTCAAATGAAATTTTAAATAATTATACGAGTGCCTACAGGCCAGAGTTAAATCCCTAGCAGTACTGTTAATATCAGATGTTATCAAGAGTGAACTGGAAACAGATTTTGTTTGTGCCTTTCCACAGACATTGAAGTCAAAGGAAGAAACTGCACCTACAACTAAGAACTAAGAGGCCAAAATAACCACCTTCATAAACATTTGACCATAAATTTCCAAATTTGTGCTCTCATTTAGTTGAAGTTGCATTTATCCTAATTTACTGACATTTTTGTTTAAGCATGCCTACATTTTAAAAAATGATTAGTTTTGAAATTTAAATCTTCTAGAACCTTCACCAAGATTACTATTAAAACCCTTAGTATAGAAGATTTCTGTGATCCTTAACAATTGATGGAAGCCCTACTACTTTCACATTTTTTAATTTATATTTTGTGAAATATTAATGGTCAGATATCCCCAATTGCTAAAGAAAATATAGTATGATCTGGTTTCCCAAAATCGAAACATGGTTAATAAAAATAAAAAAAATTGTATTTACACAAAATAGCCTGAAAAATTAAAAAGAACGGTGAATCCTAGGTCCTACAGGGGAGGGAAAAGCGGCATCATAAATAAGTTCAAATTGAAAATTTGGAGTTTTTATCCTGTGCCCCATGCTATTTATTAACTGCCATATTTTAAAAACAACAATTACGTTACAAAGAAGAGGATTTATCATCCACATTTCTTCCTCATTCAGGTCAGCTTGGCTTTCTTCTTCGCAGGTCCTTTGTGCCCTTTGGCCTTTCTTCTTAAATTCCGCCTGTCGACCACAGGCACTTCCACTTCTATCTCCTCTGAGCTGCTATCCACAGTCTTCTCTGTTGATTGTGTCAACTGATCCAGTTGCTCAGAAGATGCTTCAGACTGCTCCTCTGACTGGTTCTTCTGTCCTGCATTCTGTGAAAATGGCACATCTTCAAGTTCAACCTCTATTAAAGAGCTCTGAGGAAGAGCTGGAGATGTTTCCTGGGGCTCAGCTACCCCCTCCTCACCCTGGTCTTCCAATGAGGCAGTAGTGTTGGGTGATACATTTTCAGGAATCGATTCTTCAGAAAATTCAGTTATCACGGAGTTTGGAAAACCACTGTCGGACCGTTCTTCATTTGGGATAGTAGCTACATTGTCTGAACTCCCAAAATGTGCTTTCTTTCTTGAAACTAGAGGCAGCCTCTCTTCAGTGTGCCCCTTGTCATCAGATGGGCCTTCATCTAGCAACATTTCTGAGTCAGTTACATGTGAAGTCTAAAAACAAAAAACCCGGTGAACAACTTTTGCAATATAGTTCTTACATAAATTATTCTCAGACACTAATATGCAATGACCCTGAACCACATTTTAAAGAATTCAGTACTCACTACTTTTGTTAATCATGTGCACATGTTCTGAATACAGCTCAATTTCTTCGAAACTGTCTTACGTGATAATTTGGATTCATTAAGTTCTTGCTTTAAAGATGCAATAAAAGTAATGATTTTACCCCAAAAAGTACTTAGGGCACAAACTTTATGTCAAGATTCTTCAAAACCATGAATCAACTCAGTTTTTAGTTTCCTGGTGTTACTGGAGCCAGAACCGAGACTCCTGGGACTTGACACTGTGCTACCCCACTGAGTTTGACTATTAGGTGAAAGGTGAGGGCAGCGAAAATGTTATTCATGTAATTATGTGAGACACTAATAAAATAATGCGATACAAGAGTTTTTTACCCTTAAATTGGAATATTCAAAAGTAGAAATTAAATTTCCTTTTTGATGTGGCACCTATATATACAATGGAATATTACTCAGCTGTAAAAAAAGAATGAAATCTTGCCACTTGCAACAACATGGATGAACTTAGAGGGGATTATGCTTAGTGAAATAAGTCAGACAGAGAAAGATAAAAACCATATGATCTCATTTGTATGTGGAATCTAAAAAACAAAACAAAATGAAAACAGACTCAGATAAAAAGAACAAATGGGTGGTTGCCAGAACGGAGGGTGTGAGGGGACTGAAAGAGGTAGGGGATTAAGAGGTACGAACTTCCAGTTACAAAATAAACCACGGGGATGTAATATATAGCATAAGGAATATGGTCAACAATATTGTAATAAGTTTATATAGGGAACAGATGGTTACTGGACTTACAGTGGTGATCACTTCATAATGTACACAAAAATCAAATCACTATGTACTACACATGAAACTAATATTGTACATCAACTATATTTCAATAAAAATAAATAATTAAATTTCTTTCAAAATATTCCATCAAGTTTTCCCCACTAATCTAATCTGTCTCCCTAATTAAAACAAATTAAAATGACAGTACTGGTCACAGACTATGTAAGTAATACGTATTCAAATATTTGGTAAATAATGCTTTACCCATTTTTCTAAGCATTTCCTAAATCTACAAAGTGAAACTCATTTTGTTACCGTAAGTCAGACGAATGAAGTTACAAAGATTTGAATTTTAAAAAACATTACTGATTGCATCTTCTTAAAACACCCAATGTAGTAAAATTGATTCTTCCTGAAGGACTGTACATGTTAAAGTAGAGGAAGATATATATCCCACATTGCCCTAGCCAAGTCAGCAACACTGGACACTATAACTATAAAAAATTAGGATATCTCTCCATTACCTTATCCTGTGCAACAGCCTCAGGAGATTTTGAAGATTCTACCACCAGTGGAACAAGATTCGTAGAGTCTTCACTGGAATTAAAAGACTGCAATTTTAATTCTTCACCTAACACTTCGCTAGTGGAGTCCTCCTCTTCTGTTATAAGTGAAGTCTTAAGAGTATCATCCATTATCTCACCATTCATAGGCTCTGATTCAGATTCCTACACCATCGAGGGCAAAAAAAGTCAGGACAGAATTACAGATTAACTTACTTGTCATACAAGGTGGGTCCATTCTCAGTCGCCCTGTCATGCACCAGGACTCAAGATACACTCTACCATGTTACAGGACACAGGTTAAGGAACAGCAGAGTCAGTAAGAGAAAAGAATCCATTAAGTACCCCAATTTCCCTCTGTTCTCATGGAAAAAAGACAGGACCAGGATGCTCTATGGACCCAGTGTGGGTCTGAGATTCAGTGAAGAGACCCTGCCTCCTTCTTTCTCTTCCTCCATACAGGGCAGTGACAGGAAGAACCTTTTCAGTAAAAAGCCACCAGAGGATGCCTAGATTTGGTGCCAGCTCTTTACAGAACATCAGCTGCTCGGCACTCAGAATCCTTGGGGCCCCTGGGAAGTCACAGTTTAGCACGCAGGGGGAGGAAGCAGTAGCAGTCTTGTGGGAGGCTGAGTTTGGGTACAGCTTCTTGCTGGGAGGAGAGAGCTCTCAGTCTTAGTGAGCTCATTCTCCTGTCAACAAAGGGTCATCTTTGAACAATGCTGCTCCTTAAATCACATTAAAATATGGAAAAGCGATTTGATAACACTAAGTCTCCAATTTCTGAAACTCCTCCTCCAAGGTTTATCAATTTACAAGATTTTCATTAACATCTAATATTTCTAATTAATCCTAATGACATTCTAATAATTAGAGATCATTTTATTTAATTATCATTTAAAAAATTAGAACACTGGGCTTCCCTGGTGGCGCAGTGGTGAAGAATCCACCTGCCAATGCAAAGGACACGGGTTTGAGCCCTGGTCCGGGAGGATCCCACATGCTGTTGAGCGGCTAGGCCCGTGTGCCACAACTCTGAGCCTGCACTCTAGAGCCCGCAAGCCACAACTACTGAGCCCGCATGCTTAGAGCCCATGCTCCGCAGCAAGAGAAGCCGCTGTAATGAGAAGCCCATGCACTGCAACGAAGAGTAGCCCCCGTTCACCACAACTAGAGAAAGTCCACTAACAGCAACAAAGACCCAATGCAGCCAAAAATAAAATAAATTTAAATTAATTAAAATAAAAATTAGAACACTGATGCACTCAAATTTTAAGAAATAGACTTGGCTGGATTATATAGAACCCCTGAAATCATATAATGAATGCTTTCCTAAGGGCTACTGAAATCACAGACTTAGAAAAATTAATCTGGCCAGAGAGTATAAAGAATAAACTGCACACAGAAGGTAATTATAATAAAACTCACAAAAGAACCAACTACGGTAAGAGAAATGTTAAAAGGAAGGAAATGAGAAAGATATAGCAAAAGTTTTTATAAAAAAAACAGAATTTTGGTGAGTAACTACAAGGGAGAAGCAACAGAAGAGAAAAACTCAGTCCTTCAAGTTCTAGGTTTGGGAACAGAATGAAAAATAAGAAATAGGAAAAAAGGCTCAATAGAGAAGTGATAGGAAAGAACAGAGATGTTAAAATTTAAGATGATAAAAGACATCTGTCTAAACAGAAATATTCAGAAGGCAAGTAATACTGAAGTCTGGATCAATATTGAAAGTCTGGAGTTATTGGTCATCCCCACAGAGATGACCATTCAGCCATTAGACTAGATGCATTTTCAAAAGAGAAGAAAGTCAAGAACTGAGTCTTCTAGAATGTCCACAAATACAGGGGAAAAAACAGGAAGCAGAAGAGTCAAAAAGCAAATAAATAAAACCAAAACAAAACTTCAGAGAGAGGAAAACCAAGAAACCAGAACACAACAGTGTTAAAGCCAGGGTACTAGAGAATCCGGAGGAAGAGAGAGTAGTCAACCTAGGTAAGGAAACCCACCAGAATTGAGTCAAAGTGTCACATGTATTGTTGGACAAAAGAAACAGGTTACATGAAGGATGTACAGTATAATCTTAAATTAAAAAAAAAAAAACAACCACAAAAATATACATTCCCGTAGACATCTAGAAGCATATAAATCCCTTTTTTAAAATATGTTTTGTGGCTTCCCTGGTGGCGCAGTGGTTCAGAGTCCGCCTGCCGATGCAGGGGACGCGGGTTCGTGCCCCGGTCCAGGAAGATCCCACATGCCGCGGAGCGGCTGGGCCCGTGAGCCATGGCCGCTGAGCCTGCGCGTCCGGAGCCTGTGCTCCGCAACGGGAGAGGCCACAACAGTGAGAAGCCCGCATACCGCAAAAAAAAAAAAAAAAAAAATGTGTTTGTTTCCCTAATTTTTACAAGAGAAAAAATGTCATTTAAAAAATACAATTTCATGAAGTAGAGGAAACAGGAGCTAAATTGGAGCAAGTTAATAAATATAATCAGTAATGCAGTTTCACTTGCTTAGCTCCTGGCTGGACTTGACAAACAGGTAAAAGATTTTTAAAGAAACTTAAGTATGTTTCAAAGAAGAAATAAGGAATCTGTAAGAGAGGAAAATATTGAAGATATTAAAGAAAAAGAAGGATAGGAAATAGAGAAAATGAAAAAAGAAATGAAGCCAGATAAAGAGTTTTTTACTCAGTCACAAAGGATTTTCCTCCTTGTTTTCTAGTTGTAAAAAAAATGAATTTAGTTATTTTTCTAGGAATTTGTAAATCAACTGTAGTCAAATACATATGTTTTTTCTGGACAACTAATTCTATCCTTCTAACCAAAATAGGGGTGCAATTTAGGGCTTGCTGGATATTAAGGCATTCTAACTGGTTTTATAAGGTAGACCTCTTATAGTCACATTTGTCACTTCTTAAGTATGTTTAATTCTACAAATTAATTTGTATTTTAAATACACTGAGGGACATTACTAACTAAACATCCTCTATTTTATCTTTGCAATATGTCAAACTTTATAAACTCAGTTTGAAATATAAAATACTTGTCACTTTATCCTCTACTACCTGACCTTGCTTTAGACATATATGCTTTTTTTTTTTTAAATTTATCTTTGCTGTGTTGGGCCTTTGTTGCTGCACGCGGGCTTTCTCTAGTTGCAGCAAGCAGGGGCTACTCTTCATTGCAATGCGCAGGCTTCTCACTGCGATGGCTTCTCTTGTTGCAGAGCACGGGCTCTAGTCTCATGGGCTTCAGTAGTTGCAGGACATGGGCTCAGCAGTTGTGGCTCGCGGGCTCTAGAGCGCAGGCTCAGTTGTGTGGCACACGGGCTTAGCTGCTCCGTGGCATGTGGGATATTCCTGGACCAGGGCTCGAACCCATGTCCCCTGCATTGGCAGGCAGATTCTTAACCACTGCGCCACCAGGGAAGTCCTGACATATATGCTTTTTAACATTAAATACAATTTCTACTAAGAGTCTAAAATACATCGTTATGCTTTTCTAACAATATATGACTAAGAAAAGTTAAATTTTACTTCCATTCATTTTATTTAATAAGTGAATCTCCTACCTTTTCACCTTCTTGCTTTTCCAGGCCTGGCTGGGTTTCTGGTGCTGGTCGAACATTTTTATCACTACTTTCATCCTCAAATTCAATCACACTCTGTTCAGGTTCTTCTTCCAAGAATTCTTCTGAGCTCTCTGATGTTCGTGCAGTAGACTCCAATCTATAAAACCAAAGAAAAACATTCTTACTTGTTTTATTAAAGATGAATATAAAATTTCAGGAATCTGTTAATAAAGTAACACTTTAGAGAATCAACTAAGTGTTGTTCAGACAACAACTTCAAATTTTATAGGTCCAAAACCAACCTCTTCATCTTCTTACAAGTTTGTTCTCTTTCCTACCTTGTTCTCCAGTTCGATCACCACCTTTTCAATTATGTAAACTAGACCTTTCTTTTACTCTATCTATATTGATTGGATCTTACTCTCCTAGGATGAGCATACATCTCAGCTTACCTGGGACAGTCCAGTTTACAACTTTTGTCCCAGCACTGGCATAATTACGGGCATCCCTCATTTTATTGCACTTTGTTTTACTGCATTTTGAAGATACTATGTTTTTACTAATTGAAGGTTTGTGGCAATCCTGTGCTAAGCAAGTCCACTAAAGCCATTTTTCCAACAGTATTTGCTCACTTCATGTCTGTGTCACGTTTTGGTAATTCCCACAATACTTTGAACTTTTTTTATTATTATTATATTTGTTACAGTGATCTGTGATTAGTGATGGTTGATGTTACAATTTTAATTGTTTCCAGGTGCCACAGGTCACACATATGACCAACTTTTTTTGTAATGAATTTTTATATTGGAGTATAGTTTACTTACAATGTAGCGTTAGTTTCTGCTGTATAGAAAAGTGAATTGGTTATACATATACCTATGTCCAGTCTTAAGATAGCAAACTTAACTGATAAATGTTGTGTGTGTTCTGACTATTGAAACTGATTGGCCATTCCCCATCTCTCTCCCTCTCTTTGGGCCTCCCTATTCCCTGAGACAAAACAATACTGAAGTTAGGCCAATTAATAACCCTGCAATGGCTCTAAGTGTTCAAATGAAAGGAAGAGTCACACGTCTTCTCACGTTAAATCAAAAGCTAGAGATGATTAAACTTAGTGAGAAAGGCACGTTGAAAGCTGAGATAGGTAGAAAGCTATGTCTCTTGTGCCAAACAGTTAGCCAAGCTGTGAATACAAAGCAAAAGTTCTTGAAAAAAATTAACGGTGCTACTCTAAGTGAACACACCAGTGATAAGAAAGCAAAACAGCCTTATTGCCGATATGGAGAAAAAGTTTTAGTGGTCTGGCTAGAAGATCAAACCAGCCACAACATTCCCTTAAGCCAAAGCCTAATCCAGAACGAGGGCCTAACTCTCTTCAATTCTATGAAGGCTGAAAGAGGTGAGGATGCTACAGAAAAGGAGTCTGAAACTAGCAGAGGTTGGTTCATGAGGTTTAAGGAAAGAAGCTCTCTCCGTAACAGTGCCAGGTGAAATAGCTAGTGCTGATGTAGAAGCTGTATCAAGTTATCCAGAAGATCTAGCTAAGATAATGAATGAAGGTGGCTACACTAAACAACAGATTTTCAATGCACACAAAAAACCCTATTGGAACAAGATGTCATCTAGGACTTTCAGGGCTAGAGAACAGAAGCCAATTCCTGGCTTAAACTTTCAAAGGACATCCAAAATATATAAACAGCTCATGAAGCTCAATATTAAAAAAAACAAACAACCCAATCAAAAAATGGGCAGAAGACCTAAATAGACATTTCTTCAAAGAAGACATACAGATGGCCAAGAGGCACATGAAAAGCTGCTCAACATCACTAATTATTAGAGAAATGCACATCAAAGCTACAATGAGGTATCACCTCACACCAGTTAGAATGGACATTATCAGAAAATCTACAAACAACAAATGCTGGAGAGGGTGTGGAGAAAAGGGAACCCTCTTGCACTGTTGGTGGGAATGTAAATTGATACAGCCACTATGGAGAACAGTATGGAGGTTCCTTAAAAAACTAAAAACTGAATTACCATATGAACCAGCAATCCCACTACTGGGCATATACCCAGAGAAAACCATAATTCAAAAAGACACATGCACCCCAATGTTCATTGTAGCACTATTTACAATAGCCAGGTCATGGAAGCAACCTAAATGCCCATCAACAGATGAATGGATAAAGAAGATGTGGTACATATACACAATGGAATATTACTCAGCCATAAAAAGGAACGAAACTGGGTCATTTGTAGAGACGTGGATGGATCTAGAGACTGTCATACAGAGTGTAGTAAGTCAGAAAGAGAAAAACAAATATCGTATATTAACGCATGTTTGTGGAACCTAGAAAAATGGTACAGAGGAACCAGTTTGCAAGGCAGAAATAGAGACACAGATGTAGAGAACAAACGTATGGACACCAAGGGGGGGAAGCGGGGGTGGGGGGGGGCAGGGGGGATGAATTGGGTGATTGGGATTGACATGTATACACTGATGTGTATAAAATGGATGACTAATAAGAACCTGCTGTATATAAATAAATAAATAAATGTAGCACAGCCACAGATGTATCCACCCACTTAAAAAAAAAAGTTTCAAAGGACAAGCTGACTCTCTTGCTAGGCACTAATGCAGCTGGTGACTTGAAGTTGAAGCCAGTGCTCATTTACCATTCTGAAAATCCTAGGGCCCTTAAGAATTATGCTAAATCTACTCCACTGTCCTCCACAAATGGAACAACAAAGCCTGGATGACAGCACACCTGTTGACAACGTGGTTTACTGAATATTTTAAGGCCACTGTTAAGACCTATTGCTCAGGAAAAAGAAATTTCTTTCAAAATGTGACTGCTCATTGACAATGTACCTGGTCACCCAAGAGCTCTGATGGAGATGTACAATGAAATTCATGTTGTTTTCATACCTGCTAACACACCATCCATTCTGCAGCCCATGGATCAAGGAAGCATTTCGACTTTGAAGTCTTATTATTTAAGAATTACAGTTCATAAGGCTATAGTTGCCACAGATAGAGATTCCTCTGATGGATCTGGGCAAAGTCGATTGAAAACCTTCTGAAAAAGATTAACCATTCTAGATGCCACTATGAACATTCACGATTCATGGGAAGAGGTCAAATATCAACATCACCAGGAGTTTGGAAGAAGTTGATTCAAACCCTCATGGATGACTTTGAGGGGTTCGAGACTTCAGTGGAGGAGGTCACTGAAGATGTGGTAGAAATAGCAAGAGAATCAGAATTAGAAGTGGAGCCTGAAGATGTGACTGAATTGCTGCAATCTCAAGATAAAACTTTAATGGATGAGGAGTTGCTTATTGTGTATGAGCAAAGAGAGTGATTTCTTGAGATGGAATCCACTCCTGCTGAAAATGCTGTGAAGATTGTTGAAATGACAAAGGATTTAGACTATGGCATAAACTTAGTAGACGAAGCCACATCAGGGTTTGAGAGGATTGACTCCAATTTTGAAAGAATTTCTACTGTGGGTAAAATACTATCAAACGGCATCGCATGCTACAGAGAAATCGTTAGTGAAAGGAAGAAGTCAGCCAATCTATGTGGCAAAGTTCATGGCTGTCTTATTTAAGAAATGGTCACAGTCACCCCAACCTTCAGCAATCACCACCCTGATCAGTCATCAGCCACCAACATTGAGACGAGACCCTCCACCAGGAAAAAGATTACGATTCATTGAAGGCTCAGATGACAGCATTTTTTTTTAACCAATAAAGTATTCTTAAATTAAGGTATGTATTTTTTTTTAAACATAATGCTATCGCACACTTAACAGACTACAGGATAGTGTAAAAAACTTTTATATGCACTAGCAAACCAAAATATTTGATTTATTGTGATGGTCACTTTATTGCGGTAGTCTGGAACTGAACCTACATCTCTGAGGTATGCGTGTATTAATAATGCCCCTTTCATTCTCAAAAATTTCAGTTTGGACAATAAACGACATAGTTTAGTTCTACCTGTGAAATGCCTTTCAAACAAATACGTAACTTTATTCCCATTCTCATCTTCCTACTTCAGGCCCAATTCTCTCTGGACACTGTAACTTCTTCCCAACTCATGTTCAGACTTGCAACATATACATGCTTTAGTAAGGTTTTCAGAACTATGTTTCTTTTTTTTTTTTTTTTTGCCTGCATCCATGGCATGCAAGATCTTAGTTCCCTGAAGAGGGATCGAACCCAGAACCCCTGAAGTGGAAGCGCAGGGTCTTAACCACTGGACCACCCGGTAAGTCACCAGAGTTTGTTTCTAATACACATATCTGTACCAGTGACAGTCCAGCTCAGAAAATTCTGATGGTTCTCTATGGCTTGGAGAATAAAGCATACCTCCTTTCAAAGCCTAACATGACCAGACCCTTATATTTTTACCTCCTACTCGATGCTACCATTTACCTATACACCAGTTTTCCTTACCAACACTCCTCCCAGCTTTGTGCCTTTGCTCATGTTACTCCTGCAGTCTAGAACTGCACAGTGCAATACAATAGCCATGAGACACTTGTCATTATTTACAGTAATTAAAACTGAGTGAAATTAAAAACTCAGCTCCTCAGTTGCACTAGCCATACTTCAAGTGCTGGGTGATGAGCAAACTGAGTAGTGGCTGCCATGCTGGACAGGGAAGGGCAGACAAAGAACATGTCCACCATGACAGAAGGTTCTTTGAACAGCCGTGGTGGAGACCAGGGGTGAGCAAACTTTTCCTTTAGGTTTTGTGAGCCATATGGTCTCTGAACAACTACCCAACTCCACCAGGGTAAAGCAAAAGCAACCATAATAAAAATGTGAACTAATAAGCACAGATGTGTTACAATAAAATTTTATTTACAACAATAGGTGGTGGGCCAGATTTGGCCTATAGACCACAGTTTGTAGACCCTCGAACTAGAAAAGAAAGTCTTCTTTCCCAACTCTGCTTGTTGAGTTTCTACTTATCTTTGAAGCCCTGGCACAAATGTCAAATTTCTCTATCCCCTCAATTAGAATCAATCACACCCTCCTTTGCCTCCATAGCACTTTGCACTTCTATTATTATATCACAATCCACCTTGCAGTGCTCTTAACCTGTGTCACAGGTACAGATATGTGTATTAGAAACTTATAGACAGTCGATTCTTCAAGGGCAAAGATGAAGTTTTGTTCTTCATAGTGTCTGAGCACTTAAGCATTTAGTCTCACTGTTACTATTTTATGAAAAGCAAAAAAAAGGCCACAATAATTCTGAGATGTTCAATTTAAAAATTTACTGTTACATTCCCTTCTAAAAAGGGTATTACAACAAATGTTGCTCAGTGAAAAAAACTATAATTCTCTAAACTCATTACTCTTTTCACAAATTAAATATTTACTTAAATTTGACTTTAAAGTGATGAATTTTTCATTAAAATATAACATTTACATAATTATCCAAATTTAAAGTTACATACATAATGAAATTGGCAGAGTTACAGAATTCTCTACCTGAGTAGAATAATTTCACAACTAAAATGGCAACACTATGAATGGTTGACTCAGGAACAGTTAGCAGGACTATCAGAGCAAAAGCCTAATTTAACTATAATATTGAAAATCTTGCTTTCTTTAAGATTCAAAGGAAGATGGAGAATAAGGTTTTGATCCAAGTGTTCTGTTGATTCAGCTGGCTATTAGGTTTCTGGAGGAGTTGACAATACCATTTATGGCTATCACTAATTTGTTATATTCTATAACCCAGTAAAATGAATTAGTTATAAAGTAAAATTGAGGGTTTTTTAAATTGACTAAACCTCAGCACTGCTAAAAACCATAGCTACTGTCAAAGTTGACAATAATGACTCATTTGGGATAATATAATCACTAGAATATTCTCCTGGATTTTCACACGAGAGACTAAATCATGAGTTTATTCCACTCTCTTACTAGCAACTTCTCCCTATACCACTGTCAAAGTGACACTTACCAAGTGTAATCAATAATCTTGTGGAAGAACTCAAATACAAAGTTCTACACCAAGGTCATTTACTACACAAACAATAAACTTCACCTTAAAAACTAAACACTAATAATATGAAAATAAGAATAAACAAAATAACGAGAGTAAAATAAACAATACTTCACTTGTTCACTGAAGCTGTAGGTGAAGTCTGGGGAGTCTTTTCATCTTCCCCTTGAGAACTACTAAATTCAGAATCCTGAAACCGTTTTCCAATCTTTGGCCGCTTTAGATGACTACTTCGAGTACGAGTGGAAACAGGTGTTTTACCATGACCTGAGGAAAAAACGGCAAAACTATAATTGATTATGTATTCAAAGGATTACCTATTAAAATACACAGAAATGAAAAAAAATACACAGAAATGCAAGAACTACGCTAGTTTACCTAAATCCCCAACATTACACACTTCCTCTCTGTCACTTCAGGTTAAGAAACCATGTCAGTGTCTTTTTCTAAACTATGAAATAACCTTGTCAGTATTCATTCCTCACATTTCTGTGTCACCTTGAGTTTTTGCAAAGTGTTTCTGCATTTTCACTTAGACCCCCTTCCAATAATCTTGGGAAATGAACAAGGTACACATTACTGTCCCTATGTTACAGGTAAGGAAATGAAAACAAAAAAAGGCAAAATAGCTTACCTAACTGTTCACACAGCAAAATCAGTGGTAAAAGAACACAGATCTAGATTTTAGGGCTGGAGAAGTCTTCACTTTACTCTAAGGGACACACCCACATAGACACAGACACACACACTTAATTCTAACTGTCTCAAACACTTACTAATAGACCAGCTGAATTTCTTACCTTCAGAAGTACTTGCAAAGGCATCTTTTAGAGAATCAATCTAAAACAGAGACACAGATTAAAACCACAAGTTTTAGGTCCTTTCCTCTCCCTATGGATCTACTTCATACAGTTACAAAGAAAATCCTTTTAAAAGTTTTTCAAATAGCACCTTTTGTACTCACTATTCATCGACTAAGAAACTCACTTAGGAAGTAAAAAAGTTATATTATAGCTTCAGTTTATTATGAGCTTAAGAACTTAGGAAGCCATCTAACATGCTATAGTGATATACACGGGGTTTCTGAATGTTCTGTTCTTGGCTCCCTTCTCTTCTCAGTCCTCATCCTCCTTCTATGTAACTGTATCTACTACCTTTACTTCAACAGCTATTTGCTGATGAATCCAAATATACAATTTAATCTCCCCAACTTTTTTCCTGATTTCCAAATGATGAATCCAGATATACAATTTAATCTCCCCAACTCTCGCCCCGATTTTCAAAGCTCTATTTCCAGTGAAATCTCTCTCCAGCGGATACTCCACCAATTTCACATCCAACTTGTCCCAAACTGAAATCTTACATTTTCCCAGTATTATCCTCTATCTTGGTTAATGGCAATAACAATTCAGTATGCCATTCCAACCAAAATCCTGTGAGGCAGTAATGCTTTCTTCTTGTCCCTCATTCAATCAACCACAAAGCCTGTCAATTTTGACTCTGAAGAATCTCTCAAAACTGTCCCCTCTTTTGTACTACCAATGCTTTAATTCAAGCATTTATCATCTTTTCATGAAGGTGTACACCTTATATATGTACAATTTTTGTCAATTATACCTCAATAAAGCTAAAAAAAATTATGTAGTTAAAATAAACAAAACCACTTCCCCATGTGGCTACTGATTTAAAAAAAAAGATAAAAAAAAACAGTTTAATATGAGAAATATTTTCCTTGAATTAAAATATTAAAGTAATATAAGGAATATGAATTTCTAAAATGAAAAAAAGTCTGATTTATATTGCCAACCTTATAATAAGGTGAAATCTTAATATGTTCTCATTAAAATGACACATTTTAAACTATATGGCTTAAGATAAAAGTAGATCACTGCTCTCACCACATGTATGAGAAGAGTAGATTTTTCTACTTTCCCTGGTCTTATGATATCTGACCAGGACTAAAATGAATTTGAATATATCTGAGGAATTTGGAATGCAGTATAATAGAACTGGGGCTTATTCTGAAGTCTGAAATTCCAAAGGTAGAAAAAAAAAAAACAAAACTGAACTCCTTATATATAGTTACTGTATCAATATTATTTATATTATCCTTAAAAATGTTTTAAAAAACTTTTACTCAAAATAGTCAACACTCATGCTAACTAAGACAGGAGAAAAGAGGCATAAATAGGGCTTCCCTGGTGGCGCAGTGGTTGAGAGTCCGCCTGCCGATGCAGGGGACACGGGTTCGTGCCCCGGTCCGGGAAGATCCCACATGCCGCGGAGCGGCTAGGCCCGTGAGCCATGGCCGCCGAGCCTGCGCATCCGGAGCCTGTGCTCCGCAACGGGAGAGGCCACAACAGTGAGAGGCCCGCGTACCGCAAAAAAAAAAAAAGGGCACAAATAATTCCCCAAAGCACTGTGTCTCTGAAATGTACATGCATTTACATAGACATATTCAACAGTCACTAAAAATATATTCAGATACCCGTGTACAAAACAAATATGACTGTATTAAATGCCACCACAACAAAACACTGCATAAAAGTAGACCTCTAGGACCCCATCAATGAACCTGTATTTTAAATAATATCAAGTAGTTTCTAGTAAAGTACCTGGTAAATCCTCTGGAATTCAGTAATGGGACCTGCCCTTCTACTTTCACGTTACCTAGTATTTGCAAAGTATATTACATTCTACAAAGACCTAATACATATAGCCACAGACTTCCCAAAGTAACTTCATAACCTTTGACCTACTACTAATTCCACTTCTAGAAATTTATCTGTGCAAGGAAATAATTACATTTGCTCAAAGATTCATGTATAAATGCATTCATGGCTGGGTCACTTATAAATATAAAAAACTTAAGTATAAATGTTAAGGAAACAAATGCTGATATTTATATATAATAGACTAGTGTACTATTTAACAACGATTTAAAACAGTAATGACATAGAAAATGCTTACAATATTATGTTAATGGAGAAAAGCAGTTAGAAGCAGCATAAAAGAATAAAAACAAAAATGAAACACATGCAGATACATGTTTCATAATATATATTAAGTACATATACAAAAATGTTAGTTGCTACATCTAAGGTAATGGAATTATAGCTTTTTATTTTCTTCTATATTATTTTGTGTATTCCAAATTATTTTTCAAAGAAAATTAAATCTTAGAAACCAACTAACATAAAATGCCAAGTAACTAACACAACAGAAGTTACATAAGTCTGTTGAATGAACAATAACATTAAAAAAGTTAAATATTAGTATTAGCTGAACCTCTTTTTTAAAAACAGCAAAATTATCATTTCCTACAGTAAACAACAGCATACCTACCGTTAGCTGCATCTCACTAGACAGACTGTCTTCAGCTCCTGCTTCATAGTCTGGAACAGATCCAAGACCGTATTCTCCAGACACAGGTCTTTTAGCTTCATTTTGAGAAACTGCTGTGTGTAAAAGAATTTTTTAAATTGTAAACCAGTTAGTGTCTGCTTTTAATTATAACACTCTTTGTACTGATTTTTACAAAGCCCTAAAGAAGGGTGTTGAAAATCCAAGTGTGGGATATCCCCTTCACCAATATCTTATAATGAAGCCTTGCAATTGTAAAGAGTCTTAAACAGTTATCTGTATGTAGTGACTTCAAGGGGAGATGCATGAAACTGGGTACTACCTTTGATCCACTGATGCCTATTCTATGCTGTTTGAGTAAACTGTGTTTATTTCTTATCCACCAATTCCTACTGGACTACTGGGCTACGTTCTACTGGACTACTCTAGGTCCTCTGACTATTAGTGACTCAAATGTTTACATATAACAAAAATTCAAAGTTTAGAAAAGGAGGTCTGTTACTAGAGAGATCACATTACAATACACCACTATTCTGGACTATAAGACACAACCATAATTAGGCACTGCTTTTTTAAGCTGGACTTGTGTTCAAACTGAAAACATTCTTACCTGTAATTTTAAATGTTTCTCTTTGTAACGCTCTGGTGATTGGTATTCTCTGGTACCAGTGTCCAACACCTTCAACTTCCCAAAGCAGTTCATGGTCTCCTGGATATTTTTCAAAGTACTGGTTGCAAGCTGAAAAACACATTGAAAGTTTTCTAGAAATCCCCGAAATCAAACGTTTGGGCAAACAGAAGATGGAAAGTAAGCTGTCCAAGTCACTTAATGGGGCTAGCATAACTCTGATACCAAAAACACCAAGGAAACTCAAGAAAATTATACAGCAGTCTCATTTATGAATAAACAAAGATAAAGATGATAAACCTCACCAGTTGTGAAGGAAATATAAGATGAAACAGCAGGATTCCATTTTCACACCCATCAGGTAATAACAAGCATCAGAAAAATAAGGGAAATGAAAACTCCCACACTGCTGGTGTGAGAACAATTTTAAAGTGCTTAGGCAAGTTGAAGAAAAATATTTTATGATCCAATTCTACTTCTAGGTATACACTGTAATGACTTAAACATATGCAGAAGAAGGCATCTATAATGATCATTACAGGACTGTTTTAGGCAGTACAACCTCGGTGCCCATCATTAGGGGATATATGAATAAATTATGTATACAATAAAATACTATACAGCAACTACAACCAATAAACTACAGCTACATATAATCAACGTTGATAAATCTAAAAAAAAAGTCAGTAAAAAAACAAGTCAATATTACCTACAAAAGGATGTCATTTTATAAGTTTAAAAACACATTAAACAAAATGATGCAGCATCTAAAAAAAACAAAATAATGCCATTTCCAGTGACATGGATGGACCTAGAGATTGTTATACTGAGTGAAGTAAAACAGAGAAAGACATCATATGATACCGCTTATATGTGGAATCTCAAAAAAGGTACAAATGAACTTATTTACAGAACAGAAATAGAGTCACAGATGTAGATAACAAACTTATGTTACCAAGGGGGAAAGGGGTGGGGGGTTGGATAAACTGGGAGACTGGGTAGTGTACACTACTATATATAAAATAGATAATAAGAACATACTGTATAGCACAGGAAACTCTACTCAGTACTTTGTAATGACCTAAATGGGGAAAACAATCTAAAAAAGAGTGGGTATATGTATAACTGACTCACTTTGCTGTACAGCAGAAATGAACACAACATTGTAAATCAACTATACTCCAATAAAAATTAATTTAAAAAATAATAAAATAATTTTAAAAATGAGACAGCCTCTGTGGAAAATGGTTTGACAATTCTTCAAAAAGTTAAACATAGAATAATAACCCAGCAACTCCACTCTTAGGTTTATATCCAAAAGAACTGGAAGCAGGGACTCAGATATCTGCACACCCATGTCCACAGCACCATTATTCATAGAAACACAGAAAGATAGAAACAACCCAAGCATCCATCAATAGATAAATGGATAAACGAAATGTCACATATTTACACAATAAAAATCTACTCGGCCATAAGAAGGAATGAAATTTTGATATATGCTACAAAAAGGATGGAACTTACACATTATGCTGTGTGAAATAAGGCACAGAAGGGCAAATATTGTATGAATCCACTTATGTGAGGTACCTAGAATAAGCAAATTCATGACAGACAGCAGAAAAGAAGTTAGAGAATGAGGGGAGAGGAGAAGGGGGATTATTGTTTGAAGGGGACAGAGTTTAGAGTGGGGATGATGAAAAAGTTTTGGGTATAGACAGTGATGATGGGGACACAGTATTGGGAATGTAGTTTATGCCACTGAATTGTACCCCTACAAATGGTTAAAATGATAAATATTATGTTATGTATATTTTATGACCAAAAACTGTTGAGGAGACACTGCTCTGGGAAAGATCCCCGGTGTTCTCCTTACTTACTACAAGTGGTAAGTTCTCCCACTATACGGCCTGGTGTGTCTTCTGGCTCAACAATCACCAAGAGGCGAACCCAGTTTCCGGGCAACACCTCTAATAGGGCAAATGAGGGGAACTTCAGTGCTATTTATATTTTGGGAAGTGTGAAAATCTAAAGTAACTGTTTAAATAAGAATATATACAAAATAAATCTAAAATTATTATTTTTAAAAACTTTAAATTTCTTAAAATAAAAAAGCACAAGAAATAATGCTTTATAGTGTTTATAGACATAGACTTATGTGTGAAAACATGGGCAGGAAGGATATACACCAACTTGAGGAACACAATTATCTCTGGGGAGGAAAGAAGAAAGGGGAATGGGATTAGGAAGGGGTCCAAAGAGAACATCAACTGTATCTACGTTTTGTTCAGGTCTCCCAAAAAATAAATGAAAACAAATATGGCAAAATCTTAACATTTGTTAATCTGGACACTGGATATGTGGACACAAGGATACCATTTGCTCACTTTTTCCCCACATATTTGACAATATTTCTCATGTTTTCTGGTTGTAGTTCCTATACTTATTAGGAAGGGAAAAGCTGGAGAAAACCAACAGGCCACACCGAGTCCTCTGCCTGAAATAAAATAACTAAAATAGCAGAGGATACCTTACATAATACATAAGCACCTATAATTCACTTGGTATTCAATTTATTTATCATGAGAATCCTAAAAAAGGGTAATAAGAGAGTCTGCCTGCAGTAGATGTGTTTGCATTCCTCCCCAAATTTAGTAAAGCAATAATTAGACTTTAAGAGGAAAATCCATTTTCATATTTTCCAAGGGTATACAGGGTTCATTCCATTCTCATGTATGGGTCTAGACAGAAGCTGTGATTCAAGATGGACATGCAACACTTGGCTCTTGTTTTATGGATTTTTGGTATTAAAAGGGGGGAAAGAAACTTAGAACAAAAATATTTTTTCAGTGGAAATAAATATCTGATGTTAGATTAAAATCAATGGTAAATTATATTTTATACAAGTTTTCTAATAAATTACTTTCCAGGTTAAATATTACTTCATTAAGAAAAGAGTAGTGCTATGGACTTTACACAAGTGCAAACATAAATCCACTAATTGCTTTTAAAACACCACAACACAATATATCCACACAATGAAATACTAAACAGCACTAAAAAAGAATAGAGCTACATGAATCCACGGGAATGAATCTCATAATGATAAAGATGAATAGAAAAAGAAAACTACAGAAGAATTCATACAGTACATATTATTTATATAAAATTCTTTATTTTTTTCTGCACTGCGCAGCTTGTGTGATCTTAGTTCCCCAACCAGGGACTGAACCCCGGGCCCTCGGCAGTAAAAGCACAAAGTCCTAACTACTGCACAGCCAGGGAATCCCCTAAACTTTTTAAATATGTAAAACAATATGACATTGTTGGAGGATGTATACGTATGTATTAAAAGTCTAAGAAATGCATGGGGAAAATAAATGCCAAATTGAGGATAGTGCTTATTTCAGGGAAGGGAGTAAGCTAATTGGATAGGACAGAAGTTCAACTTATATTGGCAATGATCCACTTGTCATGGATGGTACATGCTGGATGATACATGAGTATTTGTTACCTTATTCTTTATATTTTTTGGTATATCTGAAATTTCTTTTTTTTTTTTAATTTAAAAAGCCACCACAGACAAATAACCCAAAGAAAGAATGGTTAAAGGATGTAAATAGACATTTTTCCAAAGGAGGTACATAAATGACCAATAAGCACATGAAAAGATGCTCAACATCAAATGCAAATCAAAAGTACAATGAGATGCCACTCCACATCCACTGAGATGGCTCTAACAAAAAAGACAAATAGGGCTCCCCTGGTGGTGCAGTGGTTCAGGGTCCACCTGCCGATGCAGGGGACACGGGTTCGTGCCCCGGTCTGGGAAGATCCCACATGCCGCGGAGCGGCTGGGCCCATGAGCCGTGGCCGCTGAGCCTGCGCATCTGGAGCCTGTGCTCCGCAATGGGAGAGGCCACGACAGTGAGAGGCCCGCGTACCGCAAAAAAAAAAAAAAAGACAAATAATAATGAGTGTTGGCGAGGATATGGAGAAATTGTAACTCTCATACAATGTTTATGAGAACGTAAAATGGTGCGGTTGCTTTGGGAAACAGTTTGGCAATTCCTCAAAAGGTTATGGCCAAGCAATTTCATCCACGCCTAGGTATATACACCAGAGTAATGCCCACACAAAAGCTACACAAATGTTCAAAGTAACACTATTCGTAATATCTAAAAAGGGGAAACAATCCTAAAGTCCATCAACTGATGGTAGATAAACAAAATGTGGCATATCCACACAAGGGAATACTCCTCAGCCATTAAAAAAATGAAGCACTGATTCATGCTACAACGTGGATGAACCTTGAAAACATCTATGCAAAATGAAAGAAGCTAGACACAAAGGACTTACAATATAATTATATCATACAATTCCATTCATATGAAATGTCCAGAACAGGTAAATCCATAAACACAGAAAATAGATTAGTGGTTGATTGCTAGGGGATAAAGGAATGGGGGAATAGAAGAGTGACTGCTAATTGGTACAGGTTTTCTTTTTGGTGTGATGAGAATGTCCTGGAATTAGACAGTGGTTATGGTTGCATAGCTGTGAATATAATAAAAAACCACTGAATTGTACACTTTAAGAGGGTGAATTTTATGGTATGTGAATTATATTTCAACTTTTTAAGAAAGTTACCACACCCCCAAAATGCCATTTATGTGGAGGTAAGGGCACATTTGCAAAATTAAGCCCTAGAGAGCCAAGGAATATAATTTACTTAATATTGATATATGCACATTTAAAATATCCTGCAGAAACAAGTCAGAAGTGACACCGAGACAAGTTTAACTTTCTAAAAACTTAATCCAATTACCTATGTACATGAGAGAGGTCAGTGGATACCGCAAGCCAAGTGCATCTTCTGTAAAGGAATCAACAAAGTCCTCCAGCATATGAAGCCCAAAGTCTTTGCCTCTATATTTCTTTCTAACGAACATTGTATCAAGAACTGGCAGTTGGTAGCTTTGGGTAAGAAACGAGGCACATATGCTTCCTGCAGGAATAAAACAGAAATCCGACAATTTTTCACATTTAAAAGGCCACATATGTATATACATTTAGAGAACATGAGTTAAATCTAAAATTGGTTAGTTTTTCTTACATCAAGAAAAATGTTAAAGACACACTTAAGTTTTATAATATAAAATGCTTTCCAGCTATTACGTATCATAATGTATACGAGATGATGAGAAGAGCTATTTATTTTACGTTTGCCAACAGTATCTCATACAAGATAAACAACTATTACCATTTGATGAACTATATACTAGAATACATATCACTGTCCATAGACTTGCACAGCTTTAAAATTCATCAATTATTAAAATTTCAAATTTAAAGAGTATTTGGTGATTGTATATAGTTTATATTATAATACATGAAGTATCTAATTCCAACCTTAGTAATGTGAAATATTCATCTTTTCCCTTTACTTTTTGCCTAGTGATTACAGTCTCATTTGTTATCTATTTAATGATGGCAAAGAAGTGAATTAGTTCTCCAAATTTTTAAGGACTATGGATTAGGACTAAATGGAAACATCTGTTTTAGAAATGGCTAAGTCAGCAATCTTTCTGCTGTGAATATATGTTTTAAAATATCTTGTACGTTTAAGGTTTAACAGGAGAATGTTTGTAGTAGTAATTAAATATGTCTCTCCTTGTTACATTACAGAGCTATTCTGATTTGTCTTTTAAGAACCCTGATTTGGGTTTTGACCCTCCAAATAGATGTGTAAGTGCCTGTAATGTATCTTAAGATAGTTTATAAGTTGAGGGCATCATGGTGGGGCGGCCCACTTTCTATTAATTTTAGTATTAATTCATAGTTAGCTATCAGTCAACATTCTACTTTTTTGTGCCTCAAGTAAAACAATCTATTATTCTCAGTTACATTATTCACATGGTTTTGGATAATTATAATAACGTAGTTCAAGAAAGAAACAAAATTTCAGGTAACAAACACCCCACAAATTAACTTTTACCAATCATATCATTTGATGAGTTGGTCAATATAACAAGGATTTTTTTAGTTCAACCAAATAATGAATTACTTATGATTAAATTGGAGAACTTCAATAACTTTTTGCAATAGACTCTAAGACTATCAACTAACTTAAATTCAGAATAGTTAACGCACATTGCTACGTACTTAGATCTTAACTGCTGACATTCAGTTCGGATACTGCTAAGGGTCAAAATGTCTTTATATAGTGATTTAGTTAACAATATTGTATTATATACTTTCAATTTACTGAAAAGGTAGATCTTAAGCGTTAGCACCTCAAGAAAAAAAAAAAGAAAGAAAATGGTAACCATATGAAGCAATAAATATATTAATTATCTTGATTTTGGTGAATATATCACAACGTACATCAGATCATCAAGTTATACACATTAAACATATACAACTTCAAATTATCAATTATATTCAATAAAGCCAAAATAAATAAATAAATTTTTAAAGAATCTAACAGGTAGTCTCACCAACAAGCTACTGTGACCATTATCAGTTTTTAATGCCTTAAAATCAGGGTTTTCTCATAGTAACTGCTAGAAGTGATAATGAAATCAAAGGAGACATTACTTTAGAAGTAGCAGTAGTTCAAAGGACAAAGCAAAAATGAGAAGAGAAAGCACTATTTAGTTCTCAATACCATCTGAGGATCTGTTGGTATTTACTATTATGCGTGCCTCAGAATACCAACTATATGAAGTAAATTTCCCACAAATTATTTTTTTTTCTGTTTTCACACAAACATTCCTTTAAGTAGAGAAAAGGTAAAGTCCAGCATCTAATAGTGTTCAAATGATCAATTTATGGAACTAATAGTGTTCACGAAGTGTAAAGTTCTACCATTTACTCACCATGTACATATTCATTTCAAAAAATCATGCTAATTCTCTTTTGCCTACACCTTCAATACTTATTTTTGTATTTGTATCAGGTTCTACCCTGATACAAAAAGCAATCAAATAAAGGGCAGAAAACCTCTGCCCTGTTACCAGAGATTCTTCAGACACATCAAAACAGCTGCAGTTAATAGCACAATTACTTAGTAAAGTAAAAACCACAACCTCCTAACTTAGATGAAGTTTTCATTAAAATAAATCTACTAATTGAAATAAAATTAAATTTAGCATTGCATATGGCAGCTTGAATATTTATATTCCTCAGAGGACCACTTTTGGCCACCTTCTTTTTCTACATGCTCTCTCTGGGTAATCTCAGCTACTCTAAAGCCCTCTACCATTTATCCAAATACTCATGACCACTAAACTTTTATTTCTGTAATACATGAGATTTACTACAAGATGAATGGAAGAGCTCATATAAATGTAAATACAACAAAAAACACATGATCATCTCCAAAGACAAAGCAAAATTCAGTACATTCATGATAAAAATACTCAACATCCTCAACCTGACAAGGGATCTATGAAGAACCCACAGCTAACAAACATCACACTTAATGGTGAAAGTCTGGATGTTTCTGCCTAAGATCAGGAACAAGATAAAAATGTTTATACTCGCCACTTCTATTCAACATGGTAAGGAGGTTCTAGCCAGGGCAATTAGGCAAGAAAGCGAAATTAAAGGCACCCAGATTGAAAAGAAAGAAGTAAAATCACATTCACAGATGACATGATCTTGTATACAGACCTTAAGATTTTCATCTTAAGAAAACCACTAAAAAATTATTACTATTTTTTAAATATTTATTTATTTGGCTGCACTGGGTCTTAGTTGTGGCACATGGGATCTTTGTTGCCAAGTGCAGGAACTTTTAGTTGAGGCATACAGGATCTAGTTCCCTGACCAGGGATCAAACCTAGGCCCACTGCATCGGGAGCACGAAGTCTTAACTACTGGATCACCAGCGAAGTCCCAGAAATCCACTAAAAAATTATCAAAACTGATTTTTTTACAAGTTCGGCAAGGTTACAGGATATAAGATCAATATACAAAAATCAGTTGGGGACCTCCCTGGCAGTCCAGTGGTTAAGACCCCAGGCTTCCACTGCAGGGGGCACAGGTTTGATCCCTGGTCAGGGAACTAGGAACCCACATGCCACGCAGGACAGCCAAAAAAGAAAAATCAATTGTATTTCTATACACCAGCAATGAACAATCTGAAAATGAAATTAAGAAAACAATTCCACTTACAATAGCATCAACAAATAATAAAATTCTTAGGAATAAATTTAACAAAAGTACGAAACTTGTATACTGAAAACTACAAACATTTAAAAGAAATTAAAGAACACTTAAATAGGGCTTCCCTGGTGGCACAATGGTTAAGAATCCACCTGCCAATTCAAGGGACACGGGTTCGAGCCCTGGTCCAGGAAGATCCCACATGCTGCAGAGCAACTAAGCCCGTGCGCCACAACTACTGAAGCCTGTGCTCTAGAGCCTGTGCACCACAACTACTGAAGCCCATGTGCCTAGAGCCCGTGCTCCAACAACAAGAGAAGCCACCACAACGAGAAGCCCACGCGCCGCAACTAGAGAAACCTCAGGCACAGCAACAAAGACCTAATGCAGCCAAACACAAATAAAATTTAAAAAAAAAAAGAACACTTAAATAAATGGAAAGATATCCCATGTTCATGGTTCAGAAGACAACACTGTTAAGATGTCAATACTCCCCAAACGGACCTACAGGTTCAAAATCCCAGCTGGATTTTTTGCAGAAATTGACAAAGTAATCCTAAAAATCATATGGAAACGCAAAAAAAAATACAAACGGCCAAAACAATCTTAACAAAGAAGAACAAAGCTGGAAGACTCACACTTCCCATTTTAAACCTTACAAAGCCACATACAGTAATCAGGCCAGTGTGATACTGGCACAAGAATAAACAGAGACCAACAGAACAGAAGTTCCAGAAGCAAAACCTCTTATTTATGGTCAACTGATTTTCAACAGGAGTCCCAAGGCATTTCTATGGGAACAGAACAGTCTTTTTAAATGAATGATGCTGGGACAACTGGATATCCCTATATGCAAAAAAATGATGTTGGACCCCTCCCCCTTTCCTCAGACCATATACAAAAATTAACTGCAAAGGATCATAAACATAACTTTAAGTGCTAAAACTATAAAATCTTAGAAGACAACATAGAAGTAAATCTTCATCACCTTGGGGTAGGAAAAGCCTTCTTAGCTACAACACCAAAAGCGCTACACCACCAAAAGCAAAAGTGACACGTAAAAAGAAGATAATTGGATTTTATCAAAACTAGTGCTTCGAAGGATACCATCAAGAAAGTAAAAAGACAACCCAAAAAATGAGAGAAAATACTTTCAAATTATATATCTGATAAGGGACTTGTATCTAGAATGTATGAAAAATGCTTACAACTCAATAATAAAAACACAAAACCCATTTTAAAAATGGGTTGAAAGGGCTTCCCTGGTGGCGCAATGGTTGAGAGTCCGCCTGCCGATGCAGGGGACACAGGTTTGTGCCCTGGTCTGGGAAGATCCCACATGCCGCGGAGCGGCTGGGCCCGTGAGCCATGGCCGCTGAGCCTGCGCGTCCGGAGCCTGTGCTCTGCAACAGGAGAGGCCGCAACAGTGAGAGGCCCGCGTACCGCAAAAAAAAAAAAAAAAAAAAAAAAAAAAAATGGGTTAAGGATTTAATAGACATTTCTCCAAAGACATACAAATGGCCAACAGGTATATAAAATATGTTCAATGTCACTAATCATCAGGGAAATGGCAAATCAAATGAGGTATCACCTCATACCTGTCAGGATTGCTATTATCAAAAAAACAAAAACAAAAACAATGAAGACAACAAATGCTGGCAAAGATATGGAAAACTGGAACCTTTGTATACTGTTAATGGGAATGCAAAATGGTGCAGCCACTATGAAAAACAGTATAGAGGTTCCTCAAAATATTAAAAATAGAACTACCACATGATCCAGAAATCCCACTTCTGGGTATATATCCAAAATAATTGAAATCAGGATCTCAAAGAGATATTAACAATCCAGTGTTCACTGCAGCACTATTCACAATAGCCAAGGTGTGGTAAAACCTAAATGTCCACTGATGGATGATGGATAAAAAAATATGGTATATATATATGTACAAGAGAATAATATTCAGCCTCAAAAAAAAAAAGTAAATCCTGCAATATACAACATGGATCAACCTTGAGGACATTATGCTAAGTGAAATAAGCCAGTCACAGGACAAATACTGCATGATTCCAATTATATGAGGCATTTAAAATAGTCAAACTCACAGAAGCGGAGAGCAGAACAACGGTTGCCAAGGGCAGGGTGAGGGGGAATTGGGGAGCTGTTAATCAATGGGTTTAAAGCTTCGGTAAGGCAAGTTCCAGAGACCTGCTGTATAACATTACACCTATAGTCAGCAGTGTTGTAATCTACAGTTAAAAATTTGTTGAGAGTAGATCTTATGTTAAGTGTTCTTACCACAATAAAGATTACAAAACATTTTTTAAGATAAATAATCTAGACAGAAAGGAGATTAGTGGTTTCCAGGAATTTCAGGGTAAAGGAAATGAGGAGTGATAGCTAATGGGTACAGAAATTCCTGAGGTGATGAAAATGTTCTAAATTAGACAGTAGTGATGGTTGTACAACTCTGTGAATATACTAAGAATCACTTCAGGGTGAATTTGATGATATATGAATTATAGTAGGATGGATCTCAAAATAGCTGTTCTGAAAGAACACAGACTAAAAAAAAAATGTATATACTGTATGATTCCATTTTATAAAATTCCAGAAAAAGCAGGCTAATATATAATAATAGACAGCAAATAACTGTTTGCTTGGGGTCAAACAGGGGGAAGGAAGGATGGTTACAAATATGCACAAAGAAACTTTTGGGGGTAACAGATACGTTCATTATCTTGATTGTGGTGATAGTATCACAGCTGTATAAATAAGTAAAAATACAACAAATTGTAAACTTTAAATATGGTCAAGTTTTTGTATGTCACTTATACCACAATAAAGCTGGGGGGGGAGATTTTTTTTAAAAAGGCCAGCTCGATTTAAAAATGGGCAAAGGATTTGAATAGACATCCCAAAGAAGACACATAAACAGCAAATACGCACATGAAAAGATGCTCAACATCCTTAGCCATTTAGGAAATGCAAATCAAAATGACAATGCCATCACTTCACACCTACCAGGTTGGCTATAGTCAAAAACATAGACAGGGCTTCCCTGGTGGCGCAGTGGTTGAGAGTCTGCCTGCCAATGCAGGGGACATGGGTTCGTACCCTGGTCTGGGAAGATCCCACATGCCGCAGAGCGGCTGGGTCCGTGAGCCATGGCTGCTGAGCCTGCGCGTCCAGAGCCTGTGCTCCGCAACGGGAGAGGCCACAACAGTGAGAAGCCCGCATACCACAAAAAAAAAAAAAAAAAAAAAAACAGATAAAAATAAGTGTTGGCTCACAATGCAATGCTTAAATGAAATGCTTATTTTTTTCACAATTTTCTGTGCATCTATATACTTTTGCTGAACAAAAAGAATCATTGCTTTATATCATGTTTACTTTTTCTTAAATAGTCTATTTTCCCATGTCATTAAATATTCTCTGAAAGCATTTTAAAAAAGTATCGGCAAGGATGTGCAGAAACTGCAGTCCTGGTACATCGCTGGTGGGAATGTAAAACGGTGCGGTTGCTTTAGAAAACAGTCTGACAGTTCCTCAAAAGGCTAAATTTAGAGTTACCATATGAACCTGGAATTCCACTCTTAGGTATATAACCACGAGAAATAAAAACCTGTACACAAATCTTCATAGCAGCATTATTCATAATGGCAAAATCATAAAAACAACTCAAAAGTCCATCAAATGATAAAAGACAATGTTAGAATATCCATACAAGGGAATACTATTTGGCCATAAAAAGGAATGAAGGGCTGATTCAAGAATGGATGAAACCTGAAAACAGTATGCTAAACAAAAGAAGTCAGATGCAAAAACTATTCTGATTGTATGATTTCATTTACATGAAATGTCCAGAACAGGCAAATCTACAGGGACAGAAATCTATAAGCAGATTAGTTGTCGCCTCGGGCCAGGTACCGAGGGCAGGGAGGGAATGGAGAGTGACTGTTAACAAGTACAGGGCAGGGTTTTTTTTTGTGGTGACGAAAGTGATCGAAAATTGGTTACAGTGAAAGTTGTACAATTCTGTGAATATACTAAAAAAAATTGAATTGTATACTTTACATGTGTGAATTGATGCTATATAAATAAACCTTAATAAAGCTGTAAAAATGTAAATAAACAAAATTTATACATGTGACTCCAATAAACCATTTATAATTAGGTTTTTCATATACTCCCCAAACCTGCTTCTCCCCTCCTGTTTACTGATTTTTCAGTAAATCTCATCGCCATTCTACCAGTGGCTCAGAGCAAAACATGAGATCTCATCCCTGACTCTTCCTTCATAGGCTATGTACAATCCATCAGAAACACTGCAGCAATAACTTCATAATTTATCTCAATTATGGTGACTCCCACCTCCTTCTTCCTTGCCCGAGCCACCATCACCTCTCACCAGGGTTTTCTGCAATAATAACCTCTTAACTAACGTAGCTCCTAACCCTGCCACCTCTCTTTCTGGTTTTCTACACAACAGAGCTACCTTTTTTAAAAGGCCAATCAGATGGTGTCATGCCCATGCTTAAAATCCTCCACTGGATTCCTATTACCTACAGAGTGAAATTTAGACTCTTTCCTTGGCCTACTGGACGTGTCAGGATGTGTGCCGGTCTCTCTCCATCCCCATATCACTCACTCCCTCTACTCTGGCCACACTGGCCTTCTTGTTCTTTCTGAAACACCCTGAACTTTCTTCTGCCTCATGGCCTTTGCCTTTCAGTTCTTTGCCTGAACACCTCTTCTCTTGATACTTCACATATCTCATCATTCCCTCACTTCCTTAGAGGTGCTTCCCCGACCGCTCTATTTAAGATAGTACCCCCCAACACACACTCTCTATTCTTTTAATCTACTTTTTCTTCACAGACCTGAGAGCATATCGCCTATTTGTCTATTCATTGCTATCTTCTCCTCTTAAATGTAGGTTCTGTGATGACAGTTTACTTACAAAAATTGTATTACTATCTCTCAATTTCTCCATCTTGCTCCTTCTCCTATTCACCCTCCTCCCCTTTCCCTCTCCTTCCCTATCAATATGGCACAAAAAATAACTTTTGAATAAATGAATAAATTTCAACAGTACCATTCAGGATCTACGCATCACATTCAAGAACAGCTATTCTGCTGCAACTGAATAACTCTCTCTTTTCATGGAATTACCATTTCTTCTTTGTCCAACCAGTAATGTGTCTTTCCTGACCTTCATAAAACCTTCATAAAGCCAACAATGTGTGACTGTCTCCACAGAACACAACATAAAGTGAATTCTAAACAAATAATGTGATTATCTTTACAGGAGAGATCCTGTCATACACCACTAGGCAAGTACTCTCGTTACAGTCTTCATGCTTTATAAATTGGTTAACATAACGTTAGCTGTTATAACAAACCAAATCTGGAAAGCTTAACATTAAAAAGTTCCATTTTTGTTTAAGTAATAGTCTCACATAGCTGTTGCTGGGTAGTGGACGGCTTTCTGACTCACAATCATCCAAGAACTTTTTCAGTTACCTATTGTTGCCTAACAAACCAGCCCAAAATGTACTGGCTTAAAACAAAATTTATTATTTCATTATTTATCACAACTCTCATATGGTATCAGATGGGCCACCGGCACAGCTAAAGGTCCAAATGGCTTCACTCCCACAGCAGCAGCTAGCCAGCTGCTGACTGGAATTGCAGCTGGCCTTGCCAGCTGGGCACCTCAGTTCAATGTAGTTGCTTGAGCTTCCTCACCACGTGGCGGTCTTGAGGTAGGTGTGTTTCTTCCATGGTGACTAGTCTCTAAGAGTACCAAAGTGGAGACTACCAGGCTTCTTAAGGTTTAGGACAGTGTCACTTGTGCTGCTGTCTACTGGTTAAAGCAAGTCACAGGGCCAACAGATTCAAGCAGGCTACACAAGGACATAAATACTGGAAGCACGGTTCACTGGGGGCCCTCACAGTAACACAGGAACTCATGTTCCTTCTATCTTGTGGCTTCTCCATCCCCTAGCTCTTCAGAATCTTTTGCATTTAGCAGACAGATGAGGAAAAGGAATGCATCTTAACCACTCTGCTCTGATGTCATACATATCATTTCTCTCATTACCATGGGAAGAATTAGTCACACAGCCCCACCTACTTGTGAAAGCAACTGAAAAACATAATCCCTGACTGGACAGTTGCTGGCCAATGACAAGAATACAGAAGAGGAAGCACAAATATTTGGTAGACAGCTAGCAGCCTCAGCTAACTTTCTGCTTTCTCTTTTCTCCCAGTAGATTAACACTTCCTTTTCAACTTTCAGGAAATCAACTTTGCATCTCAGCAGATAGTACCTTTTGCTGGCAGACTCCTTTCACAGTTATGTTTGCTTATCTCAGGCTATTTTCAGTAACTTATAGCCAACACCAATATTGACAAATACACATACTCATGTTACACAATAGTTTTGACTGACCTCATTCACATTTTAAGATTACACTAACTTCTGTGGCCCACACAAATATCCACATCTCCCCCATGTGGTCCACCTTACATTTCTAACTACGTATCTCTTATATGTCCCATAGGAACACTGAACTTTACATATCAAAACTGAACTCAAGTATTACCAAATCCACTGCTCGTATATTCCCAATTTTAGTTAACAGCTTCCCACCTAGGCACCCGAGTCAAAACCCTGAAGATTCATCACTGGTTCCTCCCCTCCCCTTCCCATACACACGCACTGCAGTCACCTCCCTCTGTCCATCCAGAAATCTCCCTCAAATCTGTTTCCTCCTTTATCCCTATTGCCTCTTTCCTAGCATTGGTCCTTCCTTCACCTGGATGACTGAAATAGCTCTTTTAATCGAAGTCCCTGACTTCAGAACACAATTTCTTTATCCATCACCAAGTGCTACAAAAATTATCTCCCTAAAATATTTAACCATGATGCCCTTAAATAAAATTCTTTGATCACTTCGTGCCAATAAGATGAAGTTCCAATGTTTAGTATGGCATTTAAGAACCTTCACAAGGGGACCTCCATCTTTACCTCTCCCCACCCTACAATCCTTTTAGTCCCACCAGCTTGCTCAAGGTGGTGTTATAAATACACTTTGAACTTCCATGATTCTGTTCCTTCTTTCACATTTATATTCCATTCATCTGTTTACTAAGAATTTTCCTTTTCTTTCCCCTTCTCTGCCTACTGACATCCTACTTATCCTTCAAAGCCACTTTTAAATATCTCTTTCTCAGTGACACCTTCCTCCAGGCAAAATTACCTGCCCCATTCTTCCATGACTACTACTGTTGATACCTCAAATACAGTACTTATCAAACTGAATTTTGATTAGGTAACTAGTTTTCTGTCTCATCCACTAGACTTTTGGTGCTTTGAAGGCTCACCCCATGACCAGTCATTTTTGTGTCTCTACTGAGAATGGAATCAGCCCTACCTCCCCAATAAACAGAAACCTTATTGGGAAGTACATGCTTTTTAAGATGGCTAAAACTTGACCTGAAAACAAAGTACCCACCTCATTTCCCAATGATACATTTCAGGCAGCCACAGAGTACAGTGGGACTCCCCCATGCCTTTGCTCACCACCTTAAGAAAAGGATTAAGCCTAGACAGTCTCAACGCCCTAAAATATAACCTCAACCCTTCTCAAACACAAACTTCCACTATGTTTTGCCTTTAGCTATATGTATTATCAATACTTATCATTTTATATCACAGTTTTGTTATTCCTTAAATAATCTTAAAACAGAAGGGCCAGATATCTGAATTTCAGTGAACAGAAAGTGAGTGATCTGCCCAAAAGAGGAGGTAAGATCATAGCTATAGCTCTCAGTAAAAAAGTTGGAAAGTCATAAGGAAAGCTAACTACCAAATGAAGAGAGGAAAGAATGCTTCCACTATAAATTATTTCAAATGGAAATTACAAAAACCAAAACTATGTCTCCTGGTATTGATCATAATTCCCTTTAGAAGTGAATCAACAAAACTGATTTTAAAGTAGTTGTTGATTAGATTCTGCTTCTGCCATATGGTTCTTGTGCTTTTCCAAAACATGAGTCTTCAAACTGGACCAGGGTGATTCACAGTTGAGGCCAAATAATATTTCCAGGGCTTCCCTGGTGGCGCAGTGGTTAAGAGTCCGCCTGCCAATGCAGGGGACACGGGTTCGTGCCCCGGTCCGGGAAGATCCCACATGCCGCAGAGCGGCTGGGCCCATGAGCCATGGCCCCTGAGCCTGCGCCCCGCAACGGGAGGGGCCACAACAGTGAGGGGCCCGCGTACCGCAAAAAAAAAAAAAAAAAAAAAAAAGTCCAAAATAGCACCTAATGATAGTGGCCTCCATTTTGTTTTTTTCTCAGCTTGTCTACACTAAAATGTGATATCTGATTTATACACATTTATATCTTTTGTATTTTTTGACATAGGACAGTTAACAGAACTTCCACTGAATTAACAAGTGGTTTTCTTATTTTTCATACCTGTACGAGATTTTTTCCTTAGCAGGTTTCTAGTTAGCACAGCCCTTTTAACAGGGGGACATGATCATCATAGGCCCTGTGAGGATTTATAAACTTCATCTAGTTTTGCGGTAGACACTGATTAGACTCTGGGAATAGTTCCTTCTCTAATCATGTTTACTTTTAATCAAAGTTTTACATGTACATTGTTAGCGTCCAACAGTCCTCTAAGATTTGTTGGGGAAAAAAACGTCCTGTGACTGCCTCCCTGATCCACACAAACAAACACCCTTTCCATCCCCCAGAAACACATACTTTGGTCTTTTTCGGTATTAACCCCCATAACTCTAAGTAACTTACTACTTCTTGCTTTTTCCATTTTAGGCATAATCAACTGGCTTCCCAGTATGGAAGATGAGAATTTAGCTTCTATATACATGTACATACCCTACTCCCAATACACCATCACCATACTTCCTCTACATGCCCTGCCCTATTACCCCAATACAGTAATTTATAATTTTGGCTAGGTCAATTTTCAGCATTTACATTACACACACACACTTTTGATAACTGAGCCATGTAGTATATCATGATTGTTTTCCTTTTCCTGCACTGCTTTTTGATTTGCCTTAATAATGGTTTATCACTCTTTATTTAGTATTTACCTCTAACTTACCCCCCAGTGTCCCACAACTGTAACACTTACGTTGGTAAATGCAAACACATCAGGTATTCCATATTCTTGAATCAATGACCCAGAGCTTTCTGACTTACTACAATCTAGATTAGCCAATCTCTAGAAAAGTGCTGTCCAAAAGAACTTTCTGCATTGATGGACATGTTCCGTATCTCTCTGTTCAATGTGGTAGCCACTAGCCACATGTGGCTACTGAACACTTACACAGTGGCTAGTATGACTGAGAAACTGAATTTTAAACTTTATTTCATTTTAATTAATTTTCATTTAAATAGTCACATAAAGCTAGTGGCTACCAATCTGGACAGAGAAGCCTCAGAACTATCAAACAGCTGTGATGCGGGGATATTTCTCTCCTTATTTTCCTGATCTGGTATCATTCTTTCCTGACTTACTTCCTTATTTTAGTAGAGCATAAATTCTGTTAGCTTCCTGAAAAATGATGCATGAGAGGTTAAAAAAAAAAAAAAATTTTTTTTTTAAATTAATCATGTAGAAATTTCCTTCTGTCACTCTCATACTTCATTCATTATTTGGGCATAGAATTATATTGGAAATCACTTTCTCCCAGTATCTTAGAGGCACTGTTCCACTTCTAGTGTTCAGTGCAGTGCTGCTTTTGAGAAACCTAATCATTATGATTCTTGATCCTTTGTATAAATTCCCCCTCTCACTCTGTAGAGGATTACAGAATCTTTTCTCTATCCCAGATGTTCCGAAATTTTGCAACAATCTACCTCAGCGTGGGCCTATTTTAATTCATTCATTGCAATGGATGTTCAATGGGCCTTTTTAACTTGGAAATACATGTTCTATAATTCTGAGACTTTTCTTGAACTACTTCATTGGTGATTTCTTCCCCTCCAGTTTCTCTGTTCTTTCCTTCTGAAACATCTATTATGCAGACTGCTCCTCTAATTTTATCTTTTCTTTCCTATTTTCCATCATTTAGGGTTTGTTGTTGTTATGATTGTTCTCCTTTCTAATCAACATCAACTTTATCTCCCTTATACTGAGTTTTTAATTTCCAAGAGCTCTATGGATATTCTTTTAATATATCTTGTTCCCATTATGAATGTACTAACTACTCTTACGTTCCACAAATATTGAGTTGTTTTGTTTGTTTTTGCATTGTCTGTCTCTTCCAAATTGCTTTTATTCTTTTTTGGTTTTGATCTCCATCTTTCATATCAGTGACTTTTCCTAACTAAGCTATTTGTTCATAGTTAAGAATGAAACATTAGAGACTTCCCTGATGGTCCAGTGGTTAAGAATCCGCCTTCCAATGCAGGCGATACGGGTTCGATCCCCAGTTGGGGAACTAAGATCCCACATACTACAGGGCAACTAAGTCCGCACACCACAACTACTGAGCCCACGCACCACAACTAGAGAGCCCATGTGCTGCAACTACTAAGCCTGTGCACCATATTAGACAGCCCAAGTGCCGCAACTACTGAGCCCGTGCACCACAACTACTGGGCCTGCACACCACAACTAGAGAGCCCGCATGCCACAACTGCTGAGCCCGTGCACCACAACTAGAGAGCCCGCAAGCCACAACTACTGAGCCCACACACCACAAGTAGAGAGCCTGTGTGCTGCAACTACTGAGCCCACATGCCACAACTAGAGAGAGCCTGCATGCCACAACTAGAGAAGCCCGTGCACCACAACAAAAGATCCCACGTGCTGCAACAAAGATCCCATGTGCTGCAACAAAGATCCCATGTGCTGCAACTAAGACCTGACTCAGCCAAATAAATAAATGAATATTAAAAAAAAAAAAGAACGAGACATTAAAAAGTTGATCAGTGTGCGAGGTGGGGATTGCTGACAATGACTGGAACCTTTCCCAGGGGAACCATTTATACTGGTATTTTTAGAATATTTTTTCTCTTGGCCCAGTCAAATTCCTCAAAGAGTACTTTTTTGCTCATGTAACCATTAAATAATATTGAAATAGATGGCATGTATTCACACATTTTGGTAACATTTAAAATTTCCATCTTAGGTTTCAATAATTACAAAGAATGTAATTTCTAACATCTTATAACATTAACTTTTTAACAACTATTTATCATAAAAATAACTTTAGACTTACAGAAAAGTTGCAAAAATATACAAAGAGTTCCCACATACCCTTCACCCAGATTCCCCTAATGTTAACATCTTACATAGCCAGAGTACTATTATCAAAACCAGAAAATCAACATTAATAAAATACTATTAGCTAAACTACAGGCCTTATTCAAACTCTCCCAGTTTTTCTACTAATTTTTCTGTTTCAGAATCCAATCAAAGATTCCATATGGTATTTAGTTTAATGTCCCAACTCTGATCTTTGATAATTCCTCCACCTTTCCCTGTCTTTCATGATCTTGATACTTTTGGAGGTTACTGATCAGTTATTTTGTAAAATAACCTTCAATTTGGCTTTGTCTAATGTTTTCTCGTGATAAAATTGAGGTTATGCATTTTGGGCAAAAATACCTCAGAAATGACGTTATGTCCTTCTCACTACATCATAAATTGGGGTCTCTGATGGTGATGTGTCTCATTGCTGGTGATGTTAACCATGATCTATTAGTTAACATGGTGTCTGCCAGGATTTGCTATGTAAATTTACTATGTTTCCCTTTTCAATTAAACAATATTGATTAAAGAAAAACACTATATCACTACTCTTTTAAATGCATCAAATGGACCCTAAAAACTATTATCAATTTGATTTGATAACTGTCATCATCCATTGAACAACCTGTTCCTTTACTATTGAACTAACCACTCTTAACACTCAAAAAGCTTACACTGTTCCTTCCCCACCCCTGACCTTCTATTTCTATTATATTTATACTACAGACTATTACCCTAATGTAATATATTTTTATACTTGGATTATATATTGATTATCTAATCATTCTTCTCTGCAAAAACGTATCTGTATATAAAAATATACATTTTTTAAGTTTCTTGTGACCATAAGATTCTAAGTATCAATTCAAAAGAAATTCTGAGTTATCATTATAATTAATATTAGTATATGATGGATCAAAACACAAGTATATTATACATTTGGAAAACTATTATACATTGGGAAAACTAATTATTCAGCAAAAAATAAAGTTTTATTGAAAATACATCTCAACGAAATACATGGAGCTTACCTTTTTTTTTCAGTTTATGAGTCCATGAACAAATATTACTACCAGAATGTGACAAGGTTCAGCATTAATCCTGTTCCTATTTTTTATTTTTATAGATTAAAATGCTTAATAACCATAGAAGGGACCAGAAAATCTTATTATAGTGATGTTACTCAATTCTGCAAGTTCCCTTTAGAGTTATGTACCAGATATTACACAATGACCTACTGTTAAAAACTATTTTTAATGATCTGACATCTACCTAACCCAAGAAACAAACAAACTACACATCCCTCATAGTAATCTCTTTATTTCGGGCCAAAAAAAAATTTATATACTTTCTTGAATTTCATTATACTATAATAGGATTTGACCTCATAAACAAAGTCCCCTCTTATATATCAAGGCTATTTTTATGTTCCAACTAATATCCCTATATACTGATTTGCTATTTTATTTTAAAAAATCATAAATAGGGCTTCCCTGGTGGCGCAGTGGTTGAGAGTCCGCCTGCTGATGCAGGGGACACGGGTTCGTGCCCCGGTCTGGGAAGATCCCACATGCCGCGGAGCGGCTGGGCCCGTGAGCCACGGCCGCTGAGCCTGCGCATCTGGAGCCTGTGCTCCGCGACAGGAGAGGCCACAACAGTGAGAGGCCCGCGTACCGCCAAAAAAAAAAAAAAAAATCATAAATAATAAGTGATATCATAAGGCTTTTATTCAACTACAAACGTACTTAATAAAGATTTTATCTTTTTGCTTCTGGTACAGTTTTTTCCTGATATGTACATTAGGAATACTTCTATCACAAAGTGTTTCAGTATTTGTTTTGGACAATTTTTTTCAAATTATTTTATGTTTGGGTTTACTTTGTAGAAAAAAACACTGCCAGACTGAATTAGATGGTTACTGATCCAAAGGCTAGCATAAGCACATCTAATGCCATTGTTCTCTGGCAGATGAGAGCCAGAGCTTAAAGCAGGAAAACACTGAAATAAATAGTAAGGAAGTAAGGCAATTAGTAGAGAAGTATGGAAAGTGCTAAAAGGGGTAGACAAGTAGTACTTGGAAGCTCCAGCATATAAAACTGAGCTGACTAACAGAAAAAGTAAAAATAGAAGCCAGGTCCCAAAGGAGTGGAGGAGCCCCCAAAACACAGAAAGCAAAGAGGAGCCAATGCCTGGAATCAAATACTGATCAGAAATACTGAGGGGGAATGCTATGTCCTTTCTTAACTGTATGTCTTTCATCTACAGATGCTCTAAATGAGAAAGCATAAACTCTTATGTACTTCCAATGTCTATGAGCTACTTTCAAGTAGGAAACCCCGCTGCAGCCAGCGTGAGCAGCAAAAAGCCTCCAATTCCATAGGAATTACTTGTATAAAATAAAGCATAAAGTAATTAAACCATATTCCAGCCTCAAACTTATGAGAACATTTTAAAAACAATAAAGTGATGCCTTTTATGCAATGCAGCACTAAGCTTCCATTTAACAAACATTATTATTCTGCCTCTGTATGATGATATCTTTCTGAAGTTGTGTAAATTATTGGTTCTACTTCAAATTTATACAAGAATAAAATAGCATATTAAGGGAGAGTTAAAGTATTTACTAAACAGCAAAAACATTTAAAACTATAGATCATAGTTTTTTTATTGAGAAAAAGTGACCTTCCTTTTACTGACTATATGTACTCATCATACTCATCATGACTGATGTTCTCATCATAAACGTGTACTAATTATACTATTAAGGTATTAGTCACAACTGTCCTTCAAATTAGCAGGAAATTTGGTATTATCTTTAGACTGCATCTGACCACAAGAGCTAAATTTGGCAAGTGTGAAATATTAAAAAGACAAAAATAATGTGAGTACTCTCTGTGAAAGGTGTTTTGGCCAAGGTACAGAACAAGGCTGCCTTTGTTGTGTAGTGGTTGTAAGGTGTGGGGTATACGTGTACATGGAGTAAGCAGGTTTGATTTTTCTGGCTCCAGTAGCTCTAGGGAACTGAATGAACAGGAAAACAGGTAAAGCAAGATGAAGCTGCACTAGTCTTTCAGGAAAAGGGTATAGTTGGGTCTTAGGATCAGAAATAAAAACTTTACAAGATTGACTATTTCAAAGCTGTTTGGATTCTCTAAATATATTGAAGTACTTTGCTTTAGCTGCTTTACTGTATCAGGCTGAATCAGCTACACTAGAAGAAAAAGCCTACGTATTTGGTCCACAGGTAGACAGGGGATTTAAGACGAGCCAGTAATAGTGATAGCAGCAGGAATCAAAGTAAAACAAAGACCTTTAAATAAAGGGAAGGCAACGAGAGGGAAAGAAGACAAGGCTCAACATACAACTCTCTGTCCACATACGTGGAGAAATTTTCCACTCTGTTAAATGTTTACTTTTTTTTCAAAAGACTTTCCTAACCAATCCTCACTTACATAGAATCAAAGTACTCCCAAGAAATACTGAGTAAAATCATCTCAATTCGTACTCTAGATACTAATTTAAAAGGGACATTGATACAGTTGGGGTCCAAAAAGTGGGTTTACATAATACATATTTTAAATAACTTTTAAAGACTCACCTGTAGGCTTAACTGAATAAAACCCAATGGCCTCTCCTTTCTTCCACAGAATCTTAGCATAATCAGTACTTCTATGACACAGGAATGGGATCTCATTTCTCTCCATTTCCTGCTTTCTATAAATAATTCGATTCAGAACATACAGAACCACTCTCTCCCCAAGAGTTCTCACCTACAAAGAGATGAGACACCAGGCACAACAGTTAGCATCAACTCAGAGATGCAGTTTACCTTGCTCCCTGCTTCCATACCTTGTACTGACATTCAAGGCACTTTGAATACATTCAGAATGATTTGTAAACCATTTTATTATCACAAGGATGAGACCAGTCATTCATACCAATAACAATCCATTTCTATGGACACAAATTATGCATGAAATAATGCCTCTCAGCAAAATTCTAAAACAGGCAAAACAGGTTTCCAATATACCAATCCCCAGCATCTCCACGTTAGCAGTCAGTGCTCTTTCTGCTTCCAGCTGCCCAGATCCCAGTTCTCCCCAACTCTACCTGCTGCCCCCCACCATTTCTAGTGCTTCTTTTCCCCCCATTCCAGCCTACACATTAAAAAAAAAAAAAGAAAGAAGGAAAAGAAAGTGAAAAAAGCTTCGTGTTATGCCCTGAAGACTTTAAAAACAATGATTATCTCATTTGATGAGCAAAGCCATAATTATGCTCTTGGGAAAGGAATCTCTCTCATCTTTTCTAGGTAAAATGGTCATTTAACAGTCATGTCTTTGTTGTCGAACGATAAGGAATACCTGTCTCCCCCTACACACATACACACATAACCCTCTGCCAGACCAGATAGGCAATGACAGGGGCACCAGGGCAGTCTGATGAAAACAAAACTTGGGGCAATCACAGAATGGAAACAACCTCACTTCCTACAGGCAGGTCTGCACGGTCACAGGGACACCCTCACCAATTGCCTGACATTGAACAGTGGGGTTTTCCCCATAGACATCTGTCACTGCTAAAAACAAGAGTCTATACATGAAATCTATCCCCCCTACCCCACCCCAAGTCTCCTTAAAGAAAAACAAGAATGTCCTCTAATTAGGCGAGAGGAGAGAAAAAGCATTAGGCATACACACACTACTCTCAAAAACCTCCCCGGTAAGGAATTTCCAATACCGAACACTACATGAAATGACAAAGCTCTCCAGCTTACAGGGTATCCCACACCTTCCTTGAACAGCTCTGACCAGAATGAAATTCTTTCTGATACTGAGCTGAAATCTCTTTCCCAAAGACTATACCTTGATATTCTGGATCACATAGTCTACAAATATTTGAAGACAGCCATGATATTCTCTTAAATTTCCTATCAAAGCTAAACAGAGGAAAAGACTAATCTAATATGATTTGGGGTACTCTTGCCATTTCAGTCTTCTCCCTTCAAATTGCTTCAGATCCCTAACCTTTTTTCTTTCTCTTCATGTTGGGCATGCAGATATTACAGGTATAAACATCGAAGATATTGATAAGATAATGGGGCTTTTCTGTATAAACTTAAGGTTTTTATTAGCTTTTTTGCTTTCTTTGATTTTACTTCTAATTAACTAAAGCCCAATCTTTTTCATATGTGCTGCTGTTTTAGTATGGTCTTCATGGTATACAGTAGAGTTAAATTTTTGAACCCACAGATACTACTTTACCTTTCTCACTAATTTATTTTCATCATGTTAGATCTTTCTCTTTGTTTCTTAATTCTGCCTTTATGGATTAGTTCTCCCATTCAGCACTGTGGCATGCAGAATTGATAAGTATGCCAACTATGTCTTCTTCTAAGTAACTGATAAAATGGTGACTAAGACAGAATAAAGGACCCAGTTTTACAGCGTGCTGCTGAGGACCTCCCTTCCACTACACTGTTTGGAACACTGAATAGACCACCCAAAATGGCCCTACTGATAAGCAAGTTTACTGGTCAGTCTCTCCTAGAGACAAAGAACTTAAGCAACCACACAGAGATAATAAGCTTTTTCCCACCCAAAAAGAAAAATCAGAAGCTAAAGTTGATATGGGTAACTACAGCTTAACTAAACCACAGGTACTCATTTTTCCTCCCCCAATTCTCGGACACTTTCACATAAAATCAAGGAAGCCCAATCTAAGTGCCAGTTTCACCGTTAACAGTGGAACTCTAAGGGTTTAATATAACCCGGTACACTAAAATGGAGAAAAGCTCAATAACTTCAAAAACTATCACTGTTTATGGGAAACATATTGTGAAATGGCCTCCTAAACACTTTTAAAACTACAGGATCTTGTTACCTGCTTAAGTCCCTCTCTAGAAGGGACAGATGTTTTCACAATATCATCAATAGCCCACCACTGATCAGCAAGGTAAAGTGCCACAGCTAAAAGAAAATAAATGATTGTTAACATTTAAGTCTTAAAGTACACGATATTACTATTCGGTAAGGTTTTCAAGGATACCCTTACATATACCCATAGTTTACAATACAATGTGGCAGCCCCATTTATACCATTTTTATTGTATTTCACTCACTAAACATTTAATTATAAGCAACTGAGAATTTTATTTTCCTGAATTTACAGTTTGAAATAAGTTTTCTTTTTAAAAATTCCTTCATGTAGCTATCTTTCAATAAATTTTTAATTGTTTGAAAAAAAATTCCTCAATTTACAAATATTAAACAAAACAGAGACCTGTGAGTGAGTCCTCAGGTGCAAAAAGAGCAAGAACTTTCTGGGTCTGATCTCCACCATAGAGAGGTACATAGCCTACATTTGACAGGCTAATAGGAATCTGAAACGACAATTTATTAAAGATTAGTGAAGAGTTGGTAAGAAAACATCACACAAAAACACCATGCTTCTATCAAAATGTCAAACGTACGTTAACGCTAATTATATAATTTCATTTCATAGGAGATATTTCTAGTCTTAAAAAAAAAAGAGCAAATCAGATAGACTTCGCTTTTGCAGGAATTTTATTAACTTAGGCGAAAAAATGAAAGTCTATTTCAATAAATATTATTGCGCTCTAGCTATGCATATGAATAAAAACAAAAGCATGATATGATCCATAAAGTTGTTAAACTTTATCATCTGTTATTTAGACCACTTGAGGGAGAAAAAAATTCCATTTTCTAGTAAAAACCACTAGGGTAAATTCATTTTTCCAGTAAGATATATGCAATACTTCAAATTTTTTCTGCTTTCATTAATCCAACGCTAATTCCCTACTTACACACAATATTGCCATTCAGAGAATTACAAAATATTGATGTTGGAAGAAACTTTAAAGAATTCTTTGAATAAACATCATCTTCCAGAAGAAAAACCTGAGGCCTAAAGAGGTTAGAGAATTTGCCTATCATCAAATTCACACTAGAATTCTAATAATTTCATGTCTAATGATCTATCAAAATATATCTCAGTTTACTAATTAGAAATTTTATTTTAATATTTTGGGAAAAGGAAGATTTGTGACACAAAAATGTGTAATGTAGTGTTTTGCTGACATTTTTTATTAAAAAATTTTCTAAAATAACAATTTCCAAATCTAAAGTAGACTTAATTGGGTTAGCTCAAATATGGTAATCAGTCTTAGCAAAACTAGTAAACTACTTACATATAATTTTAAAGGCACAATACAAATAATAAGCAACTACCTGTAAAGTTAGTCTTTTTAAAACTTGATCACGCTGCTGTACTAACTAATCAATATTTATCCATTTTACTGAAAAGTCTTCTGGTAAAATTTTCAAAAGTGATTAGTTAACACTTTAAAAGATAATAAAAGGATACTGATTTCATGGATAAACTCAACTGAAAAGATCGATAAATCACTGCAGGATGCCTTACCGTAATATTGAGAAGAGAAAAACATTCAGGATTTTCAGGGTCCCCACACCTGAGATCTGACATGTAATCTTCGGCAGAATTTTCCATTTCCTCATGACTGCAATTATCCAGCATATCCACAGGGAATGCCATCCTCTTTAACAAAAAACATGGGACAAAATGTTTCAGAACATGAAAGGCTATCTTCCTGTACTGAGAAAAAACTTTTTATTGTAATAGCGCAGCATTTTATTGTAAGGAGACTTCTTTTTCACTATGCCAAGACAGACTACAACTTAAGCCTGCTAATCTAAATGTATGTCAGAAAGAAAACTTAAACACTCACTTGTATTAAAAACAAGCAATGAAATAAGAATTAATGCACATGCACCTACGGTCAATTAGTCTATGACAAAGGAGATAAGAATATACAATGGACAAAAGACAGCCTCTTCAATAAGTAGTGCTGGGAAAACCGAACAACTATATGTAAAAGAATGAAATTAGAACATTTTTCTCACACCATTTACAAAAATAAACTCCAAATAGATTAAAGACCTAAATTTAAGACGACAAACCATAAAAGTCCTAGAAGAAAACATAGACAGAATACTCTTTGACATAAACCGTATAAATATTTTCTTGCATCTGTCTACTAGGGCAAAGGAAACAAAAGCAAAAATAAACAATTGGGACCTTATTAAACTGAAACGTTTTTTCACTGCAAAGGAAACCATCAACAAAATTCAAAGACAACCTACTGAATGGGAGAAAACATTTGCAAATGATATGACTGATAAGGGGTTAATATCCAAAATATATAAACAGCTCATACAACTCAATATAAAAAAAAACAACCAATTAAAACACGGGCGGAAGACCTGAATAGTCATTTTTCCAAAGAAGACATACAGATGGCCAACAGGCACATGAAAAGATGCTCCACATCGTTAATCATCAGAGAAATGCAAGTCAAAACCACAATGAGATATTACCTCACATGTCAGAATGGTTATCATCAAAAAAACCCCACAAATAACAAATGTTGGAGAAGGTGTGGAAAAAAGGGAACCCTTGAACACTGTTGGTGGGAATGTAAATTGGTACAGCCAATGTGGAAAACAATATGGAAGTTTCTCAAAAAAACAAAAAATAGGGAATTCCCTAGTGGTCCACTGGTTAGGACTTGGCACTTTCACTGTCGTGGGCCTGAGTTCAATCCCTGATCGGGGAACTAGGATCCCACACACCTCGCAGCACGGCCAAAAATAATAATAATAATTAAAAATAATTTAAAAATAAAAATAGGAGTAACATATGATCCAGCAATCCCACTCCTGGGCATATATCCAAAGAAAACAAAAACAGTAATTCAAAAAGATTCATGCACCCCACTGTTCATAGCAGCACTATTTACAATAGCTAAGATACAGAATTAAACTAAGTGTCCATCAACAGATGAATGGATAAAGAAGATGTGTTAATATATACACAATGAAATACTACTCAGCCATTAAAAAAGAATGAAATTTTTTCTTTTAAAGAATAAAAGAACAACATGGATAGACCTAGAAAGTATTATGCTTAGTGAAAGAAGTCAGACAAACACTGTATGTTATTACTTTTATGTGGAATCTAAAAAATAAAACAAATAAATGAACATAACAAAACAAACTCACAGATATAGAGAACAAACTGTTCATTACCAGTGGGGAGAGAGAAACAGAGAGGGGCAAGACAAGGGTAGGGGATTAAGAAGTACAAACTACTATGTATAAAATAAGCTTACAAGGATATATTGTTCAGCACAGGGAAATATAACCATTATTTTATAACTTTAAATGGCGTATAATCTATAAAAACATTGAATCACTATGTTGTACACCTGAAACTAATATTGTAAATCCACTATACTTCAATTTTTAAAAATGAATAATTCCTTAAATTATAAAAATAAATATTTATAAGATATAGGATATAAACACACATACATACAAATATATCCTCATATACCTCCCAACACAAAAGTCATTGTAAAAGGACACAAGGGAACTTTTCAGAATGATAGAAATGTTTACAACTACATTGTAGTGATGGCTGCACAACCCTATAAATTTACTAAAAAAAACACACGGAATTGTACAGCTGTAATCGGTAAACGTTACAGTATGTAAACTGTATCTCTCATGTATACAGCTGTTAAAAAAAAAAAAAGCCAGCACCTTAATGGGGAAAACTCTAAAGACTTTTTCACTAAAGTCAAGAAAAATAAGGACTTAACTAATAAATAACATTAGATAGGTACTTGCTAATGCAATTAGACAAGAGAAAGCAATTAGAGGTGTAACAATTGGGGATGTGCATGGCTTGGGGTGAGGGGAGACTATCTCAACCTCAATTCGCAAATAATAAATTTAATTGAAAAACCCAAAAGAATCAATGGAAAAATTATTCCAAACAATAAGAAAATGTAGTAAAATGGTAGGACATAAAATTACATACAGAAATCAAGCCCTCATATATATAATAATAATCAGTAAGGAGAAATAATAAATAGAAAAAAATGAAGTAAAAATAGAAAAGACAACCCCATTAACAATGGCAAAGATAAAAATAGACTTAAATTCAACAATAAACAATATAAAACTTATATAAGAAAAACTATAAAACAGCATGCCTGAAGGAAGCAAAGTGAACAACAGGGAAGACAAACCACGTTCTTGGAAAGGAAGATTCTGCATCATTAAGGTAGCAGTTTCCTCTAAGATAATCTGTTAATTTAATGCAATCCTAATGAAAACATCTCCAGGATTATTGTTTCCTGAAGCAAGACAAGTTGATTATAAAGTGAATTTGAAAGAATAAATAAGAATATCTAGAAAAATCCTAAAAAGGCAGAGCAATGATTGGAGAAAAGTTCAAACCCTCTAAGATATTAAAGCACGTTATAAAACTTCTATGATACAAGCATATATAAAACTTCTATGCGATACAGGCATATAAACAGACAGACCAATGGAGCAAGATAAATATACCCTAATGCCTATAGAAATTGAGTATATGATTACAGAGCTATTTCAATCAATGGGAGAAAGAAGCACTTTTTAATAGGTAGCATTGTTTCACTGGCCTTACAATATGTTTAAATGAGAAATTAATTTTGCCCATTTTTAACTTCTTATATCTGAAATCATATAGTATGCTCTCTATTGCATCAACTCTTTTCACTCAACATTATTTCTGTGAGAAACATAAGCAGTGCTGCATCTATCATTTAATTTGTTCCCTTTTATTGCTATGTAGTATTCCACAATACACATATACAGTTTATTTACCAATCTACTGCTGATGGGCATTTGGGCTGCCATGAGCATTGCTGCAGGAATATTTCGGTAAATATATGCACTCACTTCTGTTTTTTTCCCAAGGTATAAAATATTTAATAATGCTTTGTTGATTTATGTTTTTTTAAAATGCACTCCTCTGTGATAGGCCTGCATACCCAGACTTATCCATCTTACTAAAAGTAAAACAAGCAGATATTGTATGTAGTTTGATGTAATGCAACAAGAAAATTGGATCCAAATCTACCTATTAGACAAACATGTGAAACGATGTTTAAAGTATGCGGCCGGCCAAATGTAGAATAACTCAGTTTCTTCAATATATATACAGAATAGAGTTTAAAGAAAAAAGTGGAAACTAATGTAAATTAAAAGAAACTTAAGAGACATACTGATCAAATGCATTGTGGAGAGCATCCTGATTTGTGTATTCTTGAAAATTTCCATGAGAAAAAGTTAAAAAAAAAAAACAACTTAGGAGCTATGTCAACTACTGATCTACTAGTTCTTAAAGGAGGTACAAATAAAGCTGGTAAAGATTATCTTGTCTTAAAAGTTACCTGCTTTGTATTTACCCACAATAAAAATTGCAGAGCCGAATAGCTATATCTGTCAAAAACCTCAATTTTAATTTTTTAAAAAATGTATAAATGGAAAGGCAGGAGAAAATAAATTGAAAAAATAAAAGTTACTTTTGTCGAAGGTGACCTTCATCAAATCTATTTTAACACAACAAAAGTATTAGTAGACAAGAAACTGAAAATCTAATGGAAATATGAGATAAACACAAAAAAGACAGGACAAACATATATTGTAACAGTTATACATAGTTAAACATATTTTCATGAATTTCGAAGATATGATAATGAGAGGAAGTTACTTTTTTACCGTAATCTGAAATCTTGGTGCTAAGAACTTTAAAACTTGATATACATATGATTGGGGCCCTGATTTGTATATATAAATTTATATACATACAAATATGTATTTTTTAATTACATTGATTTTTTAATTTTTAAAAATCAAAACCTAGAAATAGAACACATAAATTCAGCCCATCTGTTAGTAAATGTAAATGTCTAAATAAAAGGAGAAAGCAAGAAAAATTTGTGAACGATTTATGAAAGCAATACCACAGAACTTCCAGCCAACTTACAAAAAGGAGGAAAAAAAGACTGAATTTCAAGAGAGAACCATCAGGAGCTTATCTTAAAAAGATGTTATACTTAGAAAAGGATCATAAAATAGAACAGTAGCTCTGCATTGAAGGATGCTTATTAGTGTGGCAAATCTTTATAACTCTATCAAAGTCAATATGCAAAAGCAAACTAAGGAAATACAATATTATGTTCTATAGTCAGATCTAACAATTGTAGTGAAGATTAAGATTTAGACAAAACTAAAAACATGAAACAAATGGTCAATAGTGGGTGAAAGAAGCATAATGAGGATGCTAGTTAAAAGAGTGTTAGTAACTGTTTTTGCTCTTTTGTAGACAAGCTCCCAGCTTTGTATCCAAGTAAAACATTCAAAAACATTTAATATACTATAGAATATACTATAGAAGCTCAAAAAGTATTAATATAAAAGCATTTCTGGGACTTCCCTGGCGGTCCAGTGGGCTACCACTGCAGGAGGCGCAGGTTCAATCCCTGGTGGGGGGGGGCAGGGGACTAAGATCCCGCATGCCGTGGCCCCCCCCCCAAAAAAGTATTCCTCTTAAACCCACTCAAAAGACTCTAGAATATTAGCTACCAAAACAACGTATGAATGAAACATTTAAAATTTTCATTTGCTAAGAGTAATCATGATTTAAAGGATAAAATGTAAATTAATATTTGAAGACTGCTGCCAAAAACTTGGTCTACAAAAGCATAGTTAATTACAATCCCATAAAAATAATACAGTATTCTAGACAAAATGGACCCGCAAGGATGAGACTGGCAGAATAGCAAGTTTATCGGGGACTGGTTTTTTTAATCTATTACTAAATTAACTTTCTTAGGGACTTCCCTGGTGGCAGAGTGGTTAAGAATCTGCCTGCCAATGCAGGGGACATGAGTTTGAGTCCTGGTCCAGGAAGATCCCACATGTCGCAGAGCAACTAAGCCCATGCGCCACAACTACTGAGCCTGTGCTCTAGAGCCTGCGAGCCACAACTGCTTGAGTCCACGTGCCACAACTACTGAAGCCCGCGCACCTAGAGCCCATGCTCCGCAACAAGAGAATCCACAGCAGTGAGAAGCCCACACATCACAAGGAAGAGTAGCCCCCACTCGCCACAAGAGAAAGCCCGCACACAACAACAAAGACCCATCGCAGCCAAAAATAAAAATAAATAAATAATAAAAATTTAAAAAGAAGACACTACTACAGATCAAAGGCAAGTATATCATGACGAAACTCAAGTGTAAAAAGAGAAAGTCATTATCCTTCATTCTTAAACCTTTTTAGATTGAGGTTTTTAAAAAGAAAAGAAAAATAATCTCTTCTGGGCTATTTTTTATTATTAAAGATTATATAGGGCTTCCCTGGTGGTGCAGTGGTTGGGAGTCTGCCTGCCAATACAGGGGACGCGGGTTCGAGCCCTGGTCTGGGAGGATCCCACATGCCGCGGAGCAACTAAGCCCGTGAGCCACAACTGCTGAGCCTGTGCGTCTGGAGCCTGTGCTCCGCAATGGGAGAGGCCACCACAGTGAGAGGCCCGCGCACCGCGATGAGGAGTGGCCCCCGCTCACCGCAACTGAAGAAAACCCTCGCAAAGAAATGAAGACCCAACACATACAAAAATAAATAAATTAATTAATTTAAAAAAATTATATATACAAACACAAAATGAAACAATCCTATTTTCCTGAAATCCAATCATTTAAATACTCTGAAATTTACATAAAGAGCGTTACTGGAGGGAAAAAACTTCACTTAGTTAGAGGTTGTGATTTTTAACAACTAACTTTTATTAAGTGCCAGAATGTGTCAGAACTGTGCTAAAAGAATGCCATTCACTCTCATTCAAGCCTTGTAGCAAAGATATGTGGTGGACCCGACTAATATTCTTATTTTATAGAAAAGTAAACCACCTTGGAGAGGTTAATCATTTCCCCAAAGTCACATGGAGAGCGGGTGGCAAACCTGAGATCCAGCCCATCCTACAGACAGAGTTAAATACTGGGTACTGCATCACATTCAAGGCCCTTTAAGAGCACGTTTTATAGTGGAAAACTTTAGACTTGGAGCACTAGAAATCTGGCAATTTCCAGATACATCTGACTTGATTTTAATATTGTTGATCTAAAGGACTTTTTTTTAATCTTTGTTTTGAGATTTGGAAGCATAACTAAACAAATCCTTAAATCCATCATTTTTGTGGCAGCAAAGCTAGTTTAAAATGAATGTATTTCTTCTTCACTATAGAAGGAATTATTTCACTCTTTTCTCTCTCATCTCACCTCCAGGGCATCTCCCAACAAACTTAAAAGTTGTGATTTCTGGGGTTTCCCTGGTGGCGCAGTGGTTAAGAATTCACCTGCCAATGCAGGGGACACAGGTTCAAGCCCCAGTCCGGGAAGATCCCACATGCCGCGGAGCAACAAAGCCTGTGCGCCACTACTACTGAGCCTGCGCTCTAGAGCCTGCGAGCCACAACTACTGAGCCCGCGCACCTAGAGCCCGTGCTCCGCAACAAGAGAAGCCAGCACAATGAGAAGCCCGCACACCACAATGAAGAGTAGCCCCTGCTCACCACAACTAGAGAGAGCCCGTGTGCAGCAGCAAAGACCCAATGCAGCCAAAAATAAGTAAATAAAATAAATAAATTTTTTAAAGTTGTGATTTCTGAATATAGTTTTAAAACAACTGCAAGGCTTCCCTGGTGGCGCAGTGGTTGAGAGTCCACCTGCTGATGCAGGGGACACGGGTTCGTGCCCCGATCCGGGAAGATCCCACATGCCGCGGAGCGGCTGGGCCCATGAGCCATGGCTGCTGAGTCTGCGCGTCCGGAGCCTGTGCTCCGCAACGGGAGAGGCCACAACAGTGAGACGCCCGTGTACCGCAAAAAAAAAAAACAACAAAAAACAACTACAGCATCAGTTTTTAATATGAAAAAAATTAGAAAATGTTTCCCCAATTCCAAAAGCCCAGACACACACCTCTTCTAAAATATTTTTGTGTTTTCAAATCTGTCCTTAAATCTGTTACGTTTATTACTGGTCATTCTCAGTGCTAAATTGTATTGGCTAAACAATCACCAATTAATATTTAAAGAAGATGAAAGAACTAGCAATTATTATAAATCGGTAATAGCAGGTAACATTTACTGAGAAATGACCACACACCAGACTTTAAAGGGACTGTGGCATGTAATACGTAATGAGGCACTTCTATCAGCCCCATTCTATAAAGAAATGGAGCTTTAGAGATTAAGATTTGATCAACGTCATACCACTAATGGAGCTAGAAGAATACGAATCCAGACAATCAAATATACATTCCAATATAATTATTTGTACTCAATATGCAAAATCAAATATCATAGTCTTTGTCATGGTTATAAGAAATTTCCTTTTGCAAAATATCACAATAATTACCTTGTTATTAAATATTCTATTCACATATTACACCAGAAAAAGTACTCGCATTGGAATCCTGTGACCTTGATTCCCGGGTCAGCTGTGCTAACCAGCTCTGTGATCCTAGGCGAGTTACTTACCGTCTTTAGGCTTCTGTATTCTCATTGATAATGTGATGCAACCGGACAGGATAATCCTAAGGACCTTTCACCTCTAAATGTTTTTAACAGTTTATTTAAAAAAATAGCGGTTACTTAAGACTGTGTAAACTACTAGCCTTAAGCTGGTTCCGCTAGTTCAGGGAGGCAAGAGAAGGGTAATAAGGTTCTGGAGAGAAATATAAGTTGCTGTGAAAAAAATCAGTCACTTCTCTCTCTTTTTTGTTGTTTTTAAGCTTCTGTTCTATGTTACATAACTGTAAAGCTGTCAGATCAAATTCTGTCAAGTACTTTATGCTCTGCCCATGAGATGAACCAAAAGGCCTAACTAGATTCTACATGAATGAGAAAGCTTAATGTCGCCTTAAGCGAACTAACTCATCAAAAAGTTTACGCAGAATGGACAATGAAGTGTAAAAAGTGTCCAAATTAATTTATAAATTAAGCAAATGGCATGCTCATTAATCCTAGATAACCTGTAAAAAAAAATTAATGCTCACACCTCTTATGTAAGAACTCTAAGATGCCCACCAGCTATTTTACACCCATCTTTTAATAATTTCATCCTTTTCTCCTGAAAAATTATCTATTGGCAAGAATGAACGCTCTTAACAAGAAAGAAAATATAAGAGTTAAAAACCGTACTCCTATTATTGTGATTTTTTTTCCCTATTTAAGGTTAATTACTGGATATCAACTATACTCTTAAAACACGGAAATATATTTTTTAACTTTAGTCCCTAAATAATTTCAAGATTCTTATAGATTATTGCTATTATCTGGGGGCTTTAGGAGGAGAAGAAGATCCAAAAAATTACGGAAATTTTAGAGCTGAAAGAGTTCTTAGAGAAAAAACAATTATCTCAACCAATCCAAGGCATGATCCTACCTCTCTCTCCTCATTGTTCCCCCAACACCGAAAATAGCTTAGGTGTCCCAGCAACATAATCCGCAAGGCTCTCAACCTTTTACACAAAAGGCCTGTTTCTGGACCTTATTATGATTCTCCTCTTGATTCTTCCCTTGTCTCTTTCTAACATCATAACCTTCCCTAACGAACCTAACCCATGTACTACATCAGCTCAACTGAACTCTCTCCTACTCACCTTTTATCCTTCTATCCCTCCTACCCACACAAGGCCCTAGTTCCTAGGTTAATCCTTCTTTGCTTTTAGAGCTGAGTTTTTAAGTATGACAAAAATGAAACCACTGAACAGACTGCTACAACTATCAACTCTCAAGTGGGCTCAACACTACTGAGAAATCCTTTTCCATCTTCTGAGAGAGGAAAAAGATTTGATTACATATAGGTAAAGACTACCTATAAGTTTATGGGTAATGGGGCAGGAAGTTAAATGCGGTTCATACCTGTAACCTCTTTTTATTTCAAGTAGAAAACAAAATCATCTTTTGAAATAATCATCACTGAACCAACAGTGGACTACACACCTGGTTCTATTTGAAACATTTCACATGTATCCCTGATAGTTTTTATCCCAAACCCATGAAGTGGATAATTTATCTCATTTGTCAGATGAGGAAATTAAAACACATAGCAGCAGAGTAACTTATTCAAGGCACACTATAGTAAGTGGCAAAGCTAGAATCTGAACCCAGGCAGTCTAGCTGTGAGGTCTATCCTTTTAGTTACCACGCTATGTCTGAAAGCACAGCGCCTTAGGACCCTAAGATGGTATAAGATTGCTTATACATATCAAGAGAAATCTTAACAGTTTTCTTTCTAAAGGTTTAATTCCTCTCCATATCCAGAAAAATGGTCCTAGATCTAAGAAAACATTTAAAGATGAAGGTACTGGGTACCTGGTATGTTTTAGGGCTTACAAAAGCAAAATCCAGTCATATGTCATAGAATTTTGTACACGTGAAAGGTGGAATATGTAGAATACTAGTTAAGGGAGTGTGTTCTTGAGCCAAACTGCCAGGATTACTAGCTGTGTGACCACAGGCATATTACTTGAACAGATAGAGAAAAAGAAACTCTGAGGAAGGAATAAATTGCAAGGGTAAAACTAATAACTTTGAATACATAGTAAAATTTTTACATCTAAAAACAAAAAATTCAGAGGCAAACGTTATATAACCAATATGACCCACAAGAGTTAGGTTGCTTAATACAATGGTTTTTAAACTAAGATGCAAATAAACAAGCAAGTGGCATGGCCAATTCATAAAACAGGACAAACACCAAAAATGCTCAACTCTTAATTTCTTTTTAAAAAGCCTATTGCATGTACTTTTAAAACTAATTTATGAAAAATATTGGTATATACTTGCATGTTTATACAGAAGATGATGTGGAAGGGCATACATTATATTGTTATTGTTAACAGTAGTTATTCTTGATGAAGGAGGAAGGAGGGACCCAAGGGAAGAGACATGCGGGGAAGAAAGGAGATTCCATATAGAGCCTCTTCCTCAATCGTTTTTGTAGTGCAGTCTCTCCTGGATGCAACCGATTGACAAAATTTAGGTTACATGCCTGCATCCTACCTCCAAGGGAGACAGAATTTGATATGGGGGTTCTACCTTGGGGAGGCAAAACAGGGCTCACAGGGCTGAAATGAGACTCCTAAGCAAAATGAGTCAGAACACAAATACTAAATGACCACACCCAGGAATGGATGCTAAATCCTTTTCTAACTACATATACACTTGCAGCAAGATATAGAGAGCTACTTACACTCCTCAGATACATATGCAAAAGCCTAACAATAAATTAATAGGTGATATTTCCACTACTGGGCATATCCCCTGAGAAAATCATAATTCCAAAATGGTCATGTACCACAATGTTCACTGCGGCTCTGCAATAACCAGGACATGGAAGCAACCTAAGTGTCCATCGACTTATGAATGGATAAAAAGATGGGGCACATATATACAATGGAATATTACTCAGCCATAAAAAGAAACAAAATTGAGTCATTTGTAGTGAGGTGGATGGACCTAGAGACTGTCATACAGAATGAAGTCAGAAAGAGAAAAATAAATGCCATATGCTAACACATAATATGGAATCTAAAAAAAAAAAAAAAAGGTTCTGAAGAACCTAGGGGCAGGACAGGAATAAAGACGCAGATGTAGAGAATGGACTTGAGGACACGGGGAGGGGGAAGGGTAAGTTGGGACAAAGTGAGAGAGTGGCGTGGACATATATACACTACCAAATGTAAAATATCGATAGCTAGTGGGAAGCAGCCGCATAGCATAGGGAGATCAGCTCGGTGCTTTGTGACCACCCAGAGGGGTGGGATAGGGAGGGTGGGAGGGAGATGCAAGAGGGAGGAGATATGCGGATATATGTATATGTATAGCTGATTCACTTTGTTATAACGCGGAAACTAACACACCATTGTAAAGCAATTATACTCCAATAAAGATGTTAAAAAAATTTTTTTAAGTTATACAAAATTTTTTTAAAATGTGCTTATAACTGAAGCTTCCACTTGACTGACTACATATAGTACTACAAAATACACGTGCCTCTAGAACATGTCAGCTACTCTAGCCCTTCATGACCCAGCTTACCGAACACTGTTTATCTCACAGGAGCGGTGGTCTACAAACATCAGGAAGGGCAAAATAAGAACTACTGAAATGAATACACCGTAAAGTTTTGTCCTTCATTTCAACATTAGACAATCTATTTTTTTTTAAACCTGGTTTCTTTACCATGGAACAGGTCTGATTTAATAGTGCTTAAAGTTAACAGGGGTTTGGTAGAAAACCTCAAGGACACAGGCAATTTTTAAAAACAGGTGTCCAAACAACATGCATATTGTTGTAGATATCTTTAACATAAAATATCACAGGTTTGTCTCATTTAGAACCACGAAGATGGATATTTTCTTTTTTTTTTTTTTTTTTTTGCGGTACGCGGGCCTCTCACTGTTGCGGCCTCTCCCGTTGCGGAGCACAGGCTCCGGACGCGCAGGCTCAGTGGCCATGGCTCACGGGCCCAGCCGCTCCGCGGCATGTGGGATCTTCCCGGACCGGGGCACGAATCCGTGTCCGCTGCATCGGCAGGCGGACTCTCAACCGCTGTGCCACCAGGGAAGCCCTGGATATTTTCATTTTAAAGGAAATACTCAGAACAAAAAGCAAAAACAAAACAAAACTTGGTGCTTAATTTTGGCATATGATTTATGAAATACTCTGCTGAGTCACAATCAGCACCACCAAAACCACCCCGCCCCACCCCTAGTATTTTCACTGCACAACAAATAAATGTAACCAAGGGCTGCTGCTATCTGCAGAGTATCATCACCCCAACTTGGAAAACCAGCCGCCTCCAGCCCACAGGCTAACCACTCCGCTCTACCTTCCAGGCTTCTCCAACTCTGCACGTAAGACTCATGGCCCCATACACCTGCTCTTGCAATCCTCGTGCAAACTCAGGTGTGTATGCTTACCCAGGTCAAGTGATATTGTTTTCTTACCTTTCACTGGCAGCAGTCCCGGGAAAAAAGAGATAGTAGTAGCCTTCCTCTCTGGCTTCAATACATATTTACTACATAAATGAATGACTGAACAAAGGTTTGTATAAATAAACCACACACTGGTGCTAGGAGCAAGAGCTGCCACAGATGAAACACGTGAAGTTCTGCTGCTAAAGGAAGAGCAATAGATAGTCTCTCAACAGGCAAAGATAGACGTGAAGACCCTCTAGGAAAGCAACTATACTCCAATAAAAATTAATTTAAAAAAAAAAGAAAAGAAGAAAGGAAGACCCTCTAAGAAGATGGGAATGCTAAATGGAAGCCAGAAAGCATGCTGAGAATGGCAAGTAGTTGGATTCACCAACAGAGTTAAGGTATATAAAAAGTAGTAGTGGTAGGTACACTAGGAAAATAAATTGATAGAACGTAACAGGCCAAGAATACCAGACTAAAGAGTTTGGACTTTATCTGGCACACAGAAGGAGGCAATTTAAAGATCCTGAGCAGAAAAGAGACATCCAAGGCTATGCTTGAAGACAGTTTATCTAGCAGCTGTGTGTAGGATGGATTAATAGGTAGAAATGAAGGCAGACAAGTTGAGAAACTCATGAGTTTCTCGTAAGTTCCTTGTGCATACTTCTTTTAACATACTTATCACATGAGAGTGTGATTTACTTTTCTTCGTCTATTCTACCAGGCTCAGAACTCCAGAGAAGTATAATCCATTTTTCCAAACATATAAAAAGTAGGGATGAATCAAATGATCTCTGATGTCCTTTCTAACTAGTAACTTAGGTGTCTATGTTCGATTACTTAGAGAAGGAAGATAGGAAATAATTTACAAAGGGGTGGTATCATCAAATTCATTTATAACCACTTTTTATAATTCAAAATGTTTTCTGATGATGGAAGATGATTCATCGCTTGCTTACCTTGCACAAGGCATTATGTTCAATACTCTACACATATTATATCACTTACTCCTCAAAATGACCCTATGAGGCAGGTATTCATACATTCTTCCAACAAGCCTCAGGTGTGAAAAGGTTAAGTAAGTTGCCCAAGTTCACACAGCTAGTAAGCGGCAGAGTCAGTCTCTAAACCTAGGCAATCTCTCTCCAGAACCTGGATTTAACCAGGTTCCCAGGTCAAGACAAAAGGTCAGGATAACCCATAATGTATCTAATCATACAATTATCATAGAATATATCAAGCATATTGTTCAGTCACTCTTTAAGTGTTAGATTTTTTAAAAATCTTGCAGTATCCTCTCTTCAGACTTTAGATACTTGAAAAATTTGAAGAGTCAATATGCAGATGAAAACTTTAGACTTTTTCAACATATCTCTAAAGAGTAAAAGAAATGGGCCTTCCCAACAATAAATTCTACCCACAAATGTATCACGCCGCATGAAAACACAGACCAACCAATTAGCTGATCAGAGTCCTGTTAGTGACAGCTGATACATTCCAACTCTGGTTGGAGTAACATCTCTCTGCCCTGTTGTAAATAAAGAACATCCGTGCGCCAGTTCTAGAAAGGAGAGCCAAGAGCTTCTAGACTTCAGTTGAGTGGTTATTTGTGTATGAAACTGTAAAATCATATGAATCATTTTATAAAACAGAACTATGCTTTTTGTTGTTGTTGTCACCATTCTGAGAAGCTACTCAGATACAAAAAGTTAGTATTCTCCAAACAAAATTTACTCAGAATCACTTCCATTTCTTTTTCACGGTTTAGAAAAATTTATCAAGAAATCTCCTCAGCCTTGAAATTAATTTCAAGGACTTTTAGATATGCATTAACTTACAAAGCTAAATATCAAGACTTCTAACATGTGGTTGTTGTTTGCTAAATATAGCTCTATTTTCCACTCATGATTAATTAATAGAAAACAGATTCTTAGTCTAGGATCCACAAAAGCTATAAAGAGGACTACATGAATTACTTTCAATTTTTCAAAAAACACGTATTTCCCCTACATAATACACAAAATAGTGAAAACCAAAGATTTTCTTGGTTTTAACTAGAATTCTACCAACTCAACTCATTTTGGTTATACTTTATCTCAGGTAAAGCAAAAGCTCTGACAAGTGGTAGAGAAATCACAATTTTAAAAAAGAAAAAGTAAATCAGTGCTTTGAAATGTACCTCAAAAAAGTGCTGTACGTGGCGCGATGTGGGGAGAAGAAAATAAAAGGGAGAAAAAGATTAGAAACACTGAACTAGATACCAAAAAAAACAAAAACAAAAAACGATCCTAATCTCATAGATGATAACATTAGTTGTAGCTCACCTTTAGGAACATTGTAACATTTACCTCTGCCAACATTTTGAGATAAGCTCTGTTACAACTACTCTTTTAGAAAGCCAGGGTTCAAACTTATGTCTATTTGGTTTAAATTGTGGAATTATACTGCCTCTGAATAATAACTACTGTTAACTTAAGAATCAGAATAACTTCATCTGATATATCAGGGGCTGGCTGATCTAAACCTGAAAGCATTGTTAATACGTATAAGACTTTAGAGGGACTTCCCTGGTGGTCCCGTGGTTAAGACTCCGTGCTTCCACTGCAGGGGGCTCAGGATTGATCCCTGGTGGGGGAACTAAGATTCCACATGCCTTGCCATGTGGCCAAAAAGTAAAAATACTTCAGACTAAAAAGTTCCTTATCAGTACAGTTTATTACTTTATCAATCATTGTACAACAAACAGTCAAGCTCATTCACTTTTTCTCCACGGCTATTCATTCTTAAATTGGCTTCTCCCCTTATCGCTATACTTACATTACTTTTCTTAAGGCCTCCAATAACCTCTCAATTCCCAAATTCAAGGGATTATTTTCATTCTCACCCCTCTTGTCCTTATGACAGACCAGACCCAACTGACTATTTTCTGCCACTTAAAAGTTTCCCTCCTTCCCTGGACAACACTCTCTCTCAATTCTATTTTTTAGCTTCTTTCCCTCAGTTTCTTTCAGCAACTGAACCCTCTCCTCTGCACAATCCATAAATGCAGGGGTCCCCCAACATGCAGTCTGGCACTTTTTTTTTTTTCTTTCTTTCTTTTTGCGGTACGCGGGCCTCTCACTGCTGTGGCCTCTCCCGTTGCGGAACACAGGCTCCGGACGTGCAGGCTCAGCGGCCATGGCGCACGGGCCCAGCTGCTCCGCGGCACGTGGGATCTTCCCGGACCGGGGCACGAACCCGTGCTCCCTGCATCGGCAGGCGGACTCTCAACCACTGTGCCACCAGGGAAGCCCTGGCACTTTCTTAAAGAATACGATTTACTAAGTTGATTTGTTCCCTATACATATTTGCAAAAATCTTTTCTGCATTTAGATTTTAAGGAATTTTTAACATTTTAATCCACAGTACTTCACTAAACTATAAACACCATGAGGGTGGGGTCTATTTGGTTTTGTGGTCCATAACATAAGACACTCAGTGTTTGCTGAATACATGAAAGCTCCCTTTGGTGTAACCTAGAACTAACATCTCATTGGAGCAGCTGGTAACTAAAATCATGCTTTTTTTAAAAAAAAGTATGTGCTAAGTCACAAACTTTCTGGCCCAAAAAATAGGTTGGACTAGATGAGTAGATTCCTCCTACAGAGCAGATAAACCTTAAGGTTTCATATACCAGCTCTAAAATTCAATGAGTCTAACAATTATCAGCTGTTCCCAGATTATCTTTAAATCATCACACCTCTTCCTTAATAAATACAACCTTGAGTAATTTTGTTGTTGTACTAAAGAATTGTGAAATACCCCTACTACCGATGAAGCATGCCAAATTTAGTACTTTAATTTCAGGGTTAAACATACAAAGGATCAGAAGCCTAAAGGTGTGTGAAAAGAAAATCACTGTAAACACAATAATCGTGCAATTCTTTTTTTCAATTTAGAATCATAAAATCTTAGAAATGGGAATAAACATGAAAGTTTTAACTTCCTACTCAACCAACGATCCTTTCTACAGAATCCATGATATTTTTTGAAAACCTGCCCGAATACTCAATCCTTTTGTATTCTAATTAACTCTAAAAAGTAAATCTTAGGCATATGACTGAACCTAACACACACAGAAGGCTTAAAAAGGGTTAGTTAGGTAGGAGATAGGTAGAAAAATGTTAGGTTTTTCTTTCTCTTTTCAATTTCTCAACCATTGGTATAATAATGCTCAAAATCTCAAGCCACATTAAAGATAAAAAAGCACACCAAGATCACTTCCAAACTCAGGTTAATTAAATTCAATAGTACCAATGCAGTACTGACACGTGTATTAAGAGAATCAGTGTAAAGATATAGGGATTGTGTTTGACTATGTGCTGAACTTGCCGGCAGGAACAATCTCAATCCCTTGGGACCTAGCACAGGTCCAGTCAGGACACACGCAATCCTTAGCAGGCAATCTTTACTTCCTTAAGTTCTCTGAAACAAGACATCTCTCAGCTCATCTCTTGATGTCCAAGGTCCCTTTCACCTCCATAATTCTTCCCACAGAACATGTCATTAAGGAGTGGCATGACACTTCTGCTAGGGATGGTACATGATATGGAATCATGTGTTTGCAGAGATACTAAGTGAAAGAGTCTTCAACTAATCAGAAAAAAAGTTCAGAGTAATTTAATAAAGAGGATGACTCTCAAAAGCATCTAACTATAAAATATTTTGTTTTCTCCAAATCAAAGTTAAGCCTTTTGTTTGACATATATTGTATCTTTATTAGAGAAATGATACCAGTTGTAATGATTCGAATACTATTTCAAAGGTCAGTCTCATTTGGAACTTGTTAGAACCTAAAATCCACAGGTAAAGCGTCTTAGGTTATAATCACTCAAGCAGCAGACCAATGGTGCTACTCATATAAGCTAAGTTCCCTAAGCCAATCCTCATCATAAATTCAAAGAGAGGAGTTCACTGTGACAGCTACAAGCTTTCCGTGAAAGGCTCTGATAGTTTACCTTTATTTGTACTGGAAGTCTTATCACAAACGGACTTTTCGCAGGCTCCCCCCACCAGAAAAAACAAACAACAACAAACAAGTAAAGGTTTTTAAAAACCAAAAACTTAGTCTCATCCACATACCAAAAACTTAATCTTGTCCATGTTAGTCACTAAAAATCGTTCCTCTTGAAGGAGAAAAGCAAAATACGGTTTGCAAAAATAACCTACACATCTTTTGTACATACACACATAAATGCAAGCAGACGATACAAGGCACATCAAACCCAGATCCATTTTAGTGAATTCCCTCCAGGGCCCAAATGTGTGTATTATGCAACTGCCACCATTCCAGACTTTAATCCCTGTCTGTGATGCAGTGATAAAATACAGATGACCGGAGTATAATCTACTAGGTACGTACGTATATTTGCGAGGAGACAAGTTAAAACAAGAATTACCAAATTCTCTGGAACCGTGAAAATGACGGAAGGTGTAACAGTTCTAAATCACAACTTTTCCTTTGGGTAGTCTTTTAGCAACCTGTCCCTACCCCCCTCAAAATCCTCACACGAGAGCGTTTTCATTGAGGTTTTGAAACGATATCCCAAAAGACGAAGGGGTAGTGGTTATTTTAGAATCTACTCCAGGCAAGACACTCATACCACTTTCCAGAAGCTGAAAAGCCAGTGAGATACTTGACCCCCTCTCCCAAAGGGCGATAATGGGAGTAAATGTAACCCAGATCCCTGAGCCATAAACAAACCAAAGCTTCACCCACTGATTTCCTAGGGCACAGGCCTCGAAAAATTGCATAATGGACAACTAAGAATTAGAACAAAATTGTAATGACCTACATTCTATAACGGAATCTATACAATACCTATTCCAAAAGCGGTTAAAGGTAAGAGCAGCGGTCAGAGCATCCGTGGCTGAACCCGAGTCCAAACGCTTCCGCCCCACCAGCCACCAAGTCCGCTTCCCCCACGCCGAGGCGACCGACCGGGCGGACAGGCTCCAGGTGGGAGAGGTGGGAGGGGAGGGGAGGGGAGTAGAGGGGGCACAGCAAGCAGCAGCTGGGGAACGGGCCGCGGCGGGCGGAGGAAGGAGAAGGAGGCATTCCCTCACACAAAATGGTGGCGCTGGCGCGGAGGCCGGCGCACCTGGGGCGTGCCACACGCCCCTCGGGGGAGCAGGCCAGTTACCCGCAGCTGGACGCGCGCCCCGGGCCCGGGTGGCCGACGTGGGCCTGCGTCGCGCCCGAGTCCTCGGGGCAGCCCGCAGCTCTTGGTCCAATTCACCGCCCGCGCACGGGGGTGCGGGGCCGGGGCCGGGGCCGGCGGGGCGCGAGGCCGGACCGGGCAGCCTCGGCCTGGGCCCGCGGCCCCCGCCCGGGACGGGCCGCGCACTCACCTCCGACGCGCCGCCGGAGCCCGGGAAAGGAGGCGGAGCCGCGGGAATGAATGAAGCCGGCGGCGGCTCGCTGGCGACCCCCAGCCGGGCCCGGGCCGCGCCGCTCGCGGCTGCGGGGGCCGGTACAGCCGCCTGCCCCTCGCCCGGGACGCCCGGCTCCTGGTCGGCGGGTCGGCCGCAGCCCACCGTGCCCTCCGCCAGCGTGACGCACTCGCGCCGCAGCGTCTCCAGCCTTTGCAGCCGCGCGGCGCCCGCGCCCACCGCGAATCCCCCCGCCTGCCCGCCCGCGCCGCGCGGCCCCTCCTCAACGCCCGGGACGCCGCCCTGCCTCCCGCCGGGCTCGCCGGTTAGGCGGGCGCCGGGCAGGTGCGGGCTTGGCCGGCCGGAGGGCGCCACGCGGCCGCCGCCCCGCCACCCGCGCCCCCTCTCCCCGCTCCCGCCGCCGTCGCTAGTCAGAGCGCGACGCCCCAGCTCAGGCAATGGCCGGGTATTAAAGAGTGACCTTGGCTTAGATATAAAAATAGGTGCGGGTAAGCTGCGGGGACCACGACGCTGAATTTGCGTATTCCTTTAATGTCAACATTCGCAGGATCCCGTTTGCACGCCCCAAGGAGTTCTCCTCTAGCGAGGGGCGGGACCTCCGGGAATTTATCCAGGGTGGGCGAGGCCTGCCGGCCTCGGACAGGGATGCGGAGGGTGCGGAAGAAGTCCACAGGCCCCCTCCGGCCACCTCCCTCCGAAACCCACTGCCACACTGGAGGATGGAAGGCGAAAGGAAGTCGAGAGGCCCCTTCACAATTTGGACAAGCCCAAGTGCCCAGACTTCCATCTTGAGATTACAAGGAACCACCAGATTCCTGCGTTGAGCTTTTCTCTTTCAGAAACTAGCACACGCAAAACTATCCCTAACCCAGGAGGACCGCGCTCCACCCTCCTTCGCTTCCTCTTCCTATTCATTTCCCTTGCTTTAGCGCCCAGGGCCCTTTTGCTAATTACACTCCCAGGAGAGAAAGATAAACTCTCAAGTATTTAAAGCATGGTAGATTTCTTTAAAGTAATGCATGCCACGGTTTAAATATGTTTAATAAGTGAACTGAGGAATAGTATTGTATTTGAGTAATTTTAAGACTTCCTATTATCCATAAACTCTGGAAAATAAACTCATCATTCAAGAGGCGTGGCACTGTTTTTAGCTCATCCAGTACCTTTGAAATTGCTTCTTTAATTCCTCAGAAATATTTAGCAATCATAGTACCGACCTTTCATGAAGTTACTAACGATCAATGAGATCAATAAATACTTCAAAGAATACTTGTTGATGCAGAGATATTTGGCTCAGAATTTTTTCATCAGATAGAATTTTCTACCTTCAGTTGCTCGTAAGAATCAACCTCACATCTGTAATGTTTTTTTATTTGTAATATTTAATTAGCAGAAATCTTAAATGTTATACATAAAGTAGTTACCATTTTTGTGGACCTTAACAATGAACTAGATTTAATTGAGCAGGAATTTTGAATAGCTGGGGTTTTTTTAAATTTTTTAATTTAATTTTATTTTTTTATACAGCAGGTTCTTATTAGTCATCCATTTTATAGACATCAGTGTATACATGTCAATCCCAATCTCCCAATTCATCACACCACCATCCCCACCCGCTGTGGCTTTCCCTGCTTGGTGTCCATACGTTTGTTCTCTATATCTGTGTCTCAATTTCTGCCCTGCAAATTGGTTCATCTGTACCATTTTTCTAGGTTCCACGTATATGCGTTGATATGCGATATTTGTTTTTCTCTTTCTGACTTACTTCACTTTGTATGACAGTCTCTAGATTCATCCACGTCTCTACAAATGACCCAATTTCGTTCCTTTTTATGGCTGAATAATATTCCTTTGTATATATGTACCACATCTTCTTTATCCATCCATCATTATCCTAAATGATGGACATTTAGGTTGCTTCCACGTCCTTGCTATTGTAAATAGTGCTTCAATGAACATTGGGGTGCATGTGTTTTATCCACAGCAAATCTTGAATGAATGAAGTTATATAACTCTGGAATTTATATTTCTAGGGCTGTATGTAAGTGGGAGTCCCCAGGGCAATTCCAAACAATTGCCACTTGGGAAGATGTTCTTTTGGCTACCACACTACAGGTGTTGAAGCCTTGGGCCATAGAGTAAAGCTAGCCAATGCAACTTTTTACATTTGAAATGCATGAATGTGATTGGCTTTTAGCTATTATTGTAGTCAGTGGCTACTTGTGCCTGGGAAGCCTGTCTTTCAAATGTCTGGCCACTCTGTTAGGAATCAAAGCCACACTCACCTAGCCCTATAAAAGAGAGGGTCCAGTGGCCTCTCATTCAAGCAGCTAAACCCAGCTCTCTCCCTGCAGCAAGGGTCTTTCCTGCAGAGACCTGCTAAAGAAGTGCTGTCTCCTACCTATGAGGAATGTCCTGTGAGGAAGCTCTGGCTTCGTTCTCCTTACCTGCAACATGATAAGGCTTTGAGTGTTTTAAGAAAAAAAAAATCACCATTTACGTTCCTCTTTGGCTGAGATACATGAAATCTTGCTTCTGTGTTTACCCATATTCTGAAAATCCATGTGCTCTTAGTGCGCAAAGAATTAAAAAAACAAGTCTTTATCAGATTAATACATGCTGTAAGTCACTACCAAATAATTTGAAATATGCTTTGACGCTTTTGTCTAAAAAGTTTTGCAGCAAGTAAAAGGATTATTGCTTTGATCTTTGTTGTTGCATATGCTTGCTTTAATTATTATTTTGTTAAGTTATAAGCAGAAAGAAACATGTTGAGTTCTTACTGCATTGTTAGTATATGTCAAAAGTAGAATGAAACCATGTTAAGAGAGACTTGTTACAACACTGGACTTTGGAGACTGCTGATACAAATGACCCAGAAAAGAGCCCTTAAACTGTACTGGAAAAGAGAAATTCCTAATGGCTAAAATAATGGCTAATGTTTTTGATTGTTAACAAATTGCAAGGCACTCTACTCACTTCTTTGTGGAAATTAACTCATTTAATTCTAGTAACCATCCTTCGAGGTATATACCAATGTTATCCCTGGTTTACCTACAAGGAAATTGAGGCACACAGAGAAGCTAAGTAATTTGCTCAGGGTCACACAGCTAATAATCCTGGCAATTTGGCTCAAGAGCACACTCCCTTAACCAGTGTTCTATACCGCCTTTCATGGACACAAAATCTTATGCCATATGATTGAATTTCACTTTTGAAGCCCTAAAACATACCAAATACCAATGCCTTCATGTTTAAATGATTTCTTAGATCCAGTAGTATTTTCCTGGACATGAAGAGGGGATTAAACCCTTGGTTAGAAAACTTGTAAGACTTCCTCACATATATATTAAGCAAAATTATATAATCTGTTAGTTTTTGAAAAGCAAAAAAAACAAAAACAACAACAACAAAAAAAAAACTTTTAAGGTTAATTGCTTTCCAAGTTTTTTTTTTTTTTTTCAGGTTCCAGAGAGCAGTTATAAGTTTTATTTACACATGTATGTAGAGAATGGAAGAAACACATTTCCTGAGAAAAGATTCGTCACCATCTTTGACCCTCCATTAGACTTAGATGGGTAGAATTAGGGTCCAATGTATACAATACACATGTTTTAAATTCATAAAATTACAATGAAAAGGTTTTCATGACTGAGGTAGCCCAGGGACTTCTAGATCTAAAATATTAGCCAGTTAGTTAACTAGTTAGCTAATAGTGTCAGCCATGGAAAATGGGAAGCGGGAAGGTAATCTTTCCTACTCACCCTAGAAGAATGCTTTATTTTTTCCTCAGGTATATAAAGTATGTCACAGGAATGCTTTAATTATTTTTTAACACTTTTATTGGGGTATAATTGCTTTACAATGGTGTGCTTTAATTATTAAAAGCAGTATTTTGTTGGGGTTTTCTTTGTCAAACACTACTACTATCTGAGGATTTCAAATTCCTGAATGGTACTATGCACTGAGAAAAAGAAGAAAAAAGAACCTGAAGAACAAGAGAAATAACAGGTTTGAGAAGACCAGTTACATTTCTTCTTCTGGTTTGGTTTGATCTAATATGAGATACAAATTTAAGCACAGAGTACTTGGTAAGTTTAGGCTCAGTTTAAGAGAAAGAAGCTGTGGTATTTTTCATATTACTAAAGAAAAATTACATATTTATATCCATATATAGCAAGATGCCTAGTTAATATCCATTTTCCCCTTCTCTCTGCCAGACCCAATTTTGTTCAGGGTGGCAATGTGTCCAACCAAAACTATTTTCCTTCCCAGACTCCTCTTGCAGCTTATGATCATTTTGGTCAATGAAATGTAAGCAGAAGATTATTTGGTATGGCTTTCCAAGAAAGCTTTTTTTTTTTTTTTTTCCTGATAAAAGACACGCTGAGCTATCCCTTTGCCTTTTGCCATTTGTGCTTTTTTCTCCTTCCTGCCTGGAAGAAGGCCTGGAAGAAGGCCTTACCTCTAGGATCAGAGCAGCCGTCTTGTAACCATGAGCTGACCATGAGAATGAAACCCATGTATTAACTATGCCAGAGTCAAGATATAGTAACATGGGACAATCATGACGTGATGGAACTACCACACCAATTCCAGACTGCCTACCCCCAGTCTTCTTGGTCACTTGCCAACAAATGCAATCCTCACTAAAATTCAAAGTTAAACACTGTCTCCCTGCTATGGCTAGAAAAAAAAGAACACACTTCTATAATATGTATACTATACTTTATAGATGCTCTTCTATGATTTTGCTGCTGTCTTAAGGAACCGCATTTTGCAGAAATCAGTGCTCTCTGTGACTTACCTACCTAGTATTTGATGAAGAAAACACACTACTCCCTGACCATGAAAAGAATATCTTATACTTGATCATTTAGTGCATTTGATTTTAAACATTTCACACATGACCTCAGTAAGTCTGGAATATCACTGTGAGGAAGGATAAGAAGCGGCTGTAGTAGTCTAGAAACAAGTTACTGGCCAAAGTAATCGCCATGCCAAGTGTATAAGGAATGTACAGAAAAGTATAATTATGTTTTTCATTTTTAATTAAAAATAAGTAGAAGAATCAAGGCATCAAGAGGGATCCTAAGATGAGAATAAGTAGTCTATACTTCATAGAAAGCCACCTGGCAATACGTATCAGAAGTGATGAAAGTGTGAATGTTCCCCTTAATACTTAAGGAAACTTTTAAAAAGAAGAAAAAATTAACTACAATCTAATGTTTTTTATTGAGTCTATTTCCTAAAGTGGCTATTGAATAAACGACAAGAAAATAAGTAAAAATTTCAAAACAGTGAAAAAGAAGTTATGTGCATGATGTCACTAAAGCATTTTTTTAAAGCCAAAATGTATAAATAATACCATGAATGTCTAAAGAGGTATATTAATATTAATCAAAGAAATACAAAAAAGTTTGCCTATCTTATTGCAGGCAATAAGAGGTATTATTTTTAATCACTAATAGCAACCACAAAGCTTATTGAAACAGCTACTCACTCTATAATAGGTTGACATGCAAATGGACTGCCCATCTGGAGGCAAAGTATCATGGTCACAGTTGTCATTGTTGCCGGGTTACGTTTATTAAACACTTATGTACCAAACATTGTACTAAATGTTTTACTTAAGTTGTCTTGTTTAATCCTCACACTATCTATTTCAGGTAGATACTATATCCTTATTTCAAAGATGAGGAAACTGAGGTTTAGGGAGATGAAGAAATTGACCCAAGGTGGTAGAGCAGGAATTTGACCATTGTCCTGAATTATACTAGACTTTAAATGCTAGACTTTAGACTTAACTATACTGCTTCTCAATTAGTATATATCCAAGCTTCTAGAAAATATTTATATTAACACCCTCTCACCCAATATTATATATTTATTAACTGAACATGTGTCTTTTGAAAAGTCTGTTATGCCAGGCACTGTGCTGTATAGACCCTGTGATGTGACAAAGTGACAAATGGGACAGGCAGAGCCAACAAGAAATGTGGATGTGCCTGTAGAACAGTGGTTTGCTGGCAGAACTGAGAAGACAACTAGTGCTTTTAGCAGAGTGCAGGGTGTCAAGAAATGAGACCAGAGAAACAGGCAGGACCAGTTATTCCTCTAAAAAGCCCTGGTCAGCCATGGTCAGTATGGACTCCCTCCCAAAGGCGAGGGAGAGCTGTTTAAAAAGTTTAAGTTTCAGAGTGACACATGTTAGCAAATTTTCTCAGGCTGCAATGGGGAAAATGAAATGAAGAAAATATGACTGAGGCAGGGAACCAGTTTTGGAGCTGATTAATTAATCTGGGTGAGAGAGGGCCGTCTGGTCTAGAGGTCACAGTGAGGATGAAGAGAAGTAAATGAATTCTAAAGCTCAAAGGTGGGAAGTGGAATCAACAGGACTTGGCAAAATGTGCAAAGTAATAGAGAAGAGAAGCAAGACAACCAGGCTTCTGGCTTCAATCAGGGTAGATATCGGTGCTGCTTACTAAAATAGGCATCACTAGAGAAGGAGAATTTAGGAGGTAAAATCATGAATTCCATTTTGGCTGTGTTGAGTTTTCTGTGCTGTGAGACATTCAGGTGGGAACATCTGAAACAGATCTTTAGGAACTGGAGCTCAGGGTTGTCGGGGACAGGGGGGCAATTTCCCTCTCTATCCCTCTTGAGTTCTTGTGGTGTAACGAAGCAGGATCCTATGGGGTCTTCCCAGAACAGACTGCGCCCTCCCATTCCCTCTGCTTTAGTTCCTCCCTGAAGTACCTAGATAATAGTATCTGATGCACATTTCCTCAGTTGTTTTACTGAGATGCTAAAACCCCCAGCAAATGGAAGAAGTTGACTATTTGATGACCCGAACCTACTGGAGCCTGAGGATTGATAATGTTAGCTCCTGTGACATCGGCCGGTTAACTCATCATCCACCAATCAGAGAATTGTGCATGAGCTGATCACATACCCTGCAACTCCCCTCCGTATCTTGCCTTTAAAAATGCCTCCCTGGACTTCCCTGCTGGTACAGTGGTTAAGAATCCACCTGCCAGGGGACACAGGTTCAAGCCCTGGTCCAGGAAGATTCCACGTGTCGCGGAGCAACTAAGCACATGCGCCACAACTAACTGAGCCTGCGCTCTAGAGCCTGCGAGCCACAACTACAGAAGCCCACGTGCCTAAAGCCCGTGCTTCACAAGAGAAGCCACTGTAATGAGAAGACCGCTCACCCGCTCACCGCAACAAAGAGTAGACCCTGCTCTCCGCAACTAGAGAAAAGCTCCCGCACAGTGACGAAGACCCAATGCAGCCAAAAATAATTAATTAAAAAAAATAAAGAATAAAAATGCCTCCCTGAAACCCATCAGGCAGGTTGGGTGTTTTGAGCACTAGCTGCCCTGGACTTTTTGCTTGGCACCCTGAAATAAACGCTGCACTTTCCTTCACCACAACCCAGTGTTGTTACTGGACACAAGTTCACGTGCCCCATGCACAGTGAGGCCAAACACACCAAAATGTGGGAGTTTGGAGCAGAGAAAGGTTTATTGCAGGGCCAAGAGAGGAGAATGAGTGGCTTGTGCTCAAAAACCCGAGCTCCTCGATAATTTTGGGGAAAAGTTTTTACAGGCAAAATTTGGGGTGAGGAGGGTGTGTGATTTTCTTCTAATTGGTTCGTGGTTGAGGTAAAGGGGCGGTGCCCCAGGAATCTTGTGCTCAGCCTGAAGTTACCATCCTCCACCTGGGTGGAGGCCTTAGTTCCTGCAGAAAACTCAAAGATATTGTGTATTCCTTGAGGAGGCACCAGGATCCTGCACTATAGTTTCTTGATTGTTACTCCTTTGTTTCTGCATTTCCTTACTTCCCTGATTAGCAACTGTTTGAATCTGCTCTTTGGAGCTCAGGGAGGCCTAGGAGGCTGAAGCCTTTATCCTGCAAATAAGAAGCGGGACATGGGACACGGAAAGTCTTTTGTACCTGGGAGGGCCCCACAGGGTTTCAGTGTCAGTAGACTGGCTTTCCTGGGCACAGGCAAGCGGACCCGCGTTTGGATCAGTAACAGTGGCTGGACTAATATACAAGACAGATGAACAAGAGAAAAACCAATTAAATTTCTTGCACATAGGAGATCATAAAATGATGCTCAGAGAGTCACCAAAGGCGGGTAGCTTTTATATTGTTTCACACAAAGAAACAATAAATTTGTGAGGATTTGAAAGGACAAAGAACCTTAGGTTTGGATGCTTAATTAGTAAGGAATTTAAGCAAAGTTTGGGCTTGGATAGTAAATTAGGGAGGAATAAATTAAGTAAATAAATAAATTAAGTAAATAAATAAATTAAGTAAATTAAGGAGGAATAAGGTTTATTTATACAGGCTTCTCAGCCCCGAATGCCCTACCTCTGGTGATAAGGATATCTTTCTACCTCCTGGCACAGGGAAGGCACCTTTCACATGGGAGATTTATTTCCCGCTTTCAGGGAGACAGAGAGGAGGGTCAAAGTGTCTCTACTGCATTGGCTGTTTTTTAAGTTTCTTTTTTTTTTTGGCTGTGCCTCGCAGCTTCCTCCCCAGCCAGGGAGGGATTGAACCCGGGCCCTCCCCCGCCCCCCCCACCCCCAGCCAGCAGTGAAAGCGTGGAGTCCCAACCACTAGACTGCCAGGGAATTCTCTTAGGTAACTTTCATTCAACATAATCAATATGCCACTGAGGCTTGTTGATTATTGAGGTGGCCTGCCCTGGGCCCCAACAGGGGAGACATCTAGACCGAAGGGATGGAAGTTGGAGGAGCCATGGGATGAGTGAGCTTACTGTGGGAGACTGGGAGGAAAAAGCACAGGCACAGGAAAAACCTAACAGAGACCAGGAGAAGGTCCTACATGGGAAGCAGAGACGTAGCCAGAGAGGAGAGGGCAAATGTGGGGTATTGAGGCCCAAAGAAAGGAGTTGAGTCATCAGTGGAGTTAAACGCTCCCTTCAGAATTTATCCAAAGGAACTAGTTAAGGGTGAGCACAAAGAGTTGCAAACAAGATGATTTCGATATTGTTTGTAACAGGAAAATACTGGTGGTGGGGAAGCCCACCAAAGAGTTGTTACTGAAAGTGTTGGTACCTCCATACAGTGGAATGTGCTGTAATCTTTACATCGCCTTTCTGAACAATATTTATGGACATAGGAAAATGTTGAGTAGCAAAGACATCGGTCTAAAGAGTATGATACCACTTTTGCTTTTAAAATTATGCTCAATTATACAGATATATTCAGAGAATGTATAAACCATAAGGACAGATATTGAAATGTTAACACCAAAAGTTGGAAAATGAATTCAAAAGGGGAAAAACTGTGTAGTGGCATTACTGAATAGGTAATTTATATTTTTTATATTATTTTTTTATGATAAACATATAGTCCTTTTATAATAAGAACAAATTTAGTGGGGTTTTGGTTAAGAAATGTGTGGTACATAACCCATAACATGCAGTGATTAAATATTATATTTATAGAAACTAGATATCAACATGGAAAAATATGTGTGCTAGAACATTAAGGGATGGCAAGTTAAATTACTTTTATAGAAAGGAGCAGGATAAGAATTGGTAGAACCATCAAAGACAAACAAATCCACACACTAGTTAAAGGGGATAAAGACAGATTTTATTCAGTAAGTACTGCCGCAGGGGAAAGAGCCGAACTCAATTCTGATTTGCGAAGAAGTGAATGGGCATTTTAAAAGGAGAATTAGGGATTAGGGAGGGGGGAGCAAAGCAGGGAGGGAGAGGCGAGCAAAATTAGAAAAGGGAAAAGTTACAAAAAGCGGGTAAGGAGGTTGGTTAACGTGAATGTGAATGTGATTAGGCCTTCTGTGTCTGCTAAGTGGAATTCATCCAAGTTAGGCATCTGGTGTCCCCCAGAGACTGGGAGGCAGAGGCCCTATCATCCTGATGATTAAGCTTCAAAGAAATGGCTTTCAGGTCTTTGAAAAAGACATTCTTGGGTTGTAGGAGGCTCACATATATCTCAAAGGGACAGAAGAAGAATTTACAACTGTAACTTTTTTCAATAAATGCTCTGAGAATGGGAGGTCAAGGGCCTATGGTCCGGTGTTGGCTGGAACAAACAGTAATTCCTTTGTCAGCTGAGAGCTTTTCCAGACAGGAACTTAAGGGGGGGTGGACGGTGGGTCATGCCAGGGCCTTAGGCTGCAAGAAGCTGGCTAGAGTTTGGTCAAGTCTCTTAGGATGAGGGTTTGGATGCAGTTATTCGTACCCAGAGTTTTTGCAGTTTTCAGGACCAACGTGTCCAAGATCAAAAAGAGGGGACAAAAAAAAAAGAGGTGACAGATCAAGGAGAGGCTGTGTAGGTCCTCCTCCTACACAACTGGGTAAAGGCCTCTGCCCCATCAGTCTCGTAATAAATGAGTCCCATACTTTAATCCTTGCCCACTCCCCAGCAGAGTGGATTCCTAGCTGAAGAGGGACCCTGAGAATACACACTATAATGTCCTTGCTCCATGGTCTTTATACATGCTGGGCCTGGCACAAGGCCACACACCAGAGGGCACGAGAAAAGGCTAAGATCCTACCTGGGCTCTGTGTGCCATACCAAGTGCCCTAACTCCATCAGCCGGAGGATGGGGCGCCTTTTTCTTTTCTCTCTTTTTTTTTTTTTTAAATTAATTTTTATTGGAGTAGAGTTGCTTTACAATATTGTATTAGCTTCTACTTCACAGCAAAGTGAATCAGCCATACATGTATATATCCCCCCCCCCCCCATTTAGGACACTACAGTGCATTAAGCAGAGTTCCCTGTGCTATACAGTGTGTTCCCGTTGAGGCAGGAGATAGATGGGCTCCAGGCTAGATATTTACAACTAGCCTCCTGTTCACACCTCCTGGGGTAAGAAGAAGATGAGCTCCAGGCTCATTACCAGCCCCCTGTTTACATTTCCTAAAGCAGGAGACAAATGGGCTCCAGGATTACATATTTATGGCCGGACTCCTATCTATATTTCAAGATCTGTACCTTGATATAAAAACCAGCGACAGGAATAGGGTAAATAACCGGACATTGGGCATTTTTATGGCAGGGATAGAGTGGGACTAAACCCTGTTAAAAGATCAAGTGTTCACACATTTCCCATCCTTGGAGCAAGGGAGGCACTACTACACATGCGCAAAAGCCTTCACGGGGTCAAAAAGGCAGGAGATGCCAGACCACAGTAAGTCCTACTATCTCCTCCCAGACGCCTTTGCAGTGGGATCCATCTTAACCGAGGGGTGTGTGCGCACCCAGGGGAGGGTCCAGAGGCAAATTAGCCATGGGGTCAAAACAATACGATTGGTCAAAAAGAAGACAAAGACTCGGAAGACTGCCCCCTTATAAAGGACTTAAACTCCCCAGAAGGGCAACTCTGGGGACTCTCTCTCCCTGAGTTCACCCATGCGTCTTTCCACAGGTACTTTGCTTTCCCAATAAACTGTTCTACTTTTCTTTTTACTTTCTGCCTCCTTGCCTGAATTCATTTTTGACAAGGTGGGCAAGAACTAGGGATCCAGGCCCTAGCTGCTGGCCCCTGTAGTCCAGAGGTTACAATTCCCGGCCCGGGAACTAAGATCTTGCTTGCAGCTACTGCTCCCTGCTGCTGGCTGCAAGCTGACACTTACTGCTACCTGCAGCCGAAATCACTGTCAGTTGTCTGTTTTATACATAGTATTAGTAGTGTATATGTGTCAATCCCAATCTCCCAATTCCTCCCACCCCACCCCTTTCCCCCTTGGTTTACATACATTTGTTCTCTACTTCTGTGTCTCTCTTTCTGCTTGGCAATTAAGGTCATCTAAACCATTTTTCTAGATTCCACATATATGCGTTAATATACTATATTTGGTTTTCTCTTTCTGACTTACTTCAATCTGTATGACCGTCTCTAGGTCCATCCACGGCTCTACAAATGGCCCAATTTCATTCCTTTTTATGGCTGAGTAATATTCCATTGTATATATGTACCACTTCTTCTTTATCCATTCCTCTGGTGGTGGACATTTAGGTTGCTTCCATGTCCTGGCTATTGTAAATAGTGCTGCTATGAACATTGGGGTGTACATATCTTTTCAAATCAAGAGTTTTCTCTGGGTATGTGCCCAGTAGTGGGATTGCTGGGTCATATGGTAGTTCTATTTTTAGTTTTTTAAGGAACCTCCATACTGTTCTCCATAGTGGCTGTATCAATTTACATTCCCACGAACAGTGCAAGAGGCTTCCCTTTTCTCCACACCCTCTCCAGCATTATTGTTTGTAGATTTTTTGATGATGGCCATTCTGACTGGTGTGAGGTGATATCTCATTGTAGTTTTGATTTGCATTCCTCTAATAATTAGTGATGTTGAGCATCTTTTCATGTGTTTGTTGGCCACCTGTATGTCTTCTTTGGAAAAATGTCTATTTAGGTTTTCTGGGGTGTCTTTTCCTAATTTGTCTATTCTGGAAATAATTAACCTTTTTTTAACCAAACAAAGTGTTCCTCTACACTAAGGTGATCCTAACAGTATTAGGTGAAGGATCTTTGATACTGGAAAGCAGATCTAAGATAATTTGGGATTGGGAATTCCCTGGCAGTCCAGTGGTTAGGACTACATGCTCTCACTGTCGGGGGCCTGGGTTCAATCCCTGAATCCCTGGTCTGGGAATTAAGATCCCACAAGCTGCACAGTGCAGCCAAAAAAAAAAAGATAATTTGGGATCACCCTTTATGGGACCTTATAAACAGACATTAACTCATTTTATTTTTTGTTTGTTTTTGTTTGTGGAAATGAACTAGATTTATTGAATAAGTTAATACCTATGTTGTATTATAGTTTCTGGATGCTGTAATTGAAAGCCCACTTCATACAAAGATATAAGGAGCACATATAAAAATGAAAATTTTATATAGTTTTGACCTTTAAATTAGATATTTTTACTAAAACTATAATGTGTAAAAATATACAAAAGAAGCGACTTGATAATTGTGTTGAAGATGTCCATGAAATTTTCCATAATCTGTATACCTATATATGCTCCATGGATTAAATGATGGACATAAAATTAGTGAATAATCACTAAGTACCTTTCATTAAACATATATGTCTTTTTTTTCTTAACATCTTTATTGGAGTATAATTGCTTTACAATGGTGTGTTAGTTTCTGCTCTATAACAAAGTGAATCAGCTATACATATACATATATCCCCATATCTCCTCCCTCTTGCATCCTCCTCCCACCCTCCCTATCCCATCCCTCTAGGTGGTCGCAAAGCACCGAGCTGATCTCCCTGTGCTATGTGGCTGTTTCCCACTAGCTATCTATTTTACATTTGGTAGTGTATATAAGTCCATGCTACTCTCTCACTTCGTCCCAGCTTACCCTTCCCACTCCCCATGTCCTCAAGTCCATTCTCTACGTCTGCGTCTTTATTCCTGTCCTGCCCTTAGGTTCTTCAGAACCATTTTATTTTATTTTTTTAGATTCCATATATATGTGTTAGGATATGGTATTTGTTTTTCTCTTTCTGACTTACTTCACTCTGTATGACAGACTCTAGGTCCATCCACCTCACTACAAATAACTCAATTTCATTTCTTTGTACGGCTGAGTAATAGTCCATTGTATATACGTGCCACATCTTCTTTATCCATTCTTCTGTTGCTGGACACTTAGGTTGCTCCCATGTCCTAGCTATTGTAAATAGAGCTGCAATGAACATTGTGGTATATGACTCTTTTTTTTTTTTTTTTGCGGTATGCGGGCCTCTCACTGTTGTGGCCTCTCCCGTTACAGAGCACAAGCTCTGGATGCGCAGGCTCAGCGGCCATGGCTCACAGGCCCAGCCACTCTGCGGCATGTGGGATCTTCCCGGACCGGGGCACGAACCCGCGTCCCCTGCATCGGCAGGCAGGCTCTCAACCACTGTGCCACCAGGGAAGCCCCATGACTCTTGTTTGAATTATGGTTTTCTCAGGGTATCTGTCCGGTAGCTGGATCGTATGGTAGTTCTATTTTTAGTTTTTTAAGGAACCTCCATACTGCTCTCCATAGTGGCTGTATCAATTTACATTCCCACCAACAGTATAGGAGGGTTCCCTTTTCTCCACACCCTCTCCAGCATTTATTGTTTGTAGATTTTTTGATGATGGCCATTCTGACCAGTGTGAGGTGATACCTCACTGTAGTTTTGATTTGCATTTCTCTAAAGATTAGTGATGTTGAGCATCCTTTCATGTGTTTGTTGGCAATCTGCATATCTTCTTTGGAGAAATGTCTATTTAGGTCTTCTGCCCATTTTTGGATTGGGTTGTTTTTTTTTTTGATATTGAGCTGCATGAGCTGCTTATAAATTTTGGAGCTCAATCCTTTGTCAGTTGCTTCATTTGCAAATATTTTCTCCCATTCTGAGGGTTGTCTTTTCATCTTGTTTATGGTTTGCTTTGCTGTGCAAAAGCTTTTAAGTTTCATTAGGTCCCATTTGTTAATTTTTGTTTTTATTTCCATTTCTCTAGGAGGTGGGTCAAAAAGGATCTTGCTGTGATTTATGTCATAGAGTGTTCTGCCTATGTTTTCCTTTAAGAGTTTTATAGTGTCTGGCCTTACATTTAGGTCTTTAATCCGTTTTGAGAAAGACATAACTCATTTTAAATGAAAATGAATTACAGCACATTATTTTGGGTTTTGGTGGCACATTCCACACTCTGAGTACACTGTTGTGCAAACACTCAACTAACCAAAATGTATAAAGTACCTACCCTTGCGTTTACTAAAGATGGAGAGGCATTACAATCCCACCCTGCCATTCACCCTCCTCCCCACCCCTCCAATACCCCCCAGGGCCTTCCCAGGACAGACCTCCTCACCCATGTCCTCTGCTTTAGCTCCTCTCTGAAGTACCTAGATAATAGTATCTTATGCACATTTCCCAAGATGTTTTACAGGTACTAAGACCCCCACCAGTTGGAAGAAATTAACACATCCCCTCTGGAACCAGGAAATATGTGCAACAACTTATCGCCTTTTACTTTACCTCACCATCAACCAATCAGAGGATTGTGCAGAAGCTGACCACACACCCTGGGACCGACCTCCCTCCCCTTGCCTTTAAAAACGCTTTGCTGAAACCCACTGAGGAGTTCAGGCTTCTTGAGTATTAGCTGTCTGAACTCCTTATATGGTCCCTTACAATAAACGCTGCACATTCCCTCACCACAACCCAGTGTCAGTGGATTGGCTTTACTACACATGGGCAAGCGGACCCAAGTTTTTTTCCGCTAACACCACTGCCAGCTTCATTTACTGATTTTTTAAAATATTGCAGAGCAGAAGGCGGCAATATTACCAATTGGCTTTTTTCATGTCAGCTTAGTTACCAGAACGAGGAATTTGCTCAACAGCTAAATTCTGTCCTACTGTTCCTAATGCTGGAACTAAAAATGCTTTCAAAGTAAAAATTTGCATGTGGAAGCAATAGACGTTGTAATCAAGAAAACATAAAGCAAAGAATCCTTTACCCCAACTTCAAAACCAAAAATCAATCAATAAAACAAACAAACAAAACCCCACGAAACTCTGAACTAGGATGACTAGGAAAAAAAAAAGAAGATCAGGCAAAACTCTTGATTTCTTTTATATATTAGAAAGGAGCAAAAAGAAATGAACTTTCAATCCAAACAAAGGCACATCCGGCTATGAAAGGCATGTCCTGCCAAGGATTAGAAGAGGGACAGTCTTCTGCTTCCCCCACATCAAAGCTAAACAATGCACAGTGTCTCTCAATGTTTCAGCTTGGCCTTGGTTTGAAAATGCTACAGTGGAACTGATCAGCACCAGGGTGTGGGCTGGGCTGGAATTGGCCTTCAGTGTGCAGGCTCCCTGTGCGCCCCAGCTTCAGTGTTAAAATGCAGAATCCTGAGTCTCTTCTCTCTAAACATTCCAATCCCGGACGTCTAGAATGGGACCAAAGAATCTGCATTTTGAATAAGTATCATGGGTATCACCTTTATTAAAACTCTGCAGAGGGTGAGATTATTCACACAACAGAGAAACTAAGATGAGACAAAGTGAAGGGATTTAAACTTCTGATATTTAAGTTTGAACTAAGGCATCACATTTATAGGAAAGGGCATAAGTTGTCTAATGTTAATCGTACAGTTCAATGAATTTTTTTTTGTGTGTGTGTGTGTGGTACGCGGGCCTCTCACTGTTGCGGCCTCTCCCGTTGCGGAGCACAGGCTCCAGACGCGCAGGCTCAGCGGCCACGGCTCACGGGCCCAGCCACTCCGCGGCATGTGGGATCCTCCCGGACCGGGGCACGAATCCGTGTTCCCTGCATCGGCAGGCGGACTCTCAACCACTGCGCCACCAGGGAAGCCCTCAATGAATTTTTAATATGTGGGCACCTAGATAACTACCACCCAAATCAAGACAGGAACATTTCCAACATGTCAGCAGGCTCCCCCATTCCCCCTTCCAGTCAATACCTCTCCCCAGAGGTAACCATCATTCTGACACCTGACGTCATAGATGCCTGTTTTTGAAATTCATGTAAATGGAATAATGTAGTATGAACTTTTTTTGTCTGACTTTTTTGCTCAGCATTATGTGTGTGAGACTCATCCATGTTGTTGAGTGTAGAAGTAGCTTCTTCTTTTTGATTTCTGTGCACTATTCTATTGGATAAAAATGCCATCATGTATTCGCCCTTCTCCTGTTGATGGACATCAGTCATTTCAAGTTTGGCATTTCCATCTTATTGTGTAGTGGTTTGATATGATTTCAAATCCACTTGTTTATGACAAAAATGAAATTGTTGTTAAGAGTGAAGTTGTGGGGCTTCCCTGGTGGCGCAGTGGTTGAGAGTCCGCCTGCCGATGCAGGGGACACGGGTTCGTGCCCCGGTCCAAAGTTGGCCGCTGAAGTTGTTATTTTGATATCAAAGTGAAATCATATGTCGGGATGTCATCATCCACATCTGGGGCTGCTGATAAGCACTCAGTAACTCAGCTGCTGAGGGGACCCACTGGAGGCTGATTAATAACATATGAAGAAGCAACTATTATGAGGGGACATTTAGGCTAAAAGTACCTACAGTTTGTGAGGACTATCCAAGAGTGTGAGGTATGGGTAAGGCCACCCTTTGCTGATCTAAATAGCCTTTGAAGATCTTAGGGCATTAGCTCCTGCCATGGTAAAGGAAACTTTTATCCACAGTGGCAAAAGCCATGCAGTGGCCCAAAGAAGAAGATCATCTTGCCTGCCAACACCAGCGCCATGGTTCCCTAGCAATGTGTTCTAGCAACAGGGGACTTTTCACTTTTGTTTTGCTGGCAGCTGGATGTCAGCTCACTGTTGGCTAAGCTGCCTCTCCCGAGAACCAACTTGTATAGAGGTATACCTTGAACTAAATTTGGACTTTATTTCTTTTATCTCCCTTGCCTGGAACAATAGTATCTTTGATCTATCATTTGTTTGGAGTATGTTATTTCTTATCTTTCTTTCTTTTTTTTTTGATGTGGACCATTTTTAAAGTCTTTATTGAATTTGTTACAATATTGCTTCTGTTTTATGTTTTGGTTTTTTGGCCACAAGGCATGTAGGATCTTAGCTCCCCAACCAGGGATTGAACCCGCACTCCCTGCATTGGAAGGCGATGTCTTACCCCCTGGACCTCCAGGGGAGTCCCTGGAGTATGTTATTACTTTACTGACTTATTAAGAGACGTTATCCTGTATGCTATTGGCTTGCAAAATTATTATAATTCCTACAGTAAACGTGTGTCAAATAGATACAAAAATATCGGCAAAGACAATCTCAGTCTCTGAGCATAGTTTGCCACCACGCCCAAACAAAACACATATGAATTTTAGAATCATTTTGTCCATTTCTGTAAGAGGCAATTGAATTCTTGATACAGATTGCATTGAATCTGTAGGTCAATTTGAGGAGTACTGTCATCTTAATATTATGTGTTTCAGTATGTATACACTGCGTATCTTTTTATTTCTTTAGATCTTAACTTTTTTTTAAACATTGTTATAGTTTTCAGTGTACAAGTCCTATACTTCCTTAGAGAAATTTATTTTATTCTTTCGGATGCTACTGTCCATGAAATTGTTTTCTTAATTCAGTTTTCAGATTGTTCACTGCTAGTGTATAGAAATAAAACTGATTTTTGTGTACTGATCTTATATACTGCAACTTTTTTTTTTTTTTTTTTTTGCTACGTGGCTTGCAGAATCTTAGTTCCCAGGGATTGAACCCAGGCCGTGGCCTTGAAAGTGCCAAGTCCTAACCACTGGACCACCAGGGAATTCCCTCCTGCAACTTTAATTTGTTTATCAGCTCTATTATTTTTCTGGATTTTTTTTACGGTTTTCTATGTAGAAGATCATGTCATCTCAAATAAAAATAATTTTACTTCCTCCCTTCCAATCTTGATTCCCTTTTTTTTTCTTTTTCTTACCTAGTTGCCCTAGCTAGCACCTCCAGGACAACACTGAAGAGAAGGGATGACACCAGATATCTCTGTCTTGTTCCTGATCTTAGGGGGAAAGTTTCCAGTCTTTTCTCATTGAGTATGATGTTAGCTGTGAGTTTTTCATGGGTGCCCTTTATCAGGCTGAGGAAGTTCCCTTCTATTTTGCTGAGTGTTTTTTCTGATGAAAGGGTGTTGGATTTTGTCAAATGTTTTTTCTTTGTTGAGATAATTCTGTGGTTTTCCTTTATTTTATTAATATCATGTATTATGTTGATTGACTTTCATATGTTGAATCAACCTTGCATTCTTGGGATAAATCCCATTTTTGCACCTATGATCATAGGTGATATGGGTCTGCAGTTTTCTTTTCTTGTGATATCTTTGTCTGGCTTTGTTATCAGAGTAATACTGAACTCATAGAATGAGGTATGAAGTATTCTCTCCTATTTTTTGGCAGTGTATGAAAAGAATTATTGTTGATTCTTAAAATGTTTCATAAAAGTCAGCTGTGAAGTTGGTGCTTCGGCTTTTTGTGTGCGTGTGTGAGTAGTTGTTGATTACTAATTCAATCTCTTTGCTTGTTATTGGTTGATTCAAAGTCTCTATTTTTTTCTTGAGTTGGTTTTGATAGTATGCTTTTAGGAATTTGTTGATTTTATCTAGGTTACCTAATTTGTTGGCATACACTTGTTCAAAGTATTCCTTTATAATCCTTTTTATTTCTGAAAGGTCAGTAGTAATGATCCCCTTTCATTCTTGATTTTAGTAATTTGAGTCTTCTCTTTTTATGGTCAGTCTATCTAAACCTTTGAAAGGATTTCAGTCTAAAATGGACCAGAGGGGACTTTCCTGGAGGTCCAGTGGACAAGACTTCATGCTTCCAAGGCAGGGTGCACGGGTTCGATCCCTGGTCAGGGAACTAAGATCCCACATGCTGTGCGGTATGGCCAAAAACAAACAAACAAACAATAAAATGGACCTGAGGTATGAAAGGGAGACTCTCACTCATACACCCTTGGAAGAATGAAACATAAGAACTGAGTGACTACAAAACATTGGCTATATTCCCCCCTGTTGTACAATATATCCTTGGGGCTTATTTTATAAATAATAGTTTGTATCTTTTTTTTTTTAGTTTGTGTCTTTTAATCCCCTACTCCTACCCTGCCCCTCCCACTTTCCCTCTCCCCACTGATACTGCTAGTTTGTTCTCTATTTTTGTAAATCTGCCTCTTTTTTTGTTATATTCACTATTTTGCTGTATTTTTTAGATTCCACATATAAACGATATCATACAGTATTTGTCTTTCTCTGTCAGACTTATTTCACTTAGCATAATACCAATCAAGTCCATTCATGTTTTTGCAAATGGCACAATTTCATTCTTTTTTACTGCTGAGTAGTCTTCCACTGTGTGTGTGTATGTGTGTGTGTGTGTGTGTGTGTGTGTGTGTGTGTGTGTGTGTGTATCACATCTTCTTTATCCATTCATCTGTTGATGGACATTTAGGTTACTTCCACATCTTGGTAATTGCAAATAATGCTGCTATGAACATTGGGGTGCATGTGTCTCTTATAATTAATATTTTTGGTTTTCTCAGATATATACCCAGGAGTAGAATTGTTGGGTCATATGGTGGTTCTATTTTTAGTTTTTTGAGAAACCTCCATACTGTTTTCCACAGTGGCTGCACCAATTTACATTCCTACCAACAGTGTAGGAGGGTTCCCTTTTCTCCACATCCTGGCCAACATTTGTTATTTGTGTTCTTTTTGATGATAGATCTTTCTTCTTTTTTAATGTACATATTTGTTTTATAGGCTAAAATATAGTTTATCCTGGAGAATATTCTATGTGCACCTAAGAAGAATGTGTATTCTGCTGTTGTTGGATGAACTATTGGGTGACCCATTCTGTATATGTCTGTTAAGTCTAGTGGATAAGTAGTGTAGTTGAAGTCTTCTATTTCCTTAATGATTTTCTTTTTAGTTACTCTACCCATTATTGAAAGTTGGGTGTTCAAGTCTAACTATTATCACTAATTGTCTAATTCTCCACTTAATTCTGTCAAGTTTTGCTTCATGTATTTTGGGGCTCAGTTTTAGGTAAGTATTATGTGTATAACTGTTACATCTTCCTCATACTTTTATCACGATAAAATGTGACTTTTTAACTCTCGTAACTCTTTTTGGTATAAAGGTCTACTTTGATATTTATATAGCCACTCCAGTTCTCTTTTGCTGTTTGCACGGTATATTTTTTCCATTCTTTTACTTTCAACCTATTCATATCTTTGATGAACAATATCTTTTTATATGCTTATTGGCCACTTGACTATCCTCTTTTGTGCTTCTTCAAGTTTTTGCCTAATTTTTTCGTCTACCTTTTTTTCTTTTCCTTATTGATTTGCAGTTCTTTTTTTTGTTCTGGATATAAGTGCTTTGTAGGATGTATTGTTGCAAAAGTCTTTTCCTAGTTTGTAGATTCTCTTTTCACCCTTTTAATAGTGTTAATAAATAGTTAATGAAGTTCAATTTATCAAAGTTTTCTTTAATTTCTTTTCATTTTTCTTTTGTATCCTTTTAAAGAAATCTTTGCTTATTTGGAGTGGTTTTTTTACAGAGCATTATTATGGCCATGGCTGACTAATGCACAAAATACTGCCAACTTGCTCTCCAAAGCAGTTGTACTAACTTATACTCAAATCAGCAGTATTTTAGCACTGCATTGCTCCACATCTTCCTCTTGTGAGACTTTTAAACTCTTGACAGGATGATAAATGTAAACTGTATTCTTACTGTAGTTTGAATGTGCGTTTTCCTAATTAAAATGGGATTGAGAATATTTCCATATGTTTATTGGCCATTTGGATTTATGCTTCTATTTATTGACTACTTCTTATATATATTCTTCTGTATGTTTGAAAGATCTAAGAATAAGCTAAAAAAAAAAGGAAGGTGCAGAACAATAGATATAGGTATACACACACGTGTGTGTGTGTGTGTGTGTGCTTACATATATGCAATACACATATATCTGTATTTTTTTTGTTTTCTTGTTTGTTCTGTTTTTTTTTGTTTGGCCATGCCACGTGGCATGTGGGATCTTAGTTCTCGGACCAAGGATTGAAGCCGTGCCCCCTGCAGTGGAAACGCAGAGTCCTAACTACTGGACCACCAGGGAATTCCCAGTATGTTTTTATATAAATAGTATATTTTTGAAAAATAGGAAGCAATAAAGTTGCAAGAGTTATTTAAAAGACATTTATAGTGAACTGTAAAAGCAAAATGACAAAATGCATGATAATCTGTCAAACTTATGGCAAAGTTTTTTAAAAAAGTAAAATGAGAATAAAGCTCCTGACCTGTGTGTATGGTAAGCAGGTAAAGGGATGGGGGTGGTGGGGCTTAAACATTGTTAGAATCTTGGTGGAAATGAGGAAGACCCAGAGAGTCAGCCAGATGGCCAAGTGAAATTGATCTCAAGTGAATCCATGTGAAGTCTTTCATCCCTCTCTGGTAAAGGAGTTCAAAGGAAATCCTTTGGGGATGGACTAGCTCAGTAAAACTTCAACCCTGGCTGTGTGCTAAGATCACGGGAGGAGATTTAAAATAAGGGCCTTAGCCTCCACTTCAGAACAATTGAATCAAAATCTCTGAAAGTAGCTCTGGAAACTTTTCTTTTTTCTTAATTGAGGTATAATTGACATATAACATTATATTAGTTTCAGGTGTACAACACAATGATTCATTGCTTGTATATACTGAGAAATGATCACCACAATAAGTCTAGTTAACATCCATCACCACACATAGTTACACATTTTTTTTCTTGTGATGAAAACTTTTAAGATCTACTTTTAAGATCCAAGCAACTTTCAAATATACAGTACATGGGAACTGTATTTTAAAAAAATTTCCCCTGGTGATTCTTATGGGCAGGCAAGGTTGAAATTCCATAAAGTAGACACCGATATGCAGAACATCAAATTACACTGCTTAGAGGCACATGAAAAGATGCTCAACGTTGCTAATTATTAGAGAAATGTAAATCAAAACTACAGTGTGGGGGCTTCCCTGGTGGCGCAGTGGTTAAGAATCCGCCTGCCAATGCAGGGGACATGGGTTCAAACCCTGGTCTGGGAAGATTCCACATGCCACGGAGCAACTAAGCCCCCACGCCACAACTACTGAGCCTGCGCCCTAGAGCCCGCGAGCCACAACTACTGAGCCCGTGTGCCACAACTACTGAAGCCCGCATGCCTAGAGCCTGTGCTCCAAAACAAGAGAGGACACTGCAGTGAGAAGCCCATGTGCTGCAACAAAGAGTAGTCCCCACTTGCCACAACTAGAGAAAGGCTGCGCACAGCAATGAAGACCCAATGCAGCCAAAAATAAATAAATAAAATAAATAAATTTATTTAAAAAACCCTACAGTGCAGTACCACCTCACACCAGTTAAAATGGCCATCGTTAAAGTCTACAAATAACAAACGCTGGAAAGGGTATGGAGAAAAGGGAACCCTCCTACGCTGTTGGTGGGACTGTAAGTTGGTGCAACCACTGTGGAACAGTATGGAGGTTCGTCAAAAAACTAAAAATAGAGTTGCCATGTGATCCAGCAATCCCACTCTGGGGCATATATGCAGACAAAACTCTAATTCAAAAAGATACATGCACCCCTATGTTCATAGCAGCATTATTCACAATAGCCAAGACCTGGAAACAGCCTAAATGTCCATCAACAGATGAATAAAGAAGATGTAGTACATAAACGCAATGGAATACTACTCAGCCATAAAAAAGAATGAAATAATGCCATTTGCAGCAACATGGATGGACTTAGAGATTATCATTACCAAGTGAAGTCAGACAGGGAAAGACAAATATCATATGATATCACTTATATGTGGAATCTAAAATATGACACAAATGAACTTATCTATGAAACAGAAACTTGTGGTTGCCAAGGCAGGGGGGTGTGGGAAGGGATGGATTGGGAGTTTGGGATTAGCAGATGCAAACTATTATATATTGAATGGATAAACAACAAGGTCCTACTGTATAGCACAGGGAACTATATTCAATTATCTATATTATCAGTTATCCATATTATCTATATTATTATATTCAATTAACTATATTATCCTGTGATAAACCATAATTGCAAAGAATATGAAAAAGAATGTATATATAACTAATCACTTTGCTGTACAGTAGAAATTAATACAACACTGTAAATCAACCAGACTTCAATCAAATTTTTTCAAAAGCTGAAAAAAAATTAAACTGTTCAGGAAAATAAGCTTTATTTTTTGCTATGTGGTCATTACAGTCAGGTTTTTTTTTTAAATGAAGAGTAATGAAATTAGGAAAAAATTGTAGGTTTATCATAAGCTACATCAACAGAAGAAAAGAAGGAAAATATCACTTTAAAATGGTTTCTATCTCAAGACCTGGTTCTTTTGAATGATTTTCATTCAAGGAGCATTTATTGAGAATCTATGACATGCAAAGCCCTGTGCTAGAATTGTGAGTTTTTTTTTTTTTTTTAATGGCTAGAGAAATGGCTCTGACCTTCAAGTTGTTACAGTCTGGTTCAGAGATATAAATAACTAGTGATAGAACAAAGCAGAAAGAAATGCCATCCTTGAAGAAATAAAGTGCCATGGAAACATTGAGGAGGTGACTCTGGAAAGGAGACTGGGATTGGGGAGGCTTTATGGAGAAGCCAGGATTTGAACTCGTCCTTGGAGGATGAGCAGAATCTCAGTAGGTGGAGAAGTTGTGATGGGAGACAGATTCCTGATTTGGGGAGGAGCAGAGCAAAGGCTCAGCAGTGAAAGAGTGTCTATAATCCACACATCATCCTCTCCTGGATCTGCTGCAAAGGCCTCCTGACTGATCTCCAGCCTGTACCCGCTCCACCCTCTGCAGCCCCCCATCCCTACCTCACACCACTGCCACAGCCCTTATTTCCACAGAACACTGGGCATTTATTCTAAAATGTTCATTATTAGCCTATATCTACATAATCCTTAAATTTTTATGCTTTTGAGACTTTTATATTACAAAATCAGTGTATGCTCTTGTATCAAATTCAAATAATCCTAAAAGGTATAAACAGGATGTGAAAGTCCCCCCTCCAATCTGCCTTCAGAGGTAACCACTGTTAGTAGTGTAGGTAGGTATCCATCCAGTTTCTCCATCTCTCTACCTCTCTCTCTCCAACTGTTTGTTTCACCCTCTATACAGAATATAGATACGTATACACACATTGCATACATACATATAAATATATTCTTTATATATACATACCAGACGGTATATGTATAACACACCATATGTGTGTGAATATAGTAAACTAAGCAATTATGTATACATTTATATACATATTTGATACATTTATAGAGAATCTATCTAATGCCTCTAAATAGTGTGTCTATTTATCTATACATGCACATATGTGTATGTGTGTGTAGGAGTGTGCGTTTGCTCTCAGATGTGTAGGGCTTTTTGGACTAATCCTTTGCCTAAAACCTTTTGCTGGGCACATCACAGACCAGGTTAAGTCCCAGCGATTAGCAGGTTTTCCCAAGTCCCACGTGGTCAGGGCACTGTCTACCTCACTCTGCAGCCACTTTTCAGAGGGATGTACAGTAGGGAGCAAAAGGAAGAGTGCTCCGCCTGAGCACCTTCTTCAAAACGGGGGTCCTTTCAGCAATTATTTTTCAAGATTAATATGTTAACATGACTTGTTATGGCAATAACGAAAAAAGCTTAGGGGAAGCAGTGTGAAAGCAGAGGGGTAAACGTGCAGAGAGGAAGTGACATGCCTGTTTAACGTGCTCCCTCGCTCCTCCCAAGACACAAAGCCCTCCCCCTCCAATCTGACACCTCCGTGTTCGGGTTTGCCCTTGACACTACTGCAGTCACACTGAGAGCTCTAGAAACTGCTCATAGGTCCTTCAACAACCCAGCTGTTACCCATCTCTGTGTTTTCACACATTTTCATTCCTCCACCTGGAACGCCCTTACCTGCCACAGTCTGCCAGGCAAACTCTAATCATCTTTCAAAACTCAGCACACGCAAGCGTGTTTTTTCTATCTCGAGGCCACAGTGAGATGTCCCTTACCCAGTGGTTTAGAAATAAGGCTGCCACAGAATAAAACAAGCAAATGTGTACACCGTGGATGTGATTTGCCCTCTAGAGGTAAAGCAAGCAATTGTTTATAAGTATGTGACTGAAGGATTTAGAGATTCTCCAATTAAAAAAAGAAAAAAAAAAGTGTTGGGTAATCTGAGGGAGAAAATATGGGGGAAAAGTAAACCCTGTAATTTAATAAACAGAAAGACAATTAATTGTATTTTCCCTGTTCACAGTAAGACCGTGTGAAGAGAAGGGTCGGGTAAACCCAGGAAGCAATGAGGAGAGGGCTGGGGGAGGTTCACAGAGACACAGTCTGGCAGGTGCCCATCATTAATGTTCCCTGCTGTGAGGCAGTCTAGCAGGTGAATCAATTACAGTTTATCTCCTATCAGTAGAAATTAAGACAGTTTCCAATAAGTAGCCATTATAAATATGGTTCAATGGGCATTCTTGCCCATGTCACCTTATGCTCATGGGCTTGTATTTTCAAGAATATATACTTAGGAGTGAGATTACTGAATCTTAACCGTTGAGCCTGTTCAAGCTTACTGGATAAGGTCGTACTGTTCTTCACAGTGGTTGTGCGAATTTCTGCTGCTGCCACCAGCGTAATGATGTTCCAGTTCTTCTACATTCTTACCAGCACTTACTGTCAGTCTTGTTTGCAGGTTGGATGCCCTGGGAATGCTGTCTCATCCCTGTTCTACTATGCATTTCTCTGATTACTATTGAGATTGTGCATCTTTTATGTTTTATTGACCGCTGGGTCTCCTGTTCATCCCCTTTGCCCATTTTTCCATTGGGTCATTTTTATTCTGTTTATTGTTTTGCAGATATTCTGTGTGTGTGTGTGTGTGTGTGTGTGATATATTCTCCTGGTCCGTGGCTTGTTTTTCACTTAAAAAAATCCTTTTTGCCTCAATTTCCTCATTTGTTAAATGAAGGTAATATTATTAAGCAAGAATGTATTATTGTTATTAAGTAATAATATTAAGTATTATCAAGCAAATATGTAACATATTTAGAACAGTGCCTCACATCTAGGAAGCACTCTATTAATGTTTATTATTATTATTATCAGTGTCTTTTGATGAAAAGTTTAAATTATTTTTATAGTATCTTTTGATGAGTAGACATTTTTAGCTTTAATGTCTAAATTTACTAATCTTTTCTTCTACGGTTTGTGCTTTTTGTGCCTACCACTGGCTTTTTATAGTTGTTCTGTTTTGCCCATTCTATGAGTGTTTTTACAATTGAAGTTTCCCCTAAAACACTCTGGTACCAATTATAATTGGGAGAATAAGGAGAACACTTAAATCATTGTCTTTTTGTTTTAAGGGTCGGTAGGTTTTCCTTCTAGACACTATCATGAATACCAAAAACATGCTTTAGTTCACTTAGTTCACTCTATAAAAGAAGACTTTTATCATGGCATCTTATTGAGCATATATTAGTGGTTCTTACATGGTATTTACGTTTAAAATTTTTATTTTTTGTGATTTTTTTTTTCCATTTTCTTTCCTATGGTTGCTATTTTTCCTCAAATGTTAATATTTTACATATATGCCAGAATTATTCTTTCACTCTCATAAAACTTACTAGATTCCAACAAATACATGAATGCTTTACCAATGACCATGTCTGTTCAGTGAACTGAGTTGATTTGCTGTTCTGTGAAAGAAAACCCTACATATCACATTAGCTAGGTATTGTAGTCATCTTGCAGAGTCATTCTCCATGATTAAAGTCACTTCCAGGCCCCTTTGTGGTCGATTATTCCCTTCTGCTCTATTGAAGACATTATAATAGTTTTTGGGAAAGTTTCATGGCCACAAAAGTAGTAGCAGTCACTATTCAGTGGAGATGCTGGTAAATACAGAGCAGCACTGTCCAAACTCGTGATCAAGATGGGCTATAAGCCACAAAATGTAACTTCACAGGACAACTTAGATAGCGAAAATAAATGCTGGGAAAGTTCCAAAGCTGCTTCCTGGAGAAAAGTCTGCTTTGCCTAGATACCCCTGGGATTCTCTTCCATTTGGAGTTCCTCAAAGACCATATATTGAATTTTCTGTCATCCAGTTTGTATCAGAAATCTAGCCCAAAGAAATGATACTCAGGGAAGATCACCTCTAGTTTTCCAAATTTTGGGGGGGTCATGAAATTCTTTCTCTAAGACCATATTATTCAGAAGCTACTCTGGTTGAAGTGGGAGGAGAACATTCAGAACTTTAGTTTCTTGAAAGAAAGGAACTTATATACTTATTTCTTTCCAATAGTGAGAGTCATATATTAGAACATGTGTCCTTTGTTTCCCTGGCCAGGAAGCTTAATGCCCAATTTAAATTTCAATCATATGTTAAAATGGCCACACTACCCAAAGCAACCTACAAATTTTTTTTTTGGCTGTGCCACGTGGCTTATGGGATCTTAGTTCCCTGACCAGGGATTGAACCTGGGCCCACGGCAAAGAAAGCACAGAGTCCTAACCACTGGACTGCCAGGGAAGTCCCAATCTACAGATTTAATGTGATCCCTAACAAATTACCCATGACATTTTTCAAAGAACTGAACAAATAATCCTAAAATTTACATTGAACCATAAAAGACCTAGACCCACAATTGCCAAAGCAATCCTGAGGAAAAAGAACAAAGCTGGAGGCATAACCCTCCCAGACTTCAGACAATACTACAAAGCTACAGTAATCAAAACAGCATGGTATTGGCAAAAAACAGACAAATGGATCAATGGAACAGAATAGAGAGCCCAGAAATAAATGCATACACCTATGGTCAATTAATCTTCAACAAAGGAGGCGAGAATATACAATGTAGGAAAGACAATCTCTTCAGCAAGTGGTGTTGGGAAAACTGGATAGCCACATGTAAATCAGTGAAGTTAGAACACACCCTCACATCATACACAAAAATAACCCAAAATGGCTAAAGGTTTAAATATAAGACATGACACAAAACTCCTAGAAGAGAACATAGGCAAAACATTCTCTGACATAAACTGTAGCAGTGTTTTCTTAGGTCAGTCTCCCAAGGTAATAGAAATAAAAACAAAAATAAACAAATGAGACCTAATCAAACGTACAAGCTTTTGCACAGCAAAGGAAACCATAAACAAAATGAAAAGACAAACTGGGAGAAAATATTTACAAACAATGAGACCGACAAGGGCTTAATGTAGTGGAATAACTGAGGACATGGAAAGGAGACGTGACCCATGAGCCCCCCCCCCCCAGCAAACTGGGGGCTGGCGAATAAGCCAGAACTGCAAGCAGTCCTGATTGCTTTGAGCCCCCCCGCCACCCCAGCAAACCGGGGGCCTGTGAAGAAGCATTGAGTGCTTTGGGCACTTATCAGTGAGATGTCCTCAGTATAATCAGAACGGTGGGAACGCAAGGAAATGTCCTTGTGCTACTTCAGTATAATCAAAATAATGGTGGGAACTTTGTGCTGCTTTTGCGCTCAAGGACGAAGCATGGCACGTTTTCAAGAAAGCCAATTATTGCTTGTATAATTAACAAAACACAGGTTGCTGCTTTGGCATTTCTGAAATGTTAAGAAAACAAGTCTTAAAATGTAAACGTAGATAATGCTTTAATAAAAGCTACCACAGCAGGACAGACGGCGCTGTTTTGCCTGAGCGAGCAGCAGCCCTCTACTGCTGTGCTTCGGCACAATTCATCTCGTGCGATGAGCTTACTTTCAGCCCTGTCATAAGATAAACTACAACAGCTTAATTTCCAAAACATAAAATCAGTTCATATAACTCAATAACAACAACCTCCCCAACACAAAACCCAATCAAAAAATGGGCAGAATATCTAAAGAGACACTTCTCCAAAGAAGACATACAGATGGTCAATAGGCACATGAAAATACACTCATCATCACTAATTATAAGAGAATTGCAAATCCAAACTACAATGAGGTACTACCTCACACTGATCAGAATGGCCATCAGTAAAGAGTCTACAAATAAATGCTGGAGAGGATGTGGAGAAAAGGGAGACTTCCTACACTGTTGGCGGGAATTAAATTGGTGCAGGCACTATGGAAATCAGTATGGAGATTCCTTAAAAAGTTGCCATATGATCCAGCCATCCCACTCCTGGACACAAATCTGGACAAAATGATAATTTGAAAGGATACATGCAACCCAATGTTCACAGCATCACTATTTACAATAGCCAAGACATGGAACATGGAAACAAACTAAATGTCCATTGACAGATGAATGGATAAAGAATATGTAGTGTGTGTGTGTGTGTGTGTGCGTGCGTGTGTATATATATATATACACACGCACGCACACACACACACACACACACACACACACAATGGAATATTATCCAGCCATAAAAAAGAATGAAATCTTGCCATTTGCAGCAACATGGATGGACTTAGTATTATACTAAGTGAATTAAGTCAGAAAGAGAAAGACAAACAGCATATATCACTTATATGTGGAATCTAAAAAATGATACAAATGAAGTTATTTATGAAACAGAAACAGACTCACATAGAAAATAAACTTATGGTTAGCAAAGGGGAAAGGGGTAAATTAGGAGTTTGTGATTAACAGATACAAATTACTATATATAAAATAGATAAACACAGAGGGCAGACAGCAGAAGAAAGAAGAACTACAATCCTGCAGCCTGTGGAACAAAAAACACATTCACAGAAAGAGAGACAAGATGAAAAGGCAGAGGGCTATGTACCAGATGAAGGAACAATATAAAACCCCAGAAAAACAACTAAATGGAGATAGGCAACCTTCCAGAAAAAGAATTCAGAATAATGATAGTGAAGATGATCAAGGACCTTGGAAAAAGAATGGAGGCAAAGATTGAGAAGGTGCAAGAAATGTTTAACAAAGACATAGAATAATTAAAGAACAAACAAAGAGAGATGAACAATACAGTAACTGAAATGAAAACTATACTAGAAGGAATCAACAGCAGAATAACTGAGGCAGAAGAACGGATAAGTGACCTGGAAGACAGAATGGTGGAATTCACTGCTGCGGAACAGAATAAAGAAAAAAGAATGAAAAGAAATGACGACAGCCTAAGAGACCTCTGGGACAACAGTAAACTCAACAACATTCTCATTATAGGGGTCTCAGAAGGAGAAGAGAGAGAGAAAGGACCTGACAAAATATTTGAAGAGATTATAATTGAAAATTTCCCTAACATGGGAAAGGAAATAGTCACCCAAGTCCAGGAAGCGCAGAGGCTCCCATACAGGATAAACCCAAGGAGAAACATGCCAAGACACATAGTAATCATATTGGCAAAAATTAAAGACAAAGCAAAATTATTAAAAGCAGCAAGGGAAAAATGACAAATAATATAAAAGGGAACTCCCATAAGGTTAACAGCTGATTTCTCAGCAGAAACTCTACAAGCCAGAAGGGAGTGGCATGATACACTTAAAGTGATGAAAGGGAAGAACCTACAACCAAGATTACTCTACCTGGAAAGGAGCTCATTCAGATTCGACGGAGAAATCAAAAGCTTTACAGACAAGCAAAAGCGAAGAGAATTCAGCACCACTAAACCAGCTCTACAACAAATGCTAAAGGAACTTCTCTAAGTGGGAAACACAAGAGAAGAAAAGGACCTACAAAAACAAACCCAAAACAATTAAGAAAATGGTCAGAGGAACATACATATTGATAATTACCTTAAGCGTGAATGGATTAAGTGCTCCAACCAAAAGACACAGGCTTGCTGAATGGATACAAAAACAAGACCCATTTATATGCTGTCTACAAAAGACCCACTTCAGACCTAGGGACACATACAGACTGAAAGTGAGGGGATGGAAAAAGGTATTCCATGCAAATGGAAATCAAAAGAAAGCTGGAGTAGCAATACTCATATCAGATAAAATAGACTTTAAAATAAAGAATGTTACAAGAGACAAGGAAGGACACTACATAATGATCAAGGGATCAATCCAAGAAGAAGATATAACAATTATAAATACATATGCACCCAACATAGGGGCAACTCAATACATAAGGCAAATGCTAACAGCTATAAAAGAGGAAATCGACAGTAACACAATAATAGTGGGGGACTTTAACACCTCACTTACACCAATGGACAGATCATCCAAAATGAAAATAAATAAGGAAACAGAAGCTTAAAATGACACAATAGACCAGATAGATTTAATTGATATTTATAGGACATTCCATCCAAAAACAGCAGATTACACTTTCTTCTCAAGTGGGCATGGAACATTCTCCAGGATAGATCACATCTTGGGTCACAAAGCAAGCCTCAGTAAATTTAAGAAAATTGAAATCATATCAAGCATCTTTTCTGACCACAACGCTATGAGATTAGAAATGAATTACAGGGAAAACAATGTAAAAAGCACAAACACATGGAGGCTAAACAATACATTATTAATAACCAAGAGATCACTGAAAAAATCAAAGAGGAAATCAAAAAAAACCTAGAGACAAATGACAATGAAAACACGACGATCCAAAACCTATGGGATGCAGCAAAAGCAGTTCTAAGAGGGAAGTTTACAGCTATACAAGCCTACCTCAAGAAACAAGAAAAATCTCAAATAAACAATCTAACCTTACACCTAAAGGACCTAGAGAAAGAAGAGCAAACAAAACCCAAAGTTAGCAGAAGGAAAGAAATCATAAAGATCAGAGCAGAAATAAATGAAATAGAAACAAAGAAAACAATAGCAAAGATCAATAAAACTAAAAGTTGGTTCTTTGAAAAGATAAAAGAAAACAAAATTGATAAACCATTAGCCAGACTCATCAAGAAAAAAGGGAGAGGACTCAAATCAATAAAATTAGAAATGAAAAAGGAGAAGTTACAACAGACAGTGCAGAAATACAAGCATCCTAAGAGACTACTACAAGCAACTCTATGCCAATAAAATGGACAACCTGGAAGAAATGGACAAATTCTTAAAAAGGTATAACCTTCCAAGACTGAACCAGGAAGATATAGAAAATATGAACAGACCAATCACAAGTAATGAAATTGAAACTGTGATTAAAAATCTTCCAACAAACAAAAGTCCAGGACCAGATGGCTTCAAAGGTGAATTCTATCAAACATTTAGAGAAGAGCTAACATCCATCCTTCTCAAACTCTTCCAGAAAATTACAGAGGAAGGAACACTCCCAAACTCATTCTATGAGACCACCATCACCCTGATACCAAAACCAGACAAAGATACTACAAGAAAAGAAAATTACAGACCAATATCACTGATGAATATAGATGCAAAAATCCTCAACAAAATACTAGCAAACAGAATCCAACAACACATTAAAAGGATCACACACCATGATCAAGTGGGATTTATCCCAGGATGCAAGGATTCTTCAATATACGCAAATCAATCAATGTGATACACCATATTAACAAATTGAAGAATAAAAACCATATGATCATCTCAATAGATGCAGAAAAAGCTTTTGACAAAATTCAACACTGATTTATGATAAAAACTCTCCAGAAAGTGGGCATACAGGGAACCTACCTCAACATAATAAAAGCCATATATAACAAACCCACAGCAAACATCATTCTTAATGGTGAAAAACTGAAAGCATTTCCTCTAAGATCAGGAACAAGACAAGGATGTCCACTCACCACTGTTATTCAACATAGTTTTGGAAGTCCCAGCCACAGCAATCAGAGAAAAAAAAGAAATAAAAGGAATACAAATTGGAAAAGAAGAAGTTAAACTGTCACTGTTTGCTGATGACATGATACTATACATAGAGAATCCTATAGATGCCACCAGAAAACTACTAGAAGTAATCAGTGAATTTGGTAAAGTTGCAGGATACAAAATTAATGCACAGAAATCTCTTGCATTCCTATACACTAATGATGAAAAATCTGAAAGAGAAATTAAGGAAACACTCCCATTTACCATTGTAACAAAAAGAATTAAATATCTAGGAATAAACCTACCTAAGGAGACAAAAGACCTGTATGCAGAAAACTATAAGACACTGATGAAAGAAATTAAAGATGATACCAACAGATGGAGAGATATACCATGTTCTTGGACTGGAAGAATCAATATTGTGAAAATGACTATACTACCCAAAGCAATCTACAGATTCAATGCAATCCCTATCAAATTACCAATGGCATTTTTTTTTTTTTTTTTTTTTTTTTGCGGTACGCGGGCCTCTCACTGTTGTGGCCTCTCCCCTTGCAGAGCATAGGCTCCGGACGTGCAGGCTCAGCGGCCATGGCTCACGGGTCCAGCCGCTCCGCGGCATGTGGGATCTTCCCGCACCGGGGCGCGAACCCGTGTCCCCTGTATCGGCAGGCGGACTCTCAACCACTGCGCCACCAGGGAAGCCCCACCAATGGCATTTGTTACCGAACTAGAACAAAAAGTCTTAAAATTTGTCTGGAGACACAAAAGACCCCAAATAGGCAGCGCAGTCTTGAGGGAAAAAAACGGAGCTGGAGGAATCAGATGCCCTGACTTCATACTATACTATAAAGCTACAGTAATCAAGACAATATGGTACAGGCACAAAAACCGAAACATAGATCAATGGAACAAGATAGAAAGCCCAGAGATAAACCCACACACCTATGGTCAACTAATCTATGACAAAGGAGGCAAGGATATACAATGGAGAAAAGACAGTCTCTTCAATAAGTGGTGCTGGGAAAACTGGACAGCTACATGTTAAACAATGAAATTAGAACACTCCCTAACACCATACACAAAAATAAACTCAAAATGGATTAGAGACCTAAATGTAAGACCAGACACTATAAAACTCTTAGGAAGAACACTCTTTGACATAAATCACAGAAAGATCTTTTTGATCCATCTCCTAGAGTAATGCAAATAAAAACAAAAATAAACAAATGGGACCTAAAGAAACTTCAAAGCTTTTGCACAGCAAAGGAAACCATAAACAAGACGAAAAGACAACCCTCAGCATGGTAGAAAATATTTGCAAACGAATCAACGGACAAAGGATTAATCTCCAAACTATATAAACATCACATGCAGCTCAACATTAAAAAAACAAACAACCCAATCCAAAAATGGGCAGAAGATCTAAATAGACATTTCTCCAAAGAAGACATACAGATGGCCAAGAAGCACATGAAAAGCTGCTCAACATCACTAATTATTAGAGAAATGCAAATCAAAGCTACAATGAGGTATCACCTCACACCAGTTAGAATAGGTATCATCAGAAAATCTACAAACAACAAATGCTGGAGAGGGTGTGGAGAAAAGGGAACCCTCTTGCACTGTTGGTGGGAATGTAAATTGATACAGCCACTATGGAGAATAGTATGGAGGTTCCTTACAAAACTAAAAATAGAATTACCATATGATCTAGCAATCCCACTACTGGGCATATGCCCAGAGAAAACCATAATTCAAAAAGACACATGCACCCCAATATTCATTGCAGCACTATTTACAATAGCCAGGTCATGGAAGCAAGCTAAATGCCCATCGACAGATGAATGGATAAAGAAGATGTGGTACATATATACAATGGAATATTACTCAGCCATAAAAAGGAATGAAATTGGGTCATTTGTTTAGACGTGGATGGATCTAGAGACTGTCATATAGAGTGAAGTAAGTCAGAAAGAGAAAAACAAATATCGTATATTAACACATATATGTGGAACCTAGAGAAATGGTATAGATGAACCGGTTTGCAGGGCAGAAATTGAGATACAGATGTAGAGAACAAACGTATGGACACCAAGGGGGAAATCCGCGGGGCGGTGGTGCGGGGGGTGTGTGATGAATTGTGTGATTGGGATTGACATGTATACACTGACGTGTAAAATGGATGACAATTAAGAACCTGCTGTATAAAAAAATTAAATTAAATTAAAAAATTAAAAAAAAGATAAACAATAAGTTCCTACTAGATAGCATAGGGAATTATATTCAATATCCTATGATAAACCATAATGAAAAGGAATACATATATATTCTGAATCAGTTTACTGTATACCAGAAACTAACACAATATTGTAAATCAACTATACTTCAATTAAAAAAAATTTTTAATGTCAATCATAGCATCTGTGTTAATGTTTATCATTAGCACCTACGCAATTCTATTTTTCCCTTGGTCCTGATTTTATATTTCTATTTTCCTAAATTATTACTTATGTCCCAAATATGTGTCTCCAGCTCAGATCACTTTCCAGAGATTCAGAACCAATCTTCTCAGTATCTCAGTTAAATTGCCACAAGAATCTCAAACTCAAAAATGTCTAAAACTGCACTTAATTCCCCACCTAAAAAACCAAAACAAAATATCCAGCTCTTCCTCCTTGCTTTTCTCAAGCTCAAAGAATGTTAACCCCATCCATCTAATAGCCCGAGTCAGAAATCTTAGTCATCCTTGGTTCTTCTCTTTTTCTCACTCTCGATATATGTCAAGATGTGCTAGGTTGTATTGCTGTATAGCAAATAACCCCCAACTCTCAGTGGCTTAATACAATGCAAGTTTATTTCTCCCGCTGACTACTGAGTCGGAGCTGGGGCTCTGCTCCACTTTGTCACACTGCCTCTAGGTCCCAGGCTGAGAGATAAGCCACTACCTCGGCATTCTTGGTCACAACAATGAAGGGAAAAGAGCACTGAAGAGTTTCATCTTGGCGATTTCGTGCTCAGCCCAGAAGCAACACACATCACCTCTGCTAGAGCTGATAACTTGGCCCCAACACCCAACCACAGAAGGCCAGCAAGTACAGCCCTACCACATGCCCAGAGGCAGAGGGCAGAAAAATTAATAAGCAACATTAATGACTACCACACTGTCTTAGGATGGACTCCCCAGAAGCAGACTCTGAGATGAAGATTCACGTGAAAGCGACTAATTAGGAAGTGCCACTAGGAAGAAACAGTAAGGGAGTGAGGAAGAGAGACATGGAAGAGAAGGTAGTTAAGCAAGTGTTTGATATCAAACAAAGTCCCGACTATGGTGGCTGGGGAGCTCGAGGTGCCTGTAGCTGCGGTGCTGAGGTTGGAGCGTCTGCATGTGTGCTGGCTCCTTTTGTAGCAGCTGCTGCTGGAGCTGGAACATTTCCCGAACAAAAGACTAAACTTACAGAAGAATGCAATCAAGTGATGGCTTTTTCTTCAGAATCTGAATAGGGAGGCCACAGGAACAGACGAAGTTGACAAGCTAGAAACTAAATTTATATCTGCTTGGAACAACGTGAAATATAGTTGGGTGTTGAAAACAAAGACATATTTTAGTAGAAATTCCCCTGTTTTATTGCTTGGAAAGTGTTACCATTTTAAATATGAAGTTGTTTAGACTACAGGCATACCTCAGAGATATTGTGGGTTTGGTTCCAGACCACTGCAATAAAGCAAATATTTCAATAAAATGAAAATGAACTGTTACCTGCAAGATCAGGACGTACAATAGAAGATCACGGAATTGAGGGAAATGTAGAAGAATTTCGTAAAGGTTTCATTTCAAGAATATGGCTTACCCACAAGGAAGAATTTCCTCGAATAGAAGGCTCAGCTTTGACAACAGACTGTGCTTGGAGCTGTACATTAAGAACTGGCCAGATGCTATTGGCTCAAGGACTCATTCTACACTTGCTTGGTAGAGCTTAGACCTGGCTGGCCTGATGCTTTGAACACTGAAAATTCAGACTCTGAATCATGGACTTCCAACACTGTAAAAATATTTACTGCATCTTTCAAAGCATCGCTTTCAGGGGAAAGAGAACTCAAAACCCCAACAATTTCTCTGAAGGAGACAATCGGGAGATATTCTGATGATCATGAAATGCAAAATGAAATTTATCACAGGAAAATCATCCCTTGGTTTGGTGATTCCCCCTTGGCTCTCTTTGGTTTACACCAACTAATAGAATATGGAAAGAAGTCTGGGGAAAAAGCTGGAGATTGGTATGGACCAGCTGTGGTTGCTCACATTTTGAGAAAAGCAGTTGAAGAAGCAAGACACCCAGATTTATAAGGAATAACTATTTATGTTGTGCAACATTGTACAGTTTACAGTTCTGAGGTAACTGATAAACAGTGCGCTTCCATGGCCTCTGATAATACAGATGACAAAGCTGTTATTATTCTAGTTCCTGTTAGACTTGGTGGAGAAAGAAACAATGCCGACTATTTAGATTTTGTAAAGGGTATTTTAAGCCTTGAATACTGTGTGGGTATTATTGGTGGCAAACCTAAACAGTCACATTGCTTTGCTGGATTTCAAGATGACACTTTGATTTACATGAATCCTCATTACTGCCAATCTTTTGTAGATGTCAGCATAAAGGATTTCCCTCTTGAGACATTCCACTGCCCTTCTCCTAAAAAGATGTCATTTCGAAAAATGGATCTTAGCTGTACAATAGGATTTTACTGTCAAAATGTTCAAGACTTCAAACGAGCTTCTGAAGAAATCACTAAGTTGCTGAAAATTTCTTCTAAGGAGAAATATCCATTATTTAGTTTTGTAAATGGTCATTCCAGAGACTATGATTTTACATCTACTACAACCAATGAAGAAGACCTTTTCTCAGAGGATGAAAAGAAAAGATTAAAAAGATTTAGCACAGAAGAGTTTGTCTTGCTGTAAAGATTAGCACATTTGTGCTTGATGAGAAGAAATCCTTTGAAGGAGGAAAAAGGAAGAGAAACAAGTATACTTGAAACTGGTTTATTTTCACAAATATCTTAATTTTATGTTTTTTTAAAAAAGAACATTTGAAAATGTACAAGTTTTAAAGCTATTTTTCTGGAAGAGAAATGATTTAGTAAATCTTGATTTCTCATAAATATCAAGTGATTCTGGCTGCATTCCTATTTCCCTAAGATCTGCTGGTGATAACTCTACCTTAACTGCAAGTCTTCCAGTCTTCAAATTCTTCCACCTGGGTCCACTATTCTCCTGAAGGTTTTGTGATATTGGGTCCCAAAATGGGATCACCAAATAGTTTCAAAAGCTTCAGTTTATACTAATGACCAGAAGACCAGAGAATAAATGTTCAGTGCTGCCTAAGCCTCCTGATATTAATGCAACCAAAGGATGCTTTTGGAGGTATTTTGATATTTTAAATAGTAATTTTTAGCTGTGATATGATACAATTACATGAGCAGAATTTTGAGTTAAGGTAATACTTAGCAATCTGATTGTACAATGGCACCTAATTTTACTTGCTGTTGAGCCTTCTCTGGGGAGTGAAGGTAAAGTATTGGTTTTCCCCACAGATTTAAAGTTTATGTTATTAATAATAACTATATCCAATCTAACAGATAAAGGCAAAATTGTTTCCTATCTCAAAAATGAAATTTTATGGAAACTCTACTTATTATGCAGTTTTAAAAGCTGAAGATAAGTACCAGGAAAGATATCAGTAGATGCTCTCCATGTGATTTTTGCTATTTGTATAAATCAGTGCAGTGGTGTTTAGGAGCTGAGGCCATGTATAAGGTAAATCTGCCTTAAGTGTATTATGTCTTATTTAAAGGCAAATTTGTGATGTAAAAGTATAAGAGTTATTATTGAGCCAGGTTTATAAAGTACTTTAATAAAGATATAAGAACATTAAAACAAACAAACAAAGGAAAAAACAACAAAGTCCCCAGGAGGGCAATTTAGGCTTAACTCCGTGGAAGAGCCTGGAGACAGTCGTACCTGAGAGCTGTCTGGACCAGGGGCAAGGAAGCTGGAGGAGGTATACTTCCATGCCAGGAGTCATTTGCTCGGGCTCTCCCCTGGGGGATGTAATCCCAGAGAGTTCTGGCTCTCCTTGCAGGTGTTGGCTGCTTGAAGTGAAAGCACAGCATGAAAATGGTAGAGGGATCCAAAAGCACACAGGTGGAGCACAGACATCATCTGCCACAACCCCGCCTCCCAAACCGGTAAGTCACAACATCCTAATAGTTCTACCTCCCAGTATTTCCTAAATTGTCCCATTTCTCTCTCCCCTTGGTTGCCCCCTCCCTCGAGTACACCTCGAGCCCGTTATCCTTGATCTTCTGCACTATTGCAATCAGAATATGACCTTCAGTCCTGACATCTCCAATCTAGATGTCACACTACAGTCAATAAGAATCAAGGCTTTTTTTTGGCTGCGTTGGGTCTTTGTTGCTACGCTGTGGGCTTTCTCTAGCTGCGGCGAGTTGGGGCTACTTTTCGTTGCAGTGCGCAGGCTTCTCATTGCGGTGGCTTCTCTTGTTGCAGAGCACAGGCTCTAGGTGCGCGGGCTTCAGGAGTGTGGCTCGCGGGCTCAGTAGTTGTGGCTCGTGGGCTCTAGAGCGCAGGCTCAGTAGTTGTGGCACATGAGCTTAGTTGCTCCGCGGCATGTGGGATCTTCCCAGACTAGGGATCGAACCCGTGTGCCCTGCATTGGCAAAAGGAAAGAATCACGTTCTGATTGCCTGGTGACATCACAAATTTGTCATGCCTGCTTTCTAATCAAGATACAATCCCTATTTTGCAGATGAGAACGTTGAGCCTCAGAGCAGTGACTTGCCAATTCAGTTAGTAACTGGCAGAGCCAGAATTTGAATCTAGTATATATTAACTCTAAGACCTTTCCCATTATATTTCACTGTTTCAGGATCATGATTAACTGTCCACCTTAACCTGATTAATACCCAATTCTATAAGCTTCAAACTCAATGTTTTAAACCAAATTTATCATATTCCTTAACCTCTCTCACCAATGTCCTGCTCTTGAGTTCCCAATGTCGATAATGACCCCGCCATCTTTTGGTGTCATCCTTTACTCTTCTCTTTCCTCTTTGTTTTTCCACAGTTACTGTACTTCTGACTTCTCAGTGCCCATCGCTACAGGTAGGGCTGGCGTTATGTGCCTGGCAAGTACCCACTATGTGGGAGGTCCTGGAGCTGGGCCCAATGAGGGCTCATTAGTAGTGGATATCATTCCAATGATATTCTGTGCCAAGAAATGAGATCAGAATCCAGGGAATGAAGCCAAAGTTGGCCAGTCAGTTTGCCAAGCTGGAAGTTCTTGGGCAGAGTTATAAGCAGAGGGAAAGACACCAGTGGACAGGGAGAGACTGACTGATGATGGAAATGAAAAAAACAGTGATGGATGGAGCAGGGTCCTGGGGGAGGCAATGAAAGGGGTCACCATATGGCTCTTTGGTAGTGGACTGACTTTGAAGATTGGGATCTTGAGGAGAAGGAGGTATACATATGCCTTGTCTATACTAGGTGCTCAAAATGATATTGAAAGGTCTTAATGAAAATATCTGTTCCCTATTCCCCAGAGGCACATATTTTGAACTAAGTTAGCTTTTTTTCTAAACCTGGCATTTATCTTCATATTTCTAAGTAATATATTTATACTGCGATTTCTTGATTTATCAGTTTGAAGCTATTAACTTCCTATTAAGTAGATGATAATATAGTCTGTTGTATTACCACCTCCTACTTCCTCTCTCCTTCTCCAGGATAAAAAATTCTAGCTAAATCAGTAGTCAATATATTATTTTGGCTACGCAAATATAGTTTAGTGATGACCCAGTTAGTTTTATATTGTATCTCATACAAATTTTTATCTTTCCTGGAATTAATAATTTTTAAAATTCTGTTTGCTCTGTACTGATCTTTAATATTTTCCCAAGTGGTCCATCTGTTCTGTCAAATACTCTCAGCAGGTTTTTTCTTTCCCCACAATGCTCGAGCATCTTTCTCGATAATCTATTTCCATTTTTTTCTCTGAGGCCTCCCTCCCATAGCACTCTACCTTCCTACCGCAGCCTGGATGGGTTGCTCTGAAGCCCTTCTGCACAGCTGTAATCCTGAGAATTCCCTTCTCCATCAAACTGTTTCTCTTGTGTTGGGCTTCCTTTTCCTGGATCCAATGATATTCTTTGCCTTGGTTTGTTTGCTCTCCACATTTGCTGAAGCACAGCTTTCAGCAGGCTCTAAGGAAGGAGAGTGTCTTAATCAACCCCTACACTTGATTCATGGTTTGGCTGGGTAATTTTTTTTTTTTTTTTTTTTGCGGTACGCGGGCCTCTCACTGTTGTGGCCTCTCCCGTTGCGGAGCACAGGCTCCGGACGCGGAGGCTCAGCGGCCATGGCTCACGGGCCCAGCCGCTCCGCGGCATGTGGGATCTTCCCGGACCGGGGCACGAACCTGTGTCCCCTGCATCGGCAGGCAGACTCTTAACCACTGCGCCACCAGGGAAGCCCTGGCTGGGTAATTTTAAAGGCATAACTACATTATCATCTACTATCCAGTGGTGTTGAGAAGTCTTATGGCACTCTGTCATTATTTTATATGTAACCTGTTTTGTCTCTCTGAAACTTTTCATGTTGCCTCTTTAAGTCAGATGTTCTGAAATGTCAGGGATGTGCCTCCTCGTGGACGTTTTGCTATTCATGTTACTAGCACTTAGAGGGCCCTTTCAGTTTGGAGGCTCTGTGTTCTTCATGTGTGGGAAATTTTCTTGTACTTTTCCTTGGGAAAATTTCTGTCTTCCATTTTTTTTTTTCTTTCTATGATTTCTGATCTCTCTGATTGATGCTTTATGTCCATGTCACCAGCCCCTTTCTGTTCTATTTTCCTTTTCTCTTTTTGTTCCTCTTGCTGGACAATAACCTTGACTTGACTTTCCAACTCTTCCATCACAATGTTTTATTTCAGCTTTCGTATTTTTCAAGTTTCCAAATGTTCATTGTTAGTTTTTCATAGTACCCCAGCCTTATCTGATGGATGCAAAATCTTCTATTATTTTCCCAAGGATATTATTTATTGGTTGGTTTTCTTTTCTTCTGTTCCGGTTTGCTTCCATCAGGTTCCTTTTTTTTCTGTTTGTTTTTCCGCATCTTTTCATGTTGGAGTTTTTATCAAATGTTTATTGTTTCTGGTATGCAATATGCAGAATCTAAATATCTACATGAATTGTGACCCGAAAAACAGGAAAAAAATGCAATGATCACGTTCAAAGAGGACTAATAAGAATAAGATATATGTAGAAAGAATCATATGCAGTGTCATTAAAACAACCTTTAAGTCACGCAGAAAGACATTATAATAGCTTTTAAAAGCCAAATAAACACACATCTAAACAAGGAACAAATAATGGACTATACTTTATGGAGAGGGCAGGGTAGGGTAGAAGATTCAAATCAGACAGAAAAATAGGTAATGTGTGATTTGAATCTAGGAGATGTGTTAGCCCAAGACCATCCCTTTTAAGGTATAGAACTGTATTAAATGGCTCATAATGTCCCATTAGCAAAGTATAAAAAATCAAACCCCAAGTCTCAGTTAAAGAAAAATCCCTCTGGCTGATATACAACCACAACTGGCTGAATTAAAATAAGAATCCCAATTTGCATAGATGATATAATTGTTTTATAGATATCTTTTGACTAAACGACGATTAGAATTAGTAGAAAAAAAGAAAGTAAGTCACATCCATAACATTAGTACTTTTGTGTTAAGATTAATAATATATTAGTTTTCTATTGTTGTGTAAGAAATTACTACAAACATAGTGGCTTAAATCAACACACTTTTTTTTTGTTTTGTTTTTTTGCGATACACGGGCCTTTCGCTGTTGTGGCCTCTCCCGTTCCGGAGCACAGGCTCCGGACGCGCAGGCTCAGCGGCCATGGCTCACGGGCCCAGCTGCTCCGCGGCATGTGGGATCTTCCCGGACCGGGGCACGAACCCGTGTCCCCTGCATTGGCAGGCGGACTCTCAACCACTACGCCACCAGGGAAGCCCAACACACGTTTATTATCTCACAGTTTCTGAGGATCAGGAGTCCTGGCTGGTCTTCAGCTCAGGCTCTCACCAGGCTTCCATCAAGGCGCTAGCTGACTGCATTTTCATCTGGAGGCTTGTCTGAGGAATGCACATTTCCAAGTGCATTCAGGCTTTTGGCAGAAGGTATTTCCTTTCTGCTATGTGACTGAGGACCCTGACTTTTTGCTGGCTGTTGGCTGGAGGGCTCCCTCAGATTCTAGAGGTGTCCACGTTCCTAAATGCGTCCACAGTGCTACGTGGGCTTTTTCTTAGTCCATTTGGGCTGCTATAACAAGGTATTATAGACTGAGTGGCTTATAAACAACGGCAATTTATTTCTCCCAGTTCTGGAGACTGGATGTCAGATAGCAGCATAGCCAAGTTCCAGTGAGAGCCCTCTTCTGGGTTGCAGACTGTCAGCTTGTAGTTGTGTTCTCATGTGGCAGAAAAAGGGCACCAGTGCTCTCTGGGGCCTCCTCTATAAGGATATTAAGTCCATTCATGAAGTTAATGAGGTCATTCTCATGACCTAATTACTTCCAAAGACCCCACCTCCTAAATCCATCACTTTGGGGGTTAGGATTTCCACGTATGAATTTTGGAGGAATACAAACATTCAGCCCACAGCAGGCTTTCCCAACATGGCTGCTTACTTCAGCAAGTAAGATGAAGTAAGAGATGCTTACATCTCCCACAAGGAGAATCACTCCAGTCTGCTAAAACAGAGTCTTTTACGACATAACATAATCATAGGCGTAATGTCTGGTCATCTTTTCCATATAACACAATCTAACCAAGGAACTGATTTCACATCACCTTTGCCATATTCTATTGGCTAGAAGCAAGTCACAGGTCCTGCCTGCACTCAAGGGAAGGGAATTACACAAAAGTATGGACACCGGGACAAGGGAAATCATTGGGGATCACCTTAGGGTCTGTCTGCCACGAGGAACAATCTTTATTTGCTTGGTATTTAAAGTATTTGTAATGTTAAGAAAATTTGGCAAATTATGGCATCTAATAGGTTAGCTTTGTGATTCCAATTTAAAATGAGTAAATAAATGATTTAGATTTGGAATTTGAGCTAAGAGGTATAAGAGAATTTTTAATGTTTGAAAATTATATTGAACCATTTAAAATATCTTAACATCCACCATACTTATTTAATGTATTATAGATATTAGAATTATTAAAGTACTTGAAAGGGTGACAGCCCATCTCTAAAGATAGCCAAATCCAATTCATGCCCTCCCTGTATGTACATTTTGCTCTTCATAACAAGAAGAGGAGCTCATTTACCCTCCCCTTCAATCTGGGCTGGCCATATCACTAACTCTAATCAAGAGAATGTGGCAGGGCTTCCCTGGTGGCGCAGTGGTTGGGAGTCAGCCTGCCGATGCAGGGGACGCGGGTTCGTGCCGCGGTCTGGGAGGATCCCATGTGCCGCGTAGCGGCTGGGCCCGTGGGCCGTGGCCGCTGGGCCTGCACGTCCGGAGCCTGTGCTCCGCAACGGGAGAGGCTGCAGCAGTGAGAGGCCCGCGTACCGCAAAAAGAGAATGTGGCAGAAGTGACATTCTGGACCTAAGCCCAGGCTGTACAAGGACTGGCAGCTTCTACTTTTTGCCTCTTAAAAGGCTCTTTCTTAGAACCCAGCTGCTATGCTGTGAGGAAGCAAATCATATGTCCGATTGCAGAATATATAAAGAACTCTTAAAACTCAATAATAAGATGACAAAATCCAATTTAAAAATGGGCAAGTTTTTGAACAGATATTTCACCAAAGAAGATACAGGAAAAGCCAATAAGCACATGAAAATAGTCTCAACATCATCAGTTATTAGAGAAATGCAAATTAAACTCCAAGATAACACGTCACACCTGCTAAAATGTAAAATGGCTATAATAAAAAAGACAGGTCATCACTAGTGCTGGTGAAATTACAGAGAAAGTGGAACCTTCGTACATTGCTGAGATGAATGTAAAATGGCATAGACACTTTGGAAAACAGTCTGGCAGTTTCTCAGAAAGTGAAACATATGTGTATTAAGCATGTCTTTTCATTCTAATGTTTGACCTCTGGAGCCTTACAGATACTAGGTGGGGAGTCTGTCCTCCCAGGTCCAGCTAGAGAGTAAACAACTCTCCAGGAGGGCGCCTTTCATATGCAAACCAACCAATCCAAAACCCAACCCCACTCCCTTCTTTATGGAGCTGTGCACACAGAGCCACTATCCTCCTGCTGGAATCACCTAAGGGCCGGGTACCAGACAACTAGGGGCAGGCTCTATGCACCATAACTTACTGAAATTATTTAAACCAGCCAATCGTAAATCCACTTACCCTGCCTTGCCGGTACCTTTCTGCAGAAACCAAGATAAAGTCCTTTGCTCAGATTTTCCCTTTCTGTCTCCTGACCAACCCAGTGCTTCCCGATACAGCCTTGCCTGCCTGGCATGCCCCCTCCTCCCGGGAACTGTGAGTAACAGACTATCTTTTCAAAGAACATCATCTCTTGATCTGTTGGCCTCACTATACAGGAATAAAAATAAGACCAACATTTTAAAACAATATGTTTGCCATATAATCCAGCAATTCCATTCCTAGGTATTTACTCAAGTGAAATGAAACTATTTTCACACAAAGATTTGTACATGAATGTTCATAGCAGCATTATTCCTGATAGTCAAAAAGTGGAAACAACCCAAATGTCCATCAGCTGATGAATGGATAAACAAAAGGTGTTATATCCATACAATGGAATACTCATTCAGAAATAAAAACGTTTGAACTACTGATAGATGCTAAAACATGGACAAACTCAAAAATATTTATCTAAGTGAAAGAAGCCAGGCACGAAAGACCACATACTATACGATTCCCTTTATAGAAATGTTCAGAGGTTTTCCCTGGTTGCCTAGTGGTTAGGATTCTGGGCTTCACTGCCAAGGCCCAGGTTCAATCCCTGGTCGGGGGACCAAGATCCCATAAGAGGGATGGTGCAGCCAAAAAAAAAAAAAAAATTCAGAAAAGACAAATTTATAGAGAAAAAAAGTAAGTTTGTGACAGTCCAGGACTGGGATGGGAACAGGGATTGACTTCAAATGGGCATGAAGGTTCTCTTTGGGTTGATGATAATATTCTAAAACTGTAATGATTGAAGGTGGTAGATACAGAGCTCTGTAAATTTACTAACCATCACTGCTTCTGTTCTTAAGTAAATTTTATGATTGATAAATTATTCCTTAATAAAGGTGTTTAAAAAAAATAAGAAAGTCTGAATAAGGAAGTCAATGCCTTGCTTCTACCCAGGGGATGAATATAATGTTTCAGAAGAAATGTCAGGATGTGGTTCAATCTTCTGACAGCTACCAGATCATGTGAGGTGGAAGTTCTGTGGTTCACCCTAGAAGCAATCCTCACCGGACTGAACAAAGTCTGTGCAGACACAGTGGATTCTCAGCACGGAGCCATAAGTCTTAATGGTTTATTGTATGCATGTGTAGGGAAAATGTGTGCTTCAAAGGCAAACGACAGCACACCCTTCCACAGTCCAGATGCTAATTCTATGGGAACTAGTTTACAGCTCTGTACCCCATAGATAACAGAAATGCAAATTGATCTTTCTAGGCCTGCAAATGTCTACAGACACGCAAATTCTATTCTGTCCAACAGATGTTCAGTTGACTTCCCTCCCCCACTGAGGAAGAAGTTCATTTGCCTCCATTGGCACATTCATCACTATATTCCCACTATATGAATGTGTCTGTTCTTTGACTTTTCCTTTGAACCGGTTTTAACATCTGCCTGATTCCCTAATTCTGAGTAAAACGTAATCTTCAACATGCTCATTTTGCTTCTGAATGAGAATCATGATTTTTGGGTAAGTTATCTTTAACATATTGTTTTTAATAGACTTTGTTCTTGAGAGCAGTTTTAGGTTCACAGTAATATTGAGCAGAAGGTAGAGAAAGTCCCCATATACCCACCCTGGTCTCCCGCCACTGCAGCCTCCTCCACTATTGACATCAAGCTCAGAGTGATACATTTTTACAATCAATAATTTTTTTAAAATTGGGATATAGTTGCTTTACAACGTTATGTTAGTTTCTGCTGTACACCAAAGTGAATCAGCTCTATGTATACATATATCCCCTCCCTCTTGGACCTCCCTCCCACCCCACTCCCCATCCCATTCATCTAGGTCACCACAGAGCTCCAAGGTGAGCTCCCTGTGCTATACAGCAGGTTCCCACTAGCTATCTGTTTTACACATGGCAATGCACATATGTCAATCCCAATCTCCCAATTCATTCCCCCCTCCCCCCTGTGTCCACACATCCATTATCTCTGTCTGTGTCTCTATTCCTGTCCTGCAAAAAGGTTCATCTGTACCATTTTTCTAGATTCCACATATATGTGTTAATATACAATACTGGTTTTTCTCTTTCTGACTTACTTCACTCTGTATGACAGACTCTAGGTCCATCCACGTCTCTGCAAATGACCCAATTCCATTCCTTATTATGGCTGAGTAATATTCCATTGTATATATGTACACATCTTCTTTATCCAATCCTCTGTTGATGGACATTTAGGTTGCTTCCATGTCCTGGCTATTGTAAATAGTGTTGCAGTGAGCAGTGGGGTACATGTGTCTTTTTGAATTATGGTTTTCTCAGGGTATATGCCCAGTAGTGGGATTGCTGGGTCATATAGTAGTTCTATTTTTAGTTTTCTGAGGAACCTCCATACTGTTCTCCATAGTGGCTGTACCAACTTACATTCCCACCAACAGTGTAGGAGGGTTCCCTTTTCTCCTCCCCCTCTCCAGCATTTATTGTTTGTAGATTTTTTGATGATGGCCATTCTGACCACTGTGAGGTGATATCTCCTTGTAGTTTTGATTTGCATTTCTCTGATAATTAGTGGTATTGAACCCACACTGAAACATCATTGTCTTCCAAAGTCCATATAACACATGCTTTGTAATTATCAATATGTTTTTTAATTAATTAATTTATTTTATTTATTTTTGGCTGCATTGGGTCTTCATTGCTGCACGTGGGCTTTTCTGTAGTTGCAGCGAGTGGGGGCTACTCTTTGTTATGGTACGCGGGCTTATTGCTGTGGCTTCTCTTGTTGCGGAGCATGGGCTCTAGGCGCGCAGACTTCAGTAGTTGTGGCTCACGGGCTCTAGAGCGCAGGCTCGGTAGTTGTGGTGCACGGGCTTAGTTCCTCCGTGGTATGTGGGATCTTCCTGGGCCAGGGCTCGAACCGGTGTCCCCTGCATAGGCAGGTGGATTCTTAACCACTGTGCCACCAGGGAAGCCCCTATCAATTTTTTTGTCATTCTCATGAAATCTCAAGATGACCTTTCGAGGAATCAGCCTAGATAGATCCTCTGAAGGAGCAAAGTCAGCCTGCCCTTTCAGAATTCTGCCTTAACGCTGTTCGTCTCCTCTTTGGTATGCTACGTGTTGTAATAAGATGGTGTTGACTGAAAAAAATGCACAACCTAAAAGTTGAGAGTTATGTTTTACTTGGCAGACAAAACTGAGGATTTTAGCCCAGGACACAGCATCTCAGATCACTCTGAGAAACCGCTCCGAAGATGCAAGGGGGAGCCAGGATACACAGGAGTTTTTGCAACAAAGACCAGGTAGTCGGAACATCAAAAGATTACTGTTAATGAAAGAAAACCAGCCATCTCAAGTTAAGGAATGTAGCACTTTTCTGTGTATGGGAAGATGCAAGAGTCTGGGCTCCCTGAAATCATTCCTTTGATATGCACATCAGCTCTCTGGGGCCAGTATCCTGTGATTTGTCACCTTGAGTCTCCTCAGGGTGCACTGTCCGGGGGTGGCTACAATGTCTGATGATTTGATGGCAGGCATCCTGCCTCCATCCTGAGTTCCCTCAGGGCTCACTCTTGGGGCGGCTGTACTGTGATGGCTTAATTGCTGCAACATCCTTTGTTTACTGACACGACAGGCAATATTTTTCATTCACAATGGCAAATTCCATCCACAGAGAAGCCTGTGAGACTCCTCAGAGAGGCAGAGGAGAATGTACCTCTTCCAGCTCTCTTTATCATAAATGCACATCTTTGTGCTTTATTTCATGAAAGAATTAAATGGAATTGAGCTGAGTTGAATTTCACAATCCACCTAGTTGCTTTTGCCAGAAGCCTGATATTCATTCTAGAGTCCCTCTTTCTTCCTTTATGTTTTTGTATTCAACAAATAGCCATCAAACACCCACTCTGGGGCTTCCCTGGTGGTGCAGTGGTTGAGAGTCTGCCTGCCGTTGCAGGGGACACGGGTTCGTGCCCCGGTCTGGGAAGATCCCACATGCCTCGGAGCGGCTGGGCCCACGAGCCATGGCTGCTGAGCCTTAACGTCCAGAGCCTGTGCTCCGCAACGGGAGAGGCCACAACAGTGAGAGGCCCGCGTACCGCAAAAACAAACAAACAAAAACAAATAAACACCCACTCTGGGCAGGCACACTACCAGATCCTGGAGAGACAATGATAAGTGGGGTCGCTACTCCATGGAACTTATGACACATAGGTAATCACCAAGTATATACTGAAAATGTGCTATGAAAGACACCCATGCCTTTAAATCAGGGCCCCTGATTTAGTTGGGCAGTGGGGTGGGATCAGGTTAGACTTCTCTGAGAAAATGACATTTGGGCTGAAGCCTGAAGTTGAAAATAAGTTAGCTAGGATGTGTGTGTCTGTGTATCTCTCTGTGTGTGTGTGTGCGTGTGTGTGTTTGCAGGTGGGTGTGGCAGTTAAGTAGACCTGACCGGGCAGGTGAAGAGGCTAGGATAAAGTCTTTGGGGAGAGAAAGAACATTCTAGTTGCTGCAAGGTCACCATGGTGGGAGTTTGGGCAGTGAGTAAGGTGTGGAGCGATGAGGTTGGTGATCTAGACAGAGGCCAGTATTTGGAGGATATGTTTTTTTTATTTTAAGGGCAAAGGGAAGCCATTGCAATATCTGTACCCTTCTTAAAATATTCCAAATTTGAAAAGATCATTTTATGGACTATGGTCAGGTGACACACTGGATATTGCAGCAGTTTAGGGTTAAAATAATGTTTTATGAACTAGGATTGTGACAATGAAGTTGGAAAGAAATGAAGAGATGCAGGAGATACTTTGGTAAAACAGAAAGGTCTAGGTGATGGGCTAAATATGAGAGGCAATGCAGGAGAGGTTCTAGTGAAGGATGAGTCCCAGGTTAGTGGCTTGCACTACTAAATGGGACCCTTCTCTGAGGCAGGGAACATCAGAGGAGACTGCACCCCGACATGCCCTGTTTTAGTCTCAGGAAATCTCTCCAGCTGCTCTCTCTGGGTTTGGTTCCTTGCATGGAAGGCCATGAATGGTCAGTCTCCTTTCGCTGGAAAGTGATCAGTGTAACCCCAAATGAGCCTAGATTTTACAAAACAAAAGCCAGGAAAGGGGGCTGTCTTAACGCAACATCTCTTTTTGGTCTTTACTACACAAATGCCTCTGAACAAGGACACATAAAAACTTTTCTAAATGGGGAAGGGAAAATGCTGGGAGAAAAAAAGACACTGGGTAGTAAAAAATAAGTAGGAGGACTGTGGGATACATGGTCCTTGAACTCAGAGGAAAAGTCATCTCTCTGATGATAATTCCCAATAGGTCACATCAAATTAATCACAAGTCCTATTGATCCTGCTTCCTTAATGGCTTATAAGTTAATCCTGTCACCCATAGCTTCATTTCACTGTCTTAGTTCAGAGGGGTGGTGTGGTTCTCATTACGTCATTACCTGAATTGCTGTAGTAACAATCGTATCAGGATTGCGTTTCGCTGCATGTAAAAGAAACCCAAACACAGAGTCTTAACCAAAGAGAAATTAACAGCGCAGAGCTGGTGCAACAGCCCAAGGAAGTTACCAAGGACAGACCAACAGCCTCCTAACTGCATTGCAAGTGGGAGGAGTAGTGAGAATGCAGGGCAGCATCTTATCAGGAAAGTGAAACATTTCTAGAAATTCCCAGCAGAATTCTACTTTTGCCAGAACTGTTGTCACAGCAGTTTCAAGGGAAGAGAGAAATAATAGATACTTAGCAGTTTTCTTTTCATTTTTTAAAATAAGGATTGGATAGGGCTTCCCTGGTAGAGCAGTGGTTGAGAGTCCGCCTGCCGATGCAGGGGACACGGATTCATGCCCCGGTCTGGGAAGATCCCACATGCCACCGAGTGGCTGGGCCCGTGAGCCATGGCCACTGAGCCTGCGTGTCCGGAGCCTGTGCTCCGCAATGGGAGAAGCCGCAACAGTGAGAGGCCTGCGTACCACACACACAAAAAATAAATAATAAGGATTAGATAAAGATGGATAAAGAATAGGTCACTGATAGCATTTGCCACAGAGGCCTAACTGGTTTCACTGTTGCTAATCCTGCCCCTTTGGGCAAACCTTCTCCCTGTGACTGCTAGAGGCATCATTCTCAAGTCAGATTGCATCATTCTCTTGCTTAAAATACTTCAGTGGTAATCCATGGCTTTCAGGATAAAATTCCAACTCCTGGCTTAGCACACAAGGCCCTCAGGATCTGGCCCCGCCCCTCTCTCACTGCATCTCCCCTTTCTCTTCTGCAGGCCTCACTGCTCCAGCTACTCCTGCACATCCCGGAACTGACGACGCTGTTAAAAATCCACACATTTGTACGCTCATCACCGTCTCTCCAGCGTCTAGTAGTGTGCCTGCCCGGAGTGCGCATGTGACAGCTATTTGTTGAATACAGAAAATAATAAAAATAAACTAAAATAAAGGAAGGAAAGAGGTAGCTTAGAATGAATAACAGGCTTCTGGCACAAGCAACTAGGTGAATTGCAAAATTCAATTCAGCTTAATTCAGTTTAATTCTTTTATGAAATAAAGCACAGGGATATGTGTATGCATGCTAAACAGATTTGGAAGAGGTACATTCTCCTTTCCTCGGTTTTCTGAGGACTCCCACAGGCTTCTCTGGGGATGCAATTTGCCATCGTACTATAACATATGTTTTTTAATTAACAATAAGGTTTTTGCCATCTTGATAAAAATCTCAAGGTAACCTTTTGAGGGATCATTCTACCTAGAGACAGTCTAGATTGGTCCCCTAGATGAGCACATTCAGCCTGCACTTTCAGAATTCAGCCTTGACATACAATTCATCTGCCCAAGTGGGCTACTATTATAGCCTTACCTGGATTACCTTTCCCCTTTCCTTCCAAGCTCAATCCTAGTTTTCTTCAGACTTCAGTGGGGGTGTAATTTCTTCCCAGAACTATTTCTGGGTCTCCTTTTCCTCTCCTAGTGTTTCCCGAGTTTACCTCTGTCTTAGACGGCACTTCTCACACTACCTTCTTGTCATTGGCTTGCTGGGTAGTGAGCTCCTCAAGGGTAGAGGCCGTGTTTCACTGATATCTGTTCTCAGCGGTATGTGTCGTCAGCCATCGTGTTCTGAAGGAGTGAATCCAGCCCCGCCTGGAATCATTGCTCCTCTGTAGAGTAGATGGATGTAGAGAGCCGTCCGTGTTGCTTATATTTAACAATCTCCTTTCCTGAAGGAGAAGCCAGAAAGTGAGAGACGATGCTTCAGTGGGGATCTTTGGAGTAGTTAAGAGCTTCAAACCTCCTTTTCCAGAGAGTGTTTTCCAAGCCAAGTGGGAAATAAAACTTTCTGCCCACCTGCACAGAGGAAAGCCCACATGAACACAAAGAGAGAGGGTAGCCATTTGCAAGCCAGAAAGAGGAGTCTCACCAGACACAAGATTGACTGGACTTGTAGCCTACAGAACTGTGAGAAACTAAATTTCTGTTGTTTAAGCCACCTAGTCTATGATATTTTGTCATGACAGACTAAGACACAGCAGACTAAGACACAGCCCTTGGAATATACTTTCTCCACAGTGAGTATTCAATAAGTATTTGTCAAATGTGCACATATATAATGATATACCTATAAAAAAAGTTTAAAAATAGCTATCTGTGGGAATTCCCTGGTCGGGGAACTAAGATCTTGCAAGCTGTGTGGTGCGGCAAAAAAAAAAAAAAAAAAAAGGTACCTGTGAAGATTGTGACTATGGGTGATTTTCATTTTTGTTATTTATATTTGTATAATTTGAACTCTTTATGGGGTAGGTATATTATACTGTAAAATTTTTTAAAAGCAATTTAAAAGTCATAACTAGCTGGTTTGATATGCAGAACAGACCGGGATGTAATCATGGGTCTTGGAGACAATGTTCTGGACCTTAGAGCAGCAGACACTTCCTGTGTGGGCTGCACACGATGTCTGCCATCAAGGCAAAAGCATCTGTGGGGGTGAATTTCCCGAGAGTCCGCTTAGAGGTACTAGGAAGGAGAGCGCAGGTGTGAGCTCTGCAAGGCTGGGGTCAGTGTATATTCCCAGCACCTAAGATAGTGGCAAGTGGTAGCGAATATTTATTTGCTGAGTTAAAAAAATGTCCATCATTCTACTGGTTAAATATGAAAAGAGTAATAAATATTTGCAGGACAATCAAATGAATGACTCAAAGGCACCTTAGGCTTAAAGTGATTATATTTCTTTTGAAATTTGAGAGTGACAATATCTAACAAAAGAGTCAAGTTATGGGGGATCTTGATAGGGAAACAAAGGAGAGTGGGGTGTGGAGTGCACAGTTCAACCTAGCTTTGTGAATTACTGAGCTACTGTCTCTTGTTCTCTTCAATAAGTTTTGTCCATGTCCAACAGCCTGTTCTTATGAGGCCAGGACAATTGTTTGGAGGCTCTAAGATTGAAATTAATGAAACTGTCCACTCCAGAAGATGCTGCTGACTTGTTGAAACTTGAGCCCAATAGACTTCAGATTTTGATATAATATGTGTGCTAGGAACCTCTTGTGGTAACTCTGTGTACTTCATCTTTTAGCACCTAGAAAACACACACACACACACACACACACACACACACACACACACACACACTCAGAAGTGAAATGATTATTGTTATTTGGGGAACAAGCACAAATTTTTTTTTTAACATCTTTATTGGAGTCTAATTGTTTTACAATGGTGTGTTAGTTTCTGCTTTATAACAAAGTGAATCAGCTATACATATACATATATCCCCATATCTCCTCCCTCTTGTGTCTCCCTCCCACCCTCCCTATCCCACCCCTCTAGGTGGTCACAAAGCACCGAGCTGATCTCCCTGTAAGTGCAAATGTTACATGTTAAAAATGTAGAAGTACAGATGGTCAGTAAACGTCTAAATTTTTTTATATCTTTATTAATTAAAGAAATGTAAAGGGTGTGTACACGGGCATGTGCGTGTGTGCGTGTGTGTGTGTGTGTGTGTGTGTGTGTGTGTGTGTGTGTGTTTAGTATTGAGTTTTAAAGAGAGTCATACCCAGTACTGGGATGAGGAAAATAGGCGTTAGGCATTCCTTTAGGCTTGGTGGGAGTGTACACTGACATAACAATTAGTAAATTAGGTCTTAAAATTGCTTTAAAATGTTCACATTCCTAACCCAGTAGGTCTACTTCTAGAAAATTTTCCAGTGAAAATGATTGAGGGAGTTCCCTGGCAGTCCAGTGCTTAGGGCTCCGAGCTTTCACCATGGCCCTGGATTCAATCCCTAGTCAGGGAACTAAGATCCGGCAAGCCAAGCAGTGCAGCCAAAAAAAAAAAAAAAAAATGTTGAAGACACAAGTAAGTTTTTCATATTTGCACATTGTATGGCAGAAAGGGGGAAATGTGCAAAAATAGGAATATGGTTAAATAAATATTTCCACATAAAGGAATATTACTTAACATTTAAAATTGTGTTTCCAAGTAATATTTATTGACATGGAAGCATATAATATAATGCTTATAATTAATGCTAAGAGAAAATTCTAATTCGAAAAGATACATGCACCCCAATGTTCAAAGCAGCACAGTTCACACTAGCCAAGACGTGAAAGCAGTCTAAATGTCCATCGACAGATGAATGGATAAAGAAGATGTAATATATGTATATATATATGTATATATACACAATAGAATATTAGTCATGAAAAAATGAAATTATGCCACTTGCAGCATGGATGTACCTAGGGATTACCATACTAAGTAAAGTAAGTCAGACAGAGAAAGACAAATATTATACGATATCACTTATACGTGGAGCCTAAAAAATGATACAAATGAAATTATTTACAAACAGAAACAGATACACAGACATAGAAAACAAACTTATGGTTACCAAAGGGGAAAGGGGTGGGGGAAGGGATCAATTAGGAGTTTGGGATTAGCAGATACAAACTACTATATGTAAAAGAGATAAATAACAAGGTCCTACTGTATAGCACAGGGAGCTATATACTCAATATCTTGTATTAAATTATAATTGAAGAGAATATAAAAAAGAATATACATATATATAACTGACTCACCTTGCTGTACACCAGAAACTAACACAATACTATAAATTTTTTTACTTCAATAAAAAATACAGTGCTATGAGAGTAAAGCAGAATTACAACTGTAATACATATATCTCTATACATACACACATGATGCAGACAGATGAAAGAGAGAAAGAGAGAGAAATAGAGAGACAGAGAAGCTGGAAGGAAATCCACCGATATGTTAATAGGAATTATTTCTGTTGGGAAGTGTTATGATTCATTTTCAATTTCCCTTCCTAAACCTTTCTGTATTTACCAAAATCTAGACAATGAACGTTATATTAAAGAATTATGCAAATCATACACATATATTCTTATTACAAAACATTAGTTTGACTTTAATTGTTTTTTAACTTATAGAGGTACTACATATATTGTTCTAAAACCGGTTTTTTCATTGTATGCTTTGGAGCTATTTCTATGCTAGTACTAATAGTTCAAACTCACTTTAATGAATATAAATTTTTATTTACAGAAAAAGGTATAATTTAAAACTGCAACTGTATTCATTGCTATCAGTTCAGTTTCAGATACATCCTTTGGGGTGGAATATCTAGTTCCACCAAAGAGGATGTGAGAGGTTTGATGAGGTCATCCATTTCCTCTCTAATGAGAATCTAAGATTCTATCTTAGAAAGAACTGCACTGCCTAGTGAGCAGATAAAGTACTTAAAAGCAGGCATCTCTGCTGCGACTTGGATAGCGCTCAGCACATTGTTTAGGCTCCTTTGTGAAGCTGGAAGGTTAGAGTTTGCAGTTACATGAGTTCCTTAAAGGAGAAGGTTGTATGAACCTAAAGCAGTTTGGTTGCAACTTGCAACAAAAGGTATATTATTTAATGTAGTGGAAACTAGAAGTAAGAGCCCCTCTCAAAAGACATAGGTAGATCTTTAAAATTAAACACACACACACAGAGTAAAATATTCAAGCAATATAAAAACATCCTCCTACCTCAGATCCCCAGTCCACTCTCCAGAAGGAACTGTTAGCAGTTATTGATGTATTATTCTAGAAGTATTTTATTTTATATCAAAGTAGTGAATACAAACATATATCTCCCCCTCTTTACTAAAACACAAGTGGAAGCCTACTATATAAATACTCTTTGGCATCATGCAATTAAAAAAAAATCTAACAATATATCTGGTAAATGTTTTTGTGTGTGTGTGTGTGTGTGTGTGTGTGTGTGTTTTAAAAACATAATGGGATTTCAGTAGGATTTTAAAAGATAAGTTGGGGAAATTTACATTTCTGGCAATACAATTGATATCCTGGAAAATGCTTCTGCTATAGAATACCTATGAATGCTAAATAAAATGCAATATATATATATATATATATATATATATATATGGATCCAGAGAGATGAGTGAGTGCTGAAAGGTGCTGCCCTAAGGCATCTGCTTATCCTGTATGCCACCTAGTCCATGATGTATGGATGCAGTACTTAAGACTGCTTGCT